>NC_081409.1:724973699-725660099 GCF_030272615.1 Cryptomeria japonica
ATGGGGCTCAAGAAGAGATAGGTAACCAACTTTTACAACCATTACCTAGTCAAAATGCTATTTAATCCATCATATGTGGGTATATTGATCTTTCTTAGGTGATTTTGGATGTCTTTATATGGAGTAGTGTCTCCTCAAACCTTCTCTCTCTCTCTCTCTCTCTCTCTCTCTCTCTAATACTCTGCAAAATACATGTCTTGACGGATGGAAGAATATATAGTATTATATTCAACATGGTGCTTCTCCACTTCGTCCTATGGGGATATATGTTGTTCTTCTAGGAGTTATGTCTCATTTCTTTCTAGAAATTTGGCTTTGAATATCTTTGAATTTGGGTTTCTCTTTCAAAGTATTTACCATTTTTGTCATAGTTTCTCTTAAAGATAATTGAAATTCTCTAACCAACTCTCTATTTTTAGCTTTGAGGACCTATCTAAAGTGGAATTCTTCCATTTTATAACCTATAGATGCTTCTTTCCTCTTTTCCCTTTGTAAGTACCTTATTGCCCTTTCACTTATTTGCATGAACCTACATCGCCGCACACTCATAGATTGGTAGGAAAGATGCTCTAATACCACTGTAATGTTCCTTTCCAATTTTTTATAACAAATATCAGATTTAAAAATACAAACAAGAATATTCATTGAATAACACAAACCACTCTTTCCTAATTATATCCAATAGAAAAAACAATTACATTCAACAATGCACATAAGCTTGCATAGATGATTCAAAACTCTAGCAATAACTTTATTGATTAGTATTTGATCTCTACAATAATAAGGGTATATTATGAAAAATTATCACATAACATATACTCAATAACAACAAATAATATTTATCCACTAAATCATTAAAATCTTGCAAATCTTTGAATCTCCAATGCAGTCCACTCCATGAGTGAGAATTCCCTTTAAAAACCAAAAGATTTTCATCTTCTCACCATAATAACCAGTAGATTCTCTTCCATTGATTGTCAGTCTCCTATGGGTAAATTCATCCATAAAAAGACTTGATCACAAAGTGTCGATAGAAAGATAACCTAACATGATGATCATAATTGAAATATTTTATTAATTTTATATGCTCCCTACCATAAGACCAAATAATTTAGCCCTGAGCCCAAAATGGTGCCCAGGCTCAAATTTTGAATGCTACATGTCACACTATACGTCAACATCAATCTTTTCTTAATAGTTTAACATATTCAGCCTCTCTAGTCAATATGAATTATTAAACCAGAAGAGAAATGGCAGGTGCTTTGCGCATTCTATTACAGGATTGTTATTCCAGGTGTGAAACAAACCCACTTTAATTGACACCTCTTTCAATAAGAGATTAGGATTAAAGGATGTTTATTCATATTAGATAATGATTTAACCTTTTAAAATAATTGAAATTTTTAATAATAATTTTTTATTTCTCATCTTTTTTTTAATTTAATGTTAGATTTAAAAAATAAAATAAAATTCTAGAAGTTATGAGTATTGACTTATTATTTTAATTTTAATTTTTTTAAAATTAAAAAGAGGGATCCAGGAAACTCTAAATAGTGACATGCTATCCTTTCATTGAACCGAGTCAAATAAATGGCATGCTTCCAAAAGAAAATTAGAAAAGAAGAATCTTTCAAAGCTATAAACATTGACTTAGGATTAAATTAAGGTCACCGAGATTTCTTTAATGATAAATATTCTAGTTTATATAAATTGTGAAAGATATATATACTAATTGATTGACAATATAAAATTAAAAGTATTGATAAATATTAACTCTCAAGACTAATATTTTTAGATATTGACTCCATTTCCTTGCTTAATCAGCACACTCTTAACCTTAGTCATCAGGCCTACTCTTGACCTAGGCCTTCCCCGTTTGTAACGTTTCTGTTTATGAATTTGTCATTTCAGTCGTTTGAACGGTTTAAATCATACACACTGAGCTTACATTTCTAAGTTTAGAAGTGTTGACTAACATTGTTTAGGTTTAATATGTTGTTTAAGGTGTGTCACACTAAGAATACACTTCTAAGCTTAAAAGTGTTAAACACTCAGAGTTGACTAACATTGGAGCAGTTGTTGTGTGTGACTGAAAAAAATTCAAATGAATGTAAGGCTAATGGGGAATAGATAACCATCCAATTGCTTAGAGAAATGTTGCAATCGATTTCACTATTGAAAAGATTTGGATATGAAACAAAGTTTTGGTTATATGTGGTTGTCTTACAAATTTATATAGTTCCAAGAATATTGAAACGTATTGCACATCTTAACATGATGAGTTCTTCAAGTTTATCATTATTCATTCGATTTAAAGAAATCAATATGTGGATGTGTATTGTTGTGGAAGACTTAAATCTCACATACTAGGCTTATATTTTTAGGTTTAGAAGTGTTAAATATTCTAGGCTTAATATGTTTCTTAATGTATGTTATCATTCTAAGAATACACCTCTAGGCTTAAAAGTGTTAACACTTCGAGTTGACTAACATCCTTGAGACTTAATATGTTGCTTAGTGTGTGTGATTTAAGGCTGGCCCACAATTGTAATTGATATTTTATGAGAATATAAATGCAAAGAAACACAATTTACCACTCACACGTATATTGATCATTGGAAGCTCATAATTCACACAATATTCACGCATTATTCAATTCATGTTCTTTGTTGCAGTAAAAATAGATTTATGAAGGGCAATGATTTATCCATTACAACGAGATTTAGGGAGGTTTTTATTACTACACAATTTTAATTTTGAAGGTCAAGACTTTGCGAAATTCATGGAGATGGTCTTCTTTACACGGGTAGATGCATGCATGCAAATGTAGATTTTTGGATGATCTGAAAATTGTTTAAGGGACAAAAAGATGTTTCATGATGCTAGACAAGTATGTTGGAATTTTAAAGATTATCAAGTTCACAATAAAAGTCTATTAGTTTATTTAAAAATTATAAATAATTTGATATCATAACTGTGCATTAATAAAATGTGACTCTATATAAACTATTAATCTAATCTTTTTTAACACCTCAGCAAAAAGAATGTTGAGGTGGTATTATATTTGATGATGTAAAATTAAAATCTTAATTATAATTAGAAACCTTACCAAGTTAGCTACTCTTAAAAAATGAAAGTGGTTTGAAATTGTCATGGATAGTTTTGAAAGGTTTGAAGGAAATGTATTATTGTTGTAATGTACCATTGATGAGACTTTTTCATTTCTTTATGGGTTGTTCATTCCACTAGTTGTACATATATTGTAATACACACACATAGGTTTTATCATGTCTATGTGACAATTTGCCTTTGTTACTTCCATAATTTTTCAAACTAATAATAAAATCTTCATATTTATTACAAGGTGATTGACATTACAATTTACAATTGAAATTTTTTTTATGCATAAAAAACATGAAAAATTATTTTTTGTCTTATTGATTTGAACTAATCATCAATAATCTTATTTTCCTTTTCAACTAAATCTCTTCCCACAAATAACAAAATAAAAAAATGTAAATTTTTAGATTAAAAAATAATAAACTCTAGGCAATTATTCTCTTTGTTTTCAAGTAATAAAGACATTTTTCCTACAAAATAATAATTTCTTATTTCTTATTCCTTATTCCTTATTAATAAAATGTAAGGTGAAGTTTTCCATGACGCAAAATAGTTTTTTATTTCAAATTTATCGTCCGCGCCTCAAGGAAGAGATACGTATCGGACAAAAACAGGGTAAGAAGACGGCACCTAAGAAGACCAGGATGATAAAGCTCATTAATGTATGATAAAATCCACCAATATTGCAGGCCTGCCTCGCTACAGGGTATGACAGAATCATGGCGTTCGAAGCAGTAACCATCATTCTTTTTTGTCTGGCACTGCCAACTCTTCTGCTACTTGCAAACTACGTGAGGACCAAAAATGGTAAGCCACCGCATCCTCCATCGTGGCCAATAATTGGGCATCTGCATCTGCTCAGAAAGAAGAAGCCCATTCACCGGATTCTGGCCTCACTTTCCCAACGCCATGGCCCCATCATGTATCTTCAGCTTGGCTTCCGTCCAGTCCTCGTCATTTCCTCTTCAGAGCTCGCAAAAGAATGCTTTACAGCAAATGATAAAGCCCTGGCTTCGCGCCCAAGGACGGCTGCAGCAAAACATTTGGGATATGACCACAAAATGTTTTCGGTTCTGCCCTACAATTCACAGCTGCGAGATCTTCGCAAGATTTGTACCATGAAACTCTTCTCTGCCAGCAGAATTGATTCCTTTAAACACCTGCGCACAGAGGAAGTTTCTGCCCTCATCTGTTCCCTGTTTGAGAGTTGCCAGCGAGAAGCAGCACCGGTAAACATGAAATCCAGGCTTTCTGATCTCACATCTAATATAATCATGCGCATGGTTGCCAGCAAAAGAGTCTCGGGCCCTCAAGGTTCCGAAGATTTACAAGAAGGGCATCACCTGAGGAAGATGGTAGAAGAAACTTTCTATTTGTATGGTGTATTTGCAGTCGGCGATTACCTGCCGTTTCTCAAGTGGCTTGATCTGCAGGGTCTCATATCCGCCATGAAAAAGCTGCAGAAGAAAAGGGACGCCTTTATGCAGAAATTGGTCAATGAGCACCGTGAGAAACAGGGGATGCACGCTCAGGACTTAATTGATCTTCTCATCTCTGCAGTAGACAACCAAGAAATTCAGTCTGACAATAACGACGATGTGATTAAGGCCACCGCCCTTGTATGATTTTCTTCCCCCTTTCTATTAAATTTCGAAAAGCCCTAAATCTGCCCATGATTCTTTTCTTCCCCAATTTCAGTTTTTGTTGTGCAGAACATGATAAACGCAGGTACAGACACATCCTCTGTGACCATCGAATGGGCACTGGCGGCTCTGTTGCAGCGCCCGGACATTTTGGGGAAAGCGCAGGAGGAGCTTGACAAACAAATCGGAAGAGACCGGGTAGTAGAGGAATCAGATCTGCAGGAGCTCACTTATTTGCAAGCCATAGTGAAGGAAACTCTTAGGCTTTATCCAGCGGGACCCCTTCTAGTTCCCCATGAGGCCGCAGAGGCATGTAGTATTGGAGGGTTTTGTGTCCCTGCAGGAACGCGTCTGTTAGTCAATGCGTGGGCGATTCACAGGGACCCGGCCCTGTGGAGCTGCCCGACTGAATTCGATCCAGAAAAGTTTTTAAACAGTGGGAAAGCGATTGATGTGAAAGGGCACGACTTTGAATTGATACCGTTTGGTTCAGGGAGAAGAATGTGCCCTGGAATGTCTCTGGCATTAGTTGTGATCCATTACACTTTGGCCCGGCTGCTTCAGAGCTTCGAGTGGCGTGTTCCAGAGGGCGCTGTAATTGATATGGCTGAGGGACTTGGACTCACAATGCCCAAAGCAATTCCTCTGGAGGCCATTGTCAAACCTCGCCTGCCCCTCCATCTCTATTGATGTATATTTCTGAGATTTCTTCATCGCTGATTGCTTAAACACGTTGAGGGTCCTGCCGCCTGTAATGCAAAAGCTAGAATACGAAAAACCCCTGGTCTGGTGTAACGGTTTGAACCCTACGATTTCCTTTTTGCTTAGATTTAACAGAGTTAGCATATTATATTTTCATATTAGATTTATATTTCTGACTTCAGTTGTCTTAGTAATTTTTTCAAACAATTGAATCTACAAACGAGATTTAAATATTATTGTATTTTTGAATTTTTATCATTGGCAAAAATATATGTTATGCTCCATCTATTCTATATTACAAGCATAGTCAACTAGAATAAATGTGTAGTATTTTATCTTTTTTTCATCTTGGTCAAAGTCAAGTTATAAGATGAGGATCATTTAGTCTTGTGAGACTAAATTTAAATTGATTAATTATGATTTTTGAGTTGTGAGAAAGACATAGTTGCCTTTGCGTAATTGTTCAATTTTTGTGATTTTATGTTATTTATTTATTTTCTATAAAGCTGTTGACTTCAATAATTAAATTTATGAAATCATTTTTCATAATTTATTATGTGTTGCTAATTGATTTAACATTATAGTTTTCATGTTTTTTACTAAAAGTTCATATCAAATGATTTAATGAAAAGTTTATTTTTTATTATTATATATATATATATATATAGTTTACCAAAACATAGAGTACATTATAAGAAGTAGAAGCTCCAAATTGTATAAAAAACTCACCTATCAAAACATAACAAGATAAGGTACTCATTTATACATCTAATAGCCATACTATCACCAAACTATTAATCCCATGAACCTATAATATTGTTACTACATTTTGCTTTGCCATGCTCATATGTGCTAAGAGGAGGCCTAATCAGGTTTGGATCCACATCTTTGAACATGCGCTAGTAGCTATTCCTTTCCTTCTTCATTGTTTGGTTTTGCAATCTTTTTCTCCTCTATTTTCTTTAGCAGCTCCAATTCTTCCTTATTTAAATTGTTCTTACCTTGTGGGAAAAAGTGGGTTGAATTTATCTCTATTCTTAAAACTATTATGCTACCTTATTCCAATAGTATCATGAAATGATGTTTGAGTATTTCTAATGTTACAAAAGCCTGAAACATAATAGCGAGATCACTATGGAACTTAGTACTTGATGCCTCATTTTGCCTCGAAAGACCTCACCATTCCTCTTCTTCCACATAAACCAAAAAATCTAATTAATAAGCACAAGAAGTTTTCTTCAATTCAAGATTAAAAACGTCAATATAGCCAGCAAGAATCTCATGCCATGAAAACCAAGATTCTCAGTCCAATCCATAGGTGGATCAAAGAACAAAGACTAAATAGCCACTGCATATTTGCAATAAAAAAATAAATGCTCAAAACTTTTAGGTAATGCACAAATATCATAAATTTTGGTTGAAAATCCATAATTATATAAAACATGACCAACAACAATCTTTTTAAGAATAAGAAGCCCATTAAAAAAAGCATTTTTAGGCTTAGCAAAGTTGTGCCAAATATGAAAAAGTTTATTGGACCCCTTAAAATCTGGCTTGTCAAGGTTCCATAAGTCATTTATTTATCTATATACTTCTCTTGAGTTAGGATTAGGTGAGATTAGTAGTGTGATGTTGTATTCATTTGATATGAGAGTGCATAATATGGAAGTGAGTATGTGCTAGCTTTATGCGCAATGTCTAGTAGGAGGGAATCTAAGATATCAAAGCTAAATGTAAATGATAAAGCTACAAGATCTAATATGAGATGATGCAAAATGTATTACTATTCTAAAGATCAATAATACTACGATTAGATAATATTCTTAATTGATGATTTGTAAAATGATAAATGCTTAACTTGTTAATTTGGTATGGGAACATAAAAAATCTACTAGTCACATTGAAGGTACGACATTTTTGCCAACTTGTCAATATTTACAGTGGTCTTTGAAAATGGAGAAATACACCTAAATGAGTAGCATGCGTCGAATACCATCACTTCTCAAACCAGGTGGCGATTGTAGACACGAACAAATCCTAGTGCCTGTCATGAAGAGACATTGTATATTTGAAATTCTTTGCTTCGGTACAATAATTTGCTCTATATTTATGAACGCTTTTACAATTTCACAGTCCTTTGAGATATATTTATGAATGCTTTTACAATTTAGTATTTAGCAACAGAGTCTATAATTATTACATACACCACTTTCTATCTTTGTTGAATTGTTGACGCACACATGAAATTGATTGTTTTATGACTATTACAAAATATGAAATGGCAACTCTCATCTTTTTACTTGATTAGCAACCATTTTGATTTTACATTTCTATATTAAATGAATTAAAATATGTAAAATTGAATTTTGAACTTGGGTTAGTACAGGATCAAGGGGGGCCAAAAAGTGGCGATGTGAAAAAAATAGCCTTCCTTACTCGCCTAAAAACGCGAAAATCCATGTTGACTTTTTGCTTGGCCTTGGTGTTAGTACACCTTGGCCTGGTAATTACCTATGCAAATTGGATATCCAATTTTTATTTCTAATTTTAATTTAAAAAATATATTATATGTTACATATTATATAATACGTATTATATAATATAATATAATATAATATAATATAATATAATATTATATAATACTATAATATAATATAATATAATATAATATAATATAATATAATATAATATTATATTATATATTATAATATAATATAATATAATATAATATAATATTATATAATATAATATAATATTATATAATATAATATAATATTATATTATATAATATAATATAATATAATATAATATAATATTATATTATATTATATTATAGTATTATATAATATATTATTATATTATATTATATTATATTATATTATATTATATTATATTATATTATATATAATATAATACAATACGTATTATATAATATATTATTATATTATATTATATATGTTATTTAAAAATAATTTAAGTATAGAAATCGGATATCTGATTTTCTGAGACTTTTATATTTCGACAGTGAGCCCGTGAGTCATTTTTAACTCACGGGCTGCGCAATTTCATGAAAATCCGATATCTGGTGTTTTGGCAAAAAATTACTAAAAAATAGATTGAGAGGTAAGAATTTTATCGTTTTCAATCATTTTCATTCATTTTTTGTATTTTTTGTTAATGTTTATTTGATTTTTCATTGAAAATATGGTTTTTTCATATGAAAACTAGGTTTTTTTAAAATCAAATACCTAATTGTTTAAATTTGTTAACTAAATTTAATTGTTTACATTCAATTAGGTTAAAAATGGGGGATAACAATGAAAACCCTAACCAACCACAATTGCAACAACCAAACCCTCATTTGCCAAACCCCCCCTCAATTCAGGATTTGATTGCACAAAATTTGAATGAATTGAGGGGGATTGCAAAAGTATATCGTAGGATCCCTCGTCTGAACCCAATGTTTGATCCTCTCACGTGGATCATAAAAAGTATGGAAACCATGACTGAGGAGCACAATGCCGCCCTTTTGTGGCGAGATTCTATGAGGGAAAAATATGCAAATGGCTTGTCTTATAAGGATATCAAGGATCTTGAGATATCCAAAGCTGAAATCGCCTCATTGTTTGTCAATCCCCGTACCGGTCAACCTGTAGATCCCCAAAAAACAAAACTTTCTATTAAATGGTGCACAAATGATGGGATTGTGAAAAACTTTTGGGATCGTTGGTGGATGGTTTTTGACAAACCACCCAACAACAATCTTGATATCCCCTTCTATTTCATAAAAAAATTGTATGCTAAGTTTGTTTTAAACAAACATGTGAACTACTTTGACATCCAACCTTTCCAAGGTGTAGGTTTAGGTATGCCCCAAAATAGACCTGGAGCAGTTAGAGTAGTTTAGGGCCCATATGTCCCCCCTCCTCCTATTGATCCCCCACTTGCAGTGCAGCATCCTGATATCATTTGTGAGGCGGCTTCATGAACCATATCGACTTTTCACTCTTTGAGTAGCCTTTTGGTTTCTCAGGCTGCGTCAGTAGCTCAGCCTACTCTTGATGGTAGCGGTGCATCCGGTGTCGTTGACATGTCATCCTCGGCTCCACACATATGCGTGCCCCATAGTTGTGTCATGTGTGGGCACGTATGCTTGGGTCCAGTTGGAGAGCCCGTTGATCCTCCCGTGGATAGTGCAGATTATGAGGTGCATGAGATGCATGATGCAACATATGTTATTACACAGACTGGAGGATACCCTGGGGAGTCCTCACATGCTAGAGGCGAGGAGGCACCGTCATCATACATTGATGATGTAGTGGTAAGATTTGTATTTATTTTCACAGTTCCTGTTATATTTTAATTAAATATTTATAAATTAGATAATATTAAGTACTAATTTTTATTTACATGGTCTATTTAATAGTTGATGACCGAGGATGAGTTGAGACAGATTCAGGAGGGCACCTTGTCGGCCATTTCATTTGGCCTTGATAGCTTGATGGTACATATATTATTGCACCTAGTCATTTGTATTTTACTGTACATACATGCTCATCATTTATATTGGTGTTAATTAGATTATGTAGTAACTTGCATGTATATCTTATTTTACTCTTGTAGGGCACAAGCAGCATGAGTGCTGGGGAGTGTGATTTAGGATCTGGTAGTGCAGTTGGAGACAAGGGAAAGGTAATTGAATGCAAATATGATTGAATGAATAGTTTAAATAACTTATAGTGATTATACATGTCTAGACATAGATTGATAGTTTCATATACTTGTTGTGTATATATACAGAGAATTCTTGGCTTCACATCCTTGATGACTACACCCAGTATACCTGAAGAAGAAGAAGAGATGCCTCGAGTAGATGTGTGTTTATTTTATTTTTTGATTAGTAGATATAATTTGTTATTATCAGTGACAATTATATGCTAACTTGTATCAATGTCATGTTTCTGAACATATGTAGGTTGTGTATCAAAATATTCAAAACATACCTCCTCTATCGAAGACATACATCAAGAGTCCTGCAAAGCTGAAGAGAAAATGTGGAGATGAGGTAAACATGAATAGTTCAATTATATAGTTCATTTTTATGTTAACTTTTCAAATGTGAATTATATAATATAACTAATATTAATTGTGGTTTGTTTTTCATGTGCAGGATCCTTCAAAGCTGAGCAGTGCGGCGAAGAGGATCAATTTTGATGATCCATCAGCAGCTTAGGATGTTATAGATAGTTTTGGGATGCTTACATGTCTAGTTGGCATGTATATTTTGTATATGGACATACATTCACATATTTAGACATACATTTTGTTTTAGTTGGCGTTTATGCCATATTTGTGTATGGACATACATTTGTAATCATTTGACATTTTTATATATACAGAAGTTGATATTCGATCATATAAATTGTTGCTCATTTGTGCGTGGTGTTATCATGGAAATCTTTAATCTTCATTCCAATAATTAACAATGGTTAATAATGGCTATTTAATGAACAATACAATTTATGAACAATACAATTCATTTAATGAACAATACTTGATACAATTCATTATTACCCTATGCATGGTCCTATTTTGCCCCCCACCTCGGTCGAACGCTTGGGGTTTTATTAGGGCAGCAATTTTTCTGTTGGTGAAAAAATCATCAATCTCACTCAATTGAATGTTGTCGCGTGGTCGATTTCTCGTCTGGCTCATCGCGATGACGAACCGTCGTCTTTGACATGTCCAGTTAGGCATTATTACCCTACACATGCTCCTATTTCCCCCCCCACTCGATCTGACACTCGAGGTCATACCCTACCGACGTCGTCCCTTGAGTGCCCTAAGTGCTCAAAATTGTCAAACATTGACGGGCCCTAACTTGGAATCCGTGGCACCTGCGAACGATCCATTTGAACCTACGGGGCCACGAGAGGGGTCCCTACAAAACCTATCTCGGTTTTTCAAGTTGCACTACGGTTTTATTAGGGCAGCAATTTTTCTGTTGGCAAAAAAATCGTCAGTCTCACTCAATCGAATGTTGCCCCATGGCCGATTTCTCGTTCTGCTCGTCGCGATGATGAACCATTGGCTCTGACATGTCCAGTTAGACATTATTACCCTATGCATGCTCCTTATTTTCCCCCCCACTCTATCCGACGCTCGGGGTCATACCCTACCGGCGTCGTCCCTTGAGCGCCCTAAGTGCTCAAAATTGTCAAACTTTGACGGGCCCTAACTCGGAATTCGTGGCACCTGTGAATGATCCGTTTGAACCTACGAGGCTACGAGAGGGGTCCCTAAAAAATCCTATCTCGGTTTTTCAATTTGTCGTACGGTTTTATTAGGGCAGCAATTTTTCTATTGCTGAAAAAATCGTCAGTCTCACTCAATCGAATGTTGTCGTGTGGCCAATTTCTTGTTCTTGTCATCGCGATGACAAACCATCGGCTCTGACATGTCCAGTTAGGCATTATTACCCTATTCATGCTCCTATTTTGCCCCCCCACTCGATCCGACACTCGGGGTCATACCCTACTGACGTTGTCCCTTGAGCGCCCTAAGTGCTCAAAATTGTCAAACTTTGATGGGCCCTAACTCAGAATCCGTGGCACCTGCGAATGATCCGTTTGAACCTATAGGGCCATGAGAGAGGTCCCTACAAAAACCTATCTCGGTTTTTCAAGTTGCCCTATGGTTTTATTAGGGCAGCAATTTTTTTGTTGGCGAAAAAATCGTCAGTCTCACTCAATCGAATGTTGTCGCGTGTCCGATTTCTCGTTTTGCTCGTTGTGATGATGAACTGTCAGCTCTGACATGTCCAGTTAGGCATTATTACCCTACACATGCTCCTATTTTCCCCCCCACTCTATCCGATGCTTGGGGTCATACCCTACCAACATCGTCCCTTGAGTGCCCCAAGTGCTTAAAATTGTCAAACGTTGACAGGCCCTAACTCAGAATTTGTGGCACCTGTGAATGATCCGTTTGAACCTATGGGGCCACAAGAGGGGTCCTTACAAAAGCCTATCTAGGTTTTTCACATTGCCCTACGGTTTTATTAGGGCAGCAATTTTTTTGTTTGCGAAAAAATCATCAGTCTCACTCAATCGAATGTTGTCACATGGTCGATTTCTTGTTCTGCTCGTCGCAATGACGAACCATCGGCTCTGACATGTCCAGTTAGGCATTATTACCCTATGCATGCTCCTATTTTTCCCCCCCACTCGATCCAACGCTCGAGGTCATAACCTACCGGTGTTGTCCCTTGAGCGCCCTAAGTGCTCAAAATTGTCAAACTTTGACAGGCCCTAACTCGGAATCCATGGCACCTGCGAAATGATCTGTTTGAACCTACAGGGCCACGAGAGGGGTCCCTACAAAAGCCTATCTCAGTTTTTCATGTTGCCCTACAGTTTTATTAGGGCAGCAATTTTTCTGTTGGCAAAAAAATCGTTAGTCTCACTCAATCGAATGTTGTCGCGTGGCCGATTTCTCATTCTTCTCATCGCGATGACAAACCGTTGGCTCTGACATGTCCAGTTAGGCATTATTACCCTATGCATGCTCCTATTTCCCCCCCCCCCCCCCACTCAATCCAATGGTCGGGGTCATACCCTACCGACGTCATCCCTTGAGCGCTAAAATTAAATATAAACAAGCATTACATTGTAGACACATAATGATCATCAATATTTCCATGTATTGTATACACATAATTACCATTACACTTGCATGTGACATCCATGAAGGGATATGCAAACATGATTTTTTTTTTCATTATCAATACAACTACACCAATGTACTCATGTACAGATACATGGACATTATCATCAATATAACTAAACCAATTTGCTCATGGACAGTGTATATCATCATAACAATGTTACATCAATTCACATCCATATACAAATACAACATCCCACTTCATCTGCATCAGACATCCTCATGTCGTAAGAGAAAAGCTTACGTACAACAACGCTTGCATATAAATGGACCAAAATAAGTAACCTTTTTATGTAGAATGAATGTGCTACAAGAAACAAATTATAACACTTAATAAAAATTAGTTTGGCAAATTATAAATAGATCATTTCAAACATTTTTAAGACGCATAAGATTGTATAATTACGAAACTTACCAATTTCTTTGCAAAGTATACAAGCATAACTTTGAAGAAAGATGCATGTTGATTAAAGCCCTTCTCACTGCATTTCTCTGCATGGTTGAAGACGATGGTAGATATGGTCATTTCTAAATAGTAATACATTCACTTGACTTAATGTTTATGCACAAAATTTTATCTCAATAATGCACAAAAAAATATGTACCATCACCAAGAGAGGGTCTTGTCAACGACGAATGATCTAGCATGAACCTGTATATCATCAAAAATCATAATGTGATGTACTATTGTATATCATCAATAAAGACCTGCATGAGCATAAAGGTTTTGCGATAATTATATCATCAAAAATTGTAAAACTCATCAAATGCATGATAATAAGTCGTGTTGGAAAAATACATCCCTTCTGATTATATTGTGTACCCGCTATGTGCATGCAAAAACTGTGTTGCCAAAAAAAACTGTTCATCAATAGACTTGCATTTTCAACACATCCTTAATATACATGTAACAAACTTGATCATTAAGGTTTAATGATCATTGTTCGAAATGAAATGCATGATAAAAAAAATAAGGCACCATTAAAGACCTACTACTCAAGTGTGCCTAAAGGGTCATCTCTTTGTTTAAGAGTATCCAGTATTGCTTCATGATCAACAGTAGTCACTGTCCATAGCTCTTTGGTCTTCGGTTTTGCTTGATGCTTCAACAACTTGACATTTGTAGCTATAATAATGTGTGAATACATTATAATGGTTTTGTGTCTCTCATAGTCTTCAAATGCAGGTATGCCATTCTTTCTAATCATGTATGTTTGCAACCAAGTTCCCGCAACAACAACTGAACCTGTAGGATATGTGAACTCGTCATCATCTATCACTGGTTGTGTTAGCTTTTGTTTTCCCTGTACACATCGTGCCAACCAATATTTTGATCTCTCTTCATTCCCTTGCGATGCAACAACTGCAAAAACATGTCCTGGCTGTACAAGATCTGATGGATGATCATAATCAAGTGAACTTTCCATGTCATCATTTGACAAGGATATTGTTTGAGATAAAGGAGTTAGATAGTGGGGAACCCACGTATCAACCCACTCACTTGAATCACACTGATCCCAATCACATCGAACACAACTCTGACAAAAACAAGCCAACACTCATGTCCAAATGGTCCATGTACTTGCATCTGAGTTGAGAAATGAATGCATCTTTGAAGAATCTTTAATTGTTTGATAGTCCAATCTACCTCCCATTGTTCCCTCCTCAACCAACCAAAAGAATCTACTCACTGCTGAATCAAGAGTACCTCCATGTGACAATGTTGAACTACACCAATCAACAATAGAACGTGCATCAAAGAAATTTGCACCTGAAATCCTCAATTGCTCCTTAACTAGAGCTCTCTTCAAACATGCACCTACTCCATCATGCTCTCCCTTCCCATGCCCTGCCTTAAAAAAACACCAAATATGAGGTATACGCCTCTCCACATGCATTCTACTCAACCAATAAAACATACGGGCATTCTTGAATTGACCCGTACAGTTATCTGACCATATTATATGTCGGTCAATTGCAATATCTTTCTCATGCAAGAACTCAAACAAATTATCGAAAGAATGTTGCACATACTCGAAGGAGTGTGATCTATCATCACTCATATAAAAATGATACTCCCTGATTATCTTCCTATCCTCTTTTGTACTATCAGGAGCATGTCTATATGTAATGTGAACAAAAATAGCAATCTGGACTGTATTGTAGTACTGAGACTATACCTCATTCTGTGGTTGCAATGTATAGTTCTTTGCAAAATCAACCACCGATACAATAGTGCCAATCGGGAAAGAGTTCTTACAAATCCTGAACTATTGATCCAACCACTAAGACCTATGGGTGTGCCTTGCATACTTGTAGAAAAGATTTTCCTTAAAATCCAAAATAAATTCAGCAATACTCACTTCTCTTGAGACTAATTTGCATCTAGAACCTTCACCTCCACTCTTCAAAGTATATTTCACTGTCTCGTATATTTTTTTCTCAACATAATTATTTCCAAACTCGTGTTCACTGCCCCCATGAAAACATGAAACAAACTTTGACAACCCATCGTATTCTAAGCACTTCTCATTCAAACAATCATTTCTATAGAAATAGCAGCCATCATCTCTAGGGCATAAAAATAAATCTTGCAAGTCTCTTGATGATCTCAGAAATAGAATTGCACCATACTCTTGCAACATCTCATTAGTATGCATCATAGAACGAATATGACATAAAAGTTCATGGTACATTGAAAACTCCACATGGTACTTGCAACAACAGGTATTGCAAATCTTAAGAGGAACACAATAAAATGGTTTCAAAGATTCAAAGGCCCTTTGTGATATTTGCAAAGTTGGATGTAATTCACAAAAAAAATTGTACAACATTGTTTGGCTTGATTCCAAGAAATGTTTGGGATGCGATGTGCGGTCTCAGTTGCTGATTCTTAATTTCAAAACGTCCTTTACATTGGGTGACACTCTAGAATTAGAGTGCTAAAATTGTTGAATCTCTTCCTTCACATTGTCAGTCAACTTTCTATCAACACGTGGAAGCCTCCCACCAAATGCCCATGTATTTTGTTGAAGTGGATCGTCAAGTCTTTGTCTCCGTGCAAGTGCTCTATCCAAAGTTTTACGGTTTATGTTAAAATCAACACAAGTTTGTCCCATTTGACGAGCCTTCCTCAATTGATGGCTTACTAAGGAGGTTGTAATCACTCTTCAAGCGGCTCTCTTATCTCTTTCTTTGGTATTCTTTCCAATAGAACTGAGAGCGTCAAATAGATTTTTTGTAATAATAGAATTTCTCTCCATCTTCTTGTTCATACGAATCTTCAATTTGTTTAGCAATGGTCTCATCTTTATCATCTTTAGCAATTGAACAAAGAGTTGGCATTGCTCAGTCAATGTCTTATTGCTAAAATTTTGGTTGAAAAGTTGTGTAGCCCACAACCGAACGATTCTTGTTGACCTCTCGCCTTCAAGATTCGCAATAATGTTCTCATCGATTTCAAATAACCATTTTGGGGTTCTTGAAGGTCTTGGATTTGGAATTTGTCTTTCATTCATGAGAGGGTCTTCATTTCTAAAGTAATTAGGTGTTACATATGGTTCACTTGGTTGAGCAATTCCACCTTCAATGTTAAAGTTTTCCACATTTTCACCTCCTATGTCAAAATTTTCCACATGTTGAGCATTTTCATTATCACTTTCAACATTTTCAAAATTTTCAATATTTTCACTTTCAAAATCTACATTTTCATTTTCAATAACTTGTGGCACATTTTCAAATTCAATTTCCTCTTCAGAAGTAACATTAGCAATATTTAACATACCTTGTCTTCTCCTCCTATGACATTCTCTATCTCTTTCTCTAGACACTTCAATTTGGTCATTTGAAAGTTTTCTTTTGCGTTTAGACTTCCAATGACTACTACTCCCCATTTCCTTCCACACATGCTCCTTCATGATTCATAATGTAAGTTTTCACTTTAAGAATCTCCCAAAAGCACAAATTTGTCTCTAGCTATCTGAAAACTCGTGATCCTCGACAAAAAACAAAATATGCAAACTGTGGGCCGTTGGAATCTACAAAATGGCCCACAAACCCTTTTTTTCTTGGTTTTTTGTACTAAAATCGGATATCGGATTTTATTAGTCATATTTTAGAGAGAGAGAGAGAGAGAGAAAGAGAGAGAGAGAGAGAGAGAGAGAGAGAGAGAGAGAGAGAGAGAATAATGTCGTTAGGGGTCATATGGTGTCCTAAGGGGTCATATGGTGTCACATGAACCTTTATGACCTCTCAGGATGCCATATGACCCCTAATGACACCATATTGGGTTGCTTTGGGTAATATTGTGTCCTAAGGGGTCATATTGTGTCCTAAGGGGTCCTATGGTGTCCGAAGACACCATATGACCCCTATGGACACCATATGACCCCTAAAGACACCATAGGACCCCTTAAGACACCAAATCATGTCATTAGGGGTCATATTATGTCCTACGACCCCTTAGTATACCATATGACCCCTAACAACATGATTAGATGTCTTAAGGGGTCCTATGGTGTTGTCAGGGGTCATATGGTGTCCATAGGAGTCATATGGTGTCTTGGGACACCATAAGACCCCTTAAGACACCAAATTGTGTTGTTAGGGGTCATATTGTGTCCTAAGGGGTCGTAAGACACAATATGACCCCTAAAGACATGATTTGGTGTCTTAAGGGGTCCTATAGTGTCGTTAGGGGTCATATGGTGTCCATAGGGGTCATATGGTGTCTTGAGACACCATAGGACCCCTTAGGACACAATATGACCCAAAGCAACCCAATATGGTGTCATTAGGGGTCATATGGTGTCCTAAGAGGTCATAAGGGTTCATGATGTCTTAATCTCTCTCTCTCTCTCCCCTAATCTCATAAGGGTTCATGATGTCTTAATGTCATAAGGGTTCATGATGTCCTATGATGTCTTAATATCTCTCTCCTCCTCTCCCCTAATCTCTCTCTCTCTCTCTCTCCCCCCTAATTTCTCTCTCCCTCTCCCTCTCCTTCTCTCCTTCTCTCTCTCTCTCTCTCTCTCTCTCTCTCTCTCTCCCCCCTAATCTCTCTCTATCCCTCTCCCCTAATCTCTCCATCTATCTCTCTCTCCCATAATCTCTCTCTATCTCCCTTCCCCCTCCCCATCTCTCTCCCTCTCTCTCTCTCTCTCTCTCTATGTGTCTCTATCTCTCTCTCTCTCTCTCTCCGTCTCTCTTTGTCTCTGTCTCTGTCTCTGTCTCTGTCTCTCTCTCTCTCTCTCTGCTAATCTCTTTATCTCTCTCTACCTTCCCTCCCCTCCCTCCCTCCCTCGCTCTCTCTCTCTGCTAATCTCTTTATCTCTCTCTACCTTCCCTCCCCTCCCTCCCTCTCTCTCTCTCTCTCTCTCTCTCTCTCTCTCTCTCTCTCTCTCTCTCTCTCTCTCTCTCTCTCTCTCTCTCTCTCTCTCTCTCTCTCTCTCCCTCTCCCTCTCCTCCTCTCTTTCTCCCTCTCTCCCTCTCCTTCTCTCTATCTCTCTTAAAATCCGATATCAGATTTTATTAGATATCAGATTTCTGCCATCGCCATTAATGTAACAGTTCAATAAATAAAAGGCGGCAATGGGAAAATTTTTGGGGACCACAAATTTATATATTAAAATCGTATCCAATTATATCGGATATCCGATTTTTGTAGTCGAATTTTCAAATTTCAAATTTTGGCTCGGGAATGCTTTGGTATTTGGCTTGGAAGTGACAAGCCTGGAAAGTCAACTGAAAAAACATGTTTTTCAGTATTCCTTGATTTTCTAGACTTTACATTGGTGGCTGACGACTTTTTTTGTAGCCAAAATTGATAAAAAGAAAATGATTTTTTAAGGACATTCCCAACTTTCCAACAATATAAGGCTTGTCTTATTTCGACTTTAATAAATAATTATTATTTATTTTCTAATTGAATTCTGACAATAGTCTTGATTGATGTACTGATTGAAAAACACTCATAACTTTTAAACGGTATAACATTTTTTGAATCCGAAACATGCGTCACATCCTATGGTTCGTCTACTATAGGGAAAAATTAAAAAAATTTAAATTTCATAAGGTTTTGACCAAGTTAAAGTGGTCAGACGTAGGAGTTTTTGAATTTCTGAAAAGCTGTAGTAAAAAAATCATAAATAATTATTTACTTTATAAAAAAAAACAAAAAAACATGTGTCACATCCAGACATGAGTCTAATACTTATATTATAAATATTCTAAAAAAATATTATGATTTGATTGTGATTAGGGTGGTCAGACATACATCTACTTCTTGTTTTTTTCCTGAAATTTTAGTACCGTTGCATTGAAATTTGAAATTTTCATCAAATGGGATTTTTTTTTTCCAAAAAAACAACTAGTAGCTTAGAAACTAATTCAATTTTCTATATATTCTCTTCTTACATATTTTAAAAATAATGTTCACAACTTATTCAAATTTTCATGTCAAGTTGCATAACTTTGATTTTCTGAAATTTCATTGCCACTTAAGGGCCTGTTTTGGCACACCATGATCCTGCACATACCCACTTGCGCAAACCAATAGAAAAAAATGACATTTTAAAATCATTTAAAATAAAAATTAAACATAAACATTAGGAGTTTTGTTTAAAAAAATTAATTGTAGTCAATGATTGGTTAAACAAATGGAAAAATAGAATTCAATGATTGCAATACATTTGGAGGAACTAATAATTATGATAGCATTTAATGCCTAATGTTTTTAGTACTATAGCACTATTAATTGAAATTTTAAAGTTGTTAGTGTTAATCATGAGTAATCATAATTAAATACAATTTATTATTTAGATTAAATAATAAATCATGTGATGTCACATTTATGCACTAACAAAACATGAACTAATACACAACTATTAGTTTATCCCATTTTTTTGAGTTTTATTGGACACCTTAAATAAAAACGTGTTGATATGACATCATATTTGATGAGGTAGCCTTGGAATATTAATTATGATTAGAGGCCTTTTCAAGTAAGCTACTATAAAAAAAAAAGTATTAAAAGTGATTTGTAATCGTCATGTATGATTTTGAGAGGCCCAAAATTAGGGTGCGGAACTAATGAGTCTTCTCCCCTAATTGTAGTTCAAGATTAATTATCAATAGGTAAAACTATAATTGTATGGAGATAATATGCCTAGACACTTTACTTACTAGAAAGTTAGTATCAAGATTGCTTAATATGTTAAAATAATTTTGATAGTATCCGTTGATTTAATGTCTAATATTTTTAATCATATAACATTTTTAATCTATTCCTCTGCTGGAACTAGTTTTCTTCAAATTGGTAAGACAAGATGTGTGTCCCTCGACCCCATTCCATGAAGCCCTGGCAAAATATAATCTATGGCAGGGATCAACTCTCCTTGGGGGCCTCTTTCCACATCACTTTATTCAATCTAGCCATGCTTACATGGTACTCTACGACCGAATAAAGCATGCCCTTGAACAACAAAATTTTTGCCATGTGAAGAACGTCTTGCATCAATTCAGCAGACAATTGGACGACCACATTGTACACATAGTCAAATTTAAAGTTGGGGCTCTAATGGAAATCCTGGAAATAGAAAATGTTGACCCCTGTTTGCAAATATTGCAACCTGTGGAAAGGGGTCGAACTATAGATAGGGTTCCATACCTCAATGTATCGGCCCAAGATGAAGTCACAGGATGGACTACTTCCCTTCTGCCCGCTTTCGATGCCCCTGCAATTAAGACCCAGGAAGACACCGCCATGAACGAGTAAAGTTATTCTGGCTTTGTTTTTTGCTACCCAAAATTTTCTCTTTTTTGACGGGTGGAAAATCTAATGGCAACCGAACCGGTAGAGGAGTCATCTTCTTTGCTTGTCGACTTGCATCGGTATTGGAGGCTTTTCTTTTTATGAACCGGTCATAAGGACATCATACCGGTATCAAAGCACCGGTACAACATAATTGGAAACCGGTTGTTGCAACTCATCAGTGCTCTGACAAGCCGATTCACGCTTCTCAATCGCCATGGTAACCGGTTAAGGGGGTTGGTTATTTTTGGTTTCCTTCAGTCTCGTCCCGACCGATTACTCTCTTTTTGGCCCCTAAGAGACTCATTCTATGGGTAGTCCCTATTTATCTCTCTGGATCGGGTGGCTTCTTCTCATAGCCTCCTTCCTTCTTCTTCACTGTATCTGAGCAAGGATATAGGGTTTTCTTTCTGGTTCTTTCCCTATTGAGCTCTTGAATCAGTTTTCTTATTAATATATATATCAGTGGCTTGCCACTTTTGTTTTAAAAAAAACATTATTAAGTGGGATTTAAACTTGTTAGTGTTGGTCATGAGTACTCTTAATTGAATGGAATGTATTACTTAGATTAAAAAATAATAAATCTCGTGATGTCACATTTGTACACTAACAAAAAATGACTTAATACACAACTATTAGTCTAGTCCATTTTTTGAAGTCTTTTTGGGCACCTAAACAAATGACATGTTGATCTAGCATCATATTTAATAATGTGGACTTAAAGCCTTAATTATAATTAGAAGCCTTGCCAAATAAACTATTATAGAAATTTGAAAGTGATGTGAAATCACCAAGTATAATTTTGTGAGGTTAGAAGTTAGGTTGCTCGACTATTGAGTCCTCGGTCCTCTCTACTAATTGTAGTCCAAGATTGATTATGAATAGATACACACATAATTGTATGGAGATAATATCATAGGCTCTTTACTTACTAGACACTTAGTATCCAACTAACATCAACTCAGAATTTGAAGTTGTTATATCCCCTATTGAAGTCCTTGGCGGGGTGAATGCTTGTTTTCTCTGCAGAAAAGAGGGTCACATTTATAAGAATTGCCCAATTATTTATTAATTCAAGATAGCGGAAAAACCCCAAAGTCAACTAAACAACCTGCCCCCTGTTCATGGGAAGCATATCTCGAACATGGAAAATCTTAATGCCATTAGCAAAAAAATCAATAATTTATTAACTGGGGAAAACTTTAAACCCCTGGAGCCTGGTAAAAACTTCAACTCTAGTAATTTTGGAATTGACCCTACACCTCACTCTGCAATTTCAGACGCTCTAAAGAAGATGAATGAAGATACGTAAGACGGGTTTCAGGTTGTGGGAAAAAACCCAAAGAAAAGAAGGAGGAAAAATGCTCAACAGTTAGCCCTCGAAAAAATTAGGGCGAATATACCCATTACCTCGAATTACACTATAAATAAAATATCTGTGGATAGCAATTTAATATCGCCTATGGATGACGATGTGCAAGAGGTTCCCCTAAGGTGAAATTCTTGAATTTAGCCTCTAGTTCGAATAACTTTGTGAATCAGAATTCTAAAGAAAGAGATGGTGTGATTGGTGAGTTGGGTAAGGGAGGAAGCTGGTCTGGGATGGTGAATGATGTCCCCCATAAAAACTTGGCAAACATGGATGTCTCCTTTGAGGTTGACTCATAAAATGTCTTGAACTCCGTGCTATCCTTCCTCCCTTGCTGAACTCACCCTTAAATTAGGCCTACTCTTTTGAATAAGATCAAATCCTAGCTCTAATAGTAAACCAAAATAAGTCGAGATCCTTATTAAATTAGGCCTACTATTTTGATCACATTCCAACTATAATTCTAAATATAGAATTAAACTAAATGGAATCCTAAATAAATTTCAGTGTACAAAACTACGATGCATTAACTATACAACTATATAATTTAAAATTAAATCATGTCATGTCTTCCCATTCACCTATAAAATAACTACAATATATAATTTGAAATTATATATATTTAATCATCTAACTCTAATCAAATCAAACCCGACAACTAAATCGAATGAAAGAATATCATTAACACCATATTGAACCCTAACTTGAAACAAAATTAACCACTAAACTACAAATCAAATCCAAACTCTTAAGCTAATTATTTACTTAATTGAACCCTAACCTTAAACCATTATAGCCTTTAACCTTAAAACAAAATTGAACTTGAAACCTAAATCTATTTAAATAATAAACCAAATCAAACCCTAAACGAATCAAACCAAATAAAAGAGTAACATTAACACCATGTTGAATTCAAACTTGAAACAAAATTAAACACTAAACTAAATTGAATCCTAACCCTAACTAGACCAAATCATAGCCTCACCCTAAATTAAATCGTCTATTGATTCTTACAAGAAACCTAATAAAAATTAACTTGAAACAAAATTAAACTAACCCAAAGCAAAGCCTAACCCTAAACTAAATCAAAACACTAACTCTTACAATAAACCTGATCAAATTGTAACTCTAAACGAAATAAAGCCCCAACCCTAATACTAAACCAAAATTAACCCTAATCCTTATTGAAATAGGGCTACCATTTTAATCCCAATCATAAGTATATTATTAAATCTAGAATTGAAATTATACAACAATATATATTTTGAAATTAATTTAGGTTATGTCTTCCAATTCACGTTGTGATTGCTACTAGCTTATATATATTTAATAATATATATAGAATAAGTCGAGAGGTATCCTTCTCGAGACGCCTATTGCACTTTAATGTTGATAAATCAATAAAAAAATAGATACCTCCCAACTTATTCTAAATGTATATTTTAAATATATATAAGCTAATTTTAATAATATAAATACATAATTCTAATTAAAAAAAAATTTTGGAATTGTTCTCTTTAATATTCCCAACTATTTTTATTTTTATTTTTAAGTTCATTTACTCTAGAAATTGGAGCTACATCATAGTTGCTTGGTGCTTCATTTATAAGAACCACAAGTCATTTAATTTATTCATAATAGTACTATATTTATCGAGCTTCTCGAAGTGATTGGATACCTTCAAATGATTTGTAGAGCGATTATTACTATAGAACGTTTTCCTCCATTAGGAGGACGATTAATACAACGCAATGAATAATGTCAACAAATAGAATAAAATGATTTTTCATTTTCCTAACACATTTTTACCTTGTTATTAGGTAGTAGAATAGTTATAATAATAGATAATATTCAACTTGTTATTATTAATATCGTTAATTGATTTAAAAGTTTGTTTGATTTAATTTTTCTTGTTTTCATATTTGTTTGTTTTTATTTATTTTGCTTTCAAATTATTGAGAAAATATATTTTAAATAGCATATTAAAATATTTATTATTTTAAAAATTATTAAATAAAAAAATTAATTTTATATCATAATTTATACATAGATTTAAAATATTAATAATAGATTTTCAATTTTAAAATAATATAACTCATGAAATATCACATTATTATTTAATAAGTATTATCTTATTGTCATTTTTTATTTATTATGAATGACATATTTAATCTATAAAATTTTTCTTATCAATATCTTTTATTAATTATATATTATAAAGAGAGCAATGGTATTGTTGTATTTTATTTCAAAAAATTATAATTATGTAAGTTGTTTCACACTTTTATAGATAATTACAAATGTTTTTTTTAAATAAAAATGGTTGAATTAAAAAACACTTGTGATAAACACAAGTATTTTTGGATTCAATCTTTGATTTTTGAAAAAAAAATATTAAGTTGAAACACATTTGTTATAATTGCAAACATTTTAATTTCAATTATTTATTTTTTCTTTATTCATTTTTTTGACAGATAATGTAATATAAATGTTATACTAATAATAATTATTTAATATTTCTAAATTGTAATATTGCAATTGATTTGATACTCACTTCTTATCATTAACTACACTAGTTAGAGATAAATGGAATGACATTGAAAGGTCATTTTCCACTCCTCATCATATCTCAAGTATGGTGCCCGAATGGTCAAGGCAAAAGTCCCAATGACCCTTGGCATTGATCTTACATACTATTTTTAGCATATTTATTACATGTTATCATATGTCATAAACAAGAATATTTGAACACTTATATTTGTACACCTTAATTTATCTTCATACAATCTATTCAATAATATTCTATGACACATGTTCAAACCTATTATAATGCTAGTCAATATTCTAATGTAAACCTCTCTCTTACATGCTCTTACATGTTATAATAATATGTCATATGTAATTGTTGTAACTGTTGTCATTATAAATCTAGATGCTCCTAGACACCTTTTCAAAATGTTTATACATGACCAAACATGTCACCTCAATGTGGAACACCAACTTCTTCATGTGAAGGGAAAGAATTAAATATAAAAGTAGTGTCACCTCAAAATGAGAGGTTGAACTTCCCATATGAGAACTAAAGATATTATAGCAATACAAACATATAAGTAAATATGAACATTAGGAATATAAATTTGAGATGGTTTTTCAAATAATCTCCTCCATATTGAACACTTTGCAAGAGAAAATAAATACGTCTAATATTGAGATCTAGTAGTAATATTAAATCAAGCTCTAGAGGATATGAAGCTTGTGGCCTCCCTACACCAATGAAAAATTTTCGTCCTCACTATCTTAGTGAGAAAATCTACAATATCTTTTTAGTTGTATCATAAAAACTCTCTAACCACCAAAAAGTAAATTAAGAACACTTGTAATAATAAACACTTTAAAATTCAATTATTGTTTTTGCTTAGGCTTTTTAAAAAAACTATATGATACAAATATTATATTTATAACTATTATTTAATATTTCTAAATTTTATAATATATACAATTTATTCATAAGATTCTATTTATAAAATCAACACATACACACATACACACATGTATACATATACATATACATATACATATACACATACACATACACATACACATACACATATACATATACATATACATATACATATATACACATATATGTGTTTGTGTATGTGCATGTGCATGTGTATATGTATATGGACATGTACATGTATGTTTGTGAGAGATATATGTATATGTGTGTAGACATATATAATTGATTGTAATGAGGTTCTCCATAAAACATTTATCATTATTTTTAAAAATATATACAAAATTATTACTATAAATAAAAAAAATAGGCAATAAAAATGAGAATAATTTAACAATTATTAAAAATTTTAAAATTATATAAAGAATTATAACATATATTTCCAATTAAAAAATCTCTATATTAATACACTACAATTCTTATCTCAATATTAATCTGTCTTCTCAATGCTCTAAAATTACAAAAAAATCCAATAAAAAATTACTATACTATACAAATTTATATTTTTTTAAAGATATGCCAAGAAAGTTGAACCAAACAAATTAAATTAAAAATTCCTAAAAGATGCAAAGCATTTAACGGCTAGTTGCAGCATTTAACGGCTACCAAACCAACCAAAACATTAGCCCTAGGAATTTACAGTGAACTTGGATAGTCCACAATTTCCATTGATTTGCTCGCCGTCTCTTATCTGCATCTAGTCTTACCATCACGCTTAAATCTTTCAATCTGTTCAATCTGCCCTCCGACCAATTCAAACTAATGGCTTACATTTTCACAGCTAGCGAACATCATTTTGCACTCCGAAATGGTTTGGAGGGATTTAGATTTACAGCTGCAACTTACTCAACTATGGCGAATGAGATTCAATGTGACATATTTATAAATCATCGTGGACCTGATGTGAAACACACAATTGCGAGCACTATTTACAATACTCTGGATGCCATTGGATTGCGCCCTTTTCTTGATGTAGAAGTGCTCGAGGCGGGCCTGTTCATACCACCAGTAATAGAAAAGGCAATAATAAGTGCTTCTCTTCATATTGCCATATTTTCTCCCAATTATGCCCAATCCTCTTGGTGTTTAAACGAGCTGTCATTTTTGCTTAGAACTGGCACCAAAATCATTCCTATATTCTATCATGTTAAGCCTTCTGACCTCAGATGGATTGTTCATGGCAAAGGAGCCTATGCCTATGCATTTTCAGGGCATGAAAAGTGGGGAAGATTTACCAGAGAAAAGATTGAGGAGTGGAAAAGAGCCCTTCATGTCGTTTCATTTATCTCTGGTTATGAAGTTAATGACAACGAGTGAGTACACAATCGAATTCAGAAACAATAAGTGTATATTAGAATAGATTGCGAAAATCTGATAGCTTTAAGATTTAATTTTGATTTCTATTTCTCTGCTAATGTTTAGGGCTGAGAGGAGGCTTGTGAAGAGCATTCGCAACGAGGCACTGCAGATCAAGGGAGGTGCTCGAGTGAAAATAGCCAAATGTCTGATTAGATCGGATGAGTACAAATCTCCTCTGAATCAGAGTGAGAAAGAAGTTCTGGCAATGGCAGCCATTAAGTGCATAGGTAGGGTTGAAGTGGCTGTGGATGTGTGCTTTGATAAGGTTGAAGAATCCTTAGGGGATTGTTTGAATGAGGTTGAGGGATCTTTAAATAAAGTTGAAAGGGGTTTAAAAAGTGCATGGAAATGGTTAATGGATTAGGATTGATGGCTTATGTAATAATCTGTTAGCGTTTATCGGTACTCCTGATCTTTGCAAGGTACAAAGGTAGCATGATCTTCAAATCTAAAATTGTAAATTGTCCACTTTTGAATCAAACTACTGACTTTGTTATTTTTTAAGGTGTTTGTTTAATTCTGTGTAAATATTATTGAATGGTTTTATTTTTTTGAAAAATATTGTTTTTAGTTTTTTTTTTTTGGATTAGATTTGGAAGTTTCTTAATTTTTTCATTAAAAGGGGGTAAAAATTTATTAGAAATAAAGCAAGAAGGGTCCGCAGTCCAATATAGAAGAGTACTACACAACCCTTTCTACACCTAATAAATGATACAACCCATGACACAAATTTGTAGATAATTGTCCAATATCCATAATATTTCAACTTTGCATATGATTGGAAATCCATTTAACTAAACAATCCGCAAAACTATTCCATTGTCTAGGAATGTAAGTAAAAATAACAGATTCAAAAGACCTACACAACCAAAATTTTTGTCTAATAACCAAAGCTAACATCATCTAACCGCCCCACATTGAGCATAGTCACTACCACTTGACAAGAGCCTCCATGTATTTTTTTGTCTCTAAATATCTTTGTTTTCTTTCTTCGGGGGGAGTTTTCATTAATGGAATTTCTCCCTTTATCTTCTTATGAAAGCATCTGATGTACATGGTTACGTAATATTTTTAATTGGTATGAAGGTTCATTCAAATGGAAGGGTAAAGGAGTAGAAAGATGAACCCTAAATACCAAAGATGATAAAACCTTCAAATGAACAAAAATCATTGAATGAAACTCCTTCCATTAAAGGCGATCAACATGCCCACATGTTAACACCTTGGACCAAAGGCCATCAACATGAAATCTGATATAGATTATTAGTTCCTACCCGAATGGGATATTAATAGAATTAAATTGTTGTTCCTTTAAGTCTTAGTGCTGCAATCATGATTGTAGACATATCAAGAAGTCGAGAAGTGAATGAGTGAAAAAACACAAAAAGAGAGATAAATACGAGGAATTGTCATAGATAAAGCTATTCTGGATAAATTATTAACAAGTTTGGGGTTGTTCACTATTATCTTAATCAAATCAACAAGAATTACATGCATATTGAATTTGGTCAAGTAAATTTATCTTTTTTGGACAAATCCATTTAATTTACAACTATTTCCTACTAGTACTTACTAAACAAATTTGTTAACTGATGAATTTCTTTGCAAGAGGGATATGCCTAGGTGAAGAATTTCCACTTATTCTATTATTATTGTTTTGTTGTTAATACTCCAGGTGTCAGGACTGCCACCGAATCTTTATTTGCATTTGTATTGTCTATTCAATCCTCTGTATATTATGTATATCTAGTTTTCTTGCCTTCAACGCGTGAATGAAACATGCCTTGATCCCTTCTTAGTCATACAAATCATGAGCAGGTTGTTTGCTTGAGCAAACTGAATTTTACGATGATGAATGGTCATAATCCAATCACAAGTTGCCAATAGGCAGGCTAAAGGGCATCAATTTGTGCGATATTGGTAATTGTTTGGTGGATCTGTGCTTTAGGTTTGTCATTTACCTGCATCTCATTGTTGTACTCATGCTAGATTATTATCTTTATTTTGTTTTCAACTGTCCATACCTCTACCTTCTCTCTGAATGGTTTTGCAATACAGAACAAAGCAAGCGGGGTTTGTATTGGGGTACAACCAATTTAGGGCTTTCCCAATAACATGTACTAGTTAAGGGCTAAGTGATTTCCCTATATTCTATATGCTACCTTCTTTCAAATCCATGCCGGATATAGACCCTTACTACTATGATGTTGCAGATCATGACATTTTTTGTAGACTACTCTTTCCATTGCCACTGTGATTATTATGTGTACTGTTTTGGGGAGTTCAGCATAAAAGAATCAATTTCTTCTACACTCAAAAATGTGTGCTTCAACCCCATAATCACAAGTTCGGGAAATAACCATAACATTGAGAGGAAAATTCCTCTAGTGTTTTTATGGTTGTGTAGATGCGAATCCAACTAAAATTAATGTTGATTAGCAGTATGAAAATTGCAAAAATCTATATCAGTCAAAATACTCAACTCCCAAAAGTGGATTCAAACCCTTCCAATATGATATGATTCTTAGAATACCCTCCAATGCAAAAAGAACTAATTGTTACAAAAAAATCTAAATTATTTATAGATTGTTATAATTCTAAAACCCTCATTTAGCCAAACGCAATAGATTACGCAGGTGGATTCAGCTCCTACCAAATTCAGACAGTGCCAATTGGGCAAGCTTGGCAGCTATTGAACATGTATAACATAACAGATTGAGAAGTTGCAACCGCTCATAATGGAAGTGGAAGTGGTCCAATGCTTAAATAGTTTGTTGACTAGAGATCTCTGCAACTATTAGATAACCTTGTGCAAGTATGAGCATCAATGCTTAACCTTTTGCAAGCATTTCTGAGCAAAACACTTAGTAATTTAGTTTGATTTCAGTCATAAAGTTTCCTGTCTATTTGCCAAGTTACAAGATTTTGGTGTACCGTGCTATTTAAAATTCAAAATATGGATTTATGTTTTAAACCAAAGTTCACATATTTTGAACTAATTAATTGAGTTATATCAGATTAAACTATTTTGATATTTGCATTTGGTTGTTAATGTTGGTTTTCCAAATTGCAACATCGATTATCTATTTTGGCATCAATTTTGTTGTAGATAGCAACCAAAATTAACAAAGGAAGGTATGTGTGTTACCTTTCACTTTGTCCTTTTTCTTTCTCGTTTGTCACTCTTCTATGGAATCTTTACCCTGTTTTTCATTTTTGGTCTGTTTTAGCAATTTATATGAATTGTTGATAAAATTGAAGTTGGAGATTTTTTTTTAGCAATTTGCATGAATTGTTGATAAAATTGAAGTTGGAAATTTTGTCTCCCTCGTTGTATGGTCTTCTTTAAAATTGAAGATGTTTATCTGAGAAAATTTTGTTGAAGCAAAGCATTTACATCATGTTATTGTAGTGTATTTCTATGAGCTTCTGTCCATTTTAGTTCCAACATTCTGATGCCTTCCTTTGTAGTGTACAAATGTGTGCTTCAATTCTTGTGAGATTTAAATTCTCTATGGACTATTTTAGCTAATCTTCATGTTGTTAATTTTGCAAGTTTTTTAATACAAAAGCTCTGAATAGTCATGAAGCTCACAGAAAAGCCTCAAATAGCCAAAAATTTTACTGATTCAAAAAAACCAAATGAAATTACATAGTTTGGTCTTCGAAATGTACAACATAGTTAATAGACAAACAACATTTGGCAAATATATGTCAATATATATCTCCTCCTTCCACTTTGTATTGCCATCTTATGTTAAATCAATTGACGATCTTATCAGAATGGAAGTAGATACATTTACTAAATATATGCATTTCTTTTATATATATGTTCTTTCACTTTTAATTGCAATGTTTTGTATGCTTGGTTTTTTTATAAGTGTTTTGTATGCTTGTTAGATGGATATTGCACATACTAATATATCTTTTCTTTCCCAATGACTTTGTTAATTAACTGCAATCTATACTAATAATCTATTTCATTTGACTACTGCTTTGCAATACCAAACAACGACATTCCCTACTTACCCGTTCTTGGTAGGAACTACGTTGCTTGTAGCTCTTGTTTTGAAAGACTCACCCAAATTTCTATTATATTCCTACAATAAATTTTAATGGTTAATTGATATAACATCACGATTGATCAATCATTGAATAACAACACAATGATTGACCTTTGCTAAAATCAGCACAAGTTGAAATCATATCACCCTACATTGGTTTAATTTACTGGTCATTTTCTTAAAGCTCCATTCCAATTCCAACTCATTTTTATCATCTGAATAGAATAGACTACCATGCTATAAGCCAATGCCCAAAAAAATAAGCTTCAAAACCCTCAAATTTTTTAATCCCATCTAATAAATCTCGATCTATAGAATGTTGAGAGATTTTGACAAAAAGGTTTGCACTCAAATCACTTCAAAGTTAAAATTAAATCTGGTGAATAGTATGGGAAGCTTGCTCAAAAATTCTTTCTTCCTTTCAAGAAGTTTATTCTGATAAAAAAAGAAAGTATCCAAATAAATTGCTAGTAAACAAGACCCCTTTTTCCATAACATTTATAAAAATATATACCAAATATATGCAAGATTTTTCAAGATTTAGAACTCATCAGTTGTTTTTGAAACCCTATAAATGTAAGTTGCTATGGTAATCAATGATCAGAATTGAACCCACCCAAGTCATATGGTAAGTACACTTACAATAAATTGTTAGGTGGTTATTATAGTTGGAACAAGGTATGGACTTCCATTAAAGCTTAAGGTAATGGAGATTTTTTTTCTTTCAGCTATTTTTTAATCCTGATGATAGCTCATTGAGCTTGATCTGAAATGTTAATACAAAAATTCTTACACAATTGAATCTACAATTATATTAACATCACTAATTTAGAATTTAGTGTCTACAAGCAATATGATCAATCACATACCTTGTAATGTCTCCACTTTAAAATATAATTTAATAATAAATAATAATAATAAAATTAAAATAGAAAAGAATAAAAATAAAACTTAAATTAAAATATAAAATAATATAATTAAAACTTGATTAAAGTTAATGAATGGTCAAAAGGCATGAACCTCATTAAAGGAGGGTGGGGGGAATTTGGGAATGAGAAGTGCAGATCTAATTGTGGAAGGTTGTGTCTCTTTCAAAGGGCAAAAATAGTGAAGAGTTGCACTCTTTCAAAGGGTGCTAATGGATAAAAGGTGTGTCTCTTGCCAAAGGGCATACATGATGAAGAGGTGCAATCTCTCCCTCACATCGAGAGATATAAAGGAAAGAAATCAAAAGCTTCTAGTGATATCACCATCGATATGATCATCTCAGATCAAAACTATTATTAAGTTACAGGTAGTAACATCCTCATTCTTGGTAGTGTTATGCCTTGCATATCTATTTCCCCATTAGTCTCCTTGCATCGAAATTTGGGTCCCTTTTCGTCTTTTCTTCTTTTTGGTTTTTGACCTCAAAACTCCGGAGTCTGGAGTCCCGAGGTCCCTTTGTTCTTTTTGGTTTTTGACCTCGGAACCCCGGAGTTCTAAGGTCCCTTTGTTCTTTTTTTTTTTTTACCTCGGAACCCTGAAACCCTGGAGTCCTGAGGTCCCTTTGTTCTTTTTGGTTTTTGTCCTCGGAACCCTGGAACCCTGGAGTCCCGAGGTCCCTTTGTTCTTTTTGGTTTTTGACCTCGGAACTCTGGAGTCCTGAGGTCCCTTTGTTCTTTTTGGTTTTTGACCTCGGAACTCTAGAGTCCTGAGGTCCCTTTGTTCTTTTTGGTTTTTTGACCTCGAAACTCCAGAGTCTCGAGATCCCTTTGTTTTCTACCTCGGAACTCCGGAGTCCCAGAGTCCCAATCTTTTGAGTCTTCTGCCTCGGAACTCTGGAGTCCCGAAGTCCCGAGGTGGAACCTCCTTCTTCTTATTTCCTTTCTTGTGTCGAGCTCAGAACCCCGGGACCCCGAAGTCCCGAGGTCGTGTTTAAAGCCTTCATATGGACGGGCTTGGGAAAAGATATAAATAGGGATGATGAACTTTTAAATTTCACTTGTGCATTCAAAACTCCTCCTCCCTACCTCCAAGCCACAAACCTCTGGACTTTCGAGCTCTCCTTGGCGTTTTTGGGCATTTCGATTCACCAGGTTGGTGATTTTTCTTGCCCATTTTGGTAGTTTTTAGACTAGCTTTTCTTTCCTCATCTTTATTTTTGTCGATTGTTAGTTTTTGTTTTGTTTCTTGTTTTCTTTTGTGTGCCCTAGTTTTTTTTTTAGCCTAGAACCCTAGAGTTCCGAGTAGTTGGCTTTTCCTACCCCGAAACCCCAGAGTTCTAGGTAGTTGGATTTTCCTACCCCAGAACCTTGAAACCCTGGAGTTTCAGGTAGTTGGCTTTTTCTACCCTAGAACCCCGGGGTTCCGGGTCACTCCTGTTCAATGAACCCGGAACCCCAGACCCCCGGAGTTCCGAGTGGCTCCCATTTAATGAACCCAGAACCCTGGACCCCCAAAGTTCCAGGATTCCTTCTTCACTTGTGCCTAGCCCGGGACCCCAGGACCCCAAAGTCCTGAAGTAAATAAAATTTTATGATCATTATCAAAGACTGAGGATTTATTTTCTGCTTGCAAGTTCAAGTGGTTAGATGGACTCATCATCCAACAAAAGAGGCAAAGAAATTGATAGACTCCCAGCCACCATGAAATATCATTATCAAGGACAGGTCTTTGTTTCCAAGTTAGATGATCAAGTTAGATGGGTCACGGATACAAAAATCAGCCATATATAGAAATTGAGGATATCAAGGCTCAATTAGACAAACATAGTCTAGAGGCCCTCCACAAGAGAATCAATAGGTCGGGCCTAGTTGAAGCCACTACCTTTCCACAGTCATTGCAAGCACCAGAGTTCATAATGAAAATTGCCCCATTTTATAACCCAGAGACTAGAAAGTGCACGGATGGACAAGGAAAAACAGTCATAGACTTGTCTCTAGACATGCTTGGGTTGGTTTTTGGCATCCCAACCAGGGAGGAGATATTTATGTTAACCAAAGAAGAGGCCTTAAGGGCATGGAATGAAAAAATATCATCCAGTAAGAGGCATAAGAATACAAACTAGTTGGAAGAAGAAAGAAAGAAAGGTCTCAAGGAAACAGAGATCCTAAGGGCGGATTTCAAAGAAACCCAAAGAGACTTAATCATTATGCTTAGCAAGACCTTTGGCAAGTCGGACTGTAAGCATTTTCATCCCTAGATGTTCCAATTCATGAGCACTATTTTAATAGGGAAACAATACTTTGATTGGCCACAGATCCTCTCCGACAATATCTGCAAACAAATGAAAGAAGTTCAACATACCCAAAGTTATTTTTCACATCATATGTCATCTGGGTAGTTGCTAGAGCTGGAAATTTTCCAAGGTTACAGGTAGAAGGTCAATTGGGAGAGGAGGAAAGACAAAAGAAGGTATGGGAATATTATTCCCACCTTACTCTAGCCAATGCAAAGGCTCATTTCAAGTGAGTTAATGATGCCTTCATTTTCCCAATAATAATCAAATTAACAGGAGATGCAGGATATCAGATTAGCCCGGAGGCCATGGCTATCATCTGAGAGAGGGTATGTTGGTTCATCCAAAATCAACACTCCAATTACATCAGGGTTAGTGGATTCACAGGGAACTAAATGTTGCTGCCCCAATATTGCAATGATAGGATAATTTTGCTAGAGTATGTAGGGTAGCTTGTGGGCCTCCAGTCACTTTTGTCATCAAAGCACAAAGTAGGTATCAATTTCTCAGTATCTATTGGGTACTTTGCATGTTCTAAGATACAAGTAGCAAAATTAGCAGAACAAGAGCTTCAAGATTTGAACTTGAAGGAGTATGATCATGCTAGGGAGTTTTATGATACCTACAGGAAACTTAAACAAGGTATGCCTAAGGCATATGAGGGGCACAAGCCTAGCTTGGAGGACTTTTGGGCCAACCTGCAAGACAGTTTTGAGGTTAGGGAGAAGAGCTATAACAGGTTATCTTTGCCACAGGTAAGAGATTTTGGGATTGAGACTAACCTCCCTAAAGACCTTAAGGATTATGGGGACTTACTTGATCTATTTTATAGGGAATCGGGGATAGATAAAAGGCCCCTCTCCCCAATAAAGTGGTCTGCAAGTGAAGACACAACTATGGAAAAAATTTCTCAAGTGGTCATCAATAGGACCAAGTAATGGTTAGGCCAGAGGGTAAGGCCTAGTGTCTCAAAGGTGAAATAGAAGGAGTCCACTTCAGGGGTACCTCAATCAAGGGGTCATAAGGAGTACACTCGGAAGACAAGGTCAACCTCAAGGCAAAATACATCCACCGATCCAGATGAGGAGGAAAAACCTCAAGAAAGTATTGAGGACTTAATCAAGAAACTCCAAGAAAAGATGAGAGGGTCTGAACTGTTAAAGAAGGCAACAGATCTGGGAGTAACCGATGGATAGGGAGTGGTGCCACTTGCCAAAGTTCTCCCACCAAGGACGGCTATAGGGCATACGACAGGAGAGGGTACCCAAGAGAAAGAGGAAGATATAGAAATTAGTAAGGATATACCTACTTAGCCACCTTCAACAGATGCCACACATGCTCCAAGCACCAATGCCCCTGCACCACCACCTGCTAGTTTTCCCATAGGATAGCCTGGAGTGCAAGGCTTTAGGTCTACCACTGAAGGAATAAAAGTTAGAAACATCAAGTCGGATTTAGATCAGGAGGAAGAATATCTTGTGAAACAATAGTCATTAGAAGGCGAGTAGGAAGGGAATGAGGCAGAAGACCTATTGAATGAAAGACTAGTGCTAACCCCTCAAGATCAAGAGGACCTCCTCAAGGATATAGCAACCGGGCAAGGTGAAATAGAGGTAGGTGGGAAAGAGACAACATTTAATAAGGAGGTCAGTGGGAAACTAGGAGATCTACATAAGTGACAAGCTCTCCAAGCCAATCTAGCCCGTCAAATTATCCCACCTCAAGACCCTGGGCAAACAAAAGTAGAAGTAAGAGACGAAGCAGAGGAGCAAGAAGAGGTCCATGTTATGACTGCAGATATAGTGTCACATCAAGGTGACAAGGAAGAAGATATAGCGCAATGGTTGGAGTTTACCTTTGGGAAGAAAAAGAGGAAAGCAGCGCTCCCTAAGGTCACTCTACAACAAGTAATCACCGAGGAGCCACCAAAGGTTAAGAAGCTGAAAATTGTTCATCATCTATCAAAAAGGTTTCGATGAAGTGATTTTAGATGTGGTAGTTCCATCCCAAGCCGAGGGACGAGCTTCCCCCAAATATCAACTATCCCAGATAAATTTGGGCAAACAAACCAAGTTGGGGGAGCTAGATACTTTGGAGTTAGCCACGAGCGTCGTCAGAGGGTGTGTAGAGAAGGAGAATACTTCCAACATGGAGCTCAAAGTACAAATAGGGCAATATAAGGAACTTTTAATTGAAATGAGAAAACCCCTAGACTTGTGCAGAGCTGATGACTCGCTTTCTACCTCATCGCTACCAGAGGAAGAAGTAAAAGCATTAAGCGAGGTGAGACAGGTGGCCGCTGTAGCCAAGTCATGGGCCCAAGTAAATACAGCCAAGCTAAGATTATTTTTGCAAAATACTATGGAGATATATCACAAGGCGATACAAGCAGGTAGAGCTTTGGCTTCTTGTTCCACGCAATGGGAACGGAAGTCGAACATTTTCAATAAACAGTTCCAAATTTTGAAAAAGATATTGTAGCTAGGGGAAGAGACGGTAATGGAGGAGGACCTTTTAGGGGGTGACAGTTACAAAAACTTGCAGTCATATGTATACATATTGGAGCTAAAGATTGAAATGCTTCAACAGTATATCAAGGATATGACAGAGATTCGAGACCCTCTCCTCAGGGAAATTTTGTCGCATGAGAGTTTTGTAAAGAATATGCTAGGACCTTTTGGTCTCGGATTAGCTGATATAGGAATAATGGAGCAGCAACAAGTTTTGGATCAATGGGATACATATTAGGCACAAAACCTAGGACCCTCGACTCAGTTTGATATCACACTCATGGACAAATATACATATTTGATTACTCAGTGTCAGGAGGTGGCAGACATAGTGAAGGAGTTAGAAGAGGGGAGAATGCATGCAGATGAAGTTTTGAAGAAATATAAATTTAGATTTAAGCATGTAGTTGATCCTCTAATTCAAGCAGATGCATGTATAGTTGATAATTATAGAGCTTTTACCAAGAAATAAGGAATAAATGCATAATTGCTAAAGATGGAAAAGCTTTTTCATAAATCCTTTATCTTGTATTTTTAGTTGCAGCTCCTACTCAAGTTCCAATTTTGAGAGAAATTATGCATGACTACCAAAACGTGGCTCACCAAGCAGGGTCTTCGAAGTGCTCATGTAGTCCTCATTTCATAGTTGTTAAGTGGAGTGCCAAGGCAAAAACTTGCAAGTTAACTGCGACTCCTAGTTTCAATTCTTAATTTAGGGTAGGTTTATTTCCTAGATAATAGGGTAGAGGACTTCTATAAAATGAGAAGTTGGATTCATTTGTAAGGGTCCCAAATTGATGATTTGTGGCCCACTTAGAGATTTAGAATATTTTGCAGATTGTTAAGAAGTTTGAGTTATTTTTGCTATACATTCATTGAGATTAATATGAGAATCAACTTGTAGATTGCCTGATCTACGTCTATATTCTACCAAATTATTCTGTGTAATCTAGCAACGTCTATTATTTGGAGTTAGCAATGTGGTTTAATCTTTTTGTTTATCACTTTATGAATCATATTGCACACGTCAGTGGTGTATGATAATTATTGTGATAGGCCATATTGTTGATGATTTTATTTCCACAAACTTGTGAAATTGATGTTTTTGCAGGTTTTCTGGAGGTCCGTTGTTGAATGTTAACTTGGCTAATATTTGATAATTTCTTGGATTGTAGGGAACTAATTGAGTAGTTCATTAAGTTGTTATTATATTGGTTTTTATTGTTATTTTCTTGTTCGCCTTTACACTTCGCATTTTATTTCCCAGAGAATCTTAAACCATAAAAAAGGCAAAAAGAAAGGAAGTGCAGTTATCCATAACCAGTGATATTTAGTTCCAACCAGCAAGCCCCTTTACAGGTACAACCACATCAACCACTGAGTTGTCCATCACCGTCGTGACCCGACTATAGAGACCTTGGGGTAGTGAGTTTTCGCAAATTCATTACTTTTCAGGAGAGGTGGTGAGTATTCACATTGGCTACCTAACTATTGGCGGGTGTGTCAAAACAATCATCAACAAAAACTAGCGCTAGAAGGAGGGCCTAGACTAATCCCCTTGCTAGTTAACCACATATGGTACTTCCAGGAGATGGATTGATGCCCTATACCCAGCCTAACCTCAACAACAAACAAGATGACATTCTTATCCAACTATACAACTTTGCTTGGGACAGTGCAAGAGATTATAATGATTGGTTACGAGCATGACAAGTCTTGGACAATGAGAGACAAAAGGCTATACATATAGAAGTAGAGGCACAAAGACAACTAAATCTTCAGATGAACCCACAAGAAAAATCACAACCACCTCCTCAACCAGAGAATTGAGGTACTAAGCTGGATCGCATATCATCTTTCTCTCCGAAGAGATTCACCAAGTCCTTAGGAGTGGTTCTTCACCATCCTCCGTCTTAGTAGAGTTAGGACCTGCCACTAGGAGAAAGCGGAACACAGCTAAGAAACAACCCTCAACAGCCTCACCAGTACAGTCATCTATACTCAACGTAGAAGATCAATTGATTCCTAGTCCTCAGCCTATCATTGCACCATTTGTGACTCAACGTCCACCATCACCACCTTCGATGGCCTATTTTAACCAAGACACCACACCACTAGGAACCATTTCAGGGGGTATACATGACCTACCTAGAAACCCAGATAAATTTTGCAGCAAATTTTACTATTTAGGGGGACGAACGGTTGACGAACATATTGAAGCATTCAAAGATGCGGTCATTCGTAATCATATTGAACACCAAGATGTAGTATGTAGACTCTTCCCATATTCACTTGGGGAGAATGAATACAATTGATACTTAACTTTACTTGCAAACTCTATCACAGGCTGGGACGTCTTGGAGAAGGCCTTCATTGATCAATTTCGAGTATATGTAGACCTCGAGACACTATACCACCAGTTCGCTTCTCTTAAGAAAGCGCCAAATGATCCATTAATGAGTTTTAATACTAGCTTCCAAAGGGCATTCAAGAGGCCACAAGCTCCTTACTAGGTAGCGCCTAACGTAGCCATCAACTCATATCTAAGAGCTATCGACCCTTGGACTGCTATGTTTATTAAGAAGACTGTTCCTCAAGATCAAAGGGACACCTTGGAAAAAGTCTTCACATTAGCAATTAGCATGAATCATGAGTTGAATCAAACCCCGAGAGGGATTGGATATAATCTACCTATAGGGGTGAATCAAGGAAACTACAATCAACTCCCAGGTGTACCCTCGTCTCTACCTGTAGGTGCCCCAACGATGAACCATGTGCCAATCTATGCACCCCAACCTCAGGCAAATCAACAGGTTATTGCCCAAGCGTTGACTTGGCAAAATGGTACCAATACCGCCCCCACTCAAGCATTGACTTGGTGAATCCATTGAGAAAGCAAGATGAAATGATTATTTCATCTAGCACATAGGATAAATATATAGTAGAAATGCAAGAAATGAAGAACAAATTTAAGTTAAGGAAGTTACACAAAGATTTGTGATATAATTATGCCCACTAAAATAAACAATCTTAGTAAAATATGAGCATTGCATCTACCTAGACATTATTTCCAAGGTACCATATCAAAAAATTTAAACAATATTATAATGACAATTTGTCAAAGATAGTAGAGTTAGCTTTCATTTTAATAATTAGGTGGCATCCAAATTTGTAAAAGTTTGAAAGAGATTATATAAATCCTATAATCTACTTGTATTTGAATGCATGATAAAGAGTTTTCGCCCTTAACATGCAATTGTTGTATTGTTTAAATTCTATTATGGTATCAAAATTTTGAATAATTGTGCAAAAATGTGTAAAGGGAAAGCATGTTCAAGGTCTATTGTGTCTAACATCATTGGAAGATAAAGTCAATATTTTTGTTTGAGAGGGTGTTAATTAAGACGATGAAGTGTTGTGATTGAATGAATAGATAGTCACAATTGTTAGGGTGAAAGTTTCCACTTGAAGAAATCAAGAGGAGTGTGAAGTTATTTCTATAGAATATAGAAAGGAATCACCACTAGAGGAAAAGAAGCCCTAACTATTATAGCCCATTACATAGCCCATATCAATTTAATAAAGGACAAAGGTAATTTTACATATTTTATATCTTTGGAAGAATTTAGTGAAAAAAAAAAGATGAGGTGTATTATTTTTTAGTTTTCTCTATATTTTAACTATGTGAAAGTCTTTACTAGAAAAATATAAAGGCTACAAAAAAATTATATTTCAAAGGTGAAAATTCAAATGTAATTAATGAGTAAAATTTTTTAGGGAATAATTCATAAGATGGATGTAGCTAAAGAGCATAATAAACGCATTAGGTGTCAAAATAGAGATAATAGAACTAATGAAATCTACTATATTTGATCTAGAAAAACTTGAATGGGTTGTTTTGTTTTAAAATTGTAGATGTAAATTTTTTATTTAAATTATTATTTTTAAAATTTAAATAAAATTTGAAATGAATATTTCAATCATATGAATGAATTAATATTGCTAAAAAAAAGCATCTAGATTATTATAAAGATAGAAGAAAAAAATATTAAAATTATATTATTAAACAAATTCCCTTCAAATTATAATGACATTACCTTAACATTAATCAATATCATCACTACTGCCAATAGAGAAAACGCTACGTGCAAATGAAATAGAACAGCATTCAACAAATGTGTTCCTTGCAAGAAACAAAACAGGGCAGAAGAATAGAAAAATATAAAGATATTAAGGAAACCTTTGAGTGTTACTAATTTGAGTGTTAAAAATCTTACATAATTTGTGTGGGGCAATAGATTGAAACTGAATATTCTTGAGCCACTGTATATATAAGTTTCTAGGGTCTAAAGTTTTGTGAATGCTATGCTATTTTTAGAATCATGTGATTCTCACAGGAATATGGATTTTGATTTTATATTAATTAAATAAAAAATAATTTAAATTTTTAAGATTTGAATAATCTTCACATTTTCAATTAATATTGTTTCAATAGATATTTTTTATATTTTAACATGTGATATAAGAGACATGTTGTCAAACAATTTATTTGATTTGTCTATTTTTCTGCATTTAACATACATGTCTACAAAGGCAGTTGCACTAATAACAACAACAATAACTAATGAAATCCATGTATCCTTTAAACATTGATGAATGACAAAAATTTGTTTAGGTAATGACATGTTAAAATACATTATTTCAAATAAGGTAAGAAGATGACAACATTTCTTCTCTGTTTTCTTTTTTCACATTGATTGTTTTGTTAGGCCGTTGGTCATTCTGTTTTGTATTTTTCTTCTGTGATTAATAAATTTTTACCCTTTGTGTGAAAAAAAGAAGGTGATAACATTTCTTGAAGGCATTTTATCAATAGTTCATGTGACTTGTCTATGCTTCTACTTTTTGTATATATGTCTATGAAGATAATTGTGATTATAATACTTCACAAAATTCTTCTATTTTTTATAATTTAATAGCTTACCAAAAACAAATCCAAATTTGATATAACAAAAATATTATGTATTGTAATAAAGAAATTGTATTCTTAAATTTTAGATAAGATCCCTATACAAAATAATTAATACAAGTATATCAGATATTCGTTGATGGTTCCCTAACATTTAATAGGAACTCTTCTAATTCTTGAAATGAATTACTAATTCTTCAAAAGCAAACTCCAAAGGGAAGGACAACAGATTAGACTTGTCGCAATAAAAAACAAAGAACAATTCTATAGCTTGCAAAAAAGAAACATGTTTAAAGTGGTGAGAAGAGTAGTTGTTGATAAGACTAGACAACTAGTTATCCTTAAAAAAATAAAGGAAAGCACACACAATAAAACATCACTCTACCACATAGTCAGCTTGTTGTCTAAAAGTGAATGGACCCATTCTTGTGAGTAACATAAAAAACTTAATAGTGGGTAAGCTTGAGGCATCAAAGGAGCATAAGGCACTGGCTTGACTAATAATAAAATTTATTGTACTCATTACTTCAAGAAGGAAAACTGCATATCACTTATGCAAATTATTAAATAATGTTAATATTAATAATTAAATATTGTTAATTAAATAAGGTTAATATAAATAAATGATTAAAATATTAATAGATTTAATATATATAAAATAATAAAGGAAAAGTATTATTAAACAAATAATTAAATTGGTAATACATTTAATATATTAAATAATAATGAAAGGTATTATAAAGTAAATGGTTAAAATATTAATAGATTTAATAAAGTAAATGATATTATATAGTAAACGGTATTATAAAGTAAACAATTAAAAATACCATAAATAATATATAAAAAAGGAAATATATTTAAATTAAACCACTAAAGACTACGACCCGCCCCCCAACCTCACACGAAGTGATGCGATGATAGTCGCAACCATAGCCTGGGCTGCGACTACCATCGCATCCTTTCGCGTGAAAAGGGGTCTGTGGAGGGATCCAACCTTTCCCCTCCACGGGGTATATAAAAGGTGCATCAGCGCAAGGGAGGGAGGTAAAAAGGAGGATCAACAGACAAAGGAATTAAACTGTCAGAAGACTATCAGAAAGGTTGCCTGCAGTGGTAAGTAGTCCTTACCCAATGTTGGTGTATTAATATTATTAATATTATAAGGTAATAATATTATTGAATATTGTTCAAAGACAATGATGTTCCAGGATAAGAATATAATTCAATAAATAATAAATATTATGTTCTAGAATAAATGCAATATAATAAAAAATATATCTTAGAAGAGAACTAACTGATTATCGAATAATATAACAATGAACTATACAATGTTATACTGAATATTTACAAATATAAATACAGTCAAATGCATAATAAAAAAACTAAATATTTGAATTAATTAGGATAACAATTTAACAGTAAGAGATGTCACAGGATGTATGTGTAAATAAATATAAGTAATAAATATTTTAATATATATTAATGAATATTTTAATATATATTAATGAATAGTTTAATATATATATTAATGAAATGTCCTTAGATGTCAATGAATATGTATAAACATAAGTAATAAATACATATCAATGAATAGTAGGAATATCTGTTAAGAAATAAATGTGAATATTGGATAATGAACATTTTTAAGAATATATGTTAGGGAATACATGTTAAATCAGGTATATGTAAATATATGTAAATGTGGATTATGGAATGGAAAATAGTTACAAAATGCAAAAATGTATTATAAATGTGATTACATGATGGAGGCTATAGGGAGGAAACTCTCTTAGTCTAAGGGAGGGATTATGATAATCCCTATTAGGCAGTATATATATTGAATATCTATATGCATATATATGGCTTGGTTGACTAAGTTCATCCGAGAAGAGACGGATCTGGCCGATCCCCTCTAAGGACTTGGATGATGAGATGCATCATCCAAGGCAAGGAATTGACATATGGTCTTCCTTGGATGGCTTGAGTGTAAGAAATTACACTCAAGATAGAAATCAAATTAACCTTCAATTTCCTGGATGGCTTGGGTGTGAGAAGTTACATCCAAGACAAGAATCAAATTAACCTTTGATTTCCTGGATGGCTTGGGTGTAAGAAATTACACTCAAGATAGGAATCGAATTAACCTTCGATTTCCTGGATGGCTTGGGTGTGAGAAGTTACATCTAAGACAGGAATAGAATTAACCTTTGATTTCCTGGATGGCTTGGGTGTAAGAAATTACATCCAAGACAGGAATCGAATTCACCTTCGATTTTCTGGATGTCTTGGAACCAAGATGGGTTTCAAGAAGGCAAGCTTCACGGTTGCCTAAGGACATATCTCCGTATGGCATTCCTATCCTTTTTATTAGATAAGAATTGTGATTAGTGTTGAATTAAGTATTTTAAAGTTAAATTGCAAGTTAGATTATATATATATATATATATATATATATATATATATATATATATATATATATATATATATATATATATATATATATATATATATATATATATATATATATATATTTGTTGTGGTCTAACAATCTGTTTTGCAGGACAATGATCTCTAACTAGTAGGGACATTATAGTGGTATCAGAGCATAATCCTGCTAACCTATGGGAAGGATTCTTAGTTTATGATCACATATCAGAGAAAGAAAGGCGTGAAAGCAATGGTCGATCAATTAGCCAAACAACTTCAGATTTTCATGGAGCAAACCAATGAGAAATTCGAAAGAATGAGCCAATTAATCCTCCAAAGTACAAACAACAACAATAGAGATATTCCAAACCCTAGAAGAGAGACACTCTCTAATCATGTCGATAATGAATGATCTCCTCAAAGTTCTAGACAAACAATTCCCAAATGTCTTCCCAGAGGGGAACATGTGAGGGACAAAGAGGAACCAGCCACACTTGGGGTGGAAGAAATCGCCCAAATTTATGCTAGATTAGAGCCAGAAGTTCAAAGGGTGGTTTTCTTCAGGGATTTTTGTGAGTCCAAGACTAATGAAGGTAGAAGGAGGAAGCCTATGGGTAGAGACCTCAAAGCTAGGGTCAACAAAATGTCCCTACCATGCTTTGACGGGTTAGGGAAGGATATCTCCCAAGCTTGGGTCCAAAAACTAGATACATACATTTCATACACCCCCATGACCGAAGGAGATGCTATAAAAATTTTCATACTCCATCTAACCGAAGCAACCCATAATTGGTGGCATAACGGTCTCATTTCCCTGGGGCACAAAAATATCTCCACCTATAATGAGTTTACCCAAAAGCTCATCAGTTGGTTTGACCAGAAAGACTCTGAATGGTATTTCCAAGAGCTAACACACCTTAAGCAATCAGGAACCATTGAAGACTATATAGACCAATTCCAAAACCCATCAGTGATGGTCCCTGACCTATCTCAGAGAAGGCTTACTTACATGTTTTTGTTAAAATCTGAGAAACAGATTACAGCCCAGAATTGAATTGAAAGATCTATAGATCAAATAAACTGTAAATGAAAATGAAATAAACAACATAACAGTGATACCAAGAGAAAACTGATGTGAAGTGCTCTGAGGCAAAATAACATCAGATTACTATCTCCAACTCTATCAAAAAAAATACAAGCAAGGTAGCATGCTTATATAGACTCAAGAGAGGGGTGGAGGTGGCAATATCGGCCAATGAGGAGAGACCACCATGATGGTCTAAACATAGTAAATGCACCTCCTCATAGCATATCACCACCTCAATACCCACTTGTCTTAAGTAAACATGTTGTATTAACCTAAGAAAGCTTAAATTAAGTGTAGGAAAAACCTAGGAAAAGGGAAAATAATAAACCCAACTAGGAAAATAAAAACCTACACTGACACCCCCCTTAAGCATAGCTTAGGTGGGTGAAAATATGGGTCCCGATAAATGAAGCCTGATGAGGTACCCATGTACATAGTCCTCCCCCCCAACAAATAAGAAGCTCGCCCCTAGAATAGAGAGAGAGAGAGAGAGAGAGAGAGAGAGAGAGAGAGAGAGAGAGAGAGAGAGTTAAGAAGCCCCCCAAACAAAAGAGAACACCTGCCACACCCCAAGCAAAGATCTCAAATGAATGAAATTTCTTTCAGTGAAGGGCTTGGTGAAGATGTCTACAGTTTGATCTGATGTCGGATAGTACTGAAGATCAAGAACCTGCTCATGAATCAACTCTCAAATATAGTGCATGTGAATCTCAATGTGCTTAGTCTGTTGATGATGGACCAGATTGCGAGAAATCTGAATAGCGCTTTGGTTGTCATAAAAGATGATTGTAGGTTTTTGAAAGGAAATGCCAAACTCAGTGAGAATGTTCTGAACCCAAATGGCCTCAGTAGCAGCATTAACTGCTCCTTGATACTCAGCCTCAGTAGATTAAAGAGAAATAGTAGATTGTTTCTTGCTCGACCAAGAAACTGGACCAGAACCAAGAGAGAAGCAATACCCTGAAGTGGACTTGCGATCTCGAGAATCACCTGCCCAATCTGAATCTGTATATCCCACCAAGTCAATAACCACACCCACTGTATAATGAATCCCATAACTGTGAGTACCCTATACATAGTGAAGAATCCGCTTAGCTTCTTTCCAATGCAGCTCATGTGGCTCTTGCATGAACCTGGAGACCAGGCCCATTGGATATGAAATATCAGGCCTTGTGTGAGTCAAATATATGAGGCTTCTGGAATCAATTGATGATACAAGGTAGCATCTACCAAGGGTGAGGAACAAGAAGCCTCAAGTTTGACTCCTGACAGAAATGGAGTTGGTGTGGGCTTATAGTCAACCATGCAAAATCTCGAGAGCATATCAAGAGCATACTTAGGCTGTCCAATGAAGATACCAGAAGGCGACTGAGTGATCTCAATCCCTAAGAAGTAATAGAGTAGGCCTAGGTCAAACATCAAGAAGAGATCATGAAGGGCAGTTTTGACTGTCTTGATACGAGATGAGTGACTCCCAGTGATCAACAAGTCATCAACATAAAGAACAAGGAAGGTGAGAGTATCATCCTACTGCAAAATGTAGATGTTTGGATTAGAATGGCACCGAGTGAACCCAAATGACAGAAGGAAGGAGTCCATCTTGGCATACCAGGCATGAGGGGCCTGTTTAAGGCCATAGAGAGACTTCTGAAGGCGATAAACAAGTCAAGGATCCTAGACGAACCCCTGTGGCTACTCCATATTTATCTCCTCCTAAAGGTCACCATGAAGAAAGACACTTTTCACATCCATCTGATGAACTTCCCAATGATGGGTTGCAGTAATAGCAAGGACAAGTCGGATGGAATTCATCTTGGCAACTAGCGCAAAAGTCTCAGAGTAGTCAATCCCAGCAACCTGGGAGAATCCTTTAGCGACCAGGTGAGCCTTATACTTATCAACTGACCCATCTATAGAAAATTTTGTTCGGTAGATCCACTTGTACCAAACAAGTTTCCTTCCCTTAGGAAGAGGGACTAAATCCCAAGTATGGTTCCTCTCCAAGGAATTGAACTCCTCCTGCATAGCTACAGCCCACTCAGGGACCCCTGAAGCTTCCTGAAAGGTCTGTGGATCAAAAGTTGTAGCAAAGAGGAGATGTGGAGCATGCTCAAATTGTGACCTTGTTCTTCTCTCATCTGAAGGATCACCAACCCAATCACCTACTGACTCTAATGTCTGACAAGCCCAAAGAGGCCCAGTAGTAGGAGAATGAGGAGAATTTGGAGGAGAATCATCACCCTCTGAAGGATGACTAAGAGACGAGGAAGATGAATCCTTGTCATCATCATCTGAAGTGGAGGAAGAAGACTCCTCAGAAGGATCAAGAGGATTAAAATCCTCAGAAGAACTATCATCATGAAGTTGCAATGTCTCCATAGGAATGAAAGATGGAGAAGTGGTAGAAGAAGAACTGGAAGTATCCTCCTCAAAATGAACACTCCTCTCAATGAAAAGCTCATGTGTGGTAGGATGGAGAAGCCTGTAGCCTTTAACACCATCTAGATACCCAACAAATATGCAAGGCTTGCTCTGTGGATCCATAGCCTTGCGTTTCTATGCTAAAATGTGGGCCCATGCAGAAGACCCAAACACTCAAAAGTGTTTGACTGTGGGTTTCTGACCAGTCCAAACTTGAAAAGGAGTTACCCCCTTCACAGCTTGATGAGGAACTCGATTATGGATATAACATGCACAGTTGATGGCCTCTGCCCAATACTAAGGTGCCAATGATCTGGAGTGGATCATACAATTAGCCATTTCCTTCAAGGACCGATTCTTACGATGTGCAACTCCATTTTGTTGTGGAGTGTAGGGAATTGTGTGTTGAAAATCAATGCCTTTTGAGATACAAAATTGCTCAAACCTCTGGTTGACATATTCCCCCCCATTATCGGTGCTCAGAACCTTGATGGTTTTCCTTGATTTCTTCTTTGCAAAGGCTTTGAATTCCTGAAAAGACTCAAAGACCTCAGACTTTTGTTTGAGAAAATATACAAAGGTGTAACGAGAAATATCATCAATGAATGTCAAGACATATTTGGCCCTGTTGAAAGAAGGATTTGGAAATGGTCCTGCTAAATCACTATGAACTAGCTCCAAAAGTTGTGTGGCTCTCCATGCTTTGCCTTTATCAAAATTTCTTCAGGGTGCTTGCCAAGAATGCATCCTTGACAAACTCCATCAAGAAATCGAATAGAAGGCAACCCTATAACCATGTCATGCTGACTGAGTTGCTACAAGTAGTGGTAGTTCAAGTGGCCAAACCGCTGATGCCACAACTAACTCACCTCATATGAGTGAGTAAGCAATGCAAGTGAAGGAGAATCAAGAGTAGAGTGAGAAAAGTGATACAGTCTAGACTGATGATCTACCTTTCCCACTACAATTGTAGACCCATTATGCATCTCACTAATTACCACTGTGTCTAGAGTGAACTCAACCTACTTGCTAGAGCCAGTGTGAGTGATCTGATAAACAAATAGGAGATTAGTTGACAAAGATGGAACACAAAGGACATCTTGAAATGTTCCTTTGCCCACGTCAACAGACCCTCTCCCATGCACTTCAATAGGAGTATCATCACCCAACAGAATAGATGGTATATAACATGACTCCAAGGAGGAAAAACTATCCTTTGATGAAGCCATGTGATGTGAAGCACCCGAGTCGATAATCCAGGAATTAGGCTAGGAAGCAACAACAACAAGGGCCTTGTCCTTTCATTTCCCCTTACTTGTGTCCTTTGAAGATTCCTGAGATGAACCCGGTTTGACAAAGTCAGGCACCTTGATGTTGTTGTTTTCTAGAAGATGAGTCAAATGATCAATTTGCTTCTTTAGACATTTATGTTCATCATGACCAGGTTTCTTACAATAGGAACACTTAGTTTTCTCCTTCTTGGGCTTGTCACCCTTTGAAGAAGATGCATCATTAGTTGCTTTTGAAGTAATTGGCTTTTGTTCTTGCTTCTTTTCTCCTTGGTTCTTTTGTTTCTTTTCTTGCTTAGAAAGCCCATTTCGATCTTTTATACCTTGGTTGGAAACTAGGGATTGAGATTTAGAGGGCTTAATTGTGCCCATTTGAATTATCTTATCATGTTCTTGTGTGAGTTCTTTTGCAAAATCATCAAGAAAAGGCATTTTAAAGCTGGTTCCTAAGGCACTTTTTGTACCATAGAAAGTAGACACAAAAAATGAATAGTTTGGACCAAGTTTGGAAAGAATGCTTAGAATAAATTGTGAATCTTTCTTATCTATCCCACATGCCTTCAATTGCAATCTTACAACCTTTAGTTTTGTGAAGAAGTCTTGAATTGTATCAAAATTACATGGATTTATCCCTATTAGCTCATTTTCCAATTGGTGTCCCCTTAACTCATCTTGTTTACCAAACAACCCTTCTAATGTTGTCCATACATCATTCGGAGTTGTAGCAGATTCAACATGAAAAAGAAGATCAGAAGATACAGACATACATAGAGTACCATAAGCTTCATCACATTTGTTAAACCATTTTGGCTTTTCTGCAATTAGTTTTGGTTCAGTTTCAAGTCCCATAGTTACCAACTTCTTAAAATAGATTGTCATTTTTGGTTTCCACTCATAGTAGTTGTAAGGTGTGAGTATTGGTACTGTACTTTGATCCATTTTAATGCAAAAAGTAAGATTGCTTGTGTAGGAAAGAGAGATGAAAAACTTAGATAGAACACACTGGACCACCCCCCTTTGTACTAGATCAAAAATCACCCCCCAGATATTATAAGGTGGCACTTTATAATTTAGTGCATTTACAATGCTGGAGTTATTTTCTAGAGTTTTACAAAGTCCAAAAAATGGACACAAATATTGAAGGTAAAAATAATATCTCAGAATATGAGCATAAAACCAAAATCAATGTATTTTAATTGAAAAAATATCCTCTTTCAAAAAATGAATGACCTGAATCCGAGATCATATGTGAAAGTTATAGTGGTTTGAAGTTCATAAAACGGGGACTTCCCTTCAGATCTGCTAATAAAACTTAATTTCTAAAAAATTGGTAACTTGTAAGAAAGAACTAATTTCACCACTGCAAAGAGAATGAAAAAATACCCCATTTCAGAACAAATTGCACTGAAAAATACCTCCGTATGACTGTGAAAACCTCATTTGAATATTAGATGCAAAAATGGTGAGGGGTCTGGCTGAAGCTTTTTGACGCAATTTTCAAAAGATTTGTTGAACCAATAACAAATCTGACAATGACCTAGATGGTTGTTTTTAGCGGCAAAACAAACCCAGAAAGAGTTTTTCTTTATCACTTTCCAAAGATGGGACCACAGTGTTAAAAAACGCCTTCAACAAGGAAACACGACATGAAAAACTTCTGGTGTCTGATCTACACAAAATTTATATGAAAATAGAGGTTTTTGGGCCTTCCAAACACAAAGGAAAGGTCTGTTAGGCTGAAAACACACTATTTGAAAGTTTCTTCACAAATCTAAGCTTCAAAAACCTTGTTTTACAAAAAAAACATATATGTAAAACAATATTACTGGATCTTCATAAACCTTTGCTGGTTTTTCAGATCATGCAAAATGGAAAAGAAAACACATCAAGATTTTACAAGATCTCTACTATAGTCTAATCTTTCAAAACGGGCTCTCATACCATGTTAAAATCTGAGAAACAGATTAAAACCCATAATTGAATTGAAAGAGATAGATCAAATAAACTCTAAATGCAAATAAAATAAACAACATAACAGTGATGCCGAGAGAAAACTAATGTGAAGTGCTCCAAGGGAAAATAACATCAGATTACTATCTCCAACTCTATCATAAAAATACAAGCAAGGTAGCATGCTTATATAGACTCAAGAGGGGTGGAGGTGGCAATACCGACCAATGAGGAGAGACCACCATGATGGTCTAAACATAGTAAATGCACCTCCTCATAGCATATCGACACCTCAATACCCACTTTTATTAAGTAAACATGTTTTATTAACCTAAACAAGCTTAAATAAAGTGTTGGAAAAACTTAGGAAAAGGGAAAATAATAAACCCAACTAGGAAAATAAAAACCTACACTAAAAGTTTTTAGAAGGCTTGAAAAACTCTATTAAAAATTTTGTAAAACCCTTGGAACCTCAAAATTTAGTAGAGGCCATTACGAAAACTAGGATGGTTGAATTTATTGCTCCCAAGAACCCCTCAACCAAAATGCCACATAGGAATGAAGGACCCCAGAGGGACCACTAGGAGAAGCCTTGTCACTTTTGCAAGAAACCTTGGAGTTTGAATCACCAGTGTAAGGAGAGAGGGGAACTCATGGAGAAAGGGTTATGTTTCAAATGCAAGGCCCCATGGGGGAAAGGCCATGAATGTAAAAGAGGACGGTTAAATAACACAAAAGAAATACGGGATGAGGAAAGACCCTATAAAAGGGCCAGGTTTGAAAGCAACAAACCAGGCACCTTGGTAGTCATCACTCAAGGAAGTGAGAATAGATCCTTCAAACTTAATGGGATTATCAAAGGGCAGAAAGTAATTGCTTTGGTAGACATAGGAGCCTCACATGACTTCATTAGCAAACACTTAGCAGCAAAGAGAAGGTTAAAAACTCAAGAGTGTGGAGGGTTTGAAGTGATCATGGGCAACGGAGTCGTAGACAGGTGCACTAAAATTATACCTCAATTGGAAGTCACCCTGGGGGGCACACAATTAAGAGAAACTTCTTTGTGGTGAACCTAGAGAATGACATTATTTTGGGAATGCCATGGATAAACTCATTGGGACGGCTCACCATGGATAGTCCAAACCAAGAGATATGCTTCCAACATAAAGGGAGAGAGATAACATTAAAAGGAATTCCTGATGACTCTCCAAAGACAGTATCGTGTAATAAAATGGAGAAATCCTTAGGCATGATCAAGGAGAGTGGGTCGCCCAATGAATGGTCGTGGATAAATCTCTGACTGAAGGTCAAATCATTCATAGTGATATACAACCCATCCTTAGGAGACAAAAAAAAAAGTCTTCAAAGACATTCCCCTAAGTTTACCCACAAAAAGAGGATTTGAACACTCCATTGAACTAGAAGAAGGAGCAAGCAAAATTGAGACGGGGGGACTGTGATAGGCCCCATGATATCACCTGATGCATATTATTAAATAATGTTAATATTCTAAAGAGGAAATATATCATTAAATATTGTTAATTAAATAAGGTTAATATAAATAAATGATTAATATATTAATAGATTTAATATATATAAAATAATAAAGGAAAAATGTTATTAAGCAAATAATTAAATTGGTAATACATATAATATATTAAATAATAATGAAAGGTATTATAAAGTAAATGGTTAAAATGTTAATAGATTTGATAAAGTAAATGATATTATATAGTAAATGGTATTATAAAGTAAACAATTAAAAATACCATAAAAAATATTAAAAAAAAAGAAATATATTTAAATTAAACCACTGAAGACTACGCCCCCCCCCCCCCACCCCGCACGAAGTGATGCGATGGTAGTCGCAGGTCCCTTCGCATGAAAAGGGGCCCATGGAGGGATGCAACCTTTCCCACCCACGGGGTATATAAAAGGTGCATCAGCGCAAGGGAGGGATGTAAAAAGGAGGATCAGCAGACAAAGGAATCAGTCTGTCAGAAGACTGTCAGAAAGATTGTCTACAGTGGTAAGTACTCCTTACCCAATGTTGGTGTATTAATATTATTAATATTGTAGTCACACAAATCTGTCCATCTTAATTAAATAAATATTCGCTATTTATTTGATTAAAAATCCACTAGCCATCAATTAATTAAATTAATATTTAATTAATTCATCTCCAAACATTCTCCTATTAATTAAATAAATTATTCAATTTATTTTAATTAATTCACTATACCAAATTCACAATCAATTAAATGAATAAATCATATTTATTTCATTTAATCCCCTTTTTCCTCTTTTAAATAAATTAAATAAAACATTTATTTAAATCATTATCCCCCCCACTTGCATTTTCCTACAAATACAACTTGCACACATTTATTGAAATAAATGAATTTTTATTTTAATAAAATCCTACTTTCCCTCACCCACCAAATCCACTTGCAAAAATCTAATCCCCTTCTAGATTCTTCTAACCCCTTCCTAATTAGCCTAATCCATCCCCTAATTATTGTCACATTCCTAAGCAAAATGGAGTCACTTCTCAAAGACTCCAAAGTCTTTGAAAAGCATTTAATGCTTTGTGTGTTCAACAAATTAACCCCCAAAGTCTTCCAAGACCACTAATGGCTCTTACATGACCATTTATGGCTCTTATATAACCATTTATGGTTATTTCAAACTTGTCCCCCTAAACATTTATTGTTTTGACCATATTCATCCATTTCACATTTGCACAAGAGTTTATCCATTGGATAAAAGCTTTATTCTTTGAATAAAGAGTTTATTCATTCAACCAACCTTGACTCTAAATCCCAAAGTCATATTAGGCATTTAATGCTTATTCCCTCCCCTCTCAACCTATCTCACATTGACACTTGTCATCCTGGGATTGGGTTGAAAGCCCTCACATGGATTTGAAATCATTCGATCCTGACCCTTGTTGAGATTGCTCAATCTCAACCATCCATTGCTCCATTTTTCCTATAAATAGAGCCCATTTCTTCATAATCCAGATCCTGAAAACTTGTATGCATTTAAGCTATAGGCATTTTAAGAGAGCATTTTAGCATAAGTAATCTTATATCTTGTTATTTTGGTGAAAATATATCATTTTAGTATCAATAGCATAGTATTAGCTTTTCATTTCACATTTAGAGCTATACTACAATCTCAATCCTCCATAAGCATCCATAGTGCAAAAAGCTGATGAGAGCTACACTATTTTGGAACTTGGAGAGGAGAGGAACAAGGGAGAAAGAAACTAAGAGCATGTTAGGAGGTATTTGGAGATGCCTCATCATGTTTGCTTTCATGTTTTTAGTATCTCTCTTGGTATACCTTTTTAGATTAGTTTTTGATTGACTAACACTAACAGTTTTGTGTCTTTTGTGTTATTTGTCATTTGCTAATCTTGTCCATTTAAGAGGGCATCAAATATTATAAGGTAATAATATTATTGAATATTGTTCAAAGACAATCATGTTCCAGGATAAGAACAAAATTCAGTAAATAATAAATATTATGTTCCAGAATAAATGCAATATAATAAAAAATATATCTTAGAAGAGAACTAACTGGTTATCGAATAATATAACAGTGAACTATACAATGTTATACTGAATATTTACAACATAAATACAGTCAAATGCATAATAAAAGAACTGAATATTTGAATTAATTAGGATAACAATTTAATAGTAAGAGATGTCACAGGATGCATGTGTAAATAAATATAAGTAATAAATATTTTAATATATATATTAATGAATATAATGAATAGTTTAATATATATATTAATGAATATAAATAATGAACATTTGAATAAATATGTTAATGAAAGGTCCTTAGATGTTAATGAATATGTATAAACATAAGTAATAAATACATATCAATGAATAGTAGGAATATATGTTAAGAAATAAATGTGAATATTGGATAATGAACATTTTTATGAATATATGTTAGGGAATTCATGTTAAATCAGCGATATGTAAATGTGGATTATGGAAAGGAAAATAGTAACAAAATGCAAAAATGTATTATAAATGTGATTACATGATGGAGGCTATAGGGAGGAAACTCCCTTAGTCTAAGGGAAGGATTATGATAATCCCTGATAGGCAGTATATATATTGAATATCTATATGCATATATATGACTTGGTTGACTAAGTTCATCCAAGAAGAGACAGATCTGGCCAGTCCCCTCTGAGGACTTGGATGATGAGATGCATCATCCAAGGAAAGGAATTGACATATGGTCTTCCTTGGATGGCTTGAGTGTAAGAAATTACACTCAAGACAAGAATCGAATTAACCTTCGATTTCCTGGATGGCTTGGGTGTGAGAAGTTACATCCAAGACAGGAATCGAATTAACCTTTGATTTCCTGGATGGCTTGGGCGTAAGAAATTACACTCAAGATAGGAATCGAATTAATCTTCGATTTCCTAGCTAGCTTGGGTGTGAGAAGTTACATCCAAGACAGGAATCAAATTAACCTTTGATTTCCTGGATGGCTTGGGTGTAAGAAATTACATCCAAGACAGGAATCGAATTCACCTTCGATTTCCTGGATGGCTTGGAACCAAGATGGGTTCCAAGAAGGCGAGCTCCACGACTGCCTAAGGACATATCTCTTTATGGCATTTGTGTCCTTTTTATTAGATAAGAATTGTGATTAGTGTTGAATTAAGTATTTTAAAGTTAAATTGCAAGTTAGATTAGTTATATATATATATATATATATATATATATATATATATATATATATATATATATATATATATATATATATATATATATATATATATATATATATATATATATATATATATATATATATATTGTATTCTAACAATTTGTTTTGCAGGACAATGATCTCTAACTAGTAGGGACATTACAGTCCATAAAAGAAGCATCTTGCAATTTGAATGCATTATTCAAAGGGTTCTCTTCAAGGTAGTTTTTTTTGTTTGGCCACCTTCCAATTTAAGTGTATTTTTTAAGGAGGGAGTTGGTCTTTTGTTTCCTTTTAGGTACAGGAAAAAAAATTCATTCAAATATTATCATTCAAATTGTTTCTTTTATGTAAAAAAATATTTATTTTTTTAAATAGTATATGGTCTGATTGAAGTTTGGATGGAATGGGACCATGGATGGATTGCATGGGTACCCCTAGCTGGGAACAACTATTTACTTGATACAGACACATCATTTGACTGACTATGGGGTGTAGTTCTTTATTGTTTTTGTTCTATGTTACTCCTATGTTTTGTAAGTAAGTGGGTATGATGTATTTTTGTAAGTTTTGATTCATCCCCTATTGATCAGACTCATGAACTAATGTCGTGAAGATGTAATTTTGATACTTTATATTTAATCCAAAAAATAGTATATGGTCTTTATCATAACTTTTTTTTAAAGAATTTTTAATTATATTTGGTTGATAAGTCTTTTTTATTTATGTGATAAATACAAATCGTTTTATTCTATATGTCAATTTGATTATCACAATATCATATTGATTTGATAGTCATTGACATTATGTATTATCAATTTCTTAACTCTAATAAATAATTTAATGTTATATTATAATATTATAATGGTAACAAATGTATATCATATACTTGTATCTCTCATTTTGCGCCTCTTTTAATAAGGTTATCCTTCACATAATTATTCATGCACACATGTGGTGTATTTTAGTTTAAAGTTAGTAAATGTCCTAAATCTAATTGGCTTCCATCTATACACATACCCAAGGATCAATAGACAAATTTTTAATTTAGCCATTCACTATCCTAGGTCAAATCTACATGTGGAGAACCATCCAAGTTATTTTTGTGGCATATTTTTTAAAACTTAAATATAAATTTATGCTCAATTTGAATCCCTCTTATTAGTCATCATATGTTGAATCAAGCACAAAATTTGTTAACTTGTGCGCTAGGATGAATTATATTTAAGTGAAAACCTAATTTATTCTAAGAACTATATAAGAGACATCCTATAACATTGAATCATCTAGATCATTTTCATTACATTGCCAAATTATGTTAGCATCATAGGTATATTTGCATGGTTGCTATATATCTTTAATCATATGAACTAAATCATTAAATTGACAAAACTTGTTTAACTAATACGAACATTTTGTGTATGATAAACTCATAAACAATCATAGTTGACACCACCCCTTTTTAATTATTGGTTCTAAACATCAATGTGAATAGATTCTTGACATCAAATTTAACACAATTCATATATATACGCAAGTTCCAAATCCTTGGATGTAGAGATCAATTTTGCAACTATGATGGTGAAGCAAAACATCAAACATCAAATTTATTGGATTCTTGAGGCATTTACTTGATGACTTTTAGAATTATTACATGGAGCAACATTTTTCATACAAAATCTTCATCAAGCTTAGAGCTAAGTATCAATGATTTATTTTTTAAAATTTGAACATTTTTTTCAATACATTATAGCTTCCAACACATTAATTGTAGGGTCAATTAATTATCTCATTTGATTATTTGTATAAAAAATGTTATTTTATTTTAGTAAATTTCTTTTATCCTACACCCCCTTAGGTCTTGGCCTTACGGTTTTATTTCTAATTTATTATTAATTTTTAAACTTAAACAAATTCTAATTTATTGAGATCAATGTCATAATATTATTTCTCTTGTTATATAATTGTTTATTATTTTAAATTGTGCATTGAGTTTATCCCAATGTCTCATTGTCATCATCCCTACCCTTTGAGATGGAGGCCCCCTTCAGTACCACTATTAATAAAACTTTATTTGATTGTTAGATCTTTACTGTTTATATGATGGAAACAAATTATAATGAGGAGAATGATTTTATTATGATGTGTATTTAGACCAATATATAGATATGGTTTTTCTTTTAATGTGCTTTCTCACAAGATTTTGAAATTAGTTAGTGTTGCTTCTCTTACATAATTAGTTGATGATTTTCACCAGTTATTGATTTATAAGCTCTACGGTAGAGATATACTTCAATTAATAGGTACTATGGTTAACTCTCAAGTTATTTTCATGGTGTATCTTCCATTAAAACTCCAACTACCAAGGTTTATCATGATATTTCATCTAGTTTTATTTGATTTTCTTATGTGCCTTCCTCTAGTGCCATATCTAGCCCTTCTCCTATTTGTATCCCACCTACTTTCAATATTCACCCTTCTAGTATCATCCCTTCATCTTATCCTACTCGTTACATCACTATCACTCATCCTTCTAAGGTCATCCTCTTATGTTGTTGGAAAAGGTGTCTCAACCTTGCAAATTTGATGTGTACTAAACATTCTCTATGATGAGTAGGGCTCAAAGGGCCCCCAAAATTGGAAACTAAAGGATTCCCTCATGCTATTGTTAGGGGACAAAATAGGAGAGTCTAGTTGATGGAGTCTTAGACTAGAGAGTGTTCAAAGGCAATGTCCCTTAAAAATTTAGCCTTTTTTGGTATTTTTTATGTTATTCTTTTAACCCTTGGTTTTGGTGCCTATTTTATTGTGAACTATCTTGTTGGTGTGCCTATTAATATTTACAAATGTATTAAAAGTATACTAGTAAGTCTTTGTGGGTAATTTTTACGCTACCAAAAATTCTCCACATTTATAATTGGTGATACTCTTGTAAATCCATACTCTAGAAGTGTATTGTAATTATTATTTAGTGACTTTGTGTTTTTAAAGATTTGGAAGAAGTTGGGTGAGATTTATTAGAATAAATAAGTGGTAAACAATATTTTCCTAAGAAATCAGTTGCATGCCCTTAGAATGGAGGATGGTGGTTACTTTGTCTTCCTATGTGCCCGAGGGAGATGTAATAAGACGGAGAAAATGAAGGAAGAAGTTCACACGCCAGCACGGATATATTTGAATTTGAAAACCTCTGCACTGATACAAATATCATATGACGGCAAATTCAAGGAGAATGTAATTTTTCTCTTTTGCAGAAAACTTGCTGGAAGTGGTTGGAAGAGCAGTTGATGACATGACCTCAATGTATGTGATATTAAGGCAAAAAAGAAAAAAATTATATAGCAAGACATCACTCACCGGTAGTCATTGTTTGTTCCGTAAAAGTGATAGGGCCCATCTTATGAGTAACATGGATAGCTTAAAGTAGGTGTGCTTCAAGCATCAAAGGACCTAGATCTAGAATCAGATTATATTAGATCTAGGTGGGCTTCGAGCATTAAATTGATTGTCTTTGATCTTAGTTAGATCTAGGTGGGCTTCGAGCATTAAATTGATTGTCTTTGATCTTAGTAAGGTTTAGGTCATATGGACTCCTTGGATATAAAATCATCTAGGTGGGCTTCGAGCATTAAATTGATTGTCTTTGATCTTAGTAAGGTTTAGGTCATATGGACTCCTTGGATATAAAATCATGAGATTCTAGAATCCAAGGACCTAGATAAGTCTCTACACAGTAGAGTTTCACATTTATGGGAAGTTTCAGATGTATTTCTTAAGTTCAGAATTGAAATGATTGAATCAATAACTTGGGTTTGTGAAAGTAGTCATAGATATGTTTTTCTTTTTTAATTGAAAACGATTTGAATATAGTAACATTTAAGTGTCTATAACATGGACTTTTCTATTAAATCAAATATCTTTTGATAGACATAGATGTTTTATTAATTGAAGATTCTTGTAAAAACTATACTAATTTGATGATAGTAGATGTCAAACATGAGATACAATGTCCTTCATCATCAACCCTATATTAGCTAATGAGTATTCTAATCAATCTTATGCAATCAAACATTTTTGCAATCAAGCTATCCACCACATTTTCGTTCTTTGTTGAGCTCTTGTGCACACATAAAATCTGAGAGCAAATATATCAAGCAAGATCAATGGAGATAGGAAGAATGAAGATGTTGTATTTCTTCAGTCTTGAAATTCATTTAAATCATCACCTTCAAATTTGTCTGTGTCTGATGAAGAATAGACAATGAATGAATCTGAGGCTGACGAGGAAGAAAAATGGGATGAATCCGACAAGAAAACTGGGACGCATCTGACACAGACGAGCAAAAAAATTCAAATGAATGTAAGGCTAATGGGGAATAGATAACCATCCAATTGCGTAGAGAAATGTTGCAATTGATTTCACTATTGAAAAGATTTGGATATGAAACAAAGTTTTGGTTATATGTGGTTGTCTTACAAATTTGTATAGTTCCAAGAATATTGAAACATATTGCACATCTTAACATGATGAGTTCTTCAATTTTATCGTTATTCATTCGATTTAAAGAAATCAATATGTGGATGTGTATTGTTGTGGAAGGCTTAAATCTCACATACTAAGCTTATATTTTTAGGTTTAGAAGTGTTAAATATTCAGTATTGAGTGATATTTTCTATGCTTAATATGTTTCTTAATGTATGTTATCATTCTAAGAATACACTTCTAGGCTTAAAAGTGTTAACACTTCGAGTTGACTAACATCCTTAGACTTAATATGTTGCTTAGTGTGTGTGATTTAAGGCTCGCCCACAATTGTAATTGATATTTTATGAGAATATAAACGCAAAGAAACACAATTTACCACTCACACATATATTGTTCATTAGAAGCTCATAATTCACACAATACTCACGCATTATTCAATTCATGTTCTTTGTTGCAGTAAAATAGATTTATGAAGGGCAATGATTTCTCCATTACAACGAGATTTAGGGAGGTTTTTATTACTAAATGATTTTAATTTTGAAGGTCAAGACTTTGCGAAATTCATGGAGATGGTCTTCTGTACATGGGTAGATGCATGTATGCAAATGTAGGTTTTTGGATGATCTGAAAATTGTTTAAGGGACAAAAAGATGTTTCATGATGCTAGACAAGTATGTTGGAATTTTAAAGATTATCAAGTTCACAATAAAAGTCTATTAGTTTATTTAAAAATTATAAATAATTTGATATCATAATTGTACATTAATAAAACGTGACTCTATATAAACTATTAATCTAATCTTTTTTAATACCTCAACAAAAAGAATGTTGAGGTGGTATTATATTTGATGATGTAAAATTAAAATCTTAATTATAATTAGAAACCTTACCAAGTTAGCTACTCTTAAAAAATGAAAGTGGTTTGAAACTCTCATGGATGGTTTTGAAATGTTTGAAGGAAATGTATTATTGTTGTAATGTACTATTGATGAGACTTTTTCATTTCTTTATGGGTTGTTCATTCCACCAGTAGTTGTACATATATTGTAATACACACACATGTAGGCTTTATCATGTCTATGTGACAATTTGTCTTTGTTACTTCCATAATTTTTCAAACTAATAATAAAATCTTCATATTTATTACAAGGTGATTGACATTACAATTTACAATTGAAAATTTTTTTATGCATAAAAAACATGAAAAATTATTTTTTGTCTTATTGATTTAAACTAATCATCAATAATCTTATTTTCCTTTTCAACTAAATCTCCTCCCACAAATAACAAAATAATAAAATGTAAATTTTTAGATTAAAAAATAATAAACTCTAGGCAATTATTCTCTTTGTTTTCAAGTAATAAAGACATTTTTCCTACAAAATAATAATTTCTTATTTCTTATTCCTTATTAATAAAATGTAAGGTGAAGTTTTCCATGACGCAAAATAGTTTTTTATTTCAAATTTCTTGTCTGCGCCTCAAGGAAGAGATACGTATCGGACAAAAACAGGGTAAGAAGACCAGGAGGATAAAGCTCATTAATGTATGATAAAATCCACCAATACTGCAGGCCTGCCTCGCTACAGGGTATGACAGAATCATGGCGTTCGAAGCAGTAACCATCATTCTTTTTTCTCTGGCACTGCCAACTCTTCTGCTACTTGCAAACTACGTGAGGACCAAAAATGGTAAGCCACCGCATCCTCCATCGTGGCCAATAATTGGGCATCTGCATCTGCTCAGAAAGAAGAAGCCCATTCACCGGATTCTGGCCTCACTTTCCCAACGCCATGGCCCCATCATGTATCTTCAGCTTGGCTTCCGTCCAGTCCTCGTCATTTCCTCTTCAGAGCTCGCAAAAGAATGCTTTATAGCAAATGACAAAGCCCTGGCTTCGCGCCCAAGGACGGCTGCAGCAAAACATTTAGGATATGACAACAAAATGTTTTCGGTTCTGCCATACAATTCACAGCTGCGAGATCTTCGCAAGATTTGCACCATGAAACTCTTCTCTGCCAGCAGAATCGATTCCTTTAAACACCTGCGCACAGAGGAAGTTTCTGCCCTCATCCGTTCCCTGTTTGAGAGTTGCCAGCAAGAAGCAGCACCGGTAAACATGAAATCCAGGCTTTCTGATCCCACATCCAATATAATCATGCGCATGGTTGCCAGCAAAAGAGTCTCGGGTTCTCAATGTTCCGAGGATTTACAAGAAGGGCATCACCTGAGGAAGATGGTAGAAGAAACTTTCTATTTGTATGGTGTATTTGCAGTCGGCGATTACCTGCCGTTTCTCAAGTGGCTTGATCTGCAGGGTCTCATATCCGCCATGAAAAAGCTGCAGAAGAAAAGGGACGCCTTTATGCAGAAATTGGTCAATGAGCACCGTGAGAAACAGGGGATACACGCTCAGGACTTAATTGATCTTCTCATCTCTGCAGTAGACAACCAAGAAATTCAATCTGACAGTAACGACGATGTGATTAAGGCCACTGCCCTCGTATGATTTTCTTCCCCCTTTCTATTAAATTTCGAAAAGCCCTAAATTCTGGCCATGATTCTTTTCTCAGTTGCAGTCCCCAATTTCAAAACAAATTTGTGCAGAACATGATAACCGCAGGTACAGACACGTCCTCTGTGACCATCGAATGGGCACTGGCAGCTCTGTTGCAGCACCCGGACAGTTTGGGGAAAGCCCAGGAGGAGCTCGACAAACATGCCGGAAGAGACCGGGTAGTAGAGTAATCAGATCTGCAGGAGCTCACTTATTTGCAAGCCATAGTAAAGGAAACTCTTAGGCTTTATCCAGCGGGACCCCTTCTAGTTCCCCATGAGGCCGCAGAGGCGTGTACCATTGGAGGGTTTCGTGTCCCCGCAGGAACGCGTCTGTTAGTCAATGCGTGGGCGATTCACAGGGACCCGGCCCTGTGGAGCTGCCCGACTGAATTCGATCCAGAAAGGTTTTTAAACAGTGGGAAAGCGATTGATGTGAAAGGGCACGACTTTGAATTGATACCGTTTGGTTCAGGGAGAAGAATGTGCCCTGGAATGTCTCTGGCATTAGTTGTGATCCATTACACTTTGGCCCGGCTGCTTCAGAGCTTCGAGTGGTGTGTTCCAGAGGGCGCTGTAATTGACATGGCTGAGGGACTTGGACTCACAATGCCGAAAGCAATTCCTCTGGAAGCCATTATCAAACCTCGCTTGCCCCTCCATCTCTATTGATGCATATATCTGAGATTTCTTAATCACTGAATGCTTAAACACATTGAGGGTCCTGCTGCCTGTAATGCAAAAGCTAGAATACCAAAAAACCCCTGTTCTGGTATAACGGTTTGGACCTTACGATTTCCGTTTTGCTTAGATTTAAAAGAATTGGCATATTATATTTTCGTAATTCATTGATGCTGTTTAAATCTCGTTTCTGACTTCAGTTGTCTTAGTATTTTTAGTTCCTGCCGACAGCAGGTAACTATAGCATCCGTTGGATGCAATAATGAATTTAAGCTATCCAATCACATTACAGTATTTTATGGGATTTTATTTTATTTCAAATGTTTGAATATTAAAATTATTTAATAATTAGCAATAAATCATTTTTTTGAATTATGATTGGATGATGTCATTAAGTTTTTAAATTAAAAAAATCTGAGATCTAAAAAATCTTTTTCATTAAATGCAATTTGCAAGTGTGGCATAATGCTAAAGAAACAAAGCTCTAGAGAAATCTCTTTCATTAAATGCAATTTGAAAATCTAGCATAAGTAAATTTAATGTTATTGAATGAGCCGACTGAAATCCATTTTTATCTCATTGAATAGATGACAACACTTAATTTTTATCATTCATTCTCGTGCAAGATAGAGCAGAGAAGAAATTTTGTATCATTCCCCTGCAAGATAGAGAACACAAGAAATAACATGTAGAATGAAGATTTAAAGATGAAATTTCTATTTTATTCCTGCTTATCTTTTTCCCTTTTTTTAATGTTGTAGTTAACTCAGTTTTCGTATTAGTTAAAAATGTGAGGCAAAAAATTGAGGTTTGTATTGGCGGCTCTGAGAACGCATTTTTGTTGCATAGTTGTAGCTATATGCAACTCAAACACTAGGCTCTCAATCTAACTGCCAATCACCGCAACTCAAACCCTAGGCTCTCAATTTGACTACAAATCAACAACAGACCCTTTAACAACATCACAGAAAGAACAAGAAATCATGAAAATTGAGAGTTTTAGGTCATAAGCGCGGGTTTTAGATTCTAAAAGGCTCTGTCAAACCTAGGAATGTGTGAAACTAATCCCAAACTTGGCATATACTAAGCTTAATTGTGCATTACCGTGTGTGTACATTGATGGTGGGATAAATGTTAAAGGTTGATTTAACAAAATAAATAACAATAACAACAAGAAAAAATTGATATTCAAAAATCAATGAGATGTGTAGAAAGCATAATCAGTTTGAAACCCATTACTGAAACACTCAATCTTAACTGTGTGCCTTGTCTTATAACTGGTTAAGATTGTTGGCATATGGACACTCCAATGAGACATTGTGTGTAATTGAAGGTTTTGTCATTGATGGCAACCTTGCAATCCTATGGCACCGGCAAGACATTACATCGGTAAAGCATTACACAAGCAACCTTGCAATCCTATGGCACCAGCAAGACATTACATCGGCAAAGCATTATACAGGCAACCTTGCAATCCTATGGCACCAACAAGACATTATACCGGCAAAGCATTACTCAAACAAGACAGTGCACCGGCATCAACAAGATCAATCTACACCGGCATCGACACAGAAGATGTACATCGGCACAGAAAAGAACATGTATACTAGCACTGAGGCCAATGGGATTTTTGATATGTAATATTTTGTTTATTATTGTAAGCCGACTTGGCAAATTGTAAAATGACTCTTGTATATAAAAGAGATCATTGTAGACATTTGTAGGTTATGAATAGGAAGCATAAAATAAATTATAAGGCAGACCTAATGTGCAAATTGTAGGTCAAGGGTATATGTAAAGAACAGAGCAAGCATCGGTACTGAATCTAGCATTGAAGATGCTATTGTAAAGCAGTACAGAATATAGGATTTGTGTAAATCCTCATTGTAAGTCAGTGTGACTTCTTATTGAGCAATGAGCTCTAGGCAGTTGGCCTTCCTGCATGTGCAGGCCCCTATTGTAAGTAATATTCTCTTATTGGCCAGTAAGTGAATATTGTGGGTCACAAATCCCATCGAGGTTTTTCCCACACCGGGTTTCCTCATTAAACATCTTGTGTTATGGTGTTCTTTTCATGTGGATGTTTTTGATTCTGTTATTTACATTAATTCTTGCATACCGGTATACTGTTACTTTATGTTCTGCATATTCAGTTTTAAGAAAATTTCATTACCAGTCAGATACTGATTCACCCCCCCCTCTCAGTATCTGTGGGAACCCTAACAAAGATCATAAGGCAAACCATTTACCAAAAACCAAACAGAAATAAATAAATAAACTCATTCCATAACGCAAGATGACTTGGTCTAGGTTTGTTCCAACTGGAATATGAATGCTTGACTTTCCGAGCTTGCAGCATCCTTCTAACCTCCCTTCCCTTTCGCAGTCAACTAAGTGCTCTGCGTGGTCTGCATTTTGTCCAATGGCGGCTTAATGTGATGTATATCATAGCGACCATGTATCCTTCAATACATGGCTACCAATATAAACAATGGTGCTTCACTCACCATAAGCTTGACATGTTGTAAGAGCCTCGTGCGAATTGCTAAAATTGCAATTTATCTGAATATTTTCTAGTTCGATTTCCCTTCTGGAAAGCTCAAAAAATCATGAATTCGAGAAAGAGGAATAAAAATTCTATTTGCCGAGAGTTACTTCGCATTAAAAAACCACACAGAGATTAGCTTTTAAGCTTCCACCTATTCCACATGTGACAGTGAGGTGGACTCTTTCATGTGCAGTTGACACGTATTACTTATAAGGTTTGCAAAATTTTGTTTATAGCATGCAATGTTTTTTATAATTTGCGAATGAAATTTCGTAGATGTCACATTAATTGAAATATAATAAATATATTAACAGGTCACATGGAAAAAAAAATGTATTCACCTGTATGCATGATATGTGAGATAAAGATGTCACAATTTTGATTTTGAGATAAATATAATAAAAATAATAAAATACAAAAATATTAATCACAAATAAGAAAAAAATTAAGTCTATTATTATATTCTATTAGTGAAACTTGAATTATTTACATTCAGTTATAATTATAATTATATAATTTTCACTTAGGTTAGAATATGTTCAATTAATTTAATCAATATTTGATTTTGTAAAATAGGGTTAATAACATGGAAATACTATTTATTAATATTAATATTATTATTTTAAGTCAAAATTTTGTTTTTTAGGGGCTTCAACCCTAGCTCACCTAGTCGTGGATTGCAACTTAAGGCGTGGGTATGCTCCCCATGGTCTTGAGTTCGAGTCCTCGACTGTGTTAACTCTGTGTGTGTTGCTACCTTGTGAGCGGGTCGTACACACTAGGGGATTAGTCTCACTTCGGTGAGGACACCTCCAGATTCCACGATAGTGAATATAAAAAAAAATTGTTTTTTAAAATAAATATTTAAATTTGTAAAATTAAGAATTGTAATAAATATATGTAATTATATTTTTTTTATGAGGTTGTTGAGTTTTTGTTGTAATATTCAATTGAAATCAACTTTACTTGATTGAGTGTACACTTACATTTTTTATATCTTATTTCAAAAAATATTAAATTCTTATTATTATTATAAAAAAATCAATTCTCATTAATGTGAAATCTAATATGTAAAACATTTAATTCTTGCAGAATTTCATACACAAATATTTGCAGTCAATTGCCAATAGTCAAGGTAATTGCATAATCCACAATTCTTGCAATTTCTTTTAACTTAAAAGAGTGATTTCTACTTTTTCAAAATTAACATATATGCTATGATAACACTGAAATAAGGGATTTAAAAAAAATGATCATTATCTTAATAGACAAATATTTCTACGAATTCCAGTCAAACTATAATTGTTTTTTATTAGCTTTTAATTAAGTAAATAATTTTATAGAAATTTATTAAATATTCAAATTTTTGTTTCATTTTTCTCTCAAAAAATCACTAAATATAATTGAATCTTATTATAATTAAGCAAATGAATGTATTCTATTTATCTTAATTGCTTTGTTGCAAATAGTTATCAATTGCTACAAAGAAGGATACTCAATATGTAAGAAATAATGATTTAATCTACCTGACAAAGTAGACTATACAATCTCTCTCTAATCTATGTTTACAATGACAAGAGGACAGTGAATATTGCCTTGTACAAAACTACAATAGTACAGTCAAACACTCACAATGTTCTATGAAGTTTGATTTGTTGCAAATCCTAATGAGACTTTTTCCCTCAATCAATTTAATATTGTTGTAATCTTCCATATTTCTTTACAATTCAACAAAAAAAATTATTAAAAGATCTTAACTACAACAAAAATTTATAAACCATTACTTACCAAAACCCACCTCTACTTTGTCTTTTTTTTTTCTACCTCCCACATTTGTAACTTTCGGCAGGAACATGACGCTATGCGTCTCTAATTTTCAAACACAATTGAATCTACAAACGAGATTTAAAGAGAATTGTAATTTTTTATTTTTATCATTGGCAAAAATATATGTTATGCTCCATCTATTTTATACTAGAAGCAGAGATTGTCCCCAACAATGATAATTAGAGATAGTCAACTAGAATAAATGTGTAGTATTTGATCTTTTTTTCATCTTGGTCAAAGTCAAGCTATAAAATGAGGATTATGTAGTCTTGTGAGACAAAATTTAAATTGATTAATTATGATTCTTGAGCTATGAGAAAGTCATAGTTGCCTTTGCGTAATTGTTCAATTCTTATGATTTTATGTTATTTATTTATTTTCTATAAAGTTGTTAACTCCAATAATTAAATTAGTTTAAGGAAATGGCGGAGGAGGACGATGCTCTGCAAAATTAGTTAGGCAACAATGGTGGATCGGGGAACAAGAGGAAAAAGCATTTGGCAGCTCATCAAGCAGGCAACAACGAGGATATTACCATTGACTTTTCAGAAGAAATGGAGGAAGACATATCTTTTTGGGAGAGCCAGGCAGTTATTGCTAGAATCATCGGATTAAACCTATCCAGAAAAGCAATAATGGAATGGGTGGAAGGCAACTGGGGCTCATGGATAGTGATTAAATTTATTCCCGAAGGATTTTTTGTGGTTTTGTTCGAAGAAGAATTTGCCAGAGATAGTATTCTTAACCAGAGGAACTAGTTTGTCAACAAGCATGCACTCTACTTGCAACCATGGACTCCAAACTTCAATCCCATCCCGTTGGTGTATTACTCTGACCCAGTCTAGATCAGATTGTATAATCTTTTGATCGAATATTGAGGTGATGGATTTTTGGAAAAGGTTGGCAAAATGTTAGGGACACTTCTGGAGGTTGATGTGGATGATGAAGCAGATCTTTGCAAGTATGCCAGACTGAGAATAGCAATAGTTAGGTGTATACCAGAAAGTATATATCTTCTAACAGACAATGGTGAATGGCGTCAGCAGTTGGAGATCGAAAAAGAGATTCGTTAATGTCAGAGATGCAGGAGTAGGATGCATAGAGAGGAGAGTTGCAAATTATTTGTCAGGAAGGCTAGAAAGGTCTTTAGAAAACCAATTCAAAACTGGAAACGAAAGTTGGGCTCTATCGAAAAAATGGTTTCAGAGAAGGAGCGGCCTCCTACGGTATGATCGGGGAGAAAGGAGAAGATTGCGGAATCCTCGTTGAAAACTAATGGTAAATACACTGAGGCAAAAGGTGATGAGACCTCACTCAATCCGACTAAGGAATCTTAAGGTAAATCCGTTAGTGTAGCATGTCAGATGGGGGTGCAATCTGATTTGGTGAAGACCCTAGATAAGTCTGAACACTTTGAGCATAATAGAATAGTAATGGATGCCAATGGTGGCGAAGGCTCGACTAGTAATCACAAGGGGCCCGATCCTACATGTATTTTCTCCTCTCTAGGCAAAGGCTTATCAGACATAGAGTTTGAGTATGATAAAGGATCGGATGAGGATTTTTTGCAAGAAGATGTATTGGACAATGTTGACCCATGGTGCATTAGCCAATTGGCCAATGTTCTCCTCAAAAAATCTAAAGGGTTCAAGGGTAGACGAAGCAATAGGAGATTGAGGGAAGAAAGAGCCAAGGAAAAAGGCATCATTAGCGTCATGGATTTTATAAAGAAAGCCAAGGGAGATAGACTCTCCCTTGGAGGCAAATGAAAATCACCACTTGGAATGTCAGGGGCCTATCTGCCTCTAACAAAAAATGCTTGGTAAAACGAGCGTTAAGTAGAGCTACTTGCGAAGTGGTTCTTCTTCAAGAAACAAAATTGTGCATGGATAAAGCCCTTAGCTTCTTACAATCTTGCAGGTCATGGGAAGGTTATTTTCAAGAAGCTAATGGTTCTGTGGGGGGATTGGGAATCATGTGGAATCCTCAAAACATTAAAGTCTTAGATTTGGAGAAATCTGAGTATTGGATTTTTCGTGTAGTTCGCAGCTTGAAGGACAATGTGTCATTTCCTCTCTTTAGTGTCTATGGTCCAACTAAAACAGCCAATAAAGCTAAAGTCTTGAAAGACATTACGGATAAAATCGTGACTCTTAATAAGGATAAAGTCATAGTTGCAGGTGATTTCAATGCATTGCTGGAATTGGATGACAAAAAAGGTGGCCTGAGAATGAATTCGAGAGTTATGGAAGACTTTAGGGAGTTTGTGGCAAGCAATTCATTGTTTGACGTAAAGCCAAAGAATGGTTTATTCACGTGGACCAATAGGAGGGAAAATTTCTCCAGGATCTCTGAAAGATTGGATGGATTTTTGGTCGGACCCTATTGGGTGGATTCAGAATTTAATGTTGATTCCTGTATTCTTCCTTGGTCTCTTTCAGATCACTTCTCGGTTCAGATGCTTCTTCAACAGGTAAACATAAATAACAAAGGGAGTTTTAGATTTCCAAGTATGTGGTGGTGAGATAAGGATTTTCTCCCGAAGTTGGAGACTTGGTGGAAAGAAAGCAATATCTTCTCAGGAACCCCGAGCTTCTGCTTTTTTAAAATATTGAAAGTATTAAAAGGAAAAATCAAGGAGTGGAACAAATGTTCATTCAAGAATATTTTTGTGGAAAATTTAAGAATAGAAAAAGAATTGGAGGATTTGAACAATATGGTGATCTCTACTAGTATGTCAAACGAGGATTTTGTTAGAGAAAAACTGCTGAAAGAAGAATTGTCAGAAATTCTCCAAAGAGAAGAGGTTTATTGGAAAGATAAGGCATGTGAGAATTGGATTAAAGTAGGGGATTTGAATACAAAATTCTTTCATGCATCCGTAAAATCAAAAAGAGCTTATAATCGGATCTTTCGCATTCAAGATGATTTGGGAGCGTGGCAGGAAGAGGTGGAGATTATAGAAGACTTGACAGTTTGTCATTTCAAGAATCTTAAGGGGGTTGACATGGTCAGAGACAACCATGTTAATGCTTCATTGCTGGACTTAATGGAAAAGGAGGTGACAGAGGAAGACAACAAGCAGCTAACGCGTCCATTCTCTCTAAAAGAGATAAAAAAGGCTACCTTCGACAACCCCCCGAACAAAGCTCCAAGGCCTGACGGTTATACCTTAGAATTTTTTCAAAAATGCTGGAGATTTTTGGGAGAAGACATATTCAAGGTGGTAGAGGAACTTAGAAGAAAAGGTAAGTTTGTCAGGGAAATCAACCACATGGTGATCACCTTGATTCCCAAGAAACCAGACTGCATGCAGATGTCGGATTTTTGTCCTATATCTTTGTGCAATTCCCTGTAAAAAATTATTTTGAAGGCCATGGTGAACAAATTAAAGCCCATTTTGTGTAATCTGATTTATTCTGATCAACACAGATTTGTACCTGGTAGAAAAATATTTGACAGCATAATTTTGGCAAGGGAGACTATCCATACCATGCACTCGGAGAAGAAACAAGGTATGATTGTGAAGCTTGATGTCAGTAAAGCATATGATAGAGTTTGGTGGTCCTTTTTGTTTGGTATCCTCCTAAGATTTGGCTTTGATAAAAGTTGGGTACAATGTATCTCTCAGTGCGTGATGAGTGTCACCTTCTCCATTCTCGTGAATGGTTCGGTGTGTGGTTTTATTCAGGCTACTAATGGGTTAAGACCAGGTGATCCCCTATCTCCCTTTCTTTTTGTGTTGATGGCAGAGGTTCTGGGGAAAAGTATTAAAAAGAAAACTAGTCTAGGGCTTTGGAGAGGCATCATGATTCATGAGAGCCTAGAACCTATTTCCCATTCACAATTCATAGATAATACCATTCTCTTCGGGGAAGCTGCGGAGAGGGAGGCGAGGACCATGAGAAGAGTGCTCGATGAGTACGAATTGGGCTCGGGCCAAAGTATGAATATGACCAAATCGATGGTGTATTTTACAAATACCAAATGCAGCCTCCGTTCTAAAATTGCAAGGATATTGGGCTTCACGTCGGGAGAGTTTCCCATTTCATACCTTGGTGTTCCATTATTTGCAGGAAGGATTAACAAAATGTTGTGGGAGGAGGTTATTCACAAGTGTTAGTTGAAATGAATGCATGGAAAAGTAGGTGGCTTTCACAAGCTGGGAGGATTCAGATGGTCAAGGCAGTGCTTTCAGCTATACCTTCATATTACATGTCCTACTATATATTGTCAGGCAGAGCTTCCATTTCTATTGACGACTTGCTAAAAAAGTTTTTGTGGGAAGGTTCTAACTCAGAGAGGAACCTCCCCTCGATTAGCTGGGATACTGCCTGTATGATTAAAAAAGAAGGTGGGGCTGGTTTAAGGAAGTTTCCACAAAAGCCTTGGTGCAAAATCATGGTAGCCAAATATCTTGATACACAGTCACCGAAGAGGATTTTAACGATAGCTGACTCGATTAGGGGTTCTCCTATATGGAGATTCTTATGGGAAAGTCACAGACTTCTCACAGACCATTTGACCTGGAGAATTGGGAATGGCAAAAAAGCCAGGTTTTAGCGTGATTCATGGAATGGGGATGAGTCTCTGACAGAGATTTTTGTGGATAAAGAATGGGTTAACTAGATCGAAGCTACAATGGGCCCTTGGGTTGCAGATTATTTCCATCATTGGTCGGCCTCTGCATTGGTATGGAAGGAAGTGGGAAAATGGCATCCTCTTAATCATAAACGGCTTAACAACATTCTCCTCCACAAAAAGGTCTTCCCTTCAAATGAGGAGGATAACCTTATGTCGAGTGCCTCGAAGTCAGGTGAATATAGGGTCAATCTGGGATATGAATTATAGAGGAAGAGGGATTGGAGTAGTGATTGAACTTCCATTCTTTGTTGGGGTAGGTGGCCTCTGCCAAAAGAAGGTGCTTTCCTCTGGATTGTCATACATGGCAGGATCCTCACGTGTAACAGAGTCAAATGTTTTGGCTTCATTGGTCCCAACATGTGCTTAATGTGTAAACAGGCGAAGGAAATGACAGATCGCCTCCTTTATTAGTGTTCGATGGCTAGTTGTTGTTGGGAATGGTTGCTAGAGATGTTGCAATGTTACATTGCCAAAAACCAAACATTCAAAGAATTTCTCTTGTCATGGTCGATTCAAGGCAGATTTTTGAAATGGGGCCCCATTTGGATTATTGGCCCCTCCTTAGTAGCTTGGCATGTGTTGAAGAAGCGGAATAGGAGGGTGTTTCAAGGAAGAGAATTGGATGTTCATAATCTTATAATTAGGATAAAGATCGCCATTGAAGAAGTGATCATTGGAAAAATTCAGGGAGTTAATTATAAATACATCTCAAAATGGGACTTGGATATGGAAAAGACTTGGTCCCTCAGGTAGACCAATGATCATAGATTAAAAGATGAGAGACTAAAGCGGAGGGAAGTGGTATGGCAGGCCCCTCCTCTAGGGTGGTTGAAATTAAACTTTGACGGGACAAGTAAAGGCAACCCGGGGCAGAGTGGATTGGGAGCAATTGTCAAGGATGAATTCGGAGATACTCTGAAAGCTTTCTCGGTCCCAGTTGGCATTGCCACAAAAACAACGTGGCAAAAATCTCTACGTTGGAGGTTGGCTTAAAAAAGTGTGCATTCAAGAGGATTGATAAACTTGTTATAGAGGATGATTCCCAAGTCATACTTAATGGGATCAACTCTTCTAAGTTCCAAAATTGGCGATTGGATAATTGGACACCGAGGATCAAGACATTTTTGGACTCGATTGGAGACTTCCACATACAACATATGTATAGAGAAGGAAACAAAACTGCGGATGTGTTGGTGAATTTGGGGGTTGAGGAATCTGATGTCAGAGAATTTGACAGTGCTGATGCCTTGCTCGAGGCAGTACGGAATATCATTTCTCAAGAAAGAGATTTGATTCCTGGATAGGGAATTGGATGAGAACAAACTATCGGCAGCGTTGTCAGTTGATTGGTCTCGGTGACCTTGGTCAATGCTGCTATTTTCTAGTCAGGCACATGGGTTAGGACATACAATTAAGGAGGTGGCAAGTTTTCATAATTTTCATTAGCATCCCATGACCTGGCAGACTCCAGGATGGGCGGTGGGTAGTATAGTGATATGACTAAACTCTCAGAGGAAATGGTCATTCACAGGATCGCTTATGTTTTCAAGTATATTTGAATCGACCTCAATTTGGGCACCTAATGGACTAGGTTTGCGGAGCATCTATTTCAACCAGTCTGGTCTTAGCTGTTTTGAGGCATTCTTCAGATACTATTCCATTTTTAGCACCATTGGTGCACCATTTTGGGCTCAGTTGTTTATGTCGGGAGGAATCCCTGGAAGAACAGTGCGATAGGCTCTTTGACATCGATGTTGATGGTCAAACTGCAATCGTGGTGCTAATCCAAAATGGCCTTAGCGGAGATAGGCACTGGTGTGATGACCATTTAAATGAGATTGTGCTTTGCTTACTTGTGGATGTGATGCCATCCAAGGAAGCAGTGGTGGAAAAACTTAATCGGTTTATCCGGGAATGTGACGTGGAGACGGTTGGGAGTGCGCTCTTGGAAGTAGAAGAAGAGTGGGCAAGCATACTAGGCCCTTATTTCAACCCGGGGTGTATATTGTCAGAGATAGAGATTTCAGATTCTGAAGATGAGGAACAAAGGACAGTCGTTGATTCGCAGAAAAGGAAGGAGAATTTTATGGCAGAAGCATGGGAAGTTTTTCAAGTTGGAGTAACTAACAAGACATTCACTCCATTTCGTAGGATGATGGAGGACGATCTGGGTTGGCTCTCAGACAATAGTATTGATAAGGTGATGGACATTGGGGTGAGAGTTTCCACTATAATAAGTTTGATTTAGCTTGGTGGACTTTTTTCTTTGGATTGTTTTTGAAGTCTTGGATGTTCTATGTTGTTGGGTTAGGTTAGGTTTGTGTAAGAGGCAGTATCCCTCGTCTATAGATGAGATTCCTCTTGTGAAAATGATTGGGCTATCAGATTATGTATTGAGATTCTATGTAAAAAATGTTTTTGAAATTAATATAGGGCGCTATCCCCACCAATAGATAGTACTTGCTTTAAAAAAAAACTCCAATAATTAAATTTATGAAATCATTTTTCATAATTTATTATGCATTGCTAATTGATTTAACATTATAGTTTTCATGTTTTTTCCTAAAAGTTCACGTCAAATGATTTAAGGAAAAGTTTTTTTTTTTTATAGTTTACCAAAACATAGAGTACATTATGAGAAGTAGAAGCTCCAAATTGTATAAAAAACTCACCTATCAAAACATAACAAGATAAGGTGCTCATGTATACATCTAATAGCCATACTATCCCCAAACTATTGATCCAACTATTAATCCCATGAACCTATAATATTGTTACTACATTATGCTTTGCCATACTCATATGTTCTAAGAGGAGGCATAATCAGGTTTGGATCCACATCTTTGAACATGGGCTGGTAGCTATTCCTTTCCTTCTTTGATTGTTTGGTTTTGCAATCTTTTTCTCCTCCATTTTCTTTAGCAGCTCTAGTTCTTCCTTATCTAAATTGATCTTACTTTGTGGGAAAATGTGGGTTGAATTTATCTATATTTTTAAAACTATTATGCTACCTTATTCCAATAGTATCATGAAATGATGTTTGAGTATTTCTAATGTTACAGAAGCCTGAAACATAATAGTGAGATCACTATGGAACTTAGTACTTGATGCCTCATTTTGCCTTGAAAGATCTCATCATTCCTCTTCTTCCATATAAACCAAAAAATCTATTTAATAAGCACAATAAGTTTTATTCAATTCAAGATTAAAACGTCAATATAGCCAGAAAGAATCTCATGCCACGAAAACCAAGATTCTCAGTCCAATTCATAGGTGGAACAAAGAACAAAGACCAAATAGCCACTGCATATTTACAATCAAAAAATAAATGCTCCAAATTTTTAGGTAATGCACAAATATCATAAATTTTGGTTGAAAATTCATAATGAGAATAAGAAGCCCATAAAAAAGCATTTTTAGGCTTAGCAAAGTTGTGCCAAATACAAAAAAGTTTATTGGACTTGTTAAAATCAGGTTTGTCAAGGTTCCATAAGTCATTTATTTATTTATATACTTCTCTTGAGATAGGATTATGTGGGATTAGTAGCATGATGTTGTATTCATTTGATATGAGAGTGTATAATTTGGAAGTGAGTATATGGTAGCTTTATTCACAATGTCTAGTAGGAGGGAATCTAAGATATCAAAGCTAAATGTAAATGATAAAGCTACAAGATCTAATATGAGATGATGCAAAATGTATCGCTATTCTAAAGATCAATAATACTACAATTAGATAATATTCTTAATTTCAATGATTTGTAAAATGATAAATACTTAACTTGTCAATTTGGTATGGGAACATAAAAAATCTACTAGTCACATTGAAGGTACGACATTTTTGCCAACTTGTCAATATTTGCAGTGGTCTTTGAAAATGGAGAAATATACCTAAATGAGTAGCATGTGTCGAATACCATCACTTCTCACACCAGTTGGCGACTGTAGACAAGAACAACTCCTAGTGCCTGTCATGAAGAGACATTGTATATTTGAAATTCTTTTCTTCGATACAATAATTTGCTCTATATTTATGAATGCTTTTACAATTTAGTATTTAGCAGCATAGTCTATAATTATTACATACACCACTTTCTATCTTTGTTGAATTGTTGACGCACACATGAAATTGATTGTGTATATGGTGAAAATGGATAACAATAAACAAAAATATTGAAAGGCTAAAATGAATCCAACCACTAAACCCTAGCCTAACAATGAACAAAGATCCACCATAACATATGAAGATAACCTAAGACAATGCAAATAACTCAAAATCACAAAGATTATACCATCACATGTCCAATAGGGTTTTGATCTCCATTCTTCCTATCTCCATTGATCTTGCTTGATATATTTGCTCTCAGATTTTTATATGCACAAGAGCTCAACAAAGAATGGAATGTGGTTGCAAGTGGAATTGTAGTGTAGCCAAGTACTCCAAAATCAGTCATTAGGATGTGTCATTAGGGTTTGACAATGAAGAAAGCATCTCCTTAAATAGAAGACACAATATGAAATGGAGGGTTAAGATTGAGAGGTGTAAAAAGAGAGGTCGGCTAGGATTAGAGGGTAGGTAAAAGAAATAGTAAAATAATGAAAGAGGTAGGTAGTGTATGAATTAAGAGATGAATGACATGTGTCATGTGTAGAAAAAGATAATGAATTAATTAAATAAATAAAGATTTATTTAATTAATAGAAGAAGTAGGATAATTAAATAAATAAAAATATTTATTTAATTTAGGAAAGGGATAATTTAAATAAATAAATGTATTTATTTAAATGAGAAATAAGGCTAGAAGAGGATAAATGAATTAATTAAATAAATAAAAAATTATTTAATTAATAGAAGAATTAGGCTTAGATAATTAAATAAATAAAATATTTATTTAATTAGACATGACAATTTTGAGTGTCTACATTTTGCCCCTCTTTGAGACAATGCGGTTTGTCGCGTTGTTTCAAAGAAGATAAGATGAACTGATACAGAGTTGCCCCAGTATGGGAATAATATGCCCCCTCGAGAGATTGGATGAAAATGTCTGAAAAGATTGCAGACAATCTCTCGATAAGAAAGACGGGATAGAATGGACTGATCAGATAAAGTGACAAAGTCACAGGATGAAGAAAACTGACTCGGGAAATGAGGGCGAGGGCTAAGGTAGGCTATAAGATAGACCACGGGCAAAAGACATCCTCATTGTCATCCACACCCTTACAAGATCACAGTGCAGAGCGAGAAAAGAGCAGCAGCAGTCAGCAGCGATGGCCTTTGTTCATAGATTCGACCGCGTTCGCCGATTCCAGCGACCAGTAGATGCAGGAGAGCCGGTAAGTACTGCAAAACCTCCTCGTACTTTCACGCATTTCAAGTTTTGTCATTAATGCATGCTAGGTAGCAATAAATGCGCTAGGAATAGGGTAGTTAAAAAGTGCAAAAACGCGCGACCGCGTCTGTGTCAGTGCCAGGCGCGTCTGTGTCCAACAACCGCGTCTGTGTCGGTTCCAGGCGCGTCTGTGCCTGGGACCGCATTTGTGCTGAATGCAGACGTGTTTGCGAATTGTAGGGGCATTTATGTCATGTAGGGATGTCTGTGTTCCCTGGCCGCGTTTGTGAATGGTATAGGCACGTGTGTGTTCAGAAAACGCGTCTGTGTTGCATAAGCGTGTTTGTGCAGTCTATAAGCGTGTTTGTGAGTTAAAAGCGCGTTTGCGTGTCAAAATGCATAGTTTGAGTCTTTTTAGGTCAAATCGGTAGTTCTGTGATGAACATACGCTGTCGATTGGATAAGCTGCTGAGAGGATAAACTCAAGCAGGTCCTCTAGGAAGACTAGGATAGATCAAGGCACTTTGTGATGAACAGGGAGCACCAAGATAGGCAACACTTTGTGATGAACAGGGAGTGCGAATGTGAGTAACACTTTGTGATGAATAGGGAATGTCACACACGTAGTACTTTGTGATGAACAGGGAGTACTACTAGGATAGATAGCAACACTTTGTGATGAACAGTGAGTGTCACTAGGATAGATAACCATATGCATTTAGATAGCAAGTAGCATTTTGTGATAAACAGTGAATGCCACAATAACTGACATGATTGATTGGTTGACTGCAGGAGTATTTGCCTATGTTGGAGTCACGGGAGAGATTCCCATCGACTCAGAGGTTGCGACTAGAGTTGTCGATTCAGGACAGGATTGCGATTGAGGAGATGGGTCTCACACATGTGCTATATGTGCCCGAGTTTCGGGCAAACATGGGTTTGCTGACTGCACTGGCGGAGAGATGGCACTCTGAGACATGCACGTTTCACTTGCCTATGGGGGAGATGATAGTGACGCTGGAGGATGTGTATAGGATACTGCATATACCGATCGATGGAGAGCTGATTCCATATGATCGAGATGGAGACAGGGAGGCACTGAGACGAGTATTCCAGGATCCCGGATTGGAGATGAGAGCAGGTCACGTGGCATGGGATACCATGACCGCTACAGGTTTAGCTTTGCCAGCTGTTATTGGAGGAGCCATCAGTGGTTTCTTGTGTCCAGACAGAGCTACACGGGGATTGGTAGTTGGCTGGGGAGGAGCATTGGAGACACTGGTGACAGAGGACACCAGATATGCATGGGGGCCATGTGTCCTGGCACATTTGTACTATGAGCTGCATCAGTTTGTTTACCACGGATCAGTGGGCTTGGGCTGTGGAGTGACTCTCCTACAGGTGTGGGCATATGAGCACCTTCCTATCACATGGCCTATCCACTTCAGAGGCAGAGGGCATGGATGGAGCTTTGTGCATTTATACGATATGATTACATCACAGCCTCGGATTGGTCGACTAGAGCATTGGAGACGTGTCATAGATGACATTGATATGGTTATCTGGAGGTCGTACCTAGGGTGCGAGGAGTGGGATGACGACGCAGTGGAGCTATCCTATTCATTCAGGAGCAGGTATCTTATTGGGCGGACGCCCTATATTTTGGAGAGACAGCTGGTTGATAGGGTATGTAGACAGTTCGGCCGGATCCAGAGGATGCCGCGAGGCTCGGGCATGTATGCCCGCATAGTCAGAGATCAGGTACAGTTCGGGCCGCTGTTATCGTACGATCAGGCCATGACACAGATGGCCGAGATGATGCCATTACCGTGGGACATGTGGCCGGAGGTAGAGGATGCAGGGATGGACGCAGAGTACTCTGCATATTGGGCAAAGCATCCGTTTCCGAGGTTGACAGATCCGGGAGAGCTGCTGGAGGGAGAGGTGGGAGGGGATGTTGATGATGATGGTGGAGGAGATGGAGGTAGAGGCCGACGGAGGCGGAGAGGAGTAGTGGGGGAGAGGCGGGTGGCACCTCGGAGGGAGGGAGGACAGGAGAGAGCAGCCCAAGTGGTGAGAGGTCGGGGTGGATTGCCCCTACAGGTACCAGCAGCACAGGGACCTAGACAGGTGCAAGGACAGGGACAGGAGCAGGTGCAGAGACAGGTACCTATTCAGGCACCTAGACAGGTACAGGGAGAGGCATAGGTACAGGCACCTGCAGAGGAGGAGCCACAGGTAGAGGCTGAGGGTGGAGATCCTGAGGAGGATGAGCTGTTAGAGCTGAGAGAGATTTGCCAGGGCCAGGCAGACGAGATTGCGGATTTGGTGCGGGAGAGGGATCGCCTCAGGATCAGGCTCAGGGACACAGAGCGGGAGAGAGACCAGGCCATCCAACGATATACTGAGGCCGAGGTAGCTCTGAGGGCAGGGAGGCAGGCAGCAGAGGATGCAGGGGCAGGCTACGCATATGTGCTGCGAGCCGAAGAGGAGATCGCCTACTGGAGGGATCTGTACTATGGTGCTGTGCCAGCGGATCAGCGGGCGAGGAGCTTCCATAGATCGTCGCGCACAGCGATGGCTACGGGAGGGAGTCGTAGGAGGCAGGCATCCAGCGGTGGGGTCATGGGTCCTCCACCACCACCAGATAGGCAGGGAGATCCTGGAGCGGGTCCATCTACAGCTCAGCGTCCGTCGAGGCCAGGCGGCTCCGAGGGAGGGAGTTCATCATAGCCATAGAGGGCTCCCCTTTGTATCAGTATATGTATCATTTTTGTATTGTAGACACCTGCGGGTGATTTTGTAGCCATATGATTTTTGACATCATTGTATCATGACACATTTTGATTATATATGAGATGATCCATTTTTGCGGCAGCTATATGCATGTGTACCTTATGTGATGAAATGTTCTTATGTGATACATGTTTTATGATATGGATGCTTATATGATGTAATGCAATATATTTTTGTTCTTTTTTATGCTGTATATGTGATGCATGATGCAAATGTGAATGTATGTAATGCAAGTGAATATGATAATGCAAATGATTATTTTCATAATGAAAATGTGAGATGTGCTAACATGTGTTGTATGCAGGATGTGATGCAATTGTGATATCTATATGTATATATGAAATGCTTATATGTGATAATGCAGGTGTAACTATATGAAATGCAAATGTTTTTGGTGTGTCATCATACTCAGTCATGTGATAGCAAGCTACATGGACTCAAGAAGGACAATGGACGTCAATCAAGAAAGGGGGATGGAAGACAGAAGATATGAACGTGAAAGAGCTTCTTGTGCGTTATCATCATTGAGCTTTATTATGGCAGAATAGGTTATGACAATCGAGGCATTTGTTCGGCCCAGAAAGTCATTGTACCTGTTTGCATGGAGATAAGACAGTCACAAACAAGGAATGCCCCAGTTCATACTAGACTCACAGTTTCCTCATATCCTTGGACAAGTCATAGCATTACTAAAAGACAATCGACAGACAGCAAATGCAAATAGGTGACGATACCCCATCCTCGCCTTTCTAGTCAAAGACATCCTGGAGATAGAATCTCTAGTCAAAGACACCCTGGAAAAGCTAAAAGACATGTCACCAAAAAGATAAAATCAAAAGAAAACCAAGACTCGACACCAACATCCACTGTAGTCCTCAAGTTTAGTGTCTCTTGTCACTTGTTTAAGTCTTATTCGATTGTGGTCACAATGTTCACTTTCACAAAAAGGATAGATAGCACTGAACCATATGTTGTCTGAGTCTATTGAAAGATTTGATTTTGTTGAAGCTCATTGTTGCTGCTGTGTCTCATTTGAAACTGATTGAATCCATGAAACTGATACTTTATTGCAGAGAAGACGAACCTTTATTGCGGATCTTCGATGCAAATGTTGCTTTATTACAGATTGTGCGCGGATAGACTGGAAGGAAGCTGGAAGAAACTGTACTCCTCGAAACATGTGATGTTCTCAGTTCCACACCCATTACTAGACGTAGGATTTGCCTTAGCCACAGATAGGATCTGATTTATTATGGATGAAAAGGGAGTGAAAAGGGAGGGTTTTGGATGGCTAACCAATCTTAGGTAGATCAATAACAAGCCATGATGGGAATGGGTAAATTTATTGTGAGTGAATAGGTTGTGAGTGTGTGCAAAGTGAAAGATGAAAGAGAATCCTGAAAGAGGGAGGAGCAAAGTCTCTACGCATGGCGCTGGTCACCCATTTTTCACCATGGTACTTGCCCAGGGCGCCACCAAAGTGGTTTTCACCGTTGGACGAAATTATTTCTCTTTACTTTTTTGGATTTTTCAATTTTTTTGTTGTCACAAGGCGCTTGTTTGCCAGGTTTTCACCATGTAACGATTTTTTTTTTTTGTTTTATAATTTTTTTGTATTTTTGAATTTTTTTGATTTTTTTGTATTTTTGAATTTTTTTTTATTTTTTTGTATTTTTGAATTAAGATGTTCCGAAGAGCTTATGTGTAGAACCTGCGAAGGTGCATGCTGTTGATAGGATCCTCCAAGGGTTCACCTTCTGTAGTTGAGAGCTGATATGCCCCAGATCCATATACCACTGTGATGATGTAAGGACCAAGCCAGTTTGATTCGAACTTGCCCTTCTTATCTCTGTCTTGCTGATTCTTGGGGTTCTCTCTGAGGACTAAGTCACCTACCTCAAATGTGCGAGACTTGACTTTGTGATTGTAGCTACGACTCATTCTTTGTTGGTAAGCCTTGAGATGATTAAAAGCAGTGTGCCTTCGTTCCTCCAGCAGTTCTAGTTCTTGTAAGCGAGAGACCCTGTAGTCTTCATCGTTGATTATGTTTCTCAAGGAGACCCGTAAAGAAGGTAGCTCGACCTCAATAGGCAAGATGGCTTCAGTGCCGTAGACAAGTGAGTAGGGTGTAGCTCCTGTAGGTGTGCGGACACTTGTGCGGTAGGCCCAAAGTGCAGGATTGAGTTGGATGTGCCAGTTACGGCCAGCGTCGTCGACTGTCTTTTTAAGGATTTTGAGAATTGTTTTATTAGACGCCTCAGCTTGGTCATTACCTTGGGGGTAATATGGTGTGGAGAAACGATGGGAGATATGGAAGCGCTCACAGAGTTCACGAACATCCTGATTTTTGAAAGGATGCCCATTATCAGTAATAATGGAAGTAGGAATCCCATATCGGCAAATGATGTAGTTCAGGATGAAGGTAGCGATTTATTTCCCGGTAACTTGTGTGAGAGGCACGACTTCAATCCACTTTGTGAAATACTCTGTGGCTATGATAATGAATTTATGACCATTGGAAGAAGGAGGGTGAATCTTGCCTATGAGATCGAGTCCCCACTGACAAAAGGGCCAAGGAGATGTAAGTGGTTGTAGTTCCTGTGCTGGTGCATGTATAAGGTCTCCATGAATTTGACACTGCTTACACTTCTTGATAAACTGATATGCATCTTTTTCCATAGTAGGCCAGTAGTATCCAGTCCTGATGAGTTTCTTGGCCAAGGTAGGACCACTAGTATGCGGACCACATATCTCTTCATGCACTTCTCGTAATGCAATCTGAGCTTCGTCACTCTCTAAACATCTAAGAAGGGTGCCATCTAGACCTCGTCGGTATAGGATATCTGCTAAAATGACGTATCGAGAGGATTGGCGAATGAATGTGCGGCGTTGATTGTTCGATAGATCGGGAGGTAAGATATTGTCGCAAAGGTATGTGAATATGGAACCATATAACTGGGATTCAGGACCGACAACGCATATCATTTTAGTAGGAGTGATCTCGTATGAAGGAATTAGCAAGTTGTCCACCAGGAACTCATAGCAGGTCTCATTTTGCGGTAGATCAATGAGCGAAGCAATTGTAGCCATGGCATCTGCAGCGCGATTCTGTTCTCTTGGTATCTACTCAAATTCTATCTTTGCGAAGTGCTGTTTCAAATCATCTACCAATTGTTTGTAAGGCATTAGTTTTTCATCTTTTGTCTGATAATCATCAGTTGCTTGACGGATGACAAGTTGAGAATCCCCAAAAACATGAAGTTCTTGGATCTTCCACTGAACTGCAATTCTTAACCCAGTTGTTAATGCCTCATATTCCGCTATATTGTTAGTGCAAGGAAATGATAAGCGATATGACTTTGGTATAGAATCGCCTTGGGGAGTTATAAAGAGTATACCCGCTCCTGCCCCATGCTGTGTATATGAGCCGTCAAAATATAATTGCCATGGCTTTGCAGGTGATATTGTTAGAATGGACTCATCTAGAAATTTTGATTGTAGAGGAACATCATCTATCATGGGAGCATCTGCCAATTGGTCTGCAATGGCTTGTCCTTTAATTGCTTTTCTATCCACGTACTCGATGTCAAATTCACTCAGGATCATTACCCACTTGGCCAGTCGCCCAGTAAGTGTAGCTTTATTGAGAAGATATTTTAGTGGATCAATTCTGGCAATCAACTTAGTTTTGTGAGTGAGCATATAATGTCATAATTTTTGTGAAGCAAAGACCACAGCGAGACATGCACGCTCGATTGATGTGTAGTTTAGCTCATATCCCACCAATGTGCGACTGATATAGTAGATTGCTTTTTCCTTGCCGTCAGGTATTTGCTGTGCTAGGAGTGCCCCCAGTGTTGTCGGAGTAGCTGATATGTAAAGTAGCAATGGTTGATCGGGAATTGGTGGCATCAAAACTGGCGGGCTCAAAAGATAGTCTTTGAGCGCCTGAAAAGCCTGTTGACAGTTCTCATCCCATTTGAACTTGATGTTTTTGTGTAGCAGGTGCTGGAAAGGGTTACACTTATCTACAAGTTGTGCTATGAATCTTCGCATGGACTGGAGTCTCCCTTGTAAAGATCGAAGTTGACTGATGTTCTTGGGTGGCGGCATGTCCAAGATAGCCTTGACTTTTGCTGGATCAGCTTCTATTCCTCTTTTAGACACAATGAATCCTAAGAGCTTCCCGGAGGTTACTCCAAAGACACATTTCTTAGGATTTAACCTTACCTTGTATTTTTCCAGCCGATCAAAGACAACTGAAAGTATGTCCAAGTGTGTGTCTCTGTCTATTGATTTTCCCAAAAGATCGTCAACATAATCTTTCACGGTTATGTGCATGAGATCATGAAAAATAGTGGTCATCTCTCTTTGATAATTGGCACCTGCATTTTTCAGCCCAAAGGGCATGACATTCCAACAGAAGGTTCCCCATGGACAAGTGAATGATGTTTTATGTTGATCTTCAGGTGCAATCCTGATTTGATTATATCCAGAAAATCCTTCCATTAAAGATAACATTTCATCACCTGCTGTGAGATCAACAATCAAGTCAATGTTTGGTAATGGGAAATCGTCCTTTGGACAAGCTTTGTTGATATCTCTGAAGTCTGTACATATTCGGATGCTGCGATCCGGTTTGCTAACAGGTACTAATTTGGAAATCCATTCAGGATAATCAATTGGGCGTATGAACCCGACATCGAGTAACTTCTCCAACTCTGCCTTGACTAGTAATGCCACTTGTGGGTGCATTTTCCTTAATTTCTGCTTTACTGGCTTTGCCCCTGGTTTGACTATTAAATGATGCATCACCAAATCCGGGTCTAGCCCAGGCATATCAGCGTAAGACCATGCGAAGTTGATTTGTCGTTCCTTAAAGAAGCTTATGAATTTTGCTCTCTCGGCCTCTGTCAATGATTGAGCCAAAAATATGTTGTGTGGAACCTCTGCTGTACCAATGTTTGTCTTTATAGTCTCTTCTACCAACATGGATGATTTTTCCTCGTATGATGCTGGGAGAATGTCGAGCCTTCCATCTTCGGGCGCCTCAGAGAGGTTTTCACCCTCAGATACGTCCTTTCTTTTTACTTTTTTGGAGTCTGATAGTGCCACAGTGTGGTTTTCGCCATAAGACCCTTGTTTTGTTTTTATTTTCACATTTTTGCGACTAGAAGGCCCGACACCCTCACCAAAGTATGCTATGTTGTTGAGCTCTATGGCATAACCTGCTTTATGGTCTCCAGGGGGAAGATCATCTCGAATGCCAAGGTAGTCGATAATAGCTTCGTCATTTTGACATGTATCAAATTGTGCTGGTCCTTCATGATCCCAGTCAATGAGTTGAGGATGAACAAGGGGAAGGTCATTAGTGTTTTCAGAATTTGCTGGACGAAGAGTGAAGATGTGGTTATATTCAGGTATGTCAAGGTAATTGTCGAGGTCATCGATGGCACTCTCCTCATCAGTTTTGATCGTGAGCGAATCCAAATTGTCATCGCTAGTAGCGCCTTCCGGGACAGGTGTCCTCATCCTATGTGATTTTGACCTAGGACCTTGAAACGAAGCTTGTGCGGTATCCTTATGGGTTGGTTCTTGACCAACTCTGAACTTTTTGTAAAATTCCTCCTCCTCTGTAGGTTCATTTGGCTCTCTGAATGTCTCGGTGAGCTCATAGTCACTGGAGGATTTGTCTGAACCCCATTCCCACTCATTGGAGTCTGTGGAATAGTAATCCTCTTGTTGAACTTCGGCATCTTCAATTCACCATGTCTCTTTTGTTCTTTTATTGTGTGGTCTGGGATTCAGAAAACCAAGCCCCTTGGAGCGTTCCCTTCTTGTAGTTAGCTCAGGTTGTAAGGGCTCCATGACACCTTCTTTGCGTAGTCCGAGAGGGATTTTTCCATCATACCCGAATCTTTGCAAAATTTTGAAGCCTTTGCCATAGTTCTCACAGGGTATAATAATCTGATCATGCATGTCCTCTTCAATGTCCTTATAGAGCATTTTATATAAATTTTCTTCTTCTAGTTTACCCCATTTTTGAAAAATGGTAGGATCCCATTTGAGTGTCATGATGGAGATTTGCTTGTTAGGATGTGGCCTCCCATATTCCTTGGGAGAGCTCAAGACTTGTCGTAAAAACATTGTCTGATTCAGAGTGTATTCTCCCATGCCTTTGTCTTGAAACTTGGCTCTAAGTTCACCCTGTTTGGATGTCGAGGGTTTTAATGACTCAGGATCAATGTACGCCAAAGAAGGAGTAGCCTCACGATTGCTGGGAATGATAGTCTTAGTATGCGATCTCAAGTTATTACAATATATGAATGGATTTGGATCACCATTGACCGTTACCTCGACTCCATTATGAGGAAACTTAATGCACTGATGGTATGTTGATGGGACTGCCCTCATTTCATGAATCCACGGATGTCCTAGCAATATGTTATACGTGAGATCTAGATCTAGGACTTGACAAACCACATCCTTTGTGACTGGCCCTATTCTTAGTGGTAAGGTGACCGTGCCCTTGGACGAGCGCTCTTCATCATCATAAGCCTTGATGGTGATTTGATTTGTAGAATTCACAGCTTTGTCAGAATATCTCAATTGTCTGATGGTGCTCAATGTACAAATATTAAGACCTGCTCCTCCATCTATCAGGACTCGCTTTATTCGATGTTTATGTATGAAGGCTTCAACATGTAGAGGTGCATTATGTGGCTGACTTATGGAGGCGTCAGCGGCTTCTGTGAATGTGAGGGAGTGTGGAACGGATAGGTATCCCACCATGGCTTGAAACCAGTCCACGTTCAGATCAGTAGGGACGGCAGTATCTCTCAAGATTTTGTCAAGGATAGCTTTATGTGCAGGAGATATACGCAAGAGCTCAAGAATAGAGATGAGCGCAGGTGTCTTCCCTAGTTGTTCTACAAGATCGTACTCAGGCTTGATTGGTGAAGGATTGGTATTCTTAGTGGAGGCACCTGGCAATGTAATCTTACCTCGACGGGTTGTAACATGGCATTCAGAGGTAGATTCGGACGAAGATCCCACACCTTTTAGGACAATTTTGGGTCTCTGAGAAGGATTCTCAGGATTTTTGTTTTTGATAGTAATGGTAGAGATATGATTGTCCATTGAGATGTGATTGATAGTAGAATCATAATTGTAAGGTGCTCTAGTGTAATTGGCTTGATCATCTGTGACTGCCTTTTCCTTTGTCATGTTTTGGGAATGGTTCCTTAAACACCTCATGCTCTTGATTAGATGAATGTCCCTCAATCTCTATATCTCCTCTGTCAATGAGATTTTGCACAATGTTTTTCAATCGATGGCAATTACCTGTCTTGTGACCCTTGCTCTTATGAAACTCACAAAACTCATCATCATTCCACCAATTTGGTTTGACCTTTGGTTCATATGGAGGAAAATCTGGAACTGTAATTACTTTGTTTGCTACAAGCTTTTTGAATACTGATTCAAGTGGTTCTCCCAATGGAGTGTATTTCCTTTGTGGTTTAGAAGTTGTTTGATTGTTCACCTGATTGTTGGTAGAACTTGATCCAGAAAAGACGAACTTGGGTCTCACTGTGTTGGCATCAACAACACCATCATTAACTGTGTTCTTGTTCTTGTTCCAAAATTTTGGTTTGTCCTTTCCTTTGAAGTCCTCTTTGTTTTCTTTGAATAGTTTGATAACTCCTTGTTCAACTAAGACCTTTTCTGTTGCTAGGCCCTTTTCAATAACATCCTTGAATGTAGACAAACAAGCTTTTCTGAGATCATAGCCAATAGCCTTATTAACGTTTTGTGTGAACATCTCCACCATTTGTTTCTGCGGGATTTCACATGAGCATCTGCTAGCTAGGTTTCTCCATCTCTGTAAAAATGTTGCGAAAGATTCTCCTTCCTTTTGTTTAGTATTGCACAAGGTAGTAACTGAGACATCTGTTTCAATGTTGTAAGAGAAATGCTGAATGAATGCCTCTGCTAAGTCGCCCCATGACTTAATACCAGGAGGTAATTGAGAAAACCATTCCATAGCTTGGTCGCCTAAGCTCTGTGGGAACAATCTCATCAAATATGTTTCTTCTGCCGCTACCTCAATGCAAGCTGTGAAGAATTGTCTTATGTGTGCCTTGGGGTCTCCTCTCCCTCTATATTTGTCAAATTTTGGTGTCACAAAGTGTGGAGGAAATGGAGGCATTGGAATGCTCTTATCGAAGGGATAAGGGCATATATCTCTCATAGTGTATGTAGGTTTTGATGTACTCATGTCCTCCACTTTCTTTTGTAAATCTCTTATTTGTTGCTCCAAATTATTCTTGGGAGGAGATTGATTTCTTGTAGCATACCCCATGTTTGAAACACCCATTTGAGGAGGAACTTGTTGCATGTATGGATGATACTGATCGTAGACATGTCCATATGGAGGTCTATATTCTTGCGACATATAAGGAGCACTTGGCATAACTTCTTGTTGAGGGACCCCATATCTGTTTTGTGTGTATAAACCATATTCAATAGGCCTTTCATTTTCCATTGTGTTGCCCCCAATTTTGACATGAGGTCTCCTTGTGTCAAAATTGTGAGGATGTCCTTGAGTATCCACTTGTCTTGATTGATCCATACCTTGAGCGTGTGTTTGAGCATAAGGCCTCCATGATGGTCTTTGAGTATAAGTATCATATGTTTGAGCTTGTGTATGTGGGATTGCTGGCTTTTGAAGCAAAGCTGATGGTGACTCCGGCATCATATTATTCGGTCCTCTATTTCCTCCACTATTTGGTCTCTTTTGATCCATGTTTGGTTGAGTTTGTTGTGAGGGTCGACTTTCCATAAGTTGAGATAAGTCAAAATCATGCAGTATTTTAGCTCCACTATGTGCCATCATGTTTAGAAAGTATTGTCGATCTCTCCTCATTATCTCTTCAACCAATCTATTGAATTGAGGATTCATTATGGATTCTTCTATGTCTGCTGATAGTATTGAAGAGTTGTCCACTGTGTCATTGTGTGTAGCATTGTTGTTTATAGTGTTTGCGCTTTCCACATTTGGATTGTGTCTATAAACATTCATGTCTGGTAATGTAGTGTGCTCAGGATTGTAGAATAGATCATTGTCATACTCATAAGAACTCATGTTTACGGATTCTTGAGCTTCTTTAGCTATTCTCCTAGATTTTTGAAGGCGGGTTTCAACCATGAACTAGGTGTTAGACCAAGATGTGAGAAACTAGATGAAAAATGACGAGAGTATGGAAGACCAAGAGTTGTATGGAGTGTAAATGAATCTTGGGGTGTACTTGCAATGTCCAAAGTGTAAGACCAAGTATGTAAGTAGTAGAGTAGGTGTGACTTCCAAAGAGAGGATCGTTTCTCTTGATCAGGTAAGCTGACCTTGACTCTAAGTAAGACCAAATGAGACCCAAAGGTAAGAAACCTTGATGAGGGACCACTTAGCAAAGTGTAGTAGTATGTAGTGTGTTGAAAGAGTATAGTGAGGACAAGCAAGTGACCTTTTTGACTCAAGTTTAGACAAGTATGAATGTAAAATGAGATGTGAAGCAATGATGGACTGTATGAGACCTTAGAACAGGCTGAATGCTAGATGAAACCTGAAGAGACAACCTAAGAAGCTCAAGTATGCCGAAACTGATTTTCTTTGTTTGCTTGACTGTTAAAGTTTTCAAATCCTGACACAGACGCCTCTGTATACTTCACAGACGCTTTTTCCCGACACAGACGCCTCTCTGTTTGATGCAGACGCTGATAAAAACATAGACGCTATTCTGTACTTCACAGATGCGCTTATCTGACGCAGACGCGGTTTGAACAGACACAGACGCGTTTCTGTAACCTTAGTGCAATTTTTTCTATCTGTGAAGTTGTTTTGTTGTGACCAAATCTGATTTTTCGACTGTTTTTCAGGACAAGAGGACACAATGTTGATGACTCAATGTTTGCAAACTGTTTAGACTCCAAAAGTGTGTTGTTTGATGTAAAAAGTTTTTGCATACACTTGAAGACACAAAAGACACAATGTTTTGCTGTTTTGTCTTAAATGTTTGAGTGTTTAGCATAAGACAAGCACAAATCTTAGGGCTGGCCAAGACAATAGTTGTTGATCCCACATAGGGTTTTACCCCCGAGGCTACGCTATTCAGAGCGGATACTTAGATGCTTGACCTCACTGGCTCCACCCTCGGCACTCACTTCTCGGGTCAGCCAAGCATCAGTCCCCATGAAAACTCCCCATGGCGAACTTTGTATCTCTACTAAGAACCGTATGTGTGTGGGCCGCTACCAGAGGTCCGACCTCCTGCCTCAACAACTAGAAGGATTTGGGCATCTAAAACAAAGAGGTCCTAGTAAGGGCATCCGCTCGTGTGGCCATACATGCGGCACTTTCAGCTCTGTAAATACAGAAGGCTCCCAGCCGGTAGGGGTTACGCCCTACAAATGATCAAATAAATTTGATCAAACGGGTTTATGGGGAGACATAGTGTCGGTATGAACTAATCAGCACACGTTATTCATAGTTTTCACCACGAATACATTTGATTATAGTGGTTTGGATGAGGTGGGTTTTCCTCGCTACCACTTGGGTCGTTCTCTTCTCACTAGTAGTCCTAATGACCACACGGGAAGACAGGCCCTCTAAAGATTAAACAAAAAGAGCCTATTGCTCAAGACACAAAAGACAATGATTCAATTTTAGTGCACCAATTGAAGTGTTTGCTAAGCTATGAAAAACAAGGCACACAATCAAAATTACAAAACCCTAACTAAGGCCCTGCAATAAAATTGTTAGTAGTTTCAAAATGATAACCCCTTCCTGCAAGCACACAAGTTAGGTAAATTTTAGAAAACCCAAAAAGACTTTGTGAAAAGGGGCCTTCAACCAAAAACGTATTTGCCTCCAAAGCAAGCTGCACAAACCAGGTTAGCTAGATCTACAAGGGTTAGCCGAAAATAAACCAAATCTAAAACCCTAAGTACAAAATCCAAAAACCCGAATCAAAGAAAAATTAAAATTGCAAAACAGAAAGCACAGACGCTTCTATACCAGACACAGACGCATCTGTATGACACAGACGTGGTTCTGTGATGCAAAAACGCGCTCAGAGATCACAGACACTGTTAAATGACGCAGACGCGATCTGATTCAGCGCAGACGCGGTTCGGAATCACAGACGCACCTTTCGGAAACCTGCAAAATAAAAATTGACAGAAACACAGACGCGATTCCCGATATCGCAGACGCTTCTGAAACACAAAAACGCGATCCGAACAATTGCAGACGCGAAAAAAAACCTAAAATATCATCGAAAACTGTCCGATCTGCAACTTCAAAAATGCAAAATCTGCAACAAAAATGTTAAATGCAAAGGGACAAGGGTCTCACCGGGCGTGCCAAAATGTATATGGTGAAAATGGATAACAATAAACAACAATATTGAAAGGTTAAAATGAATCCAACCACTAAACCCTAGCCTAACAATGAACAAAGATCTACCATAACATATGAAGATAACCTAAGACAATGCAAATAACTCAAAATCACAAAGATTATACCATCACATGTCCAATAGGGTTTTGATCTCCATTCTTCCTATCTCCATTGATCTTGCTTGATATATTTGCTCTCAGATTTTTATATGCACAAGAGCTCAACAAAGAATGGAATGTGGTTGCAAGTGGAATTGTAGTGTAGCCAAGTACTCCAAAATCAGTCATTAGGATGTGTCATTAGGGTTTGACAATGAAGAAAGCATCTCCTTAAATAGAAGCCACAATATGAAATGGAGGGTTAAGATTGAGAGGTGTAAAAAGAGAGGTCGGCTAGGATTAGAGGGTAGGTAAAAGAAATAGTAAAATAATGAAAGAGGTAGGTAGTGTATGAATTAAGAGATGAATGACATGTGTCATGTGTAGAAAAAGATAATGAATTAATTAAATAAATAAAGATTTATTTAATTAATAGAAGAAGTAGGATAATTAAATAAATAAAAATATTTATTTAATTTAGGAAAGGGATAATTTAAATAAATAAATGTATTTATTTAAATGAGAAATAAGGCTAGAAGAGGATAAATGAATTAATTAAATAAATAAAAATTTATTTAATTAATAGAAGAATTAGGCTTAGATAATTAAATAAATAAAATATTTATTTAATTAGACATGACAATTTTGAGTGTCTATAGATTGTTTTATGACTATTACAAAATATGAAATGACAACCCTCATCTTTGTACTCGATTAGCAACCATTTTGATTTTACATTTCTATATTAAATGAATTAAAATATGTAAAATTGAATTTTGAACTTACTCAAACCAATAGAAAAAAATGACATTTTTAGATCATTTAAAATAAAAATTAAACATAAACATTAGGACTTTAGTTAAAAAATAATAATTATAGTCAATGATTGGCTAAACAAATGGAAAAATAGAATTCAATGAATGCAATACATTTGGAGGAACTAATAATTATGATAGCATTTAATGCCTAATGTTTTTAGTACTATAGCACTATTAATTGAAATTTTAAAGTTGTTAGTATTAATCATGAGTAATCATAATTAAATGAAATTTATTATTTAGATTAAATAATAAATCATATGATGTCACATTTATGCACTAACAAAACATGAATTAACACACAACTATTAGTTTATCCCATGTTTTTGAGTTTTTTTGGACACCTTAAATAAAAACATGTTGATATGACATCGTATTTGATGAGGTAGACTTGAAATATTAATTGTGATTAGAGGCCTTGTCAAGTAAGCTACTATAAAAACAAAGTATTAAAAGTGATTTGTAATTGTCATGTATGATTTTGAGAGGCCCAAAATTAGGGTGTGGAACTAGTGAGTCTTCTCCCCTAATTGTAGTTCAAGATTAATTATCAATAGGTAAAACCATAATTGTATGGAGATAATATGCCTAGATGCTTTACTTACTAGAAAGTTAGTATCAGGAGCGCTTAATATGTTTAAATAATTTTGATAGCATCTGTTGATTTAATGTCTAATATTTTTAATCATATAACATTATTAAGTGGGATTTAAACTTGTTAGTGTTGGTCATGAGCACTCTTAATTGAATGAAAAGTATTACTTAGATTAAAAAATAATAAATCGAGTGATGTCATATTTGTGCAATAACAAAACATGACTTAATACTCAACTATTAGTTTAGTCCATTTTTTGAAGTCTTTTGGGACACCTGAACAAATGACATGTTGATGTGGCATCACATTTAATAATGTGGACTTAAAACCTTAATTATAATTAGAAGCCTTGACAAATAAATTGCTACAGAAATTTGAAAGTGATGGGGAATCACCAAGTATAATTTTGTGAGGTTAGAAGTTAGGTTGCTCAACTATTGAGTCCTCAATCCTCTCTACTTTAATTGTAGTCCAAGATTGATTATCAATAGATAAGCACATAATTAAATGGATATAATATCATAGCCTCTTTACTTACTAGACACTTAGTATCCAATGAAAGTGTATTACTATTCAAGTGTAGTATTGATGAGACAACCGGTTTTCTTTTTCATTTCTTTATTAGTTGCTCATTCCACCACTAGTTGTGCACAAATTGTAATATCTATCTTTTCATAATAATGATTAAAATCTTCGTATTCATTACAAGTTGATTGGCATTACAATTTACAATTGAAAACTAGTTGTACATAGATTGTAATATCCGTGCCCTATATATATAAGTAGGTTTTATCATGTCTATGCGACAATTTTGCCTTTATTACTTGCGTAACTTTTCATAATATTATAATTAAAATTTTCATCTAAGTTATAAGATGTTTGACATTACAATTAACAATTGAAAATTAATTTGTATGCATAAAAAAAGAAAAATTATAAAAAATAGAATTGAATTTTGATCTTATTGATTTAAATTTATCACCAATAATCTTAGTTTCATTTTCAACTAAATCTCTTCCCACAAATAACAAAATAAAAAATAAACATTTAAAAATATTAAATTGTAGTTAAACTATAGACTTGGTCAAGACCATTTTACCATCCAACTTTTTAAAATAATGAATTATTCTCTTTGTTTTCAAAGTAATAAAGACATCTTCAGAACTCTCCTAATGATGAAAGCCTTACTAACACCCTAGTGTCAATCAAAAACCACCTTAGGAAGATCCAGAACGAGAAAATTAGAGGGTTGAAAACCAGGACCAAATTAAATTGGCTGGACTCGGGAGACAAGGGCTTACATTTTTTCTTACAATTGCTTAAGGTCAAAGAGGCAAAAGAGAACATCAATTCTATCTGGGATAACAATACCCATATTACAGACTCAGAGGAAATCCTAAAGTGCTTCACCCAGTTCTACCAAAATTTATTCACTGCAGAAGAGTTAAATGAAGAACATAGGGCTGCCAGGGTGCTCATTAAGGAATCGATCCCACCTAAGCTTAATGTGGAGGATTATGAGTTTGTAGGGAAACCCATCTCAAAAGATGAAATTGAAAAGGCCATCTCCTCAATGGGAAATGATAGATCCCCTGGACCGGACAACTTTCTGGTGGAATTTTACAAGAAGAACGTTAGGTGGATTGTTGGTGACCTCCACAACCTATATCTGGAAGCTATTAATAAAGGAACCCTGGGCAAAGAAATCAACCAAGGGGTTATCAAGTTCATCCCTAAGGAGGGGGACAAGACATTGCTAAAGAATTGGAGGCCTATCACGTTATTAAATGTCTCCTATAAGATATTGACCAAAGTGGTGGCTAGTAGGCTGATTAAAATCCTTCCAAAGATAATCAGCCCCACCCAAACAGGTTTTGTTAAAGGCAGATATATCCTAGAAAATTTGGTAACCTACTGGGAATCTCTTGAGTGGGCTAAGGACTCAGGATAGAATGAGGTCATGTTGTTGATTGACTTTGAAAAGGCATATGATAGGATAAAGTGGAGCTTCATAATTTAGATGTTAGTAAGTTTGGGGTTTCCGGAGACATTCTGTAGGATACTTTAAACATTACTCTATGAGGCCAATGTTGTTGTTGATGCAAATGGAAACATATCTGGCAATATTGTTCTTTCCAAGTCAATAAGACATGGCTGCCCACTTGCCCTGGCTTTGTTTGTGTTGGTTGTTGATGCTATGCACTATGTTCTTAAGGATTGCAATATAACCTCCAGGGTCAAAGGCATCTCTCTCCCTAATAAAGAGGAAATCATCAATGTTCAGTTTGCTGATGATACAACTATTCTGTTAACCTTGGAAGACGAGAACTTATCCTCTCTATTGTACAATATTGAAATCTTTTGTAAGGCCTCGGGCAACAAAATTTGTCTCCATAAATCTACCTTGCGAGGATGGATTGATTCCCCTCCTGATTGGATGACTAAATTTGACTTGAAATGGGGAGGACCGAACATGATCACTAGATATTTGGGTATCCCTTTCTCTGTCTCCCTGAATCTAAAAGAAATATGGGAGTGGTTCAGGAATAAGGTGGATAAAAAACTCACCAAATGGAACAGGAAGTTCCTCTCCCTAGCAGGTCGGTTTCAAGTCTGTCAAAAAATCTTGTCGTCATATGACATCTATTGCTCCTCAGCCTGGCTATTCAGTAATTACCAGTTCAATTATCTTCAAAAACAAATTAGGAAATTTCTATGATCGGATGGGAAGGGAAACAAGAAGCAACATGCTGTAAAATGGGAGTGGTGTGTTAGACCTAAGATGCAGGGGGGTATGGGCCTCAAAGACCCCAAAATTCAGGGCATTGCCCTGGCTGCTAAGTGGATTTTTAAAGCCCTTGATGGCAATGAACCATGGAAAGTTTTGATCAGACATAATATACAATGCTCCACCCCTAAAAAGGCAAAGAATTGGAAGAACTTGCCCATGTGGGACTTGATTGCTAGTAATTTTGAGATGTCTCCTGCGGGATCAGAAGTCTTCAAGTCTATATGGAGGGCTTGGAACCATGTCATACAATTCATTAGTAATAGGGGCATTGTTGATAATAAGGGTTCTCTCAACTTGGGTAGATATATATGGTGGAATACCTTACATAATGGAAAGCAATTGGCTTGCCTTCAAGGATGCTCTGCCTTGAAGTGGCACAACTTAGGACTAGTTACTTTTGAACACATCTTGAAAGATGGTTCCCTAATCTCTTGGGATGCCCTTAGCTCAGAATTCAACCTCCCTGTTACCCAAGTCAGAACCTACAACGTCCTCAAGACTGCACTCGAACCCATCCTCTCCTCACCCGCCCCTTCTTCGCTCTCCCCAATCTCCTCCCTTTGTTGGGGCGATGACTCTCCCCTCCCTCTAATGAAGGCCAAATTGATCTACTCTGCCCTTGCTGGCGTTGAAGATATCCTAACCCATCTCAACAATATCTAGAACTTCACCTGGGATTCTAAAATGTGGCACTCTAATCTCTTGAGATTTTGGTACGCTCTGATTGAACCAAAAAAGAAGTTTTTTGCCTGTAAACTTTTGCTTCACAAGCTCCCTCTTAAGGACAATAATGACAACCCCCTATTGTGTAAATTGTGTCGCCTCCTTGAATCTGTGCTACATATTTTTTTTGAATGTCATTTCGTCAAAGAGGTGTGGAAATTGTTTGGTTTTTCATTTGATAATAAATGTCTTTCTATTGATGAGGTGGTACTTGGTTATATTAAAGGTGGCGAGAAATGTGCTAATCTCTTTTGCTCTGTTCTCTCTTTGGAAATTCTTTGGATCATTTGGAAATCTAGGAATGATGATGTGTTTATTGGAAAGGGTAGATACCTCACTGAGTCTCTTAGGAGACTCATTCGCTACCTTGTTGCTATGCAGGTCACTGTAGTTCTATGACTTGATGAGGACAAATTTGATAGATGGTTGAATGATGGAACAACACATGTCTTCATCCGAGAACTGTCCCATGGGTTCACTTGGGACCGAATGGAAAGCAACAAGTCACACTTTGAGCAGGCGCTAATGAGATTTATGTAGGCAATGGAGGCAAGACAACAGAGAGCGGATTTCATTCAGATGGAATTGGAAGGACTGCCTACCCACCCCTATAGAGACCAGTTCGCCGAAGGAAATGTACTGGTGTGGTGCGAGGGAGAGTTAGGATGGATTGCGTGGCTCCCCCCCTTGGGAGATAATATTAATCCTGACTCCTCCCTCCTCTTTAGATAGTTGACATCATGTTTCCTCTATGATATATTTTGTATATGGGACATCCAACTCTGTAATTTTGTGATTCAGCCGCAACCTGTGTGTAATGGTCACATGATATGGTATGTTGGCCTCCCTGCCATGATTTTTTTGTCACTATGAGATCTATCTGACAGCTGGCTGTGTGTTTTCCAGCCTGATCTGCTGAATTTTGTAATGAAATTTTATGATATACAAAAAGTAATAAGGACATTTTTCATACAAAATAATAATTAATTATTTCTTATTCCTCATTCCTTATTAATAAAATGTAAGGTGAAGATTTCCATGACGCGAAATGGTTTCTTATTTCAAATTTCTCGTCTGCGCCTCAAGGAAGAAATACGTAACGGACAAAAACAGGGTAAGAAGATTTGATGATAAAATCCCGCAAATATTGCAGGCCTGCATCGCTGCACATAATCATGGCGTTGGAAGCAGCAACCATCATTCTTCTTTCTCTGGCAATGCCAACTCTTCTGCTATTTGCAAACTACGTGAGGACCAACAATGGCAAGCCACCGCACCCTGCATCCTGGCCAATAATTGGGCATCTGCATCTGCTCAGAAAGAAGAAGCCCATTCACCGGATTTTGGCCTCACTTTCCCAAAGCTATGGACCCATCATGCATCTTCAGCTTGGCTTCCGCCCAGTCCTTGTCATTTCTTCTTCAGAGCTCGCAAAAGAATGCTTTACAGCAAATGACAAAGCTCTGGCTTCGCGCCCACGGACGGCTGCAGCAAAACATTTGGGATATGAACACAAAATGATTTCGGTTCTGCCCTACAATTCACAGCTGCGAGATATTCGCAAGGTTTGCACCATGAAACTCTTCTCTGCCAGCAGAATCGATTCCTTCAAACACCTGCGCATAGAGGAAGCTTCTGCCCTCATCCGTTCCCTGTTTGAGAGTTGCCAGCGAGAAGCAGCACCGGTAAATATGAAATCCAGGCTTTCTGATCTAACATCTAATATAATCATGCGCATGGTTGCCAGCAAGAGACTCTCGGGTTCTCAATGTTTCGAGGATTTGCAAGAAGGGCGTCACCTGAAGAAGATGGTAGAATAAACTTTCTACTTATATGGTGTATTTGCAGTCGGCGATTACCTGCCGTTTCTCAAGTGGCTTGATCTGCAGGGTCTTATATCCGCCATGAAAAAGCTGCAGAAGAAAAGGGACGCGTTTATGCAGAAATTGGTCAATGAGCACCGTGAGAAACAGGGGATGCACGCTCAGGACTTAATTGATCTTCTCATCTCTGCAGTAGACAACCAGGAAATTCAATCCTACAGTAACGATGATGTGATTAAGGCCACCGCCCTTGTATGATTTTCTTCCCCCTTTCTATTAAATTTCGAAAAGCCCTAAATGCTGGCCAGGATTCTTTTCACAGTTGCAGTCCCCAATTTCATTTTTTGTTGTGCAGAACATGATAACTGCAGGTACAGACACATCCTCTGTGACAATTGAATGGGCATTGGCGGCTCTGTTGCAGCACCCGGACATTATGGGGAAAGCCCAAAGGGAGCTCGACACACATGTCGGAAGGGACCGATTAGTGGAGGAATCAGATCTGCTGGAGCTCACTTATTTGCAAGCCATTGTGAAGGAAATTTTGAGGCTTTATCCAGGGGCACCCCTTGTACCTCCCCATGAAGCCGCAGAGGCGTGTAGTATTGGAGGTTTTCATGTCGCTGCAGGAACGCGACTGTTAGTCAATGCGTGGGTGATTCACAGGGACCCGGCCCTGTGGAGCTGTCCGACTGAATTCGATCCAGAAAGGTTTTTAAACAGTGGGAAAGCGATTGATGTGAAAGGGCACGACTTTGAATTGATACCGTTTGGTTCAGGGAGAAGAATGTGCCCTGGAATGTCTCTGGCATTAGTTGTGGTCCATTACACTTTGGCCCGGCTGCTTCAGAGCTTCGAGTGGTGTGTTCCAGAGGGCGTTGTAATTGACATGGGTGAGGGGCTGGGACTCACAATGCCCAAAGCAATACCTCTGGAGGCCATTGTCAAACCTCGCCTGCCCCTCCATCTCTATTGATATGTTTGTCCGGGATTTCTTCATGGCTGAACATGGATAGAGTTTTAAATGCTTAAACACGTTGAGGGTCCTGCTGCGGCGTGTAATGCAAAAGCTAGAATACGAAAAACCCCTGTTCTGGTGTAATGTTTAACGATTTGGACCTTGTGATCTCCGTTTTGCTTAGATTTAACAGAGTTATATTTTCATAATTCATTAAAGCTGTTCAAATCTTGTTTCTGACTTCAGTTATGAAATTGAATCTACAAACTAGTATATTTATAAAGACAATCAAATCCAGAAGCAACTTAATGATTAGTATATCTATATTTAAAAAATATAGGTAAATTATGCCGAGATATATCTTATAATAGAAGGGATATGACAATTGCAACAATATTAGTAGTATACAAGAGTTTCATATGGATAATAATAGAGTTGCTTAAGTATGTACCGACAAAATCTAAGAGACATTCTTTTTAAATATTATGATACTCTTCCACTATCATTTGAATGTAACAGATTCATATAGTTGGAAACAAGTGGCGAGGGTTCTATTTTATTTGGAGTAATAAAATAAAACCTCAAAAAAAATCAAAAGATGGACATATTTCATCCATTTACCCGTCATTTGCATGTCAAATTGTTTCAAAATTGAATTTTTGTTTACAAACATTTTGACGTCATTGTAGATGTCTCTCGTCATAATGAGATTTAAATAGAATTGTATTTTGCTTATTAAATTTGATATTTGAAAGTTTTTATGTTGCGTATATGATGGTAACAATTTGTGTTAACAAAAGTAATATTATTTTATTTTTATGTTCATTTTAATTTTGATGAGTGTGATCTTTCTCAAAAAGATATTTTAGAATAGTAATGCTATTTTTATTTATTATTATTTTTGTATCTTCATTAACAATTTAAATACTTGTATGTTTCTATTTGCATCTGCAATATATTGTGAATAAAATTAATTAAAATAAATTTATATGTTCATTTTTAACAAATCCACATGTGCAAGTTAGAGATAATCATTTTGGTGAATGTCTGCAAAAAGGTGGGCCTTTTTTCTCAATACCCACATTCTCCTTCTTCTTGTGCTAGTTGGCTTACTATGGTGAAAATAAATGAGCACATAATTCTGACAGATTTGACATAACATAATGACTCATAAGCTTTAGATGGGACCCTTCTTTTTTATGGAGCTCACTTTTTTTTTTATATTGGAAACGTGCATTTATATTAATAAAAAGAAATAATTTACAAAGGAGATGTCTTTCAAGAGAAAGACTTTGAAAGAGCAATAGAATTAACTACAACTAAACATAAGCTTTACAATGAGAAGCATAACAACATGAAATCTTAAAACAATATAAGTGAAGATTTCAGATTACAATAAGAATGAATCATTTCTCTCCAAGGGTATCAAGTACATGCTCCTCTGCAATGAGATTCGTAGTTGTGACAAGAGAACCATAGTGATCCTTAGCAACAACTACCAATTACAATTGAACTTGATAAAATTGTGTCTTGAGCTCAAGGTTGTAGTTGATTTTCTCTTTCAAGGATTTAGCCAAAAAAGGATTTTCGAAACATAATACAACCAAATAAACCATGCATTGTAACTTTCTTAGGAGGGAAGACATTAGAAAAAATATCTTTACATCTTAGAAGCCAAATATATAGTAAAATACATTGACAAAAATATTCAGATAACAAATTTTAAGAGCAATGCAGTCCTAACAAAGCTAATCTCTAATTTAATTTTCTATTAAATATAACATGTAAAAAAGTTAAATTTTTTTGCCAAATTTATTGAGCATGTTTACAAAACCAAAAGGCATGTTTGATGGTCTCCAACTTATAGCAAAACACACATTTGGTGGAGTGGGTAGGGAGAAAAGAAACACGTTCTCCCACAACAACTTTATAATGGATAATTTTCCATGCAAGAAATTGTTCTTTAGCTTTAGCTTTGGATTTCCAAATAGAAAGACTCAAGCTAAACTACTTGGACTCGAACCAATTCACTTGCCATTTTAGATTTAGCCTTTGTTGTAATTGAATTGGAGGAAGAAATTTATGGTAAATTAGTTTAAGAGGAAACTTTTTTATGTTATAGCCTTGCAACCACCTCCAATCTTTAAAAATGTTGCAAGCAATAGGAGTAGAAAATTTCAATTGAAGATCTAGAAGAACAAATTCTTCGACTTTGTGAATAGCATTGATCAAAGTATTAGACGGTTTGAACTCATGTTTAAGATGTAAATCTCTTTTCCAAGTAGATGAGGAGAAGTCCCAGATTTCCCTAAATTTCATGATGCCTTTTTCGAATAAGATCTTACTATGCAATTGGGAGTAAAGAGAAAGAGGCTATTCATGAAAGCATATCAACCAATTCCACCAAATAGATGAAGACGAGAAGCTCGTCCCATGGACAAGGTCTTTTCCATTCCATTTAAGAAGAGGAGACATGTGCTACCACACTTTCCATAAGCTTGAAAATTGTCTAGAAGCTTGAGGTTTAAAGTATCTTGCCATTATGATTTTATCTTTCCAACCAACTTCTTTCCAAGCATTGTTGGCTTTGGCAATAGCAATTCTATGTCTGATAAGAGACTTCCACAGTGTTGCTCCATGAAGACTTCTAATAATCCATTTGGTAACTAGGAAAACTCCTTGTGTAAAGGAGTTAATCACTTCTAAACCCCCTTTTCTTTTTGGCTAAATGCAATGCGACCATGAAGCAATGAGATGTCCTCTTTTTTTATTCCACCTTTCCCACAAGAACCCCCTAATTAATTATGTTTTTTTATTATTGCTTCTTTTCCAAGGGAGCCAACATGATGAAATGTAGACATGGCTAGCCATGAGGATTTTATTGGCAATTTGAACATGACCAACTATTGAGAGAAAATTGTTTGACCAATGTTCAAGTTTTCTATTTAATTTGTGCATTAACCATTTCCACATATTAGATAAAGAGACTCCTATCCCAAATGTGATGCCCAGGTATCTTGAGATCACACCATGGTTGCTAAATTTTCATTGGGAGGGTATCCAAAAGGGTGGCTGCTAAGCTAAAATCATTCAAAATTTTAGTTTTATCAGGATAAATTAAAATGCTAGAAGCAACAAAATATAAGTCTAAGATTTCAAGAGTATTGTTGAACTCCTCTTGAGAATTTTGAATGAATAACAAGCTATCATTGGCAAATTGAGAATCCAAAGCCATTTCATCATCCAAGAGAGAAATGTTATGAATGTGTTTCTACTATTTAGCATGATTTAGAAGGTATCCAAGGGCATCAACAATGAGTATATAAAGTAAGGGAGCTAAGGGATAACCTTGTCTTATTGATCTTTGAAGAGGGAAAGTCAGAGTGATTGAACCATTGATTGCTAAGTAGACAAACGTATCAGAAAAGAGAAGTTTAACGTGGGAAATGAGATTTGGGCCAAATCCTAACCATTTAAGTATTTTTAGTATGAACTTCTATCTGATCTTGTCATAAGCTTTTTCAAAATCCAATTTGATGAGGAGGTAAATTTTCCTAGTTTGTTGAGAGCATTCCATAGTTTCCCAAGCTAACACCAAATTGTTAAGTATGAATCTTCCTCTAATAAATTCAGTTTGCTTGGGTCTTACAATCTCCTACACCGTGTATTTGATTCTTTTAACAATTGCTTTAGCAATAATCTTGTAGGAGGTATTGAGAAGAGTAATTGGTCTCCATCCTGAGATGTTCTCATTTTTTCCATTAGGAATTAATTTAATCAGTCCTTGATTAATAGTGGAACCCAAAGATCCTTGGGCTGAGACTTCTTTATACACCTCATAGAAATCCTCCCTAATGAAAGGCCAGATTGCTTTGTAAAATTCTGCAGGTAACCCATCCATTCTTGGACTTTTTGAGTTAGACATATCTTTCAAAGTAGCATCAAATTCTTCAAGGGTGATTAAACGATCAAAATATGATTGTTGTTCAGGATTGATTTTATTAGGGATATAATCTACAACCATATCTTCAATAATATCTAGAAGCCGGTCACCTTCAACATGATCAATAAACAGTTGTTGGAAGTGTTGGAAAAAGATAGATTTGATGTCTTCAAGATTGTCATGAATCTACCCCTCTTGATCATAGATGGATAATATTATTTCTTGGGAATGTTTGTTCTTGAGATAGCTTAAAAAAAATTGATCCTTTATCTCCTTCTTTCATCTAACGCAGCATAGCTCGAAGTTGAGCTCCAAGGTCTTGATAAAATTCAAATCTTCTAAGTTTTGATTCAACATCATCAACAACATGTTGAAGATAAGTGTTAGTTGGGGATGAATTTAAAAGATTGATCCTTTATCTCCTTCTTTCATCTAACGCAGCATAGCTCGAAGTTGAGCTCCACGGTCTTGATAAAATTCAAATCTTCTAAGTTTTGATTCAACATCATCAACAACATGTTGAAGATAAGTGTTAGTTGGGGATGAATTTAAAAGAGCTCCATGTTTTTCCAATTGTTATCTTAAGGTTTTCTCCATTTTAGATCTTTGTTTGACAATTATTTTTCCGTAAGCTCTTAGGAAAGTAATGGAATGAATAATAGCCTTGTTCCACCACTAAATCCAACTCTTATTCTACTAAGGTCTAGGAGCATCATTCCAAATGGAAATAAGAGAGGCAAGGCATTGAGGATGGTTGAGATGAGAAGTATTGAGCTTAAAGGTAAGGTTAGATTGGTGTTATGGGCACAACGAGAGTTGACATGCCACCAAAATTGGGAGGTGACCCAAAAAGAGAGGTTGTGGAATCAACTTTAATGTGTGTTAAAAGAAGAAGGGGAAATTGAGATATAATAAAAAAGGTAAAATCTATCAAGACAACCAAGTTTCCTTAATTCTCCTTCTCTTGAGTTAGACCACATAAACCAATGATGAATATGAGAATCCCTTTTGTCAACAATAGGGTTAACAACACCCAAGGAGTTCCTTATAAGGATCCAACTATCAAATTCCATTTGGGACAACTTATGTGGGATGAACCAACTTCTATCATGATAATTTTCCACATTGTTGAAATCACCTCCCCAAATCCACTCAACTGTTGGGGGATTATTAACCATCCATTCCCATAATTTGATTCAAGATGGGGAGTCATTGGGTACATAGATGGAGAAAAAACCAACGTTTCTTCCTTGGAGCAACAATAAGAACCACACATAGTTTTTCTTGGGATCTACTCCAGAAGAAATAATAAACTTAAACAACCAAGGTGCCATTTCTAACAATACACTCCCACTTCACTCATTATGAAGAGTGGTCTTAAACCAACCCTCCTTCCATATGGATTGAAGATAAATTTGGAGGCGAGTATTCCTTATTTTAAATTCTTGTAAGAAAATAACGTCTGTCTTGTGGATTTGCAAAGCCTTCTTAACATGAATTCCTCTTGAGGAGATAGATAAACCCCTAACATTCCATGACATGACATAATAAAACCCTATCATTCCATGGATTTTGGGAAGGGAATCCATATCCTTAGAATAGACCTATTGCTAAAGTGGAATAATTATCATAAGGAGATACTCAACAAGGGATCTATACCTTTGTCTAAGAGGCTTTTGAGAGGGAGATCTAGCTCTAGGAGCGAAAAATTGATTCCCATTTCTTTGTCCAATCAAATGTAAATTTGGGATTTCCTTTCTTTTCTTAACCATCCTCGTAAGAAGAAGGTTTACCATAAGGAGAATTTGGGGCTGCAAGTGAGAAGAATTATGCAACAAAGTGGCATAGAAGATGGATTTCTCACAAGAGATTTAATGGAGGAGCTAGGAAGAGAAGGGGAAGGAATTTTGGTGATGGTTGAATGGAGGGAGAAGAAAGGGGGATGCTTCCATAAGAAGAGTCATGCTCACTTGGGTGTTTGATACATACTTATTTGGGATGTTCGTTATGAAAGGATGAGTGTTGCATAAGGAAGAAAAATTTGCATGTGCTTTGAAGAAGAGACAAATATATTGCAGTTTGTACTGGGTCATGAAGGCAAGGTATATAGGCTGAAGAAGGCTCTTCATGGGTTGAAGAAAGCTCCACGGGCATGGTACAACAAGATTGACTCATATTTGATGAGCAATGGCTTTGACAAAAGTGATGGTGAGCCCACTCTTTACATCAAGATAAACTAATGGTAAGATTCTCATTGTTGTCTTATATGTTGATGATTTCCTCATGCTAATTTTAAAGAGGCCATGAAAAGAGAGTTTGAAACGACAGATTTAGGTCTCTTTAGATATTTTCTAGGTACAGAAGTAAAACAAATGCATGATGGTATTTTTATCTCTCAAGAAAGATATGACAATGAGATATTGAAGAGATTTAGAATGCATGGTAGCAAGATTGCGCCGACACCAACAACCATAGGCCTTAAGTTGATCAAAGAAGATTTCAGCAGTAGTGTTGATCCGACCATGTTTAAGAGTTTGGTTGGAAGTTTGATGTATTTGAGTGTAACTAGGCCTAATATAATGCATTCAGTGGGTCTGATTTCCAAATTTATGGAGACTCCAAAGGACACCCATTGGCAAGTGGGTAAGAGAATCCTAAGGTATGTGAATGGCACCAAGGGATATGGTATTTTGTATAATGTTGTGAATGATTTTAGGCTGATTGGTTACACAGATAGTGATTGGGCAGGAAGTGTAGATGATAGGAAGGATCACATCTGGTTATATGTTTCATTTGGGTTGGGAGGTAATCTCATGGGATTTTAAGAAGCAACCCATTACTACCCTATCAACAGTTGAGGCTGAGTATATAGCAGTGAATGCAGCAACATGTCAAGTTATTTGGCTAAGAAGAATCTTGGTAGATTTGAAGGAAGAACAAGAGGATGAAACAATAATCTTTTGTGACAATGTTTCATCAATTGCATTGAGCAAAAATCCTATGTTTCATGGAAGAAGAAAACACATTGAAATCAGGTATCACTTCATTAAAAGTTTAGCTGATAATGGTGAAATAAAATTAGAGTTTTGCAAGTCTAAGCAACAACTAGCAAACATTTTCACCAAGCCATTGAATAGAGATAGCTTCATGTACCTAAGGAGAAATGTGGGCATAGTTTATTTGAATTTTGATTGATTTTGTTGGCTTAGGTAAAAGGGGGAGTGTTGGAATTTATTATTTCCCTAAGCCTACAAATCTTCACCTACCTATCAAGAGTGTTGCGACATAAACAACCTAGAAGAGATTGTGGTGTGATCTCCATCCCAACAACTCCTAATGTGAGTTGCAAAGATTGCAAAGGAATTATATGAGCTAGTTGTAGTTTTTGAATTTGAATTTGAGGAAGAATTTTTGAGAAGACAACAAAGAGACAAAAAGGGAGAATGTTTTTCTCTAGAGTTAGTTAGAGTGAGTTCAACAAAAGTTATCCAGTAGAGAAGTGCAGCTCCAGAGTGAGTGCAGAGAATAGAAATTAGACATCAACAGTTTGTAGGTGTTTGTGTATTTTGTCAGTAGAGCAAAGATAGCTCCTGACTATGTGGTCTGTCAGTTGAGCAGTGATTGCTCCTAATTTTAAGAAGCTCCAAGTGAGCATTGATTTGTAGTGAGCTCAGAGAAGCTTTGTTTTTGTATGTTTGAATGCAGCTCTTGATCGCTGCTTGTAGAATAGAAATCACTAGTTTCTAAGCTTGTAGTTTTGTATTTTGTTTTGTCATTTCCAATCATTAATAGAAGCTTGAACAAATTTGCATGTCTCCTATGGTTTTCTTTGTTGGATTTGCATTTCTAGCCATCGTTTGAATCTTTGACAATATCATAGTTCCTAATAAATTTTGGTAGGGCAGTTTTGGAATTTGAACAAAAAAAAAATCTCAAGTGAAACTTACTAATACAAATTCTACAAATAGACATGGACAACCTTTTGGGATAATCTAAAATTGCTATGGTAATCAATGAAAAAAAATTGAACTTATCCAAGTTACATGCTAATACATTTATGATAAACTGTTAGATGGTTATTGTAGTTGAAATAAATGCACTAGTGAAAGAAGGATATAAGGAGGGAACAATGTGAAATCCTAAGGACTACTTCTATCACAAAAGTACAATAGTTGTCTCCTAAAAGTAGAGAAAAAATAAATGTGTGAGTCATCCCATAAAGAAGCAGCTCTTGTGCCAACAATGAATTCTTGAAGATGCAACAAGATCCACATTCTATAAACATCATTTCTTGCTTAGCAAATGCATACATTATCTCGGTCTATAATATCTTTGCATTCTTTCTTCACGTAATTTTAGTGACATTTTTGCTGATTATTTTCATGTAGTTATATTTTGCCTTGTCATTTTATTTGAACCCATCTCCTTCTTTGTAAAATATGACTTGATAATTCATTTGTCAAAACTTTATCTTGCTATTTTGGTTCTAAGAAAATAACAAAACAACCACATATTATATGCACTTACAAAATGCAAAAATATTGATTTTAGGTTAGTTGGTTGGCTTTCAAATGAAGGTCAACAATTAAAAAATTAAATAATTTACTAATTTGGAGACCTTCATTCAAAGGTTTCCCATTAATCATGTTTTTCATGCCAAAAAGACCTCTGAACACAGGTACAAGTTTCATTTGAAGGTCTTAACTTTGTGTGAAGGTACCTTCAAATGAAGGTCTTTGGCTAGGACTATCCACCCTCCCTCTACAGATTTCCTCAAAAATTTAACTTTGAAATCTCAGGTTGAAGGTCCAAATCGAACTAGCTTGGTGAACCAAATTTCAAGATCATAGCCCTTGAAACGAGCTTGCTAACAAGTATAATTTCCATATATTTTGGTTTATTATGAATTTGTTTTTTTAATTTTTAATGAACATAAGTTTTTCATCAAACATCAAGTTATTTTCTTTACAAATGTGGAAAAATAGTAAATTAGTAATTTAAAAAAAAAAAAATCTACACATTAGGGATTCATGTCCTTTTTCCAACAATTTTTTTGAATTTGATACATACTATATAAGTTATGTGTGACATCATACACCTATATCTAAACTATAATTGGTTTGAATTCAAAACTTAATTAAAAAAATTTAACAAAACATTATGAAACAAAATGCAAATGTTAGGTATTAGTGATACAAATCTGTATTGTAAAAAAGCAAACAAATTTTGATCCTCTATATACAAAATGTTGTGTGATGTCATACACGTCACTTTTTAAAATGTTGTTTACTATGAAAAAAAAGTTATGTAAAGAAACTTGCAATTTAATTCCAATTTAAAAAAAAAAAAAGATTTAGAATCTATACAAAAAATATCACAAATCACTAGTTCACATCATCTTCAAATTCCTGATGGTTTTAGCTGAGCTATTGGTGTCAAAAAGTGAAGATTTAATTTAAAATATTGATTTCAATGTCAATTTTGGCTAAAAGTGGAAAGAATTCGTAAGGAAGTTATGGTAACACTAATCTTGAGATAAGAGTAATGCAATTTTTTTATAGATCTTTACAACAGTTACAAAACATTAACATAAAAAAAGCATAAATAGCATGCATCCCACAACACAATGATTTATGTGAGGGAAACCCTTTCAGGAGAAAAAACCCACTCCAAATGCTACTCAATATATTATTCAGTAATCAACAATAGATTCCAATATACTTGCAGAGCAAGCTTATCATAGGATTATCACCAATATAGATCTAGAGACAGCTTAACAACTATTCGACTTTGAAAATACGTCACAATACATATCTGTAATACAGTGCCCTAATAAAATAGGGTTGCCTTATAGGAAAAACAAAGTGCATAAAATATTCATTGCTAGATGTATGACCTAATGATAAATGGTCAACATTAACCTATTGTCAACAATACCTTTTTATTATTACAAAGTTGAGACACCATTTTCCTAACACCATCATTGTGGGATAGCTTACATTGATGCTATTTTACATAGACAATAGGTGGGTAGTCTCTTGTAGTCAACACACACATCCTAATATCACTTTTTTTCTTAGGTTTCTCACTCATATTTTTCATGATCCTCATGAGAGTCGCTAGAAGGTAGCCAAGTGCATTTTGAGGTATACTGTCTAGGCACCATACACTTTGGCATTACACATCAAGATCTGTACAGATAATAGGCTTCATTGATTTAAATGCGGTAGGTGATGACTCACATAAGTGGACACTTTAGGGTTTATCTCTTTCCTTGGTTTTGATCTAGTTGCTTGATCTTGCAAGAAGCTAACCATTATTACATTATCATCCATTGAGGTTGAGTATCAAGGTGTAGTTCTTGACAACCAAGAGGTTTTGTGGCTTTAAAAAGTTTTTATAGATTTTGGGTTACCACTTGATAGCCATACACTTCAAAGATAAATTCATAGTTTTATGTAACTCAATTGATCATTAGTGGATGAAGTACATTGAGATATACATGCAATTCATTTGAGATCTCATCCTTGATTGTCATCTCTTTGTAGAGTATTTTCCTACTAAGGAGAAATTTGTAGAAATATTCATTAAACCTTTGGAATCACCTCATTATCTTTAGTTGTGACTTGACACTCGGGATAAAAGGAGATGCCCTTGGGAGGTCTACTTGATTTCTCCTTCCTTCATATTTTTTAATTTCTTTCTTGGAAATAAGTTTTTCGCATGAGGATTTCTCCTTTTCTCTTCTTGTGAGGTATTTTTTTATTTGTAGATGGGTACCTCATTGGGCTTAGTTGTTAGGAATAATTTATTTTTCTTTTTATGAATTATTTTATTTTCTCCTTAAGTTGCACTTAGGTGAGGGTGTTAGACTAAAAAATTAATTATCTAATTAATTGATTGATTACTAGGCTCCATACTTAAGCTTTGTCATGAGTTTTTTTTTCTAATTGTATTAATCATTTATCATTTTTGGATCAATAGAATTTTTAAATTTCATAAAAAATCTATTAATTTTTTTCTCTTTCATGATTGGTGTTTGATTGGAGGTGATCTTTGAGAGATGTAGGGTTGAAGAATCAACTCTAACATTTTTTTCATCACCAATCTTGTCATACAATATGTGCATCTAGCTTCTTAACATCTATATTTTGCATCCATCCCTAACATCTTTTCTAATTGTTTCACCCACTTTGAAAGCTCACACAAGTTCCTTAAACTTATCTATTCTTTCAAGAGGGCATCCTAATGTCAAATCATGCAAAATTAAAATCAACAATCCATTTAAGCGTTGAATTATCAAGGATCCAGTCTCATTTATCAAATTCAATCAACAATATAAAAAATATTAATTACATTAAGGTCAAAGTCTAAAACTTAGATTTAAAACACCATTTCTTTTTTTAATTGTAATGTCTTTTCAAAGGGGTAGATGAGAACACCTAAAATCGACCATATCCAAACAACACATCTAATGTCACAATATTAATATAATTTTTGACAATTTGACACTATCTTAAGCTAATCCTAACCACATATATATAATCTTGACACTAATTAATTAGATAAATTATATTTATTTAGAATTAGCCTTTCAGTATTCCTTCATCATCAAATGAATTAAATAGACCATACTATCTAATTAAACTAATTTCTTGCATCCCTTTCAATTTACTAATCAAATAACTCATTCATTAATAGACTAAATTATACTAATAAAACAAATCATGTTGTTTACCTTAGTTACACATAACTACTCTCATTGAAAGTCAAAGCAATTTTATATTTTAATCATCAATTCAAACAAAATTTTCTCATACAATCCTAACCGTCCATTCTAATCAAATCTTAACCTTCTCTTCCATTGAATCTACATATTCAGAAATCAAAACACATCTTCAACCAAATAAAGAGAAGAATGAACAACCACATTCAAGAGCACATCCATTCCATAAAGGTGATTCTTCATTTAGTAATTCACTCTTGTTTTTTGATTTCCTTTATTACTCTTATCTATAGATAGATTTAAAATTAAAAAGTTTGATGATGTTTTAATCTCTTCACATTTGATTCTAAATTTTGTATATGCACTAGATTTACAGCTGCATCTTACTCAACAATGGCAAGTAGAGTTCCATTCGACATATTTATCAATCATCGTGGCCCTGACGTGAAACACACAATTGCCAGCACAATTTACAGTACTCTTGATGCCATAGGATTACGCCCTTTTCTTGATACACATGTGCTTGACCCGGGCCTGTTCATGCCATCAGCAATTAATAAGGCAATTACAAGTGCTTCTCTTCATATTGCTATTTTCTCCCCCAACTATGCTCAATCCTCTTGGTGCTTAGAGGAGCTGTCATATATGCTGAGAACTCACACTAAAATCATTCCTATATTCTACTATGTTAAGCCTTCTGACCTCAGATGGATTGTTCATGGCAAAGGAGGCTATGCCCAAGCATTTTCAGAGCATCAAAAGAATGGAAGATTTACCTGGGAAAAGATTGAACAGTGGAAATGGGCTCTCCATTATGTTTCATTTATCTCCGGCTACGAAGTCAATGACAACAGGTGAGTACGAAATCAACTGCTATATTTGTCTCACTTCCTAATGCTTACAAATTATGAAATCTCCAATTTGGTAAGATGTAATACCGTTGATTAATCTCTTTCCCATTTTGGTTTTTATCATCCTGCAATTTTTTAGGGCCGAAGGGAGGGCGGTGAAGAGTATTCTCGATGAGGCACTTCAGATCAAGCGAGGATCTCAAGTGAGTATAGCCAAATGTCTAATTAGATCGGATGAGTACAAATCTCCTCTGAATCAATTCGAGGAAGAAGTTCTGGCAATGGCAGCCATGAAATGCATAGGTAGGGCTGAAGTGGCCATGGATGTGGGCTTAAATGAGGTCGATCAATTTTTAGATGATCGTGTAGATGAGATTGAAGTGGCTGTGAAAGTGTGCTTAAAAAAGGTTGACAAGTCTTTAAATGAAGTTGAAAGGGGTTTAACAAGTGCATGGAAATGGTTAATGGATTAGGTAGGATTGACGACTCATGTAATAATTTGTTAGCGTATATGAGTACTCTTGATCTTTGCAAGGTACAGAGGTAGAATGATCTTCAAATCTAAAGTTGTGAATTGTCTACTTTTGAATCAAGCTATTAATTTAGATATGTTTTGATGAGTTGTTTTGCTCTGTGTAAATATTATTGAATGGTTCCATTTCTTTCACATAACAAACATGGTTTATAGTTTTCTTTAATTCTGATTAGTCTGGAGGCTTACTTATTTCTGATCTCATTGGAGGTTTTTCGGTTTAACAGAACTGTCTTTAATCTTTGGCAAATGCTTTTATAACATTTGGTGTAAGGATACCATATTTAATTGAGTGCGATTCCTTAAAACAAATTTCATGTAATGAGGATCTACCATTAAGATGGAAGTATAAATGGAAAAAATAAAACCCTAAATAACAAAGATGAAAAAACCTTCAAATGAACAAAAATCATTAAATGAAACACCTTCCATTAAATATGTTCAACATGCCAGATGTTAAAACCTTAGACACAAAGGCCATCAACATGAACTCTAATTTAGTCTATTTTGAAAGACTCCCGCCCAACTTTCTATTATATTCTTACAGTAAATAAAGTTAATGATTGATCCATATAACATTACGATCGATCAGTCTTTTACATCATATCATTTGAACATCACTAACTTCATTGAACAACATCACGATGATTGACCTTTGCTAAAATCATCGCAAGTTGTAATCATATCACACTACGTTTCTCTAATGTACTGTTCATTTTCTTGAAGCTCCTTTCCGACTCATTTTCATGACCCAAATAGAACAGCCTCCTATGGTATAAGCTAATGCCGAAAAAATTGAGCTTCAGAATCTTCAAATACTTCAATCCAACCTAATACATCTCAATCTATGGAACGTTGATAGAGATTTTGGTCCAAAACAAATAAGGTTTGCACTCAAGCGTGATGCTATACACTGGTCAGTTTGCAATCACTTCAAAGTTAGAATAATATCCGGTGAATAATAGTATGGAAAGCTTGCTCAAAAAATCTCCTCCTTTCAAGAAGCTTAGACTAAAGAAAAAAGGAAGCATTCAAATAATTTGTTAGTAAACAAGACCCTTTTCCCATAACATTTATAAAAATTACCAAATCTATACATGAATTTTCAGGTTTCAGAATTCATCAATTTTCTCTGAAACCTTTGTATATGTCAATCATCTACATTTTTGTAGATTGTAAGAGTTGGTTTTAAACTGTAATGTATCGGATAAACGTTTTAATGTGATCGATAGTGCTGGTGTGACACCCCTCTAGTACCACGTGAGCTTGAAAAAGACTGGATCTCATGACCACCATAGAAAGCTCTCCTCAATCGAACCAGACCCCAGCCCAAATGTTAATCATCCACATTTACCAAACATATGAATTCCTAATTTTTAATATAGATCGCACAAATATAGATACAAAATCTAGCAAGAACTGCACTGCATCGTAATTCCTGATACATGCTGGCAGGACAGTTTTGAAATTTAAAACAGAAACAAAATCTCAAGTGAAACTTACTAATGCAAATTCCACAAACAGACATGTTTGTGATAATCTAAAATTGCTATGGTAATCAATGACAAGACTTTTAACCCACCCAAGTCACATGGTAAATACACTTATGATAAATTGCTAGGTGGCTATTATAGATGGAACATGGTATGGACTTCCTTCAAAGTACAAGGGAATGGAGATTTCTGCGTAACTCAGGATTAGTTCAGCCTTTAGTCTCTATAAGCAATATGATCAATCATATACCTGAACCATCTCTTCATGAGATCAATAATATGCTTGCACTATCTTTCCGCTATGTAGATTTTAGGATCACATAGCTGATTTGTGAATTCTGATACTGAAGACATGGATCTGATTCTTAGTACCAAGGCGGTGAAAGCTGATATCATCACCAAAACTCTTATCAGTGCAGAAGGAAAAAGTTTCATATAAGAAGTATTGATCATCACTACTGGTGCCACTGTGAGTACCTCAATCTAGCAGAAGCATTTTTAAAAATTGAAATAATTTCTGCTAACATGTAATGAATAATGAAATGGCCAAGGATTATCGTTACACTTTCTTCTCAATATTTTGAAAATTTATTGCTAACAAGATGGCATGCAAAAAAATGTATAAAGATAAAGAGAATGTACCTCAAACTTAGGATTCCATTTCACCAATTGCACAATTATGTTCTGTTCATTTTTGGCTTTGCAATCCTAAAAATTTGGAGTTTTTTTGCTAGCTTGTTTCATATTTATTGTTCAGTTCTACATCAATCTAATGTAATTATTAATAATTATGAAAACAGTAATTCTATATTATCATATTCAAACAAAAATAATAATAATTAACATTACAATATTAGGAACATGAAAATATTAGTTCATAGAATCAAATTCAGCCTAAAACATGCAATTTACTTTTTCTACATTGAAAAAAGGTGGTGGAATATGTAAAAAATGATTGATATTTTTTCAAAACTACATGAAAAAAATTTCATTATCAGATAATGCATAAAATAACAAAGCATGTGGCTCCTAAATGATGGAGGCCTCATACCATTTGACCTTTTAATGATTCTTTAAAACGTACATGTGTTATAATAAAGTGCATGGCGAATTCCAATAGGAAGAGATGGGGAGAGTAGAGAGAAGTGGGGAAAATGAATGGACGGAAGGAGGGAGAGAGAGAGAGAGGTAGGCAGACCATAACCCATCCATCATAAACCCTGAACCATGAATAATTTAGAGAGAGAGGGGAGGAGGATAAGAGAGAGGTATAGAGGCAAGAGACATAGAGATGTGAAATATCATTGAGATAAAGAGAAGTAGTGTGGGAGGAAGGGGCAAAGAGATGAGGAGGATGTAAGAGTAGTTAGAGAGGGATAGGGGAGATAGTGAGAAGTGAAGGAAGGAAGGCGGGAGGGAGGGAGGGCGAGAGGAAGAGGTAGGTAGACCCTCAACTCTCCATCATCAATGGTAAACCCTAGACCTTAAACCCTAAACACTATACAATAAACCTTAAAACCTTAAGAAAATTAATTCCCAAGACCTTAGATTTGAACTTTCAATTATAAACTCTAAACCCTGAACTATGAATAATTTAGAGAGATATTAGAGAGAAGGAGAGAGGGGAGGAAGGGAGAGGTAGTTAGAGAGAGGGGGAAGGAGGTAGGGAGGGAGAAGTAGAGAGGGGAGAGAGAGGGAGAGAGACGAGAGAGAGGAAGAGACATATGGGAGAGAGGGGGGATGGAGGGAGAGGTCATTAGAGAGAGGGGAGGAGGAAGGGTGGGAGAGGTAGATAGGAGAGAGGTAGGTACACCCTTAATCCTTTTTCAAAAAAACATAAGCCCTAACCCTAGGCCCTAAACCCTAAACACTATATAATAAACTCTAAAACTTTACATCAATAATTTAACACTAAAATCTTAAATAAATTAAAACCCTAAATCCTCAATGTTGAACCCTCAATCATAAACCTAAAATCCTTAACTCTAGGCCTTGAAACCTAAAGCATGAATTATTTAAAGAGAGAGAAGGGTAGATAGAGGTCTAGAGAGAAAGAGAGAGGAGGGAGGGAGGGAAAGGTAGGTAGAGAGAAAGGGAGGGGAAATACAAGTAGAGAGGGAACAAGGGAGGAAGAGTTAAAGAGAGGTGAGATAGAAAGTAGAGAGTGAATGAGGTAGGAGAGAGAGGGGGTGAGACAAGGGGATATTTTTTCTTCACAAAAAATGCTAGTGTGTTATAACACACTCATGTTTCTTTGTAGTGAATGAGATGAACTATGGGGATAACTATTTTATTTACAATAACATGAGCATATTGCAACGTGATACTTACATTATAACATGCTCACTTTATAATGTGAGTTCATTATCTTAGAATTGTATTTATCTTGGGCATCCAAACCAAAGGGTTGAACTACAATTTCCATGACCAAAGATGTGTGTTTTTTAAAAAATTTAAAAATTGACAAAATCTTAAGCATTCTCCCCATCAAGTTTTCATGTCTTTCATTGTCAAGTAAAAAAAATGGTATAGTAATATCAAGATCTCTCTTAGTTTTCTAACCATGTAATTTTTCTATCTTTCAATTATGTTAAGGTTTTGATCTTTAATTTTTTTCTAGTGTATCCATTTATTGTCAAAAACCTAGTTACTGTATATTTTTGGTCTCATTTTTTACCCATTCATCAAAATTTGAAAATAAAAATACATTTTTAGAAACAAGATTCTATTTTACACATATTTAAAATTTGATTTTTGATTTAAAGTTTCCTAAAACAACAGGGGCGTGCATTCAATTTTTTTATTTTTCAATATGTGTCCACTTTGAGAACTATTTAAAAATCATATAGTCATTAAAAATTAGAAAAAAATAAGCATTAACTACATTGTCTTAACTATTTTTTCCATTAAAGTCAATTTTGAAATAATAAAACAAATTAACATTTTAGGGGAAGCACACCAAATGCTATATGTTATGTTCTTGACAAAAACATGAGCACTTTGTGTACTCCCCTATTTGAACCCCTTAATCTCCACCATTTTAAAATAATGATATTTAAAAAATTAGATTTAGAGCACCACAACTCTTGTTTGTGTTATGCCTTTGTATTTCGAATGTAACTTTCTTTATATTCTCATCCAAGATCCATATAAATCCTTGTAAAAAAATGGCCGCTTAAGACCCCCTTTTGGTCCTCCATTTCCATGCACTTAACCATTAGGTTTTGTTGTTTCTAAGACTATTACAAGAAAAAGTTGACACCTTTGCTTGAGGGCCCATTGTTAAAGAAGGTGAAGTGATACCTTTGAAAGAAAAGGCATCCAGCATTATTAGGATGAAATTGTTCATTTGAATCCATCAATAGTGTGAGGTTGTTTCTATAAAGCTAAAGAAAGTAGTCTTTGTATGCCGGAAATGTGGTATCAGCCTACAAGAGGGGAAAACATCTCAAACATACAAGTGAAATATTATGTTAGAGGTTAGAAATCAAAATTCAAAACCAAGAAGTTAGCTTGAAAAACTAAACTCCTAACACGTCCCATGTTCATATATCTCTAAAGATCCTCAAGATTCAAGGTGGCTCTCACTTGGAAGAGCACTTGATCTCTTGGATGACAACCTAGAGAATGAGATTTAGGAGAATGATTCCAGGATCAAAATGGATGCAACTAAGATCCTAGTGAAATGCTAAGATGAAATACAAAACTAGATGAGTTCCAAATTGAAAGTTAAGATGATGCTAGATAAGTTAATTGAAGAAGGAATGGGTTCTATTTATAGGCAAAATAGAGAAATGGATGGTTGAGATTGAGCAATCTCAACAAGGGCTAGGATTGAAAGTTATCAATCCATGAGAGGTTTTCAATCCAATCCCAAGTTGAAAAATGTCACCTTGAGATGGCTTGAGAGGATGCTAAGCAAGCATTAGATGCTAAGCAAGCAATTAGGGATAACCTCAAGGGGTGACATCATTGGATAATGCCATTAACCAGGGAGGCATGCTATTACCCAAGAGGTAAACTCTTGTGCAACATGGGAAAATGGTTAAAGGGATAACCATCATGGCTACAGGGTGTGGGGTTGTAAGAGGCATTAAATGTCTTTTGAAGACTTTGGAGGCTAACTTGCCCAAAGAGGAAAACCTCTAGTGGTTTTGTAAGAGCCTTACATGTTTGGAAGACTCAACAAGTTAACTTGTTCAAATAGATAAAGTCTTAAATGCATTTTGAAGACTTTCTTCCAAATTTGGAGAAGTGACTCCCCCAAATTTAGGGAAAGGACATGATTAGGAGATTAGACATGATTAGGATGGGATTAGAGGGTTTCTAGAAGAAATCAGGATGCAAGTGGGAGATGTAGGATTTTGCAAGTGGGTGAGGGAAAATAGGATTTTTAGTTAAATTAAAATGATTTAATTTAGCCAAAAAGGAAGCAACTTGCATTTGTTGGATTTTGCAAGTGGGGGGATTTACAAATAAATTTTGATTTATTTAAATGCAAAGGGATTTTTCAATTAAATGTGCATTTAATCAAAATGGGAAAAAGGGATTTTAATCAAATAAATAAGATTTATTCAATCAAATGGCTAAGGGTACATAATCAAACCTTAGTTTAATTAGTAGGTTAGGCTAGAAGAAGGAGATTTAATCAGATCTTTAATTTGATTAAAAGGTCAATAGGGATATTAATTAAATCTTATTTTAATTAATTGTAAGAATTAAGGATAATAAAATGAGTAAAATTCACTTAATTCATTGTGCAATTTTTAGGTGTCTACAGTCTTCACTAGAGGAAAGAAATAATTACTATTATATCCCATCATGTAGCTTGTACTAGTTTAACAAAAAACAAAGGTAATTCTACGTATTATATTTTGTGCAAAGCATTTAGTGGCAAAGAGAAGAAAAGATGTTTTTTTTTTTTATATTTATCTCACCCTTCAAAAATGGAAATGTTGAATATTCACAAACTAATTTTTTTTTTGGATGTCATGCATTTGGGCGTCTGCGTGCGACCGAGCTAGGGTTTTGCGGCCCTAGCTCATGGGTGGCATCATTGCTGGTGTGGTGGGGGAGGGTTGTGCAGGGTGTTGGGGGTCTGGCGGGGTTGCAAGTGTTGGGCAAGGAGTGGCTGTGGGTGTGGGGGTGTTGCAGGGGTTGTTGGATGGGGCTGAGGTTGCATGGGGGTGGAGCTTTGGCTGCGCAAGGGTGGCATTTCAGTGGTGTGGAGGTGGGGTTTTGGTGGCTCGCAGCTAGGGCTCCGGCTGGGTGTGGCACGAGGGTCTCTCGTGAGCTTGGGGTACCAGCTGACTCTGTCCTACGGTGGTGCTTGGGCAGGGTGGTGCCTCGGGCTCCGAGCCTCTTTGAACAGCCCTTTGGGGGGGAGGGTGGTTAGGCATCCTCATTTTATTTTTACACTCCGATGTCAAGTTTTGGTGGTGAGGCCTCACAGGTTGCTCTAGCCTTGGATTTTCGTGCTGTGGTGGGCTCAAAACCCCCACCTCAAAGTATGAAGACCTTTAACAATAATATGTATGCATCAGATTCGAGGTTTGGGAGTGGTGCCAACTCTCACATTATGAAGATTAATGGTTGTTTGGAGAGATGTAGCGAGCGACCGAAGTTGGTTATTCCTCCAGAAATGATAGCGGAAGACTTTGATTATTTTTCAAAACACTCGCTATACTGCAAGTTTTTGGGAATGAGTTTTTGGGAATGAGGGTTTCCTTGCAGTTTTTGGAAAATTGGGCGTAGAGGTCTTGGGCACCGGAAGGGGAAATGGAGATCATGTTGTTGGCTAATAACTACTTCATGGTTACTTTCAATTGCATGAAGGATTGCAATAGGGTCTTTGAAGGGGGCCCGTATTTTTACAACCAGGTGGGATTGTTCATCAAGCCTTGGCATGCGGGGTTTAATCCTTCTGAGGAGCTCCCAAATAGGGTTCCAGTGTGGGTTCAGTTACCACATTTTCCTGTGGAATGCTGTCAGGAGGATGTGCTCCGGATGCTTGTTGCTCTGCTCGGGAGGCCTGTGGGTTCATCAACATAAACCCTGGGGAGAAAGGTAATGACCTTTGCGCATATCTGTGTTGAAATTGATCTTAGTAAACCTTTGCCAGATGCTATAGATATGTGCGCAGACTCTTATTCTTGGGTTCAACAGTTAGATTATGAGACTCTACCTTTCCGATGTCATCTATGTCACGAGTATGGTCATTTACAACATAAGTGCCCTATATATAAACTAGTGATGCACAACCTCACCAGTCAGACCCGAGCCTAGATATGGCTGAGAAGGGGAAAGCTACCATGTCAATCGAGGGTGAGGGTGCTCATGGGTTTGTCTTAGTTAAGACAAAGAATAGGAACCGAGGATAAAAGAGGCCCTTATAGGAACGACAAGAGGGGGATTCCTTCAATAGATTTGAAGTCTTGGATGACCTTAGCCATCAGGAAGTAAATCTAGGGTTTACCCCTTTGGATCAAGGTGCTTTAGGGGGGGGCTCCGGAAAGAGTAATTGAGAACTCTACCCAGGCCTTGCTTGTGGTTGGAAGTTAGTAGATGGAGATGGATAAGCTAGTAGGGGCCCAGTTGGGAATCACTCCATGATTTGAGGTGAACTCGGTTGAGGGGTAGGGATCTCAGATAGCTCTGAAAATCGAACCGGCTGGGGTTAAAAGTAATAAGCCCTTAGTTTACCTAGGTTTGCACTAGAAAAATATAAAGAAAAGTGATTTAGAGAAGAGTTCAAAGGTGGGCAGAAAGAAAGATCTGGAGAAGATCAAATTGATGGGGGAGAACTTGGTTGAGTCAGGGTTAGTGAAGACTTTGGATTCTCACTTTTCCAATCCTCCTAAATGATTGTCCTTTCTTGGAATTTGAGGGGCTTGAACAGTGGCCCTAGACAAAAAGTTGTTTAGGAGTTGATTAGGAATCATTCACCTGATGTCCTATTCTTGCAAGAAACTAAACTTTTAGTGGAGAGTATGATGGGTTTGGTGCTAAAGCTGTGGAGGCGAGGTGAGTGTCAGTGTGTTGGGGTAGCTGGTTCTTCTGGAGGGGTGGTCTGCCTTTGGAACCCTTTAAGATTTTTCCCTGTCTGGTGGGTTGCCTCCAGATCTTCAGTATCTGGGGTTATATCTAGTCTTGAGACTGGAGAACTAATCTTGTTTTCTAACATCTATGCCCCTACTGATTTTCAGGGCGAGCAAATCTTATGGTCTCATATTTCAGGTGTGCGAAGACTAGCCCCTTTTCATCCTTGGATTATGGCAGGAGATTTCAATGCAATCCTCAAGCTGAGTGAGAAGAAAGGGGGGGGGGGGGGGTATGAGGTTGGAACCCTCTTCCTTCCTTTTTCAGGATAGTATATCTTTGTTGCACCTTGTTGACATTAAGCCTAGTAATGGGCTGTTCACTTGGAACAATAGGAGGTTGGGAGAGTATTGGATTGTAGAGAGGTTGGATCATTTTTTGGTCTCTAATTTTTAGATTGGGGGGGGGGGGGGGTGGTCCACAAGTTCTGAGATTCTGGACTGGAGAGCGTTAGATCATTGGCCCATCAAACTGGTGTCTTCTTCGGCTTGGGTAGCTCGCTCACCTTATTTAAAATTCCAACTCATGTGGCTCTAGGATCCTACTTTGTAGGTTCTTGTAGTAGAGTGGTGGAGGAAAGGGAGGCCAGTCTTTGGCACAACCATGTACTCTTTTGGCAAGCAACTACAATTTGTTAAGTTTCAGCTTAAACAGTGGAGCCGATAGGGATTCGGGAACATTTTTCATGCTAAGAAAGCTGCTCAAAGCATGCTGAATGGGATCACCAGTGAAATCAGAGAGAATGGGTTGTCTAAGGACTTGCTTAGGGAGGAGGACATGGCTATCAAGGTGGTTGAGGAATGGGAGCTTAGGGAAGAAATATACTGGAAGCAGAGAGCTCGTATTGATTGGCTGAAGGAGAGGGACAAGAACACTGCTTTCTTCTTCAACTCAGTGAAAGCAAGAAGACATGGAAATTCCATCCCTGTTCTAGTTAATGATAGAGATGAGAAGTGCCTGTCCTTGCAGGAGATTTCGAGGGAGTCGCTACATTTTTTCCAGACCCTCTTCAGGGAGGATTTCCAGGGAGAAGTGGTGGCGGAGAATCAGGTTCTTGCTTGCATTCCTTCTCTGGTCATAGGGGAGATGAATGAGAAGATTTTGTGTCCTATTTTGTTGGAAGAGATGGAAAGGATTGTCTTTCACATGAGGAAAGGAAAAGCTCCTGGACCGGATGGGTTCCCAATAGAATTCTTCCAAGAGTTCTGGGATATTATCAAATTAGATTTATTGGATGTAGTCTAGGAGTCTCAAAGGAATAAGCAGATGCTTCAGACATTGAATGCAATGTTCATTGCTCTAATCCCCAAGTGTGAGGGGGCCGATCAGCTAGGCCAGTTCCACCTGGGGAATGTTATCTCTGAGGAGCAGAGTGGTTTTGTGGAAGGGCGACATATTTTGGATGGTGTGGTCATTTCTATATAGACCATTCATTCTATAGCATCATCCAAGGAAAAAGCTATGTTTATCAAGCTGGATATGGCTAAGGTGTATGATAGAGTTCGATGGTCCTTCCTTCAGAAGATCCTCAGAGCTTGTGGTTTTGCTGATGAGTGGGTCCAGTGGGTCATGAGTTGTGTCACGTCTACTTCTTTCTCTGTGCTTATTAATGGTGACCATATGGAGTTGTTTGGTGCTTCTAGGGGTCTTCGTCAGGGGGACCCCCTCTCTCCCTATTTATTCATTCTTCTGGTTGAGGGTCTGGGAAGGCTAATCAAGCATAATGTGGGGCTAGGTATTATTCAGGGATGGAGATGGGGTAATGACTTGCAGCCGCAATCTCATTTGCAGTTTGTGGATGACACGACCCTTATGGGGCTTGCTCAGTTCAGGGAAGCTACTATTCTGCATAAGGTCTTGGATGTTTATCTTGCGGCCTCAGGCCATTTTATCAATGAGGATAAATATTCTATCCTATTTTTCAACACTCCTGATACTATTCAAAGAAGGATTGCCCTTATCTTGATATTCCAAGTTGTCTCTTTGCCCTTGATTTATTTGGGTATTCCTATTTCTCCTGGCAACCCTCCTAGGGAGACCTGGCAGGGTATCTTGGATAAATTTCACACGAAGGTTGAACAATGGACTCATAGATGGCTATCCTTCGCTAGAAGGGTTCAATTGATTCACTTGGTGGTTCAGGCTCTTCCGATCTACCATTGTATGCTTTGTGTGGCTCCTAAGTGGTTCCTGAAGGGTTTGGATTCTTTGGCTAGGCAATTCTTATGGGCAGGAAATCTTTCCTCTTCCAAATGGAGTCTAGTCAATTGGGACTTGGTGTGTAGCCCGAAACAGTCGAGGGGGGCTTGGTTTAAGGCAGTCTGTTCTTTTGGGGGAAGCCCTAGCGGCTAAACTTTACTAGAGGTGGTGTGTTGAGCAGGATCGAGGCTAGGCTAAGCTTTTGGCCAACAAATATATGTAGAGGATCCCGATGGAGGAAATCCCTAGATTTCTGCTAGAGGGAAAGGGCTCTTCGATCTGGTATACTCTCAAGAGAGGGGCCTCTCTCATTAAGGATGGATTTTTTTGGATATGCAAAAGGGGGGAAGAGGTCCTTTTATGGAATGACTCTTGGGATGGTTATCCTCCCATCCTTGACCAGTTTCCTAACCTTGGGAATCTATGCCAAAGGTTTTTGGAGGCGAGATGGTCAAGGGTGAGTGACTTTAAGGTTGCTTATAGGTGTGATCAACTGGAGTTGGAGCGGTGGAAGGTTCCTAATGAGTGGCCAGTTGTTGAGATGGAGGAAGAGTGTGTTGAGTTGTAGGGCATTTTGGCGAGTAGACATTGTAGCTCCCTCAAGAGTAGGGATGGGCTTGTTTGGCTTCCAAATCCTATGGGTGTTTTTACTGTGGCTAGTGGATACTGGGAATTGTTGAACCGAAGACTTGAGGGAAGAGAGGTGATCTGATGGAAATAGGTGTGGAATAATGTTTCTTGGTCGAAGTGTAATTGCTTTACTTGGACTTTGGCTTTGAATAGATGTCTAACTTGGGACAATATCCGCAAGCGGGGATTTTTAGGACCCTGTATCTGTGTTTTGTGTGGTAATGGGGAAGAAGTTTGCTCACACCTATTCTTTAGATGCCCTTTCTCTCAGCTTATTTGGCATTATTGGTGGGGTGTATGGAAGTATCCTTGTGTCCACGCAGATTCTTTGGTAGAGTTCTGGAACTATTTGGGAAGACCTCCTATCTTGTCCTCCTTCCTCCAGACTATCTGGTATATTGGGCCCATCTTCATTCTATGGCAGATCTGGCTTGACAGGAATAGTAGGATCTTTCGTGAGGACAGATTGTTTGTTCAACAAGTTTGGAATAGGATCATTGCTATGATTCAGGAGACAATGGAAGCTAAATGTGAGGTGAATTTTTTGCTGAGTAGAGACGAGGCAGATGTGGTGAGTAGGCTTGTCCTGTAGGAGTTGTCTCCCGTTTCAGCTTGTGTCAGGAGAGGTAGACAGGCTATGAAGAAGGTGAAAAGGGTGGGAAGGTGGATTCCCCCCTGGAAGGGATTTTCAAGATTAACACTGACGACTCATCAAGGGGGAACACAGGCCCGAATGGATTTGGTGGTGTTGGCAGGAATAGCAGGGGGGAGGTTTTTTTCCTCTTTTCGGTGCATAAAGGGTGGTAGTCTAATAACATTATGGAGGGATTTGCGATTCTCTATGCCCTAGAGAGGGCTTGGGAGTTGGGTCGGAGGAAGGTGATTTGTGAATCGGATTCACAAATGGTTGTTAACTTGTTGAATGATCAGAAGGTTAGTGGGATTCAGTGGCAGTTGGCAGGGATTGTCTAGCAGATTCTCCAAATTAGCACTTTAATGGAACATGTGTCTTTCATCCACATCCCTCGTGAATGGAATAGAGAAGCTGATTGCTTGGCCAAGTGGGCTTCAGATCATGATAGTAATTGGAAAGTTGAAGGTTGGGAGCATCTCTCTAGGGATTACAATTAGGACTTGCAGAAGATTCTTACTGAGGACATGGATGGTTATGAAGCGGGATAAGTTGGGGTTGGATTTGTGGCTTCTGTCTGGGGCCTCAGGGCTTTGACTCTCTGTGTAATTCTTTTGTTTAAATTTCAATAAATTTTTTACCCCTTTTATTCAAAAAAATAAATGGAAATGTTAAACTAAAATGTGAATGTAGTTAATGAGTTTAAAATTATAGGCAATAGTTTATGCGGTGAAATTAGTACCTAAAGAGAATTGTAAATTCATCGAGTGCCAAAATAGAGATAATTTAACCAATAAAATTTATATCACACCTTATTGACCTAGATAAATCATTTGAGGAAGTCTAAGTTCAACTGAATAATTTATTGGTTTTTAAGTTGTGAATATCATTTAAAAAAAAATTAGATTATAGTTCCTTAGATTTAAAATTGAAATTTAAATGAATATTCTTAGCTATATAAATGAACTCAAATTTCTTATAAAATAGTTAGCATAGGTAATTACAAAAGTAGAGGAAGATATAAAGATTCTATTATCGAACTACTTATCTTCCAATTGTAATAACTTGGCTTCCACATTAACCTAACTATTCTTAGTTATTAGATTATATAATATCTTCAATACTAGAAAAAAATGCTAGACACAAATAAAGTACAATAACATTAATAGGTGCTCCTTACCGCACAAAAATATGAAAAAGAATAGAAATATATAAAGATATTAAGGAAAGTTTTAAGTGTTACTATTACAAGAAACCAAAGGCATATTAGGTCCTATTTTTTTCCAAGATAAGATTAAGATTGTAAACACATAAAATTGACCTAATGCCTACGACACAATATTTTAATAATTTTTTTCTAATCAATTAAATAATTTTAATTATTTAGTTAATTCAACATCATTATTTTAATTCGAATTCAAAAGTCAAAATTTCCCTCTATCCTTAAAAATAAATGTTTTAAAATTATTTAGTTATCTTATTTTTTTCTAATATAAATTAAATAATTTTATTATTTAATTTCTCCACTTCCCCTTTAATTGAGTAATCTGTATTATTCAATTAAATACATCCTTCTATCAATTAAATAACTATTCCATTTTTTTAATTTATTAACTATGTCTTCACAATTAAATAAATTATTTAATTGTCCATCCATTTTTGAAAAATCAATTTCCTCCAAAATAAATAAAATGTTTATTATATGTGTTCTCCTATAGCACATGTTTAAAATGGCTAATTGTTACCTCTTTCTATCTACCACTAACTTCTACTTAAACTCCCAATCACCTTTTCTAATTGAGTCAATCAATCCACGTCATTCGAATTAATTTAGTTAACAACCTAGTCATTTCTTATGATAGATCAATCAAACTAATCAATAAACTCTAGTCACATGAGCAATCAATTGGTCGAACAACAATCCTCCAATGTTGATTCTACTAATGAACTTTCAATCTCAATCGTTGATCAAAATCCCTTCGATCTATAAAAGAAATCTCAATCTCTCATAATCAAATCATACTACAAGAATTGTGCTATGATTATGAGAGCTACCATTATAGCACACAAGAAGGATAAGAATAATGGAGGAACTTGCATGGGTTCAATGTTTTGGTTTGCATTGTTTTTTTTTCGATCGATCAATGGTTATTATATTTTAAATCAAAATTTCAGTACATGTTGTAGTTTCATAGAGGTCCGAGAATGTATAAATAGAGAAAACACCAAAAAAAAAAACACCTTCACCCTACCCTACCCTCCCCTCCCCTAAATTTGAATCAATTCTTGATTACATAGCCATATACCAAAAAAAAGAATCAAGTTGTCCCAAGCACCCTATAAATCAAAATCAAATTATACAAAATCCATTTCACTGGAACTATCTCCAACTTTAATTGCACCTCTAGGCCTTTCGTATTATCATTTTCTTCCGATGAAAAACCCAATCCATAGTGTGAGTCGCTCACATCTTTCTTTCTCTTTCTTCAGACCTCCTTGCTTGATAGGATTTGGCATCATAGGGAACCCACTTCTCCTCTTCCGACTTAAGCTCTTGTTTCTCCCACCACTACAAGTATTCCTTCACACTGCGCATTCCCAATTGAGCATGAGAGCACCAAACTTCCTTATTACAGTTCGAGCTCCACAAAATGTAGGGGCGTAAAGGAGGCAAAATTCACTAACATGAACCCATGCCCCATTCAGACATACAAAGACCAAGCTTCTTTGAGACATTCTCAGAAAACTTTCCAGACCCCCACACCAATACTCACAGACACAACCTTTCACAAGCTATTCCACCTGCTCTGTGCTCTCTAATTCGAAGCACCATGCCACAAACATGGATACGACTTCGATGTTTGTCCGATATTTGTAATTGCATTGCAAATATTCTTCACCCAAAACAATCTTCACTCTTCTTAGAAACTCAAACTCCTCAAACCAAAGATGTTTGCTAGTCGTTCATCTGATATATGGCCTGAGAAGGCCATCATTGGTCATGAGGCTTTGAGGGAGAAGTTTGGCTCCATTTCAAACTCAATAAGCTTTGGTCTCTTGGTATCACATATGATGGTTGGAAACATTGTCGAAGAAATATCAACAAAGTTGATACTTGTTTGTGAAGCCAATTAACCACCAACTCATCTCACATGAGGAGGCAATTAATGTTCCCGTAGCTCTAAGCTAGTAGGAATGAACGGATGTGATGCATCACCAACTCACATGTGTGAATTTCAATTCTCCATTGCTACCAAAATCTTGATATCACCTCGATCTTACACCTTCAAATCTACCCCATATTTGGTAGTTATTTTTGCCTCTATGTAGTCTCCATGAGATATCTCGATATCATCCTTCCCAATGATAATAAATGGTTTCAACAACCCAACAATTATATATTAGCATCTGGCTTGTCTATGAAATTCAGGATGTTTGCATTCAAAACACTAACTAGCAATTGCTGGTAAGGTTTGCAAGTTGAGTTCGCCCATTTGTAGGTCAAAATCTTTATTGGCATACTCATCTGCCTCCCTATTACCTTCCCTTAGAGTATGTGTTATTTTAAAATCTAGAAAGTTATTGAGTAGGCCTCTAATCTATTTAAATTCTTTGTCTATGTTTCAATTTGGTGTCCTACCATGAATGAGAGCTTGTGTTATTATTTGTGAATCTCCTTTCAAACGGAGCCTTTCCATGCCAAGTTTAATTGCAATCTAAACCACTAAGGAAGTCGCATATACTTCAACTTCATTATTTGTGCCTAAGGTTATTCATTGATAGCAGCTAGCAATTGTCACCCCATTACAATATCTTGCGACACACCCTACACATGATGGTCTCCGATTATCCCGAGATGCGCTATCAAAATTAACTTTTATCCAACCTAACTTCGTTGGGCTCCAACTTGTTGAAAGTCTTTCCTCTCTAGTAGGATTAACCATTTGAAACCCATTAACGGGTGATTTTGGTTTTCATTGATATTAATCTATGTTTTTTGTTGAACTCAATTGCTTCCTCTATTGATTGCACTTGACAATTAGTAATAGATTTGGTTTATGGATGCTTATTAGATCTATTACATGTTATTCAATTTTCAATTTAAACATTTTCGGTGTTGTGTAATATGTTTGTGTTTGTGACCACTCTCATGGTCTATTACAACATTTCCCAATTTTCGATGTGCACATTTTGGTAAACTCAATTTGAAATATGCTTCTAATTTGATCTGATTGTCATTTCTCAAGTTTTGCTGGTGTAAACAAATAAAAAAAATTTAATTCAATGTCCTCATACATGATCATAATTCCTTTATCCATTAAATGGATTTCATTATATATTTATTAATTAATACTTTTCTTAAATATTCCAAAATCATTTCATTTTCTTAAATAATTTAAACTCTTTTTATCTTAAACCTATTTTCAAATTCATCCCTAATTTCATATTACTCATCCTATTTATCCCTTCCACCCCCATCAATCACATCCATTTAGAAATGTGGGATAAAGCTTACCTTCAACCATCTTCTTTTGTCCCACATTCCTCCCATAATGAACTTCCTTTATGAAGATACTTATAAGTGCATTTGCCCCTCTCACATAAGCCTCTCTTATTTTCTCGTAATCTAGACGTGTTACTATTTACTAAGTTGTCATTAGTTTTATGTCCAAAGTCATCCTATATACTCTAGTCGGTTAATACTACCGAAATACTCAGTCGGTAAGCACTAAAGCAGTCAGTTATAGAAGAAGGAAGTCATAGAGTTTAGTATACACCGAGCTATCTACCGAGTAATGCTCTATGTCTACCGAGCAGCAAAGATGGTATACCGAGTTAATATGAACCGAGTGAAACGTGTTACCAGATTCATTGAACTTGGACACATATGTGGAAACGTGTTACAAGATTGAGGAACAGGGAACCGTTATCACATAGGAAATTGCAACTTAAGATTTTGTATGATTTTGAGGACATCTATCCAATGAAATAATTTGTATGGTTATTCATTCGATGAATCATGATTGTAAGTTTGAAGCATGAACAGATCACCGTCATAAGAGATCTATTTATACAACATGAAATGAGGATCAAAAAGTATGAAGCAAGACATGTGTGATAGATTAGCTAAAAGGCAAAATCATGAGAAAGCACAATGTGTTGTGACTGTTACGACTGACATAGATATTTAGAGGTCACCGAGAAAGATTTCAAAGAACAGTTAAGGAACAGAGTAAACAAAAGGGTTTACTGAGTTGATTTATCAATTACCGAGGTATGTTATGAGCAAGGTAATTTCATATTGAGCACATAGAATCTGCTATAACATTTTAGATGTAAAGTTGCAGATATTTTGTAAAGATTTTGATTGTATTATTTTGAGTTGTAAGAGAAACCTTTAATAGGGTAAAAGACTCTAACAAAGTCTATAAATTGTAAAGCCTTTAACCAGGTACAACATTTAGTATAAGTGTTGTAAAATCCTTTAGCAAGGTAGATCAAAAGATCTTGATACTCCTAACAGAGTAAGCTATCAGAAATAGCTAAACATGTAGCTCTAACTGAGAAACCTTTATTATTGTAGTAGCGAAGTTGTGGGTGCCATCCCCACCACAGTTTTTTCTCTCTAACAAAGAGTTTATGTGTAACCAAAATATATGTGTTATGGATTGAAACATGTATGAATGTTATTTATATGTTTTAGCTTTATATTATATTTCAGCAATATTCAGTTTATGCTTAACAATAAAGTTTCTATTGAAGGAAAGTTTTGAAGTACTGATTCACCCCTCCCCTCTCAGTACATTAGCTTTCCATATTGGACCTAACAATTGGTATCAGAGCTTCAATCTTAGAAAAGGGTTTAACTACCTAAAGAGAAAGATCTTATCAATGGAAGGCTACAAATAATCTCGGAGAATTGTGAATCTTCAAAATGAATTGGATCATGCTAATCAAGTGATTGCAGACATGCAGAAACAAATGCAAAGATCACTGAAAGTTAGAAGAAGATTGTCTGATGGTTTGTAGGACTCACAAGAGCTGGTGGAACAAATTGAGACATCATTTGAGAATAGTATATCTGAAGAGACTGAAGAAATGATTTGAGTATTGAAAGAAAAGAACAAAGCACTAACTGATCAGCTAAAAGAAATGAAAAGAGAACATGAGCATTTCAACACACAGATGACTGAAAATCTTGATGCATTGAGGATAGCTGAGGATAACATAAGAGATATAGAAAGAGAAAAACAACAGCTTGAAGCATTAGTGTCTGAAAAGAATGATGAAATCACAAGGATGACTGGAATTCAACAAAATCTATCTGATCAATTGGGTTATGCACATCATGAAGCAAATCTGAAAGAAAATGAGAATCAAGCATTGAAACTTGAAATATCAAGATTGACCGATGAACTTGAAACAAAGAAGAAATCCAAAGAAACATTGAAGAAAAGTTATGAAGCATCAAAGATGTTGGGTGAGCAACTGAATATAGAATGACCCAACAAAGTTGCAGGACTCAGTTACAAAGGAAAAGACTCTACCGAGAAAGGAATCCACATCACCGAGAGAGGAGAATCATCAAAACAAGCTGGAAACAAGAAGAACATCAAAGGAAAGAAGCCTATTTGCAACTACTATGGAAAACAAGGACATACTGCCAACATGTGCCAAATCAGAAAAGGTAAGCAACCAAATGTCACTAGCTCTAATGGTTATTGTTATAATTGCAATAAGTATGGTCACACATCTAATCAATGTAGGACAAAGTCTGTTAGCAATTATCAGAAGGCAAAATTCAAGGGGTTTTGTAAAAACTACAATAGATATGGACACAGTACCGAGAAGTATTGGTTTAAGCAGAAGAACTATATGTGGTCTGCACACTAAGCAAATACTAGAAGCTACTGAACTTACACGGATCCTAACTGACAGTATACTGCAGTACCATGGGATTACAATACTAGGATATGGTGTGAATGTTGTGGAAGATATGGACATATAAGCGCCAACTGCATGATAAGGTTTGAAATGAACAACCGGAGATCAACGAGAAATCCTGGAATGACATGCTTTCATTGTCACAAAGTTGGACACTTGGCTAGAGATTGTAGAGATCAAGCCAGAGGAGATACTGAGGAAATAAGAAGCAAATTATAGATGATTTGGAAAAATAAGGAAAATGTGTCAACTAATGAAGAAAGCACCTTACCTACCGAGTTAGGTGCATCTATTTCAAATTAATCGGTAAAGGTATGAAGGGACTGCATTCTCTCAAGGTCATATCATAATAGTTCCTATTTTATCATGTACTTAATTCCAAAATCTGCATAGCTAAGATGCAATAGCAAGTTTGAAATTTTATCTAGTCTTTTGGAGTACCAGAGAAGTCAGTAAATGTAGGAAGCCTGTCTAGTCGGTAAAAGCATAAAAAAGGAAGGTAATCAGTTTAATGAAACCGAGTGCATTTAATGTTTTCTGACCTAACTACACAGAGCCTGATAAGGTAAAATGTGTACTTAAAGCCTTTTGCACGGTCATTTTACACTTACCAAGTTTTCAGAAAGCAGAGCTAAGCGATTCAAAGGCGATCAAACAATCTCCCCTTTTGAGGATGTCAGATTCTACACTAAGTGTCATGTTGAGGAACTAGGTCATATTGAGATCAAGGACATGTATGATGAATTATACACTGATGGAAATCCAGATAGCAAATATGAGCATATCAAAGTCAAGGGATTGACCGAAGCCCTAACCTACCCGCGAGTCTTCAAACCCCAATGGGTTAAATTTGTTTTGAGCAGAGTTCATGATGACTTTATGTGGTTAGTGGAGCAACCATTCAAAGTTACCAAGGAAATCATCCACTTAATCACCGGATACCCTATATTTGGCCATGCCCAAGCTCAGAAAATGATTTCACAGAAAGAATTGATCACTTTAACTAGAGTTAAATTTGATTGCAGAAGTCTGAAATTGAATAATGTTATAGATGCAGAGCTGAAGTTTTTTAATTAGTGTCATAGGTTGTTGTTTCTTTCAGTCGACAAGGGAAAAAAGTGTACCATGTGCAATTGTTGATTTAGCATACAAAATTGTGAAAAAGGGTATGAAGATTGACCTATGCGAAGTGTTGTTGAAAAATCTTTTTTAAAATCTCAACACCATAAGGAAGCCGAAGAAGAACAACTCGACAAACACACTAAATTCTGGGTCACTCTTAGTATGCATGTTTTTCTATTTTTAGAAATTCTTTCCATAAGTCGGTAACGTAGTTTGGGAGCTACACCGACCAATCACGCATCAAATAAATGACTTCATCAATTAGCTAGGTGATAACTTCAATGAAATAATGAATGATTCCTTTAGCAAATTTCAGGAAAAGATGCATAACAAGCATAGGATACCACCCCAGTTAGTGGAGAAATATAAGGATGATATATGTTTTGAAGTGGACATGGACTACTGTTATGTCAATGCAATAGAACCGAGAACTCAATCCTTGCCGCCTATGGGTTATGAGATTGATTCTGACATTACGCAGTAGCAGATAGATGGCTTTCTTGCACTTCCAAGGCATGCTACTGAGATCAGGTACGATACCTATGAAGAGGTCAAAGAAAAAGTTAAGATGAGCATTGTAGTACCTAAGGCTACAAGGAAAGCAACCAAAATGATTAAAGTATTAACAGAGAAATTTGGAGAAGGTTCTTCCTCCACTCCTGTCAAGGTCATCACCGAGGAGGAATCTGAAGCCCAAGAAGTAGCAATTATATTGAGCACCGAGTTGCCAAAAGGCAAAATTTTGAAAAGGAAGAAACAAGATACATCATAGGTATCACCTACTCCTTCACTGAAGCGTCCCAATACTAAATCATCTGCAGTGTCACCAAGTAAGAAGCAGAAACATATTGCAAAGCCTAACGTAACAAAAACTTATAAGAAGTCTACTCGAAGACTCATTTTGAATAAAGAGTCAACTGACACCGAATCTGAAGACGTAAGTAAATTTTAGATTGATAAGAGTACAAAGGAAAATGTACATAGTGTTGATAATTTTTGTGCAAATTTGAAACAATATGGTGGATTTGGAGCGTTCAGATATGTAAAATATGAATCTAGAACTGATGCAGAAAAGAGGCAAATTGAAGAAGCTGTAATTTGCACACTTCTTAAATTCCAATTAGTCCCATTGGAAGTAACTAATTCTCTTCCAAAAGCATTGTACTTACACATTGATAATAGGTGGAAATATGCTATGGACTCAGAAAAGAAGATGAGAGAAAGAAGTTTGGTACATCTCTTTCTAGACATGTCAGTAGATGAGATAAGTGAACATCTGAAAAACTACCAGACAAACTTCCTAGTCAAGAAAAGAGCCTTGAAACTGATGAATGGCCTTTATCTTGAAGTAGAGAAAGAGACAAGAAAAATGGCAAGAAATATTTTGAATCAAGAGTGCTGATGAGCAAGGTGAATTTGAAATAGTTGATATCACTGAGCAAGATCCTATTGGTACTATACAACTTGATGAGGATATCATGGACATCGAGGTATAGGAGCAGGAGATGATAGAAGGGAATGCCTGTGCCAAACTGGTATCAAGTGAATTAGTTTTGGAACAAGTCAAGTCCTATCCTTCAGTAACTCAACATGTTTCAACCGAGACACCTCAGGACACTGAAAAAGGCAAAGAGGGTCAACAGTATACCAAAGGAGAAGCTACTTCTTAGACCACCGGGGAACAAACTTCTCAAGCCCCAACAAGCACTGAAACTATTGCCATCAAGACCCCAAGCAAGGAATCACCGAAGGCTACATCTGAGGCTAAATAAACTGACAAAAGTGTTGCCTCTATCGAGCAATCTACCGAGGGTGAACAAGCCTCCCAAGCCATGCCATTGTACTGGTTCAACCGATGAAAGCCTCATCGTCTAAAGAGAAGAAAATGAAGAAGCATAGTTTCAAGCTAGATCTGTCAAACCCGATTGTGTTTCCAAATGTAGACATTTCAAAACTGAAAGGGCAAGCACTCATTGAATTTGGGGAACTATGCAAAGCCAAAGCAGAACAAGAGAGACAAATGGCTATATAGAAGAAAAATAGAGTACTTCAGAAGGTTAAAGCATTATTAACAGAAATGCTACCTGAAGCTACCGTGACAAAAGATGCAGCCATCCATATTCAACTAGATGAACTCCTCACTAAAATAGAAGCATCTGGAGTAGACGCATCTGAATACCTGAGCAAATTGAAGGACAAAGAGCTCACTACCAAAATGATTGAAGAGGTATAGAAAGCCATTGCTATCGATAAAGTTAAGCTAGCCGGACTCATTGCTGAGTTGTCCCCTCAACTCAAACATATTCTTTATTTATTTCAAAAGCTCTATACATTTTCTTTATTCATTAAAGATATCAAGAATACAACCAAAGTTATTGAAAAAGAGATCACTGATCTCTCAAATAAATTGACCACCGAGCCCAATTCTATTCAAAATTTCTATACCAAGTTACAATCTCTCATGGCTCAACAGTTGGAACTTTGGAATGAAGAGCACAAAATAAGAATGGATGTCATGACTCTTCAAACCTTATTCATTCCACACTTGTCCTCCGTCCAAGAGCAGATTAACTGAGCTACCTATTTATCCACTCAACAAGAGGGAAGAACTTTAGATGGTCTGATTTCACTGTTAGCTGATATTACAGCTCAGAATTCCCTAATGGATAGTGTCAAGAGTGCCCTTACCAATGCTCTCACCGATGCTCGAACTAAGTACAAATCTATTTTTGATCAGTTGTCTCCACCGAATGGTAACTAGTTTTGATGTTTGTCAAAAAGGGGGAGTATAGTGTATACAAGAGGAAGTATGCCGAGTAGATCAGAGTATCCGGATGTACAGGTAATTTTGATAGGGGGAGCAGTGAACATCGAGCAGTGAATACAGAACATTAAAGTTGCATGCAAAATCAGAGTTATGAATAGTATATTGATAAGGGGAGTATATCTGAGTATACTATTTATTGACAATTGTATATACTGTCAGTTTAGTCAAATTTTGTAAGTATATAGATTTTTGAGTTATGACTTTGAAAGGAGTTTTGTCAAACATTTCAACTAATGTCAAAAGGGGAGATTGTTACTATTTACTAAGTTGTCATTAGTTTTATGTCCAAAGTCATCCTATATACTCTAGTCGGTTATAGAAGAAAGAAGTCATAGAGTTTAGTATACACTGAGCTATCTATCGAGTAACGCTCTATGTCTACCGAGTAGCAAAGATGGTATACCGAGTTAATATGAACCGAGTGAAATGTGTTACTAGATTCATTGAACTTGGACACATATGTGGAAACGTGTTACAAGATCGAGGAATAGGGAACCATTATCACATAGGAAATTGCACCTTAAGATTTTTTATGATTTTGAGGACATCTATCCAATAAAATAATTTGTATGGTTATTCATTCGATGAATCATGTTTGTAAGATCGAAGCATGAACAGATCACCATCATAAGAGATCTATTTATACAACATGAAATGAGGATCAAAAAGTATGAAGCAAGACATGTGTGATAGATAAGTTGAAAGGCAAAATCATGAGAAAGCACAATGTGCTGTGACTGTTATGACTGACAGAGATATTCAGAGGTCACTGAGAAAGATTTCAGAGAACAGTTAAGGAACAAAGTAAACAAAAGGGTTTACCGAGTTGATTTATCAATTACCGAGGTATGCTATGAGCAAGGTAATTTCATATTGAGCACATAGAATCTGCTATAACATTTCAGATGTAAAGTTGCATATATTTTGTAAAGATTTTGATTGTATTATTTTGATTTGTAATAGAAACCTTTAACAAGGTAAAAGACTCTAACAAAGTCTATAAATTGTAAAGCCTTTAACCAGGTACAACATTTAGGATAAGTGTTGTAAAATCCTTTAGCAAGGTAGATCTAAAGATCTTGATACTCCTAACAGGGTAAGCTATCAAAAATAGCTAAACATGTAGCTCTAACCGAGCAACCTTTATTATTGTAGTAGTGAAGTTGTGGGTGCCATCCCCACCGTAGTTTTTTCTCTCTAACAAAGAGTTTCTGCATAGCCAAAATATATGTGTTATGGAGTGAAACATGTATGAATGTTATTTATATGTTTTAGCTTTATATTATGTTTCAGCAATATTCAGTTTATGCTTAACAGTAAAGTTTCTGTTGAAGAAAAGTTTTGAAGTACTGATTCACCCCTCCCCTCTCAGTGCATTAGCTTTCCATATTGGACCTAACAAGATGTCATAATGTTGTTTTGTCTATTTGTATTCTCAAATCTTTTCTTTTTTTAACATTTTAGTCCATTCTCTATTAATTCTTCTAGCTTTCATTTGCATCTTGTCTTTGTCTTTGAATCATTCGTCCATCATAGCTTCTTGTGCACGTGTTTCTGAGAGCACCCCTATTGGAAACACATGATCTTGATTAACACACAATCTTGATTCTAAGATAACAATGGAGGGAAATCCTTGTTAAGATACATGCATCTGTGTTTATTTTCTCTCTACTCAGTTTTACATGTGTGTTCTTGCAGGTACTCAATTAAGGATGTGTGTTCCTGTGTTCCCTTGGCCACAAGTTGTGGTTTATGTGTGTTCTTTGTCGTGCCTTGGCCTACAATTGGTTTTTTTCGGTTGATGTTTCTTTTGATTGTTTGGTTCTTTATTTACTGTGCTTATTTGTGCTAACTGTTTTATCCCCTAGCCCTGGTTTAACCTGTACTATCGCCAATTTGGCTTCGACTTTAGTGTCATGGGGCTCATTAACTCCATGTTTGAGAATTTATGGAGGAAAATAATACCTGTGGGAATGATGGAGATAAAAGTTGTGAAAAGATTGAAGGTGTGGAAGGTGGCAAGTCAGCAAATGATAGTATACAAAAACTATCGTACAAAGTCATGCTCTCCGTAGAACAAGGGAAAACTGAGTGTCCATCGACGACTGTGTTTAATGGAGGAGTCATGGAAATTGGTGGAATGGGATCAGAGGGAGTATTGGGGGTTGACGAACATGTAATACGAAATGGAAGCATCATCTAAGGTGGAGGCTCTGGAGGGCGAGAAGAGGGTAAGGCTTCTCATTCTGCTCCTAAAGTCCTTTCCCTCACTCCTAGTGATGATATGCTGAAAGCTATTAAAAGTGAATAGAATAGATTATGGAATCTTGCTATAATTTTTGTATGTATGGATTCAAATTCTTTGCCTTCTAGAAAGTTTTTTGATGAATGGATCAGTAATGTGTGGGGGAAAAAGCATGGTATTTATGTTAATTTTTGTAGAATGATGCATAAAGGCTTGTTTGTAGTGGTTTTCAAAACTCACATTATGCAAGAAAGAGTCCTGAAGAAGGGATTCTGGAACGTGGGTCAATCCCTGTTTAGGTACTTTTCGTGGTCGCCCAAGGGCGATATTGAACAAGTTGTTGCCTCGTCCATGTCTGATTGGCTGGAAATAAAAGGAGTTCCTGCAAAGTTTTGGTCCTTTATTCCACAAATTTTAAAGCCTATAGGCAATGTGCTACAAATTGAGGAGTCTAGGGTTATCCTGCCTCATTTGAATGCTAGGGTATTGATTGTGTTGAACTCAGAGGTCAAAAACCTAGAGAAAATTTCTTTAAAAAATGAAGATGAAATCTTGTGTTAGGATATTACTGTTCTTGGGAATTTAAAGTCTTGTTTTCATTGTAAAAGAAATGGGCATAATTGAAAAGAGTGCCCTCTGCTTAAAAAGGTTAATAATGAATCATTCAATGTTATACCCAATTTAGGTAAAAATAATGCAACAAACCCTAATGGGATTAATGTCACTCGGGAATCCAAAACTGATAATTTAAATAATGTGCCCTCAAAAGGGAGTGGCCCCTAGGACAAGAATGAAGGAAAATTTGAACCTTCTTGTGAGAGAGAGGTTATACCAAGCAAATACATGATATCTTTATCCAATCCTCTTTTTGACAATGAATTGGAAGTAATCCTTGCATGTCCTAAAGGGAAAAAAATGCCCAAAGAAGGGATTCATCATGAGACCCCTAGTGAGGATGATGGTTTAAGGTGTCTTAATCTCCAATAGATAGCCCTAGCCACTATTAATGAAAGAGTAGAAAATTACAGGAAACTTAGACATAATTTATAGCAAGATATTGACCCAGTGCTAGATGAAGTTCTAGATAACAATACTAGTGGAATGGAAGTGGTTCTATATAATCCAAAAATTGAAATCATTGAGGTCGATTAGAATGAGAGCACCCAACCTTTTGTGGAGGTTGGGAAGAAGAAAAAAAAAGAAAACTTCAGATAGACAGTCTATATCACATGTGAATATGGACAAAAACATAAATAAAAAGGGGGTAATATTCCAAAATGCTTTAACAGATTATATAAGAATCAGAAAAACCCCCCACCTAATTAATTATGACTCTTCATCTTGCAAGTTGGAATGTGAGAGGGTTGGAGATGAGGGATAGGAAATTTGTTGTTAGAGTTGGTGTAATAGATTGAGGGAGAAAGATGTTATATGTTTGCAAGAGGTTAAAGTTGTTGGACACCATGCTATCAACACACTCAGTTTCATCTGGAAGCAATCCAAATGCACTGTCGCTAAACATGAGAAAGGGAAATGTGGGGTTGCTATAATGGTAGGTCCTAGGTGGGTAGACAACATCACAAATTCCAGAGTTTCCCCTTGTAATAGAGCTTGCTGGGTGAAGTTAAAGTATCAAGGGATTGAGATTGGCATATGAAATATGTATGCCTCCAATGATTATAGAGAGAGGGTTGCCTTGTGGAATTGGGCCTCCACCTCTCTCCCCAAAGGATATTGGATTCTCACAGGTGATTTTAACATAATTGAATACAAAGAAGATAAAAAGGGAGAAATCAAATGTGTGGAAAGGGAATGAGCAATTCTTCTAGGTTAAATGCAAGAGAAGACTCAATTTGGTGGACCCATTAGAAAGGAAAAAGGGAGACTCCAAGGGCATATGGTTTACATGGTGCAATAATCAAGCTTCGAATCAGAGGATATATTGTAGACTCAATAGAATGTATGCAAAATTTTCCATGTTCTCCTTCAATGATTTTAAAGACAATAATCAGGTTGTTGTGACCCCTATTACTATGTCCAATCATTCTCCTATTACTGTTGTGATTAAGATCGAGTGCCTTTAGTCATTTCTTTAGAGGGATGAAGGTTTTAATGTGTTTAAACTCAATACTTCTTTACTTAAAGATGATGATACTATGGATGCCATTAGAATGACTACCCGCCTTTCTAAATTTTTTAACAAGGAGGTTGGGGCTATAGAAAAATGGGATAGATCTTAACAAACTTATGGAGGAAAATGTTTCATTTTGTTGGAGAGAAGAAGGCTAAGGATAGGCACAAATTGGAAGACGTCCTTTAAAAGAGACTCAATATAGTAGAGAGATGATATGTTGGAGGGAGACTTGAAAAAAACAAAGATGGAGCTTAGAAAGATTCAAAACTATAGATTCAAAGGGCAAAGCATCAAAGAAAAAATGAATTGGTTAAAGGAAGGGGACAGAGGTACTAATTATTTCTTTAACATGATCAGGTATAAGAAAAAGTGAGAAATGATAGAGCAAATTACCCTTAGTGATGGGAGCTCCAATGATCCAAAAGTAATCAACAGGGCATTCTATGAGTTTTACAAGAACTTATTCACATTTGAGTACAACGAAGAAAACTATGATCATATGTATACATGCTTCAAGTTTATTCCCAAGAAAATATCTAAGGATGAAGCTAGAAGTCTGTCTGAGGACATTTCAGATAATGAAATTGAGGAGACTATTAAGTCATTGGCAAATGGTAAATCCCCAGGTCTTGATGGGTTACTAACAAAATTTTACAAGAAAAATAGTGAGTGGGCTAATTTGGAACTAATTGAGCTATATAATGAGGCATATTCTAGAGGTTCTCTTGGACAAAATATCAATAAAGGAGTAATTAAATTTTTTCCTAAGGATGGGGGTAGGTCACTGGCTAAGAATTGGAGACCAATTACATTACTTAACCTCCTCTACAAGATTGTGGCCAAGACTCTTGCAAGAAGAATTATTGGAATACTGGGGAGAATCATTTCTATCACACAAACAGGCTTTATTAAGTGGAGATATATTCTTGAAAATTTGATTACCAATTGGGAGGGAATGCATTGGGGCAAGAAGGATGGTCAAAGTGCTACAATGATATTGTTGTATTTTGAGAAGGCCAATGATAGGATTGAGTGGCATTTTGTCATTGGGATGCTTAAAGATTTTTGTTTTCTATCATACTTTTGTAACTAGATTGATATTTATTTAAGGATTCTTCTATTGTTATTGATGTTAATGGAAGGCTATCTGAACCTATACAACTTCAATGTTCAATTAAATAGGGTTGCCCAATTGATTCGACCATGTATGTTATTATTGTCGATGCATTATATTATATCATTAGATGCTTGGAGTTAGGACCTCCCATAAGAGGTATAAGTCTCCCAAACAAAGACATGTTATTGAATGCACAGTTCACAGATGATACGGTCATTTTTCTTGAATTAGTAGAGGATAATTTTGATAACATACTAGAAAGGTTACCATTCTTTTGTGTAATATCTGGGGCTAAAGTAGCTCCTCAGAAGTCAATATTAAAGCAATATTCCTTGGATTTGGGTATTTTTGTATATTGTTGGCATTAGGGGAGATTGTTGGCATTACAATAAGGTTGTTGGAGATTGATGATATAATTGATAAAGGATAAATTACTATCTTAATAATATTATTTTGTCATTAATAGCAAGCAATTGATTTTTTGATTCGGTATGATGTTGCCATATCTTAAAGAGTATGTTTTGATGAGTATAAAGATGTCAGTAAGTGACACAGAAAGAATGTGAAAATGAAGGGGAATAATAAGTTATTCAATGGGCAACTATTACCGAGTTAGACAGTGATGAGATTATATTATTTCGATTGTTTTGAAGACTGAATAAGAAGGAGAAAAGATTTCATGTAATAGAATGAGTAAAGATTTGATACTGTTCTATTTTACCAAGGAGCCAGTCAGTAAACACCAAGGTTATCAGTATCGGTTAAAGAAGGAAGAAGTCACCGAGTGTCGTTAGCAAGCAAAATTACAGAGTAAAGTTCAGTATTAACCGAGTATCAACTGAGCAGTAACAAAATGCATTGGATGAATAAATACATTATTAAATGAAGGATGCCAATGGGCTGGAGATTTATAGAAGATTGGAATGTCATGCAAGAAGTTTGTTAAGGATCAACGTCAATGAAAATTCAAGAGTTAGATCTACATCACATATTGAACGATCAAAACTGAGCACAAGTACCAAGGAAAGAATACAAGTTTCAAGGCAAGATAAAACGTTTTCAGTTCGAAGGATTCAATGAACCTAGTCAAGTTTGATGATCTGATGGCTAAGATTAATCATGGGAAATGTGATTAAGGAGATTAAGCAGTTAGGAATTGCTTATAAATAAGGAAAAGTTGATGAACAAAGTATGCGGGCAAATAGAACAGTAGTGATACTGCAGAGGTGATTACCGAGTACAGAAGATTGAAGATCTAATTAAAGAACAGATTGAGAAGTCCAACAAGGAGGAAGATAAGTCTTATGACAAGATTACTTTGAGCACATAGAGTCTACTTTAACATTTCAGATGTGAAGTTGCAGATATATTTTATTACTATTATTTATTTTTGTAAGTGACAAGAAATCTCTTAACCGAGTGAACCTAATAGTCTTATTTGTAAATCCTCTAGCAAGGTAACATTCTGAATGAGTGTTTGAAATCCTTTGACAAGGTCACTTCTAACAAAGTGCAAGATTTTGATAAATCTGAGGGAAATCCCTTGACCGGGTCACATCTAGCAATGTGTTTATGTAGTCTTCAACAGGATTGGCTTTTAACCGAGCATACTCTAGAAGAGTATATTTTCTTGTGGGTCTGAAATCCCACAATGGTTTTTCCCTATTAGGGTTTCCACATTAAATCTTGTGTTAAATATGTTTTGATGTTTCAAGTTTATCTGTTTATGAGTTTGAATGATCTACAATCATAGTTGCATATCAAGTAAATTCTACCGAGGTTGAATCTGATAAATATGTTTTATTGTGAGTTTATCTGATTCACCCCCCCCTCTCATCTAACTAACCATTGGTATCAGAGTTGGAACTCTGAAAGAAAAGTTTAAAGGAACTTGAGGCAAGATCTGAAGATTTATAAAAGGGATGCACCAAAGTTGAACAAGTCAAGTTTCTCCACATGGCAGAAAAGGATGAAGTTGCAATTATCAGGAATTGGAGAATATGCAACATATTATTTGGAGAATGATTACACTGCACTTAGCACCTACCTGATGACAATGGAAGAGATAAAGGCAAAGCAAGAACATATTCAAGCAATGATTGAAATAACATCAGCATTGACCGACTCAGAGTTTAATGATCTAGAAGGTTGTAATAATGCCAAAGCTATGTGGAATAAGCTTATATCTGTGTATGGTGGTGATGAACATGTTCAAAGAGCAAAAGTAGATAGTCTAAGAGGACAACTTGAATCCATGAGAATGAATGAAGGAGAGAACATAATCCAATACAATACAAGGTTAAAGGAAACTGTCAATCAAATCAAAGGAGCAGGAGGAACTATTGAAGAAAAGGATGTAACAAGTAAGTTGTCGAGAACACTTCTACCTTCTTATGTCATTCGAGTCTCTGCAATTAATGAATTAAGGTTTGTGCCAAACATGCTAGTCTCTTTGGATGCTAGTATCGGTAAGCTACATGCTTTTGAGTTAAGTAATTTTGATAACAGTGGGTCTTTGGTAAGCAAAGTTGAATCTGCATTCAACTTTTCATCTTGGTGAATCTGATGATTACAATGATAGAATGTATAAGTATGCTGAAGGAAATCATAGTGGAGCAAGTGAGAGATTTCACAAAAACATGGAAGAAGTACACAAACTATATGAGGAAATTAGAAAGCAAGAAGAGTTTGAAGCATTATTGGCCAAAAGGTTACCGAGAGGCAAAGGTAAGTATAAAGCAAAGTTACCTTTAAAATGTTTTAACTATGATAAAATTGGACATATGGCTTCAAACTATCCTAATAAAGAATCTAGTGAAAAGAGAGAATACCGAGATGGCAGGCAGAAAGACAACCATTACAGAGGGCATCGAGACTTCAGAAGGTGAGATAGAAAGACATTCCTAGTAGTTGATGAGGAATGCAATGATGATAAATCTAATGGGACTGAGACAGAGGAAGTTGTATATGTGGCCATCAAAGATGGATTAGATGAAGAAAGGTATGAATAAAAAGCCTTAATATCACACATAAATAATAATGATGCTTGAATCATAGATAGTGGATGCTCACATCACATGACAGGTGATAAACACAAGTTTGTTAATTTAGAAGATTATAATGGAGGTTATGTAAGATTTGGTAATGATGCACCATGTCCTGTGAAAGGTAAAGGATCTATCACACTTCTTGACAATGCTAAATGCGATGATGTATATTGGGTTGAAGGTCTGAAATACAATTTGTTGAGTGTAGCATAGCTAAACGATACAGGATACCAAATAGAATTTTAGAAAGGAATTGTCAAAGTTCATGACAAACATGGAAAGTTGGCTGCTACCGGGACTCAAACAAGAGGTAATACATTTCATCTTGACACAACTCAAAACAATTGTCTGTATGCAAAAATAGAAGATACCTGGTTATGGCATAAAAGGTTTTGTCATGTAAATTTTGATAACTTGATCAAAATAAGTAAGAAGCACCGAGTAAGAGGTCTACCGAGCTTGGAAAAACCTGAGAATGCAATATGCCGAGGATGCCAGATGGGTAAGATGACAAAATCAAGCTTTACAAGTAAGCCTTACACTTCTAAAGGAATTTTAGATCTTGTGCACACTGATCTTTGTGGTCCTATGAAAGTTCAAAGTTATTATGGTGATAAATACTTCATATTATTTGTAGATGATTACTCAAGGATGATGCCAGTTATGTTTTTAAAAGAGAAATCAGATGCCTTTCAAATGTTCAAATGGTATAAGGCAAGAGTTGAAAGAGAAACATGAAGACAGTTGAAATCTCTAAGATCTGATAGAGGAGGAGAATTCATTTCAGATGAATTTAACTTATTTTGCAATGATCATGGTATAAAGAGAAAAGTATCTGCACCAAGAACACCACAACAAAATGGGATAGCTGAAAGAAGAAACAGATCAATTGTAGATTGTGCCAGTACTTTGATGATAGAAAAGAGAGTACCTCAAATATTTTGGAGAGAAGCAATAAGCACTGTAGTTTACACCTTGAACCGAGTACAATTGAAGAAAGGAACTATGAAGACACTGTATGAAATCTGGTATGACAAGAAACCAAATGTAAGTTATTTTAAAATATTTGGAAGTAGATGTTATGTTCACAAAGATGACAGAAATGGAAAATTTGATCAGAAAGGAATGATGAAGGAAACTCCAAAGAACCAGAAGATTATGAAGAGTTTGTATATGTACAACCGAGAAGTTTTACCGAGATAGCCGATGAAGAAAATATTTAGTGACCGAGTGATGAAGAAGATCATATAGAGCCTACTGAGCCTATATTAGCAAAATATGTTAGAAGAAATCATGCATCAAGTCAGATTATAGGAGATAAGGATGATCCAGTAATGACAAGGAACAAACTAAGACAAAACGCATGTCTGATATTCGAGTTTGAATCGAGGAAAGTAAAAGAGGCACTAAGCAATGAAGATTGGGTGAATGCTATGACAAAAGAGATTGAAAAAATCAAGAAAAATGAAACATGGACACTGGTCCCAAGACCAAAAGAGAAAAATGTAATCAGTACAAAGTGGATTTTCAGAAATAAGCTAAATGAAAAAGGCGAGGTCATTCAGAATAAAGCAAGACTAGTTTGCAAAGGTTATGCTCAAGAAGAAGGAATAGACTATGGTGAGACTTTTGCACCTGTGGCAAGACTTGAGGGAGTGAGAACATTGTTGGCATATGCTGCTTACAAAAATTTCAAGGTATATCAAATGGATGTTAAATCTACATTTTTGAATGGTATACTAGAAGAAGTTTATATTGAACAACCTGAAGGATTTATTAAAGAGAAGGATAAAGATCAGGTATGTAAGTTGAACAAAGCTTTATATGGCCTAAAGAAAGCACCTAGAGCATGGTATGAAAGGTTGCACTCCTATTTAATCAGGATTGGATTTATGAGGACAAGTGAAAACAACATGTATATGAAGAATGATGAGGACAATGAAATACTGGTTTCAGCCATATTTGTTGATGATATTATTTTTTGTGGAACTGATTCTTTATGTAAGAACTTTGGAAGTGAAATGTGTAAAGAATTTGAGATGTCATTAATCAATGAAATAAAATGTTTTATAGGTTTACAGATACTGCAAATGAAAAATGGGATTTTCATTACTCAATCCAAGTATATAAAGGAAATCTTGAAGAAATTTGGAATGGAGGATTCTAAACCTGTAAGTACTCCTATGACTACTAATTGTAAAGTATCAAAGAATGATGAATTTGCATATGTTGATGAGACACTTTACCGATCTATGATTGTAAAGTTGTGATATGTAGTTCACAGCATGCCTGATCTAGCACGTGCAGTAGGCATAACTGCAAGATTTTCTGCAAATCCCAAAGAAACCCATATGACAGCAATCAAGAGAATTTTTAGATACTTAAGAGGCACTGAAGATTATGGATTATTATATAAAAAGGAATGATTTTGACTTAAAAGTCTATACTGATGTTGATTAGGCAGGAAATATTGATGACAAGAAAAGCATAAGCAGTGGAGCTTTCCTTTTGGGAGAAATACTAGTGAGTTGGCTTAACAAGAAACAAGGATGCATTTCATAGTCAACAACTGAAGCTGAATATGTCACTGTAGCATTGAATTGTACCAATATAGCATGGATCAAAAAACTGATGGAAGGTATGAATGAGATAGTTACTGAGCCAATAACTATATTTTGTGATAATACATTTTAACTGCAAGGAAATTACTTCATAGGGGAAGTAATCTTGGATTAGTTTTACTTTTGGCATTGTTGTCAAAGGGGGAGAAGACTAATGATAGGAAGAGAGGATAACAGGAGAAGAATAATAGCAGTTCGAATCAATTGGAAGAAATCAAGTTGCTATTGCCATCAATGCCAAAGGGGGAGATTGTTGGCATTACAATAAGGTTGTTGGAGATTGATGATATAATTGATAAAGGATAAATTACTATCTTAATAATATTATTTTGTCATTGATGTCAAGCAATTGATTTTTTGATTCAGTATGATGTTGCCGTATCTTAAAGAGTATGTTTTGATGAGTATAAAGATGTCGGTAAGTGACACAGAAAGAATGTGAAAATGAAGGGGAGTAATAAGTTATTCAATTGGCAACTATTATCGAGTTAGACAGTGATGAGATTATGTTATTTTGATTGTTTTGAAGACTGAATAAGAAGGAGAAAATATTTCATGTAATAGAATGAGTAAAGATTTGATACTGTTCTATTTTACCGAGCAAGGAGCCAGTCGGTAAACACCAAGGTTATCGATATCGGTTAAAGAAAGAAGAAGTCACCGAGTGTCGTCAGCAAGCAAAATTACGGAGTAAAGTTCAGTATTAACCAAGTATCAATCGAGTAGTAACATAATGCATTGGATGAATAAATACATTATTAAATGAAGGATGCCAATGGGCTGGAGATTTATAGAAGATTGGAATGTCGTGCAAGAAGTTTGTTAAGGATCAATGTCAATGAAAAATTCAAGAGTTAGATCTACAGCACAGATTGAACGGTCAAAACTGAGCACAAGTACCAAGGAAATAATACAAGTTCAAAGGCAAGATAAAACATTTTCAGTTTGAAGGATTCAATGAACCTAGTCAAGTTTGATGATCTGATGGCTAAGATTAATCATGGGAAATGCGATTAAGGAGATTAAGCGGTTAGAAATTGCTTATAAATAAGCAAAAAGTTGATGAACAAAGTATGCAGGCAAATAGAAGAGCAGTTATACTGCAGAGGTGATTACCGAGTATAGAAGATTGAAGATTTGATTAAAGAACAGATTGAGAAGCCCAGCAAGGAGGAAGATAAGTCTTATGACAAGATTATTTTGAGCACATAGAGTCTACTTTAACATTTCAGATGTGAAGTTGTAGATATATTTTATTACTGTTATTTATTTTTGTAAGTGACAGGAAATCTCTTAACCAAGTGGACCTAACAGTCTTATTTGTAAATCCTCTAGCAAGGTTACATTCTGAATGAGTGTTTGAAATCCTTTGACAAGGTCACTTCTAACAAAGTGCAAGATTCTGATAAATCTGAGGGAAATCCCTTGATTGGGTCACATCTAGCAATGTGTTTATGTAGTCTTTAACAGGATTGGCTTTTAACCGAGCATACTCTAAAAGAGTATATTTTCATGTGGGTCCGAAATCCCATAGTGGTTTTTCGCTATTAGGGTTTTCACGTTAAATCTTGTGTTAAATGTGTTTTGATGTTTCAAGTTTATCTATTTGAGTTTGAATGATTTATAGTCATAGTTGCATATCAATTAAATTCTACCAAGGTTGAATCTGATGAATGTGTTGAATTGTGAGTTTATCTGATTCACCCCCCCCTCTCATCTAAATAACAGATTTTGATAACATACTAGAAAGGTTACCATTCTTTTGTGTAATATCTGGGGCCAAATTAGCTCCTCAGAAGTCAATTGTTATTGGATGGTTAGATACACCTCCATCTTGGTTAGCAAACAAAGAGTGGGGTTGGGTTGGTCCCAATAAAATTGTAAGATACCTTGGGATCTCATTTGCTATTAGCCCATCTACAAAAGACATGTGAGAATGGATCTTTTTTAAGGTGGAGAAGAAACATTTAAAATGGAAAGCTCACATGTTGTCATTGGTTGGCAGAGTACAGGTTGGTCAGAAGGTGTTGGCTTCACATGCTATCTATTATTCAGATTCTACCTAGTTATTTTCTAACTACCAAGTGAATAAAATGGAAAGAATTTTAAGAGATTTTTTGTGTTCTGATGGACATGGTACAAAGAAAATGCATTGTGTATCATGGGAGTGGTGTTGAATATCATATGAATTAGGTGGTCTTTCTATTAGGGACCTGAGAACTCATGGGGTTACTTTAGCCTCCAAATGGATATTCAAAGCAGTTCATGGAAATGAACATTGGAAGATCTTGATAAGGAATAATATTTGTATGTCAAAACCGAAAAAAGGAAGAATTTGGAATGGATTGGGTCTTTGTGACATACTAATGGGGGACTTTGATATCAAGCCCTTTGTCTTTGCTATATTCTATGGAAGGCTTAGACACAAGTTAGGGGGTTAATTTGCTCTAGAGAAGATGTTGGACATTCTCCTACATACCCAGTACTAGATAGATCCGTGTGGTGGGGGGTGTGGCTTAATAAGAAAACCTCTTGCTTTCACTCAGTGTTGTTCAACTAAAATATAGTATTCCTTGGGTATCATTCTCATTAGTGATCTCTTGGTGGATAATTGTCTTGTTACATGGGAAGAATTATGTTCCAAGTTTGATATTCCTCTCTCTCACAAGAAGACGTATACATTGTTTTGTAAAGCCACTAGGACATTCCTTCTCTAGAGACTCCTATATAGTAGGCAGTATATGGATCAGTTAAAATGGAAAAATGACACTTCATTTTTCAATATAAATGTAAAATAGATTTCTCAAATGCTCAAAGAGGACCCAAAGATCATGGGAAGGATTAATGAGACCTGGGACATCAAATGGTTGGAGCCTAAATAGAACTTTGCCCTTAGCCAATTTTGGCATCAACCTTGCGAACCTAAAAAGGCAATGATTGTAATGGCTTATCTTGCTTAAAAAAGTTGAGGTGGGGGATGTACTATCTTTTGTGGATCTTTCCTTTATGTTGTTCTATATGTTTTGTTGCTGAGTCTGTATGTCACCTCTTTTTTGAATGTCAATTTTCCAAATTGGTCTGGTCTTTATTTGTTGGTCATCCTATGGTCTGGAATGTTTGACCAAGTCTATCTTGGACTAAACTACTTGCGGGATATGTGGACTATCCTGATGATAGAATGAATACTTTTTGATCTATCTTATTTTATGAAATTTTGTGGTTCTTGTAGTCTAAGAGGAACAAGGAGGTCTTTCAGGGTAAAAGGAGACGTCTTACTGAGTGTAACATTAAACTCACATATCTTCACATAATGCTGCAAATTTTAGTTGTGCTTGATTTACCCAAGAGCATGTTTATGATCCTGATCCAGAAATATGTGTTTCCAATTTATAGATCAAATAGTAGAAGTGCTCATTTCTTTGATATGTATAGAGACATGTTAGATCAACAGGAGATGGATACTCTAAATTAATTCTTGCAGGACAATAATATTTCTCAGGAAGACATTGATAAGATGAACATAGGGATCGTGAGGGAAGATGGAGACCCCCCCTTGGGGAGAATTATAATTTATAAGGCCAAAGAAAGAAACAATGTTATTGGGTCATGGGATGCATAATGACCCATGATCTCTCTTTTTGTTTACTTGAACTTTATCGATGTTGTATTATTATATATCTCTATATGATATTGGAAAACTATTAGCATAGATTTTTTTTATGTGACGTTGTATATACCAATGATATTGATGCATGAGCATCCCCAGTTCTTGGCAATCTTGCATCAACCAAAAAATGTTTCTTTTATGTTTTGCAGTTTCAACATTTTATTCTACATTTTCTTGCATTGACTCACCGGATCTTGTGGAGGTGTATTTTGCTTGAGGACATGATCATATTCCTTATTCCTAAGCCATGGAGCATTTGGATCATTTTTTCGGCAAGTTATCGATTCTGAATTCCGAGACAATTTTCTGGCACCAGAACCATTTGGAGGATCCCTTTCGTAGCTTGCAGAGACCTGTGCATTGATTTCGATGTTCCTTGGCATGTGGCCGACCTTCCCTTTTATCTGCACTTCATTGTTTGGATTTTCCAGAGGAATCTCTTTGGTGAAGGCCGACTTATTGGTTTTACACATTTGATATTGTTCTTCGGCATTTGATTCCTTTTGGGCCAAACTGACCTTCTTGGATCATAAAAATCATTGTAATTGAGCATTAGAAGTCAGTCAAAAGGAAATCAAACAGATCTTAGGTTTGGAGGTTCGGGAGTGAATTGTTTTGTAATTAAGCATATTTTTAGCAAGCCAATGAGTCGGATCTTGTAACCCACCAGTTATCTATAACCAGTTTTCATGATCTAATATATTCAATTATGCATTGCCTCCATCATAACCTCTTGTTTCAGTTGTGTTTATTCTTGTTGTCCGGTCCAAATTGATCTCTTTTGAGGTCCCTCCTAACCGGTGACTTCATCAAGTGGTATCAGAACAAGTTTTTCTTCTGTAGATCGCGTTGTCCTAAGAATTTTGTTGTAGGGTGGTGGACTATGGATCCAACCTGCAGCTACAGAGGACTGGCATGAAGATGGTGTAGAGAGGAAATAGGAATGGTGGAGCACATGGGAATGTAGACCCTATTATGATGGAAATGTTGTGAGGAATTGCAGCCCAGTTGGAAGCCATTGAGATAGCTTAGAGAAGAGCCTGATATATTGAAGATGTGAGCGAAGATGAGGAAGAAGAGGCCCCAATAGAACAAGTAGCAAATCCATTGATGATCAATCCAGATGAAGAAAGGTTCTTGAGGGTTTTGAGTAGGGTGAACACTAAACCGCATTTTACCCCACTGGAGTATGATGGAAAGTTATATTCAGATGAATTGATCGATTGGATCTCAGAGAAGGAGAATTATTTTGATTTTGAGAACATTGCAAAGGAAAGAAAGGTGAAGTATGCCTATACTCGGTTGAAAGGTCATGCATCACTTTGGTGGGAGCATTTGCAGGTTGATAGATAGAGAAGAGGTAAAGAGAAGATCAAATCATGGGAGCGGATGGCTGCTAAGTTAAAATTGAAGTTTATTCTAGCTAATTATCAAGTGAATCTGTTCTGAAAGTTGCAGAAATTGAAGTAGAAGGAATATAGTGTGAAGGAGTACACCGAAGCATTCTACAAGCTGAATATCAGATTTGGACATGTCGATGATTAGTTTGAACAAGTTGCGAGATATTTGAATGGACTATGGATGTCTATACAACATGAACTTAGTTTGATCAAGTTGTAGAGTGTTGAAGAAGCGTACCCGTATGCCTTGAAAGAAAAAGAGAAGTTGAACAAAAGACATGAGAAAAGACAACGAGGTAGAGGTGGAAGGTTTTCCTAAGGAAGATTTCAAGGAGGAAGAGGAACCTTTACGGATCAGAAAAAGGACAAGGAAGTAAGAAAATATGCTAGTTCATGTTAATACAATGAGGATCCAGTTAATACTGAGAGGGGGGTGAATCAGTATTAAAAAAAAACTAAAACTTTCAACACCAAAATAGACTTATCTCAGATCTGAAAACATTCAACACTTAAACAAATTCTTCATAACAGATTTCCTTATCAGATCTAGATAATCATTTCCACTTATGCAAACTTATTAATCAGATTAGTGATCAACTCAATCAAATCAACAAACACTATTACCAACTTATTAACTGATCAGAATGCTTCATCAACCATTTAACCATTAATACCGGTAACCACTTTAAAATCTTTGATAAACAAACATAAACTGTCTAAACCGGTAATCAGAAATAAAACATGAACATCACAAGAAAGCATTCCAAACATGAACACCATAATTTTGACGTGGAAACCCAAATAGGGAAAAACCATGGTGGGAGTTGGTACCCACTAAAATTTGTACTCTTTTTAAGTACGCCCTATTAGGAGCTTAGCCCCATTAGGAGCTTACAATGCACCTGGTTAGGAGCAGACCCTATTAGGAGTCACTCAGTTAAGGGATTTACCTATTACTCTAGCTAGGAGCTTAATGGTTTGTTAGGATCAACCTCGTGAGAGTATTTACCACCCTTTTTGAGAGCTGCCCTATTAGGGGACTCAAATGATAAAGGCCTGTTAGGACCTACCCAATTAAGGGATTTAGGTTGATGTAACTGTTAGGGAGTAACTGTGAAAAGTGATCTGTTACTTTTCACTTTCAACTTGCTAAATCAAATCCAGTTATGTTTCACAGTCTGCAACACTCAGATAGATCTATATCTTCTCTGGGATAGCTTAACTCATTATCCTAATACCCCTAACACACAAAACATCAACTATGTCATCCTAAATAGACATCTCAATTAGGTCAGCCAATAAACCCTAATTACATGTTAAAATTATAATACAGATCATATCAAATCTTCATCTAGATCATTAAAATAATTTACAATGCTATATCAACCATTGGTTGATCGTAAATCATCAAAAAAATATCTGATTTGTACCAAAGTCAAAACCTCAAAACACTCTACTAAGTGTTTTGTTGTTTCCCAAGAAATTCTTCCTTGAATCGCACCAAAACAATATGTAAATCATCTTCGTGAGTTGTCTCATGTTATCTCCTCCATGTAGACTCATTGTCAATCACCGTCATATCAAGAATTATTATTGGTTGAGTGATTTAATCACTTGTCTTTAAACCCTACTAAAACCCTAGCAAAACTTCAACAAAAATTCAAAACATGCCTTTTGGCAACCATCATAGGATGCGGTTCTGGTTACATACTCAAATCCATGATAAAAGCTTATTTTTCAAACTGCAAGTCACCAAACATCACCAATCACCCGATTCCATCAAAATTTATCTGCTTTACTAGTTAAGGTCCTAATTCCCAGTCTTGTCGGTAAACCCTATCAAACTCTAACTCCGGTAGACCAAATCCCTTAGCCAACAAGTTAATCATAAAAAACCATCTGTAAACATCATCAAACATCAGTTCACCCTAGTTGCCATCAATAACAACACAAATAACTGATCATGTCATATTTCCTTTGTCGGTATAGTCATCCATCATTATCTCATATTTACCAGTTATGCCAATCATGCCAACAATCTCCCCCTTTGGAATTGATGGAAACACCAACACCAATCAGGTATATAATCAGAGTGATCATCACCTGCAATTAGCTTGTTGGTAACACATCATCTTTCGATTCTCGTCCTATCTTTTCCATATCTAATTTGTTCTTCTCCCCCTTACTGATAAATTCCTTTTCTTCATCCTTATTTTTCTTCTCCCCCTTTGACAACAATGCCAAAGGTTGAAATTCATTACTTGTCTTCAATTCTGCTACCGCCTCTTCCTTTATCTTTGTTGATCAAATTATTGCATCAAATTACTAAATCAGGACTGATCAGCGTATCAGATCAAAGCTGTAAATCAGAGCATCTTATCAAACTTGCATTAGAGTTGATCCCCCTATGGAGTAGCCTGCATCTTCATCAATCCTTAGTGAAAGATAAACATGAATTCCACTGGATTGATGCATCTCCAGCATCTCATTTTTTTTGGTGTAGGGGTCTAACCCCTAATTTATCTCTAAGAAACTCAAAGGTTGTCTTCAGTAAGGGTTTAGTAAAGATATCAGCTAACAGATCTTTACTCTTCACATATTTCATCTTCACCTTCTTCTCCTGAACTCCTTCTCTTAAGAAATGATACTTTAACTCTATGTGCTTGGTTCTAGCATGAAGTACAAGATTCTTAGAAATGTTTATTGCACTTGTGTTATTACAATAGATAGTCAATGGTTTAGACATATCTATCTTGAATCCTTCTAGCACATGTTTCATCCATATGGCATGTGTACGATTCATGGACGTAACAACATACTCAGCTTCGGCTGTAGATTGAGAAACACATGATTGTTTCTTTCTTGTCCATGCAACTAGTCTTTCTCCAAGTAGAAAATCTCCACCAGTTGTGCTTTTCCTATCATCCACATTACCTGCCCAATCTGCATCAATAAAGACATCCAAAGTGAAATCTCCTTTGCAGAGATAGCATAATCCATAGTCTAATATGCCTTTGAGATACTGAAAAATCCTTTTCACAGCCATCATGTTACTTTCCTTCGGTTCCTTTTGAAATCTAGCTACTAGGCCAACAACATGAGCAATATCCGGTCTACTATGAACAACATAGAATGTAGCTTGCCAATCATGGATATGTACTTCTTTTCACTAACAGTAGGGGAATCATCTTGCTATGACAACTTGCAACCACTCATCATTGGTGTTCCTACCGGTTTGCAATCATCCATACCGAAAGTCTTCAATACTCCTTTGATATACTTGCTTTGATAAATAAAGATACCACCATCCAGTTGTTGGACATGTAAACCAATAAAGAACTTTATTTCACTGATTAGAGACATTTCAAATTCCGTTTTCATAATATCAGCAAATTTCATACGCATATCATCATTTCCTTTAAAAATGATGTCATCAACAAATACTTCAGCTATCAGCATATTGTCTCCATCAGTCTTGAAATAAATATTACTGTCCTCACTAGTGCGCCGAAATCCAATCTTGATCAAATGTGCATGTAATCTCTCATACCATGCTCTCAGTGTCTACTTAAGACCATATAGTGCTTTATGCAATTTATACACCATGTCCTTATCATTAGTCAAGGAAAATCCATCAGTTTGTTCAATGTATTCTTCCTCTTCTAGGATTCCATTCAAAAAGGTTGACTTGACATCCATTTGGTAGACTTTGAAACCTTTATATACAACAAATACTAGCAACATCCTTACACCTTCTAATCTTGCAATCTATGCAAATGTTTCACCATAGTCCTCACCTTCTTCCTATGCATACCCTTTGCAGACTAACCTCGCCTTGCCTTGTTTCTTACAATTCTTCCTTCTTCATCCAATTTATTTCATAAGACTCATTTTATTCCAATTACATTCTTATGCTTTGGTCTAGGAACAAGGGACCAAGTTCAATTTTTTTCAATTTGATCTAATTCTTCATTCATTGCATTCACCCAATCATCATCTTTTAGTGCTTCCTTTACTGTCTTGGGTTCCATTGTAGAGATCAAACAAGAATTTTCTCTAATATTTCTCCTAGTCTGCACACCTACATTCTTATCACCAATTATCTAATCTTATGAGGGATTCGATCTGACATATCTAGGTATAGCATATGTCGATTCTGCATCTTTCAATTCTGCATTCTCTTCCTCACTGTCATCACTTACCAGATGAGCACTTAATTCTGCATTTGTCGGTTCTTAATTGTTCTATGCTTCCAGTTCAATGATCACAAGTCTTTCCTCATTATCATCTTTTTCAAGTTTTGATCTACTTGTACCTTTAGATTTTCCAGATAGATCATCTACCTTCACATTAGCACTTTCAATAATTTTCTTAGTTCCCTTATTGTAACATTTATATGCCTTACTCTTAGAAGAGTAACCAAGAAAAAATCCTTCATCAGATTTTGCATCAAATTTCTCAGTGTAGTTATCCTTCCTAATGAAGCATTGACTTCCAATTTTTTTGAAATAACTTACACAAGGTGTTTTACCATACCATAGCTCATAGGATGTCTTATTGTTACCTTTCTTCATAAGTACCTGGTTTAATGTATATACTATAGTACTGATAGCTTCTCTCCAAAATATCTTAGGTACATTACCCTGTAACAACATGGTTCTTGCAGCTTCAACTATTGTTTTGTTCATCCTTTTTGCTATGCCATTTTATTGTGGTGTCCTCGGAGCAGACATTTGTCTCTTAATACCTTGCTCATCACAATACTTAACAAATTCATCAAATGTGAATTCTCCTCCTCGGTTTGAAGTTAAACATTTCAAGTTCTTACCAGTTTCATTCTCAACTACAACTTTAAATTATTTGAACTTACTAAAAGCCTCAAATTTCTCCTTTAAGAATGTAACCCACATCATCTTAGAATAGTCATCGATAAAGAGCATGAAATATCTATCACCAAAATAACTCTTTGTTCTCAGAGGGCCACAGAGATCAGTATGTACTAAATCCAAAATATTCTCAGATGTACACTTCTTGCTCTTAAAAGAAATAGAGGTCATCTTACTAATTTGACAATCTTTGCAAATCACATTATCCGGTTTATCAATTTGAGGCAATCCTCTTACAATACTCGACTTGCTTACCTTCACCAAGTTATCAAAATTCATATGACAACATCTCTTGTGCCACAACTAGTTATCTTATATTCTTACAACCAAACAATTTTTGACATTAGCATTCAATTGAAATAAGTTACCTCTAGTTTTCTTCTCGATAGCAATCAGTTCACCATTACCTCCAAGAATTATGCAGACTCCACTTTTAAACTCAAGCAAATATCCTTTATCATCAAGTTGACAACCACTTACAAGATTATGCTTTAGACCATTAGCCCAAATACATCATCAACATTACTCTTCCCATTTAGAGAGATAGAAAATTTACCTTTCACCATGTAGGGAGAGTTATTTCCAAATTCGGCAACACCTCCATCAAGTTCATTAAGGGTTATAAACTTACTTTTGTCTCTGGTCATGTGGTGTGAGTAGCCACTGTCTATAATCCACTCATCACTATTGTCCATACGAGATACTAGTGCCTTTTCATCTGATAGTTCCTCCTTTATGGCTACAAACACAATTTCTTCATTGTCATCTTCTTCTTCAGACTCCTTATTGGTCACACCTCTTTTCTTTTTGATCGGTGTTAGGGCAGTTAGCAACAATATGACCAATTTTACTACAAGGTAAACACTTCAAAGGTAGGTTTCCTTTATACTTACCAATGCCTCTTGAAAATCTCTTTGCTAACAATACTTCAAGTTCCATCACTTGATCTTCATTGTCTTCATTTCCTCGATACTTCCATGACTTGCCTTGCACTCATGATTATGACATATATATTTTCCTTTTCTAGCAGATGAACCGATAACATAAGCTTTAAAGGTAGATTCAGAAGATTTTGTCACACTATTGTCAAAACTATTTAACTCAAAAGCCGTAAGTTTACCAATCAATGAGTCAACAATTACCTTATCCTTTGAAATATATCTAAGTTCTTACCTTGTGGAAACTCTTATAGCATACTGAGGTTGAAGAGTTCTAAGCATCTTACTCACTTTAGCATCATCTTATATCTTACCTCCAACACTCTTTGTTTCACCAACAACTTCTTTGATTCACTGACCATATTGTGCAATATTTTCTCCTTCAAGCATTTTCATGTCATCAAAACTTTCCTCTCAAGATTTCTTCTTTAGCTCTTTGTGCATGCTCATCTCTTCCATAGATTGTGTCTAGCTTTTCCCATACCTCCTATGCAGTTTCCATTCCTTGAACATCAATATATTCAAAATCTGATAAAGTACTTACAATAGCTTCTAAGGCTTGCATGTTCTCTTGCCACTCTTTGAGTTCATCTGGTGTCAAGGGAGCAGTAGTAGGAGCAACATATATTGTTTCAACCTGCTTCCAATATTGTACATCAAGACCTTTAATATAGATCTTCATTCTAGCTTTCTAGATCTTGTAGTTCTCCTTGTTAAGACCCTCTTTCTTCATCATCTTGACTTCCTTAGAATCTTTTCCTTAAGTGGTTAGGATTTTTGCACATAGAGGACCAAGGCTATGATATCAATTATTAATACAATGAGGATTTGGTTAATACTAAGAGGGGGGATGAATCCATATTAATAAAAACTATAACTTTCAACACCAAAACAAACTTATCTCAGATCTGAAAATATTCAACACTTAAACCAATTCTTCATAACATATTTCCTTATCAGATCTAGATAAAAATTTCCACTTATGCAAACTTATTAATTAGATTAGCCATCAACTCAATATCAGATCAACAAACACTATTACCAACTTATTAACTGATTAGAATGCTTCATCAACCATTTAACCATCAATATCGGTAACCACTTTAAGATCTCTGATAAACAAACATAAACTGTCTAAACCAGTAATCAGAAATAAAACATGAACATCACAAGAAAACAATTCCACACATGAACACCATAATTTTGACATGGAAATCCAAATAGGGAAAAACCATAGTGGGAGTTGGTACCCACTAAAATTTGTACTCTTTTGAGATACGCCCTATTAGGAGCTTACAATACGCCCGCTTAGGAGCATACCCTGTTAGGATTCACCCAATTAAGGGATTTACCTATCACTCCAACTAGGAGCTTAATGATCTATTAGGATCAACCTCGTGAGAGGATTTACCACCCTTTTTGAGAGTTGCCCTGTTAGGGGACTTAAATGAAAAACGCTTGTTAGGACCTACTTGGTTAAGGGATTTAAGCTATTGTAACTATTAGGGAACAACAATGAAAAGTGGTATGTTACTTAATTTGCACTTTTAGTTTGCTAAATCAGATCTAGTTATGCTTCATAGTCTGCAACACTCAAGCAGATCTCTATCTTCTCTGGGATAACTTAACTCATTCTCCTAATACCACTGACACATAAAACATCAACTGTATCATCCTAAATAGACATCTCAATTAGGTCGGCCAAGAAACCCTAATTACATCTTGAAATTACAATACAGATCATATCAGATCTTCATCTAGATCATTACAACAATTTGCAATGTTATATCAATTGTTGGTTGATTGTAACTCATCACAAAAATATCCAATTTGTACCAAAGTCAAAACTTCAAAACAATCTACTAAGTGTTTCACTGTTTCCCAAGAAATTCTTCTTTGAATCATGTCAAAACAACATTTAAATCATCTTTGTGGATTGTGTCGTGTTATCTCCTCCATGTAGACTCATCGTCAATCACCGTCATATCAATAATCTTTACCGGTTGAGTGATTTCATCAATGGTCCTTAAACCCTACTAAAACCCTAGCAAAACTTCATCATAAATTCAAAACATGCCTTCCAATAACCATCATAGGATGTGGTTCCAATTGCGTACTCAAATCCATCATAAAAGATTATGTTTCAAACCACAAGTCACCAAACATCACCAATCACCCGATTCCATCAAAACTTATCTGATTTAACGATTAAGGTCCTAATTCATATTCTTGTCAATAAACCCTGTCAAACAGTCAAACTCTAACTCCAGTAGTCCAAATCACTTAGCCAACAAGTCAATCATCTAAAACCATCTATAAACATCATCAAACATCAGTTGACCCTGGTTGCCATCAATGACAACACAAATAACTGATCATGTCATCTTTCCTCTACTGGTACAATCATCCATCGTCATCTCATCTTCATTACTTATCCCAATCATGCCAACAGTTCATACTAGAAGGATGATAGAAATTTCTATAGGAGAAGAGAACCTGATGGCTACTGAAATGAAAATTTTGGAAAAGATGATAGAAGACAAGACAAGAGAGTGTTTAGAGGAACTTTCTCTAAGTGTAGAGGAGAAGGACATCGTGCTTTCAAAATTAAGAAGATAGAGAACAATGGGAGAATAACATTGGTAGAAGAAATCCTCACTAGATCCACTAAAAAACTGGAAGATGGAGAACTGGTGATTATGAGGAGAGCTTTGTGTCATACCGGAGGAGATGAAGAGCCCTTGCAGAGGCAAAATTTGTGCAAGACCAGATGTAAGGTATCTGGTAAGTGTTGTAAAGTCCCTATTGATAGTGGTAGTTCAGATACTATTGTTTCAGAAGAAATGGTGACTAAGTTGAAGTTGTAAAGATTGAAACACCCTAAGCCTTATTAGATAGCATGGATTCAGGATGATTATAAGTTGTTAGTAAGTGAGCAATGTTTGGTGAAATTAAAAATTGGAAACTTTCTTGATGAGGTCTTTTGTGATATTATGCCTATGGATATTTGCCACCTCTAGTTGGGTAGACCTTGGCAGTTTGATAGACAAGCAATACATGATGGGAAAAAGAACATATACACTATTGTAGCAAATGGGATGAAACAAACCTTGTTACCCTTGGAGGAGCCTTTTAAGAGTGAATTTTGTACGAATGCTAGAATCTGTTTTGTGGATGTAAGGAAATTCCTGGATGGAATGAGACATGAGAATGTGTGTTTTGCCTTAGTTCCTAAGAATACTGAGCATCTGGAGCATGAAGAAGAACAACTAGAGGAGATAAGGGAGTTGCTAACAGAGTATGAAGACGTCATTTCAGATAATGTGTCTGATGGATTACCACTTGTGAGGAGTATCGGTCATTGCATGGACCTGATTCTTAGAGCTAGCTTGCTTACCAAAGCTTAACACTGGTTGACCCTGGCAAAGAATGAAGAGTTGAATAGACAAGTGTAGGAATTGCTGAAGAAAGGTTTTATCAAAGATAGTCTAAGTCCTTGTGCAGTACCAAAAATAGTAGCACCTAAGAATAATGGAGAATGGAGGATGTGTATCGATTCCAGAGAAATAAACAAGATCAGAGTGAAGTACCAGTTTCCTTTACCTAGGATGGATGACATAATGGACTGTTTGAGTGGAGCCAAATACTATATAAAGATAGACTAGAAGAGTGGATATCATCAGATCATAATCAGAGAAGGAGATGAGTGGAATACAATGTTCAAGACAAATGAAGGATTGTATGAATAGTTGGTGATGCCTTTTGGGTTGATTAATGCACCTAGTACTTTCATGAGGTTGATGAATGAGGTATTGAATAAATTATTGGGTAAGTTTTTTATTGTATATTTGGATGACATTCTAATTTTGAGTAAGACAAAAGAGGAGAATTTGTTGCATTTAAGACAAGTTTTGTAGAGGTTGAGAGAAGAGAAGTTGTTGATAAACCTTAAGAAGTGTACTTTCATGAAAGAAGAGCTAGTCTATTTGGGATTTGTGATATTTATGGATAGATTGAAGATGGGCCCTAAGAGAGTAAAAGCAATTGTTGAATGGCCTACACCGGAAAGCATTGGAGAGGTAAGATCATTTCATGGATTGGCTAGTTTCGACTAGAAGTTTATCAAAAATTTCAGTTCAGTTTGTAACCCTATAACTGAGACAATGAGGGAAGATAGAAAGGAATTCAAGTGGACAACCAAAGCAAACAAAAGTTTTGAGTTATTGAAGTAGAAAGTGATTGAGCAGCCTATGTTAGCTTTATCGGATTTCAAGTTTCAACAAAGTGTTTCAAGTATATTGTGATGCAAGTGGAACAACAATTGGAGCCGTATTGAGTTAGGAAGGGAGAGTAGTAGCTTATTTCAGCGAGAAGTTGAATAATGCCAGAAGGAGATATTAAATGTATGATCAGGAATTTTATGCCATAGTTCAAGCCTTGAAGAAATGGAGACATTACCTATTGCCTAAGGAGTTTGTGTTATATACTGATCATCAAGCCTTACAATAATTGAACAGTTAGAGTAAGTTGAATCAAAGACATATGAGATGGGTAGAATTTTTGTAGAGCTACACCTTTGTGTTGAAGCATAGAAGTGGGAAATCTAACAAAGTTGTTGATGCATTAAGTAGAAGGAGTAATTTACTGAAGAGATGAGAGTGACAGTATTAGGATTTGAGGAGTTGAAAACCTTGTATGATGATGACTTGGTTATGGTAGATAGAAGCAAGTGGTTGGATTACTTCATTCAAGATGGGATGTTATTCAGAGGAGTTCAGTTGTGCATACCTAAGAGTTCTATGAGGGAGAATCTAATAAAGGAGAAGCATAGTGGAGGATTAGCCGAACACTTTGGTGTTGACAAAACAATAGCATTGGTAAGTGAACATTACTTTTGGCCTCAGATTCATAAGTATGCTAGGAAATTTGTGCAGAGTTGTAGAGTTTGTCAAGTTGCAAAAGGTAGTAGTCAGAATGTGGGATTGTATAAGCCTTTGATAGTACCGAAGAGGCCTTAGGAGGATATAAGCATGGATTTCATACTTGGATTGCCTAAGACATAGAGAGGGAATGATTCTATATTTATGGTAGTGGATAGATTCTCGAAGATGGCTCATTTCATACCTTGTAAGAAAACATCATTTGCAGTGCATATAGCTGACCTATTTTTCAAGGAAGTGGTGAGATTGCATGGATTACCTAAGAGCATAGTTTCAGACAAAGATATTAAGTTTGTTGGTAATTTTTGGAGAAAAATTTGGAAGAAGATGAAGACAGATTTGAAATTTAGTTCTACTTTTCACCTACAAACTGATGGACAGATAGAGGTAGTAAACAGGAGCTTGGGAAATTTGTTGAGATGCTTGGTTGGAGAGAAAACTGGAAGTTGGGATTTGATTCTTGCACAAGTAGAGTTTGACTACAATGATTCAGTGAATAGAAGTATCGGAAGAACACCTTTTGAGATTGTTAGCGGAGCACACCCTAGAGGTATATCAGAATTAAGAGATGTCAGTAATGAAGACAAGCCGAGTGCAGAGACAGAATAATTTGGAGATCACATGAAGGCCTTGCATATTCAGGTTAAGCAACATTTGGAGGACATGAACAACAAGTATAAGGAGAAAGCAGATGAGAAGAGAAGACATAAGGAATTTGAAGTTTGTGATGAAGTGATGGTGTATCTGAGAAAAGAGAGATTTCGAGTTGGAACCTATAACAAGTTGCAAATGAGGAAGTTTGGACCTTGTATGATCTTGAGGAAGTTCAGTTCCATAAATGCATATGAAGTGGAGTTACCAGATACTTTGAATATTTCACCTATATTTAACATTGCAGATCTACATCAGTATCATGAACTAGAATTCAGTGAGGACAATATTGTAGACTTGGAGAAACAGTTGCCTCGGAAGGAGCCAGATCAGATTGAAGACATTTTGGATAGAAGGATTGGGTGTAGCACCTGAAGTAGATAGTATAAGTAGTATCTTGTAAAATGGAAGGATAGACCAGTTGAAGATTCATCTTGGATTTCTCAGGAAGAGGTAGACCACCTTGGTTTTCCTCTGACCTCGATAAAGTGAGAGACACACTTTTTCAACAACCTTGGATGTCTGATGCAGGAGCATCCTTGGTTCTTGGGAATCTTGCATCAACCAAAAAATATTTATTTGTTGTTGTTTTCTATTTTGCAGTTTCAACATTTCATTCTTCATTTTCTTGCATTGGATCACCCAATCTTGTGGATTTGGATTTCACTTGAGGACATGATCATATTCCTTATTCCTAAACCACTGATAATTTGGATCATTTTTCCGGCAAGTTATCAATTATGGATTTTGAGATAGTTTTCAAGCACCAGAACCATTTGGATGGTCCATTTTGTAGCTTGCGTAGACCTATGCATTGATTTGAATGTTCCTTGGCATGTGGCCGACCTTCCCTTTGATCCACACTTCATCCTTTGGATTTTTTGAAGGAATCTCTTTGGTAGAGGCCGACCTATTGGTTTTACATGTTTGATCTTGTTCTTCGGTATTTGATTCCTTTTGGGTCGATTAGATATTCTTGGATCATATAAATCATTGTAATCGATAATTAGAAGTTAGTCAAAATGAAATCAGATAGAACATAGTAGATAGATCTCAGGTTTGGAGGTCCGGGAGTGACCTATTTTGTAATTAAGCATGTTTGTAGTAGGTCAGTGAGCTGAATCTTGTAACCCAGAAGTTACCGGTTATTTGTAATCAGTTTTCATGATCTAATATATACAGTTTTGCATTGCCTCCATCATATCCTCTTGTTTCTTTTGTGTTTACTCTTGCTACCCGGTCTAGATTGATCTCTTTTGAGGTCCCTCCTAACTAATGACTACATCAGATATCTGATGGACACTGCTGAAAAGCTCATATGATGTTATTTGTGAACTATCTCTAATAGAAAAAAAATTCTTTGCCCATATGTAAAAGAATTTGTAGGTAAAAGTGAGCCATAATCATTAAACAAGTGCCACAATTTCTTAAGAAGTGCCACAATCGTTAAAGAAGTGCTACAATCATTAAAATAAGTTGCAATTATTAAAGCAAGTGTTGCGATCACTAAAGTGCCACAATTGTTAAAGTGACACAATTGTTAAAGAAAGTGTTGGAATTGCCAAACAAGTGTCACGATCATTAAAAGTAGCACCACATTTGTCTTTCAAAAGAAAAAGGTAGAGTTTCATTTTTATTTGACATTTTCAGTTTCTGTTTTCAGTCATTTCTAGGGTGGGGGATTTTGTGTTATTGATTATTTGTGTAGTATTTTGGTGAATAAGGAGAAAGGATTTGAAATCTGAAACTTCTAATAGTGTGTTGCAGGATTGTAGTAAAAAAAAAAAATCATTTTTATACCTTAAGTGTTTGTGCTTTCTAGTAAAGATAACATTTTGATTTCTTAAGGGAAATTTATGACTATTTTCTATGTATTGTGTGCTTGCACTTTTGTAGGGTGGTTTAAAATTTTTAGAAGTGTATCCTCTTCTCTTACCTTCATAGGAGTTGGGTGCAATAGAAACATGTAACTATACCCATTTTTCTTTTTTAAGTAGGAGGCCTACCTACGGATTTAATCTCCTCAGAGTTTGACCTCAAGCACACAACTCTGGTGGGTTATATAAAGGGATTGAAGTGAAAACTTGATCCCAAACATGGCATGTACCTAGAATACAATTTTATGTGTTTCTTGGTGATGCATAAAACATTCAGGTGAGGACCTAGGTTTGGTTATGGAAATATAACATATACTAGGTCTCAACATGTATAAAATTTTAAGCACAAGTGTTCTTGGAGCCCAAACTACAAAACTTTTTTTATTTTGAAAGTCGTCCTCTATAATTATTTGATTGGTTCAGGATGTGTATATTGTTTCTCATAGATACTCATGTACTTCTCATAATATGATACAATTTTCTTGATTCATCAGGTCTTTGGACCTTCAAGAGGAAAGGTGAGCTAGTTGTTAGTTGAGCTTACACTATTGGGTTTGTGCCATTGGACCTATATCCATCAACTATGGATAGGTATTTTATTGCAGTGGGACCTTCGATCAAGTATTATCTTACCACTGAGATAGGTTGTACTTGATTTTGATTATTTTCATATCGATGTGCTAAACTAGTGAAAGAAATAATTTTGGGCTAATCTAAGCCCCTTATACATAACTTTGAATATTAGAGTGCCACATTTGTAAAAAAAAGTCATGCATATTCCAAATCTCCAATGCAATTGTTCAGGCTTCTCACGTATATGTTAAAATCTATCACACATTTGTCATTTTCAATACCAAAATTGGTTGAATTTATCATGCATTTGCCAGTCACTATCATGTATTCATTTGATAAACTTAGAAACTTTCAAGACTCTAACAAAACTATCAATTGGGATCCAAATCTGATCTTTGAAACATCTATTATTGTAAAACCCATTGAGATTTACCTTTGCATTTCATTTAGATATTGCATTCATTAGTTTTATGTGTTTTAGGATTAAATATTATTCTAGCCTTTTCTCAACATTACATTTAGCGCAGTTTGTAATCTTAGTCCATAAAACAAGTTGTCGTTTGTGATTTTTCATTATGAAACCAATTTTTCACTTCTTAGTTCCAAAGTTGCATATTATCTTTCAAAATATATAGGGAAGCCTAAGAAATAAATCTTGGATCAATACCATAGTTATTGTTAGAAAATTTTAGACCTTATCAACCTCTTGTATTTATCTTTTTCATCAACATTCGAACCCCTAACTTATCATTCTAGTGAAGGGAAAGATTTTATCGAATCTACCATCATCACTACTTTGATCTTTAAGGTCTAGAATTTCCTTTCAATCACCTATATTTACATCCATAGGTTTCTTTTAAACGTTTTCCAAAATCAAGAAAACCCCCAAAAATATAGGATTGCATTGTCATTTTTCTTAGTTGCATCTTCATCCAGAAATTAAAAATATCCAAAAAAAATAATGTAGGGACACAATCATCCTTTAGTCTCATCCTTGTAGCATATCTTAGTTTTATTATCAGAGGCTCATTCCCAAACTTCTCAAAACATCAAAAACTACAAAAGAATTGAAAATCCACGAAGTCTCAAAAATCAAAACAATCAATCCAAACCAACTATCAAGGTCATATCTAGGGCATCATCATCTTTGTACTAAACATCCTTGATCCTAGCCTAAAATCTACAAACAAGTATCATGGATTGGCATTACACATTTCTTACGGAAGATGAATATTTTATCCCTTTGATTGAAAGAGCATATCAACCCAACTTGGATAAAACCTACCATTCCCAAGTAGAAATACTAGCCCTAGAAATAAAGACCTTGGAACAACAAATGATGAACATTTGGTTTAGAAAAATAAGAGCTTTCACATCAGCGCATAAATAGAAAACCACAAATGTGTCTCACCAACCAAAACCAAAAAGAAAAAACTTCAACCATTTCCAAAATAAAAATCCAACCTTTGTAAAGCCTCAAAACCATTCACATGTTCCTCAAAATAATAATCACATACTAAACCTTTTCACAAATTCCCTTAGAGCATCAGAACAAAAACAAGTTGATCAAGGTACATTTTCTAAAACCAAAATCATATACCTATGTCTAGCAATGACTCATCCTCCCATGAAGAAATCTACTCTTAAGTGGCCTCAAGATCTCCCATCATTTTTTTTATTTTGCAAAACTTCAAATGATTAGTCTCTACTGTCTCCATCAAACAATGCATCCATTGATGACACCTTTCGAGTTTATCCCCAAGGGCTACCCACAATAGAATTCCAAGCTAATCCATTTCTTTATACAAATATCTTATAAAATTCAAAAATACTAGATCCAATGCTAGCATATGCTCCATTCGCAACCAAACCTACTGTAGAGAGTCCCATTCAAAATCCATTCTTATCATGCCAAAGTGTTGAATCCTTCCAAGAATACCCTATCCATACCAGAACTCCTACCCCAAGTCAAGAGGATAATCCAAATTTAGAATAACTAATTCGTATCATAAATCAAGATCAAGCTACGATGAGTCTCCAATCACATCCAATATTTGATCAAGATCCCACCTATCAATGTTATTCTGAAGAACTCATCATCCTTTTCTATTTAATCCATGGTGATTCCCTTCCATATCAAGAGAAAAGTGTCCTTCCAAACCCACCTCCTAAGCAAGATCATGATAACCCTTCCATCCCCTCCAATGATCCAGTTCAAAACCAAGAGAAAAGTGCAAATTCTAATGATCTAATCCTGCATGTCAAGATCAAAGTATCTCTTTGTCTCCTTGTCATAATCATCCATATCTACCTCAAGATCCCATCACTCATAGCCAATCTAGTCACAAAAATCTCATATATCACATTGGTTCCTCCAATTTCATCCAATCCAATCTACTGCATGATCTTATGATTCCTTCCATACCATATCCACCTCAAAATAGACTCGCATCTTTCTTTAAAAGAAACAAGTATCCAATTGGTAAAAATATTTGTCAAAACATGCATTATATAGGAAAATGCTTAGGCCTACATGAACAAGGTATATTAGAACCCCCTCTTATCAAAGAAAATTTCAATTATCATGGCCTTGGCTACATAGGTCACTCTCAAGACATTGGTATGATTGCTAAATCCCATGTCCCTCCATATACTTCAAAACATACACAACCTCCATCCTTCAAATCTATTTTTGGTCCTTATATCCAAAAAACAAAGCCTTCATCCCTTCCATCCATCTTAGGTCCTTATATCCCTCCATCCACTATACATACCACCCCTAGCTCACAATTCAATTATCCTGTCATAAATCAAGATTAGAAAAGGCATGCATATTGATCATCAATCTTCACACTAATAGAACTCAGTTGGGCAACGAGCATATTGAATGAATTCAAATAATTTATAAAAGATCATCCTTTCTCTGTCTCTAGAGAATACAAATTATTTCTCAGGAACAACTTATTTTCCAAGGATTTTACTTGATAAATATATTCAAGTTTCTTCCAAATCTCGATTGAATAGATTCTCTTTGTGGACATTAAGGAGCACAAAATTAGATAGACATAGCCTTATCAAACCCTTGGCTTTCCAATTCATTATATCCCATACATCCTGAGTTGTAGTTTAGGGTTTCATTGAAGAAAACACAACCATATATTTTTATCTATGATCATATCCTCCATTTTGAGTTTCCACAATTCAAAATTGCCACCACTAAATTTATCTTTTCCAATTTGATTGCATGTTCTTGCCATCTCATAACAGTAACAAGGTTAAATAAACTTTCTCTACAAAACTCCCACAAAAAACAATATCAACACAAAAAACCTTTCAACCCAACAAAGGAAACAAGGTTCACTAGGCTCTGATACCAATTGAAAGAAACCAACGATATGGAATAATGCTTCCAACACTAATCAAATAGGAAAGAGAATCTAAAATAACTTATTTCTCAAATCCTTAAATATTTACAAATTAGATGCACATATAAATTTAATATTTAAACAAATAAAATCATAACACTAGATTTATGTGAGAAAACCCTTTTGGGTAAAAACCCACACTCCAAAGCCAAAGATCAATTGTATTATCAACAATTAATACAATGTATGGATACAATTCTCTTCAAGATTAATGACAACAACAATGGATTCTAAAGAAAATTATAGCACATAACAACTTCTCAAAAAAACTCATCATGTCATACAAAATACACTAAGATGCCACACTTATGGTTTTCAAAACCAACTCACATCCTCAAGAGTTAAGTGGTGCAAAAAAAAAGTTGTCATTTCAATGACATGCTGCACATAACAAATTTACAGAGCACTATTAACTCACGACTCACCTCTAACGGACATTTTGCATATTGATTACACCTACTACATAGAAACTACCCAATCCATTTTGTGCATATTTGTTGCCTCACACTACTTTTCAAAAGTGAACTCCACCATAAATACCAACTACCAGGCAATAACTCTCCATGACTCTTCCATTGAACTAGTAACTTGCACAGTAATTAAAAGACATTGTCATAGTCCCAACATATCAACCTATGACATGTCCCCAAAATTTTAGGACTTCCAAAATGAGTGCAATAAATTTAATTAAATGATCAACATTTTATGACTAGGTTGAGACACCTTAATCCCAACATGTTTGACATAATTCTAAAAAGATATTGATATGAGAATACTTACAGATATTGATGTCAGACCAATAATTAATAAATTTCTACAAAAGCACCAAATAAGATAACAAGACGTTGAGCATCTTGTATCAAATTTTAGTGGGCAATTTTATATGCATTATGATTTATGTAAGATCTAATATTCCATATGTAGCGTCCTAAAATTGTACCCCTTACAATTTCAACCACATTTGGGTCTTACCCTTAGTGTTTGCGCCCCTTGGCCTGATTGAAAACCTAATTATGCTCATACACATCACAAACATCAAAAACTTTGATTTTGCACTTGACATACACCTTGATCTTGGCCTAAAATAGGGCAGGAACAGTGCGTGGCACCCTAGTCCTCACTAAGACTAGGGTGTAGCGCCATGGTCCTCCCTAAAATGGGCCCTCTTTGAACCCTTTTGCACATTTCAAAATTTAGTGGGATTTTCCTCTCTGTGTTAGCTCATGTTGGAAAATTAGTCATTTTTGTCAACGAGCAAGTATACAAAGAGGATTTCTCCTTTCATTTGAAGATCTAAACATATCTATCAAGCATCTGACAATCACAAGAGATCAATAATTCAAGAATTCAAGAGCATTAGAGCATTTTCAATCTTCCTTCAAGACTTGGAGCAACAATGAAGTCAAGATTCAATAATTGAAGTGGAGATCTACATCCTACTTCATGAAACCCTTATTCCATTTGGAGGCAACCAAAACTTCACAAGGAGGTATACTCATTCAATTATCATTCATAATTCAACATCTCCCTCAAAAAGGAGAACATTTCCTTTTAGTCATTTCAATTACATTTATCTCAATTTCATGGTTGATTCCAAAATTGGGGTTTGACCAAAGGCAAGCCCCTATTCCCAACATATTTCCCTTTCTTTCTGTGTGTAGGAAACATGTGCGCAACTGTACATCTCAAAATAAGCTTCAGACACATAGACAAAACAACTCATTTTGGTGCATGAAAAATTCAGAGGACTGTGTTGCCATGTCACGGTCCCTACTTTTTTGGGGCATTTTCGCAAGACAGATCCAAATCAACTTATATTTTTTAGATCCAGGTGCATGACAAAATCTTGAACCTGTAGCTCATTCTTTTCTTAGTTTTGTCTTCAATTTCAGCATGTTAGCCTAATTCAACATTTTGACTTACAAAAGAGGGAAAAACACATCATAATCAACCAATCCACTTAGTATTCAGTCCTTATATACTTTGTGATTGAATCTACTATTACTACTTATCAAGTTGCCATTAGTTTTATATCCAAAGTCATTCTATATACTCTAGTCGGTTACCACTACCGAAACATTCAGTCGGTATGCATAGAACAGTCGATTACAGAAGAAAGTAGTCATAGAGCCCAATATACACTGAGCAGTCTACTGAGTAATGTTCTATGACTACCGAGCAACAAAGATGATACACGGAGCTGATATACATTGAGTGAAACATGTTACCAGATTCATTGAACCTGGACACACATATGGAAACGTGTTACAAGATCGAGGAACATAGAATTGTTATCACATTGGAAATTGCACTTCAAGATTTTGTATGATTTCCAGGTCATTTATCTAATGAAATATTTTGTATGGTTATTCATTCGATAAATCATGTTTGTAAGATCGAAGCAATGAATGGATCACCATCATAAGAGATCTATTTATATAGCATGAAATAAGGATCAGATATAAGTGTATGAAGCAAGACATGTGTGATACATAAGAAAGCACTAAGTGTTATGACTGTTACAAATACACAGAGGTCACCCAGAAGCATTTCAAAGAACGATCAAAGAATAGAGTAAACAGAAGGGTTTACCGAGTTACTTTATGGGTTACTGAGGTATGCTATAAGCAAGGTAATCTTATTTGAGCACATAGAATCTGCTATAACATTTCGGATGTAAAGTTGCAGATATTTGTAATGATTTTATTGTAATATTTTGAAGTTGTAAGAGAAACCTTTAACAGGGTAAAATATTCTAACAAAGTCTATAAATTGTAAAGCCTTTAACTAGGTGCAACATTTAGATTAAGTGTTGTAAAATCCTTTAGCAAGGTAGATCTAACAGATCTTGATACTCCTAACAAGGTAAGCTATCAGAAATAGCTAAACATGTAGCTCTAACCGAGGAACCTTTATTATTGCAGTAGTGAAGTTGTGGGTGCCATCCCCACCGCAATTTTTCTCTCTAACCAAGAGTTTCTGCATAACCAAAATATATGTGTTATGGAGTGAATCATGTATGATTGTTATTTATTTGTTTTAGCTTTATGTTATGTTACAACAGTTTTTGGTTTATGCATAATAGTAAAGATATTGTTGAAGAAAATATTTGAAGTATTGATTCACCCCTCCCCTCTCAGTACATTAGCTTTCCATATTGGGCCTAACAATTGGTATCAGAGCTTGAATCTTGGAAAAGGGTTTAACAACCTAAAGAGAAAGATCTTATCAATGGAAGGCTATAAACAATCTCAGAGAATTGTGTATCTGCAAGAAGAGTTGGATCATGCGAATTAAGTGATTGCAGACATGAAAAGACAAATGCAAAAATCTCTAAAAGTTAGAAGAAGATTATCTGATGATTTGCATGACTCTCAAGAGTTAGTGGAACAAATTGAGACATCATCTGAGAATAGTATGTCTGAAGAGATTGAAGAAATGATTGAAGTATTGAAAGAAAAGAACAAAGCACTGACTGATCAACTAAAAGCAATGAAAAGAGAACATAAACATGCACACAGATGACTGAAAATCTTGATGCATTAAGGACAACTGAGGATAAAGTAAGAGATCTAGAAAGAGAGAAACAACAACTTGAAGCATTAGTATTTGAAAAGAATGATGAAAACATAAGGTTAACTGGTATTCAACAAAATCTGTCGGATCAATTAAATTATGCACATCATGAAGAAAATCTGAAAGATGATGAGAATCAAACATTGAAACTTGAAGTATCAAGGTTGACCAATGAACTTGAGATAGAGAAGAAATCCAAGGAAACACTAAAGAAGAGTTATGAAGCATCAAAGATGTTGGATGAGCAACTAAATACAAGAAGACCCAACAAAGATGCAGGACTTGGTTACAAAGGAAAAGACTCTACTGAGAAGGGAATTCATACTACTGAGAGAGGAGAATCATCAAAGCAAGCTAGAAATAAGAAGAATATCAAAGTAAAGAAGCCTATTTGCAACTACTATGGAAATCAAGGTCATACTACTGACATGTGCCGAATCAAAAAAGGTAAGCAATTGAATGTCACAAAGTCTAATGGTTATTGTTATAATTGCAATAAATATGGTCACACATCTAATCAATGTAGGACAAAGTCTGCTAGCAATTATCAGAAGGCAAAATTCAAAGGATTTTTTAAAAACTGCAATAGATATGGACATAGTATCGAGAAGTGTTGGTATAAGCAAAAGAACTATATGTGGTCTGCACACCGAGCAAATCCTAGAGGCTACCGAACTCACATAGATCCTTACCGACAATATGTTGCAGTACCATTGGATTACAATACAAGGATATGGTGTGAATGTTGTGGAATATATGGACATATAAGTGCCAACTGCTTTATAAGGTTTGGAATGAACAACCGAAGATCATGGAAAAATCCTGGTATGGCATGTTTTCATTGTCACAAAGTTGGACACTTGGCTGGAGATTGCAGAGATCAACCAAGAGGAGATATTGAAGAGATAAAAAGCAAACTCCAGATGATTTGGAAAAAGAAGGAAATTGTGTCAAATGAAGAAAGCACCTCACCTACCGAGTTAGGTGCACCTATTCCAAATTACTCAATAAAGGTATGAAGGGATTGCATTCTCTCAAAGATTAAATCTTAACAGTTCCTATTTTATCATGCACTTAATTCAAAATCTGCATAGTTAAAGATGCATTAGAAAGTTTGAAATTGTATCAAAGCCTTTTGGAGCACTATACAGGAAGACTGTCAAGTCGGTGAATACAAGAAGCCTGTCAAGTCGGTAAATGAAGAAAGCCTGGTTACTCAGTTAAAGTGCAAAAAGGAAAGAAAGTTTAGTGGAACTGAGTGCATTTAATGTTTTTGACCTAACCTGCACGGAGCCCGATAAGGTATATTGTGTACTTAAAACATTTACATGATCATTTTACACTTACCAAGTTTTCAAGAGAGCAGAGCAAGCAATTCCAAGGCGATCAAACCTCCTCCGAAGCAAAATTCAAAGGTATTTACATCAATCTCAATGCATTGTTAAGATGGTTTATCGATCATATCAAGTTGTTATTGTCTGCTAAGTGTGAAGTGTCTGCCATTTGAAAATCTTCAAACCCTAAGGATCTTGTGTTAATTCTTATTTGAAATCTGCAATGGCACCTAAGATCCAGAATCTCGTTGTTGTTAAGAATGTTGAAAAGCCCTCATTGAAATATTCTCTAAATCCCTAAGTAGCATCTGAACCGGATGACAAAACTGCATTTTCACTCATTTCAGATAAGGTTTTGCTAGTTGAGGATGTCAAATTCTTCACCAAATGTTGAGTTGAAGAACTAGGTCATGTTGAAATCAAAGACACTTATGATGAATTGTGCATTGATGGGAAATTGGATAGCAAAATCAAGGGATTGACTGAAGACCTAACTTATCCCTGTGTATTCAAACCCCAGTGGGTCAAGTTTGTTCTAAGCAGAGTTCATGATGACTTCATGTGGCTAGAAGAGAAATCGTTTAAGATCACAAAAGAAATAATTCATTTGATCACCGGTTACCCTATTTATGATCATGCTTGAGCTCAAAAAATGATATCACAAAAGGAATTGATCAGTTTAACCAGAGTGGAATCCAATTGCAGAGGATTGAAATTGAACAATGTGACAGATGCAGAGCTAAAGTTTGCCATTAGAGTAATAGGTTACTGTTTCTTCCAATCGGCAAGGGAAAACAGTGTACCCTATGCAGTAGTCGACCTAGCATACAAAATTGTGAAAAAGGGAATGAAAATTGATCTTTGTGAAGTATTGCTGAAAAACCTATTTGAGAATCTGAACACCTTAAGGAAGCCAAAGAAGAACAATTTGGCTAATACACTAAAGTTTGGATCACTGTTAATATGCGTGTTTTCTATTTTGAAAAATTCTTTCCATCAGTCGGTAAAGTAGTTTGGGAGCTACACCGACTAAGCACCCATCAAATCAATAACTACATCAAACGTTTAGGTGATAACTTTAGTGATATTATGGATGATTATTTCAGTAAGTTTCAAGAGAAGATGCATAACAGGCATAGAATTCCACCCGAGCTAGTGGAAAAATACAAGGATGACATATGTTTTGAAGTGGACACTGACTATTGCTATGTGAATGTTGTGGAACTGAGAACTCAATCTTTTCCACCTATGGGTTATGAGATTGATTTTGACATCACACAACAGAAGATAGATGCTTTTCTTACTTTACCAAGGCATGCTACCGAGCTGAGATATGGTACATATGAAGAAGTGAAAGAAAAAGTTAAGATGAGAATTGTAGTGCCCAAGGCTACAAGGAAGGCAACAAAGATGATTAAGACATTAACAGAGAAATTTGGAGAAGGTTCTTCCTCCACACTTGTCAAAGGTACTATAGTAATCACCGAGGAGGAATTAGAAGCCCAAGAGGCAGCTATAACACTGAGCACCGAATCACCTAAAGGGAAAGTCTTGAAAAGAAAGAAGCAGGATACATCAAAGGTATCACCAACTCCTCCAGCAAAGCGACCTTACACAAGATCATCAGCAACATCACCGAGTGAGAAACCAAAGAATGTTGTCGCACCTAAGGTAACAAAAACGTACAAGAAATCTACTTGGACACTCATTTTGGCTAAAGAGTCTAGTGATACTGAATCTGAAGACAAAAACAAATTTCAGATTGTCAAGAGTACAAAGGAAAATGTACATAGTGTTGAAAATTTTTGTGCTAATCTGAAACAATATGGTGGATTTGGATCATTCAGATATGTTAAGTATGAATCCAGAAATGATGTCGAAAAGAGACAAATAGAAGAAGCTATCATCTGCACACTTCTGAAATTCTAATTGGTCCCATTGGAAGTATCTAATTCTCTTCCAAAATAATTGTATGTAAATATTGATAACAAGTGGAAATATGCAATGGACTCAAAAAAATAGATTAGAGAAAGAAGTCTGGTACATCTCTTTCCAAATATGTCGGTAGATGAAATCAAAGAAAATCTGACAAACTACCACAAAAACTTCCTAGTCAAGCAAAAAGCTTTAAAATTGATGAATGGACTTTATCTGGAAGTAGAGAAAGAGACCAAGGAAAAGTGGCAGGAAATATTTCACATCAAGGATGTTGGTGAGAAAGCTCAAGTTGAAATAGTTGATGTCATCGAGCAAGATCTTGATGTCACCGAGCAGGACCCTGCTGACACCATACAAGTAGATGAAGATATCATGGATACAGAGGCACCTGAATAGGAAATGATAGAAGGGAATGCTTATGCCCAACTTGTATCCAGTGAGTTAGTTTTGGAACAAGTTCAGCCCTATCCTTCGGTCAATCAACCTGTCTCAACCGAGGCCCCTCGGGATATGGAACAAGGCACAGAAGGTCACAAGTCTACAGAAGGAGAAGCTACTTCTCAAGCCACCGGGGAACAGACCTCACAAGCACCTTCTAGCACTGAAAATGTTGCAACCGAGACACCAAAGGACACTTCAGAGGCTAAAGTAACTGACCAAAGTGTTGCCTCTATCGAGAAATCTACCGAAGGTCATCAAGCCTCACAAGCCATTGTCTTAGTTCAATTAGTGAAAGGTAAAGAAAAGAAAATGAAGAAACATAGTTTCAAAGTTGATTTATCAAAACCAATAGTGTTGCCAAATGTAGATATATCTAAATTAAAAGGGCAAGCACTCATTGATTTCGGTGAACTCTGCAAAGCCAAAGCCGAACAAGAGAAGCAAATGGCTATTCAAAAGAAAAATAAAGTACTTCAGAAGGTGAAAGCACTCTTAACCAATATGCTACCTGAAGCTATAGTGACAACAGATGTAGCCATCCATGTACAACTGGATGAACTCCTAACCAAGATAGAGACATCTGGAGTAGATGCATCGGAATATTTGAGCAAATTAAAGGACAAGGAGCTCACTGCTAAGATGATTGAAGAGGTACAGAAGGCTATAGCTATTGGCAAAGTTAAACTTGTCAAATGTATTGCTGAGTTGACCCCTCAACTCAAGCACATTCTTTATTTATTTCAGAAACTCTATACATTCTCTTTATTCATTAAGGACATTAAAAATAAAATAGAAGTAATTGAGAAAGAGATCGCCATTCTATCAAGTAAGTTGACCACTGAGACACATTCCATTCAGAATTTTTATACCAAGCTACAACAGCTCATGGCTCAACAATTGGAACTAAGGAATGAAGAACAAGAAAAGGATGGACATAATGACACTTCAAACATTATTCCTTCCTCATCTTTCATCTGTCCAAGAGCAGATCAACAAGGCTACCTCCCTATCCACTCAGCAAGAGGGAAGCACCTTAGATGGCCTAATTTCATTGTTAGCTAACATTACAGCTCAGAATTCACTTATAGACAGTGTCAAGAATGCCCTCTTTGCCGCTCTTACCGACGCACAAACAAAGTACAAATCCATTTTTGACCAGTTGCCACCACCGAATGGTAACTAAGTTTAGATGTTTGTCAAAAAAGGGGGAGTGCATATCATATCAAAGTATATAGGGGAATGTAGTATACAGGGGGAGTATATACCGAGCAAAATAGAGTATTCAAATACAGAGCCAGAGTCAATTTTGATAGGGAACAGAGAACAAAGAAGTGAACCGAACAGTTATCACAAAACATTGCTCACCGAGCATGCAAACTCAGAGTTTTGTACAGTATATTGATAAGGGGAGTATATCTAAATATACTATTTCATTGACTAATGTATAGACTGTCTGTTTAGTCAAATTTTGTAAGTATATAGATTATTGAGTTATGACTTTGAAAGTAGTTTTGTCAAACATCTCAACTAATGTCAAAAGGGGAGATTGTTACTACTTATCAAGTTGCCATTAGTTTTATATCCAAAGTCATTCTATATACTCTAGTCGGTTACCACTACCGAAACATTCAGCCGGTATGCAGTCAGTTATAGAAGAAAGTAGTCATAGAGCCCAGTATACACCGAGCAGTCTATCGAGTAATGTTCTATGACTACCGAGCAGCAAAGATGATACACCAAGTTGATATACACCGAGTGAAACATGTTACCAGATTCATTGAACCTGGACACACATATGGAAACGTGTTACAAGATCTAGGAACATAGAATCGTTATCACATTGGAAATTGCACTTCAAGATTTTGTATGATTTCGAGGTCATTTATCCAATGAAATATTTTGTATGGTTATTCATTCGATAAATCATGTTTGTAAGATCGAAGCAATGAATGGATCACCGTCATAAGAGATCTATTTATACAACATGAAATAAGGATCAGATATAAGTGTATGAAGCAAGACATGTGTGATACATAAGAAAGCACTAAGTGTTATGACTGTTACAGAGACACAAAGGTCACCAAGAAGCATTTCAAAGAATAGTCAAAGAATAGAGTAAATAGAAGGGTTTACTGAGTTACTTTATGGGTTACCGAGGTATGCTATAAGCAAGGTAATCTTGTTTGAGCACATAGAATCTGCTATAACATTTCAGATGTAAAGTTGCAGATATTTGTAATGATTTTATTGTAATATTTTGAAGTTGTAAGAGAAACCTTTAACAGGGTAAAAGACTCTAACAAAGTCTATAAATTGTAAAGCCTTTAACTAGGTGCAACATTTAGATTAAGTGTTGTAAAATCCTTTAGCAAGGTAGATCTAATAGATCTTGATACTCCTAACAAGGTAAGCTATCAAAAATAGCTAAACATGTAGCTCTAACTGAGCAACCTTTATTATTGCAGTAGTGAAGTTGTGGGTGCCATCCCCACCGCCATTTTTCTCTCTAACCAAGAGTTTTTGCGTAACCAAAATATATGTGTTATGGAGTGAATCATGTATGATTGTATTTATTTGTTTTAGCTTTATGTTATGTTACAACAGTTTTTGGTTTATGCATAACAGTAAAGATATTGTTGAAGAAAGGATTTGAAGTACTGATTCACCCCTCCCTTCTCAGTACATTAGTTTTCCATATTGGGCCTAACATCTACTAGATTCCTCCCCTCTTTTTAATGTAAAGAAATTCCCTCCCCTAAAAGCAAAAAATTGATTTGGTGATTTCTCCTTCTATATTTCAAATTGCCAAATCAAAATTTCCCCCTTTACATTTTGGTGAACCCGACTCCTTACACCTTTAATTCTGATTTTTGTTTTCAGATTTGAGTTTTTATGCAATTTACAATTCAAATTTTCATTTACAAGTTTGATTTCCTTACAAATTTTAAAAATTTAGAGGTTAAATTAACTAAAACCCTAATTTTTAAATTCAAAATTGAGCTTGTGATTTGTCTAAACTGGATTAATTATTTCAGATCTGAGTACTCTTCAGTTTTACAATTCAAATTTTCATTTACATGTTCAATTTGCAATCAAATTTCCAAAATTAAGTGGTTAATTGCAAAACCCTAATTTTTAATTTTTAAAATTGAACTTGTGGATTGTCTAAATTTTGAATTAATCATTTCAGATTTGAGTCTCTTGTTTCAATTTCAAAATTAAAATTTTCATTTGAAGATTCAATTTCATTTTTTTAAAAATTAAGTGGTTAATTTCAAAAAATCCTAATTTTTAATTTTGCAAATTGAGCTTGTGGGTTGTTTAAATTTTGAATTTCCCTCTTCAAACTTGGTTGTTAATTTCAATTCAAAATCAAAATTGAATTTGAATTTCAAATTTAAATTTTAAAATTAAGTGGTTAATTTAAACCCTAATTTTTAAATTTAAAATTAATCCTGTGCATTTCCCAATTTTTCAATTTTCAAGTTTCCATTTTAGATCTTTTTAAAATTAAAAGTTTCTTTTTACAAATTCCTAATTTCAAATTTAATGGTCTTTGCAACAATTTCAAATTTTAAAATTAAGAGGTTATTTTCACAAGGCCCTAATTTTAAAATTCTCTCTTTTGGATAATGTTAATTTTAAAATTAAGAGGTTATTTTTACGTAATCCTAATTTGAAATTTCAATTTCGTAGGAGGTTTCATTATTTCTCTTTATTCTTTCAATCATTTTGTTCACTTAATTGAGTAATCATTTTTCCTAGAATTTTGCATTATTCAATTATTTTGCAACTTAGATTCCAAAATTCAAAATTCAAATTTCAAACTTCAAATTTCAAATTTTCAAATTTTCTCCCTTAGTGTATGAGTTTTTACTACTATTAGTCCAACCTATAGTATCCTCGTGAGAAGAAGTTGTAGAATTAAGGCTGCCCAAGGTTTAATTACCAAGGAGATGGAGCCTAATTTGGATAACTTTTTCAATGAGGATATTGATGGTTCTTCCAATCCTACAAATGTCCCCATTTTCCCTCATTCTTTAGATAATTCTCATGATGTGGACGAATCAATAACTAGAGTTTCTATTTATCAATTAAATAATATTGACAATCAATTTGAAAATCTTCAATAATGGATGAGTCAACAATACCCGGAAAGTGAATCTCTCTCGTTGATTGAAGGATTAAAAAGAATGGTTCAACGTGATAAACTTGGTGTTGATATCTTGTATGGTATTGCTTATATTGTCGATTCTAATATTATGCCCATGAAGAGATGTATTGAATCCCTAGGTTATACACAACCTCCCAGTCAAGTTAATCATTACATTCCTTTGACTACTCCTATGGCTAGTGTTCCCACATTTACATCAAACATCATGGCTAGCTCTACACAAAATGTCATACCTACAAATGTTAGTCAAGGGGGAAACTCATCTTCTTTCATTCTTCCTGCCATGAGTCTTTCATTTGTTACCAAATCTTCTCCTATGCCTACGAACATTAGTCAAGGGGGCAACTCCTCTTCTTTCTTTCCTTCTACCATGAGTCTTCCATTTGTTACCCAATCCTCTCTCATACCTACCTATCATAATGTTCCACCTCCTTATTCTCAACCCCTGCATTCCTATAACAATATCCGTCCTTATTCTCAACGCCTTCCTTCATTCAACAACATTATCCCTTCTCAATCCAATATGTCCAATTTCAATCCTTCTACCAAAGCTACCATCAATAATCTAGCCCAAACAGTGTCTTCCTTACAACAACAAATACCTTCTATGAATAAATCTAAGTATAATGTGCCCACATTTGATGTAGCAAGCCCATTATCCAATGACATTGTCTGATTTTTCCCTCCTAAACATGTGGAAGTCTCTCAATTTGAGCTTTATAATGTAAAAGGCGATCCCTTGACTCATGTTAAAACATTTCAAACTTTGTATAGTGACTTTGCTTATGACCAAATATTTTTGGCTAAATTGTTTACTAGAAGATTAAGGGATAAAGATTTGAAATGGTATTGTTCTTTACCTCATTCTTTTACTTCTTTTCAATAATTGGCTAATGCTTTTATTCAAAAATTTCACAATAATATTGGTCCTAAAATCACTTTGACTGATTTGATGCATTGTAAGCAAGGTGTGAAAGAAAAAGTGATTGATTTTATTGGTAGATATAAGCATTTGTGATCTTGAATTTTTTTTCTTATGCCTGATCAAGATATTAAAAAGATTTTTATTGCTAATTTACAAAAAACATTAGGGATAAACTTCTCTTTTCTAAGTTTACCTCCTTTACGTAGTTGTGCACAGTACTTCACAACTATCATCTTAACTTGAGTCAATTGGAACAATCATCCTCTTCAATGGCTCAAGTGATAAGGGTGAAAGTGCTCAACAACTGTTTGCAAATTTCAAACCAAATAAGGGATTCATCAAATTCAGTGACAATAACAACACTCAAGTAGCAGCCACAATAGGTGTTCCTCCTTTGTCCAAATACTTTAGAAAAGAATTCACTCCTCTTAATGAATCTTTGCATAGTATTATGTTTGAATTGTTACAATGGAATGTGTTGAAACTTCCCCCAATCAAACCAATTGATCCATCTAGGACATCCTCACCTTACTTTGATTCCAAAGCCTTTTGCCAATACTATCGGTAACCCAATCATGACATTGAAAAGTGTTATTCTTTGAGAAGTGAGATTCAAGACTTGATTGATAACAATATCATATCTGTGGTGAGTGTGAAGGATAAAGGAAACAAATTGGTAGCTCTTCCTAATCAAAATCTTCAAATTATCACTGATCCTTTACCTTCCCATTCCACTAATGTGATTGAGACCAATCATCTTGCCTTCTCTCCTAATGATGTTGGCCTTCAGTCTAATAATGTGGTGAACCTTATAGATCAAAAAGAATATCCTAAGGACTTGTGCATTACATTTTATCCTAGGAAGACTATTGAAGCACCTGATGGCCCATTATATATAATTGTGAAAATCAAAGGCATGCCTTCTCGAGGAGTTCTTGTTGATCCAACTTGCATGGTTAATGTGATAACTGAAGAATTTCTTTACAAGTTTTGCAATTTCATCAAGTGATATATGATGAAACTAATGTGGTACTTAAAGTTTTTGATGGATTCTCTTGTCCTACTATTTGTTCTATCGCACTTTGTATTGATGTTGGAACTAAGTGCTTAGATGCTAAATTTGCTATCATTCCTACATTTGATCAATTTTGTGTGAAGTTGGGACATCCTTGGCTCTCTTCCATGAAAGTGATCGCTTCCACTGTTCATAAGTGTTTGAAATTTCCTCATAATGATGAAATCATAATTGTTAATCATAGCATATATTAACCTATGGTGAGGCATGGAGATGTTTGTCTTGATTATTTTTGGTCCAAACAATTCCAACCTCTTCAACCTAGAAGTGATGCTCTCTTTAAATAAATCATATCAAAAATAAAAAAATTGAGATGATTTTGTCATTGAGTAAACCTAGAAATCCAACACTTAGCCTTCCTCTTGATGATCATATACCTCTTCTTGAGGATAAGACTATGCTTCCTCCTAAGGAAAGAAATAATCTTCTTCCCAAAGAGAAATCTATTTATTCTCCTAAGGTTAAGAGTATCTTTTCTCCTAAGGAAAGCAATATTATTCTTCCTAAGGAAGAATCCATTCCTTATCCTATGGATGAGTCCACTCTTCCTCCCGAGGATAGAAATACTCCTCCTCCCAAATGTCAATCTATTCCTCCTAAGGTTATACCTATTCCTCCTCATCATGATGGACTAGGTCTCAATCCTACACCTCTCATTCCTCCTTTATATGGTGTGGTTTCGACTCCTACATCTTACAAAGGGAAGCGATTGGCCTCTCCTATTGTTTAACCTAAAAGACCTTCTCCTATGCATCCTTCCTTAAAAGAAGAAAACAAGCCTATATCTAATGAACCTAAACCTTCACAACCTCCAGCTAAAAGTAAATGAAACTATTGTGCGAGAGAATGAAGATGGAGACATCATGCTAATGCTCATGATCTTTATTCCCAAACCATCTCTTCTCCTAAGACACCTACCTGTTGGCATGATACCATTTTATCCTAATGAGAATGTTCAACCTAATTATCCAAGACACAAAATGCTTAAGACAAATGATGGTTCAAGTTATATTCCTATTAGAGCTCCTAATTTTAATAATCTTGATGAAGAAATAGGTGAGAATATCGTTAATGATGAAAATGTTGATCCTAATATTTCTAATGATGAATATGAATATGTTGATATTGACAGTGATTTATCTAAAAAAAAATCAAAAGCATTAATCCTACCTCCTAGTAACAAACAAAGTGACTTATATTTAGAGCATGGTCCATGTTTGGAACTTGTGAGAGCTCCATCTATTGTTCTTGATGTCGCTCCTCTTGCGTCTTGTCCACCTTCCTGAAATAATAATGAGAAAGATCAGGGGATGGATGATGTGCTTGATTAGCTTCATTAGCACTATAGATTCTCTCTCTCCCCTATCTTGCTTGTTTGTGATCTTTCTTCTATTTGTCTCTCCATTATTCTATTTGTTGTCCCTAGTGTTGTCTACTTGAGGATGATGCAATGTGTTAAGATCTCTTTTGGTCTCTCCCTTGTTGACTCAAAAGGCACATGTGTTCCCTTATTCCATGGTGGTTTCCTTCCTTTAGGGGATGAGGACAAATCTATGCATATATATATATATATATATATACACACACACATGAGTTATCATAAAAAACATATTGACTCTAAAGTTAGGTGAAACCACCTCGTGCTTTGTGTTTTGTGATCATTATCCTTTGATTTGTCCTCTCTTGGGGGATAAATTATTGTGATAATATGTTTGTATTTTTGGGTGTATCCTACCTTAAATAAATTGCTCCCAATGAGGCATAAGCAATCACTTTAATGTGGTGGCATACACTCTACTCAATGATTCTCTCTCTTACATATCTTTTTCTTTGTAACTTTTGGTATTTTTCTTTTTATAACTCATAGTAAGAGAACCTTACTAGTTGTAGTCATGATTATCTCTTTCTCTCTCTCTCATGATCTTCCCTTTTACCTTGTCATTGAAGTTGTGAGATCCTAAACTCCACTAGGGGCTTGGTGTATCTTGCCTCCTTGACGACTTGGTGAAAATATTTCAATGTGAACCCTTTGTACTTTACTGAGAGTGTGATTGACTTCATACTCCCACAAAAGTGGGGGCTAAATGTAGTCTCCTAAAATTGTACCCCTTGCAATTTCGACTGCATTTGGGTCTTCACCTTAGTTTTTGCACCCCTTGGCCTAATTGAAGACCTGATTATGCTCATACACATCACAAACATCAAAATTTTTTTTTTTTACTTAACATACACCTTGATCCTGGCCTAAAATAGGGCAGGACCAGAACGTGGTGTCTTGGTCCTCACCACGACTAAGGTGTGGTTTCATGGTCCTCCCTAAAGTGGCCCTCTTTAAACCCTTCTTCATATTTCAAATTTGAGTGGGATTTCCCTCTCTCTGTCAGCTCATGTCGAAAAATTAATCAATTTTCTCAATGGGCAAGTATGTAAAGAGGATTCCCCTCTCATTTGAATATTCAAACATATCCATCAAGCATCTAACAATCACAAGAGATCAAGCATTCAAGCATTCAAGCATTCAAGAGCAATTAAGCATTTTCAGTCTTCCTTCAATCCTTGGAGTAACAATAAAGTCAAAATTCAAGCATTGAAGTGGAGATCTGCATCATGTTTCATGAAACCTTAATTCCATGTGGAGGGAACAAAACTTCACAAGGAGGTATAATCATTCAATTTTTAGTCATAACTAACCATCTCCATCAAAAAGGGAACATTTCTTTTCAGTCATTTCAATTACATTTATCTCAATTTCATGGTTGATTCCAAATCCAGGTTTTGACCAAAGGCATGACCCTATTCACAACTTATTTCCCTTTCTTTCTATGTGCAAGAAATAGGTGCGTAGTTGTACTTCTCAAAATAAGCTTCAGACATAGAGATGAAACAACCCTTTTTGGTGTGCAGAAAATTCGGAGGACTGTGTTGCCATGTCACAATCCCATCTTTTTCAAGGAATTTTTGCAGGGTAGATCCGAATCAACCTATATTTTTCAAATCCAGGTTCATGACAAAATCCCAAACCTGTAACTTGGTATTTTCTTAGTTTTGTCTTCGATTTCATCATGTTACCCTAATTCAGTATTTTGACTTACAAAAGAGGGAAAAACACATCATAATCAACCAATTGTTGGAATCAAGGAGCACCGAGAGGGGGGTGAATCAGTGTTCTACAATTTTTAACTTTGTAAATTTGTCATTTAAACCACTTAATGCATATGAGATAAATTAAAGTGCAAAAACATAAAGCAAAGATCATCTTGACACCATAACACCAAGATTTTTATGTGGAAACCTGGTTAAGGGAAAAACCACAGTGGGATTCAAACCCACAATATTAATATACTCTATTAGAAGTATAAAAATATTATATAATGGAAATGCACATGCATTTAGGCACACTGCCTACAACTCACTGCTCAATATTAACAATAAGGGCTACAACCCAGAAGGCTCACTACCTTACAAAATGATTATAAGAGATACAAGAGAGTTTGAACTATTTAACAGCATCGAAAAATGCTTGAGCATAGTTCCGGTTAAGTATGCAAAACACATATTCTTACTCTGTGAACTGTAATACTGCTCTGTTATGATATTCTATAATATACTAGAGCACAAATCTTCACCTTGCACATGTAAAACTACGCACAACTAATCATACACACATCCCACATAACCATCGATATCCAAAATGTTCGAATAAACTTGTCTTATATACCCACACCAACAATTTTAGGTAAATTCCACATCGGTCCAAAAAACTGCATAACACGCAACATGAAACATGTTACCCAAGTTGGCTCAATCCATTCCAAAAACAACTAAGCAAACCAAAACATAATTTCCATACGCTTCCCATATGTTGGCTTGACTACCTCGAGTACATAAACATTCACCAAAATTGATCTACAAGCTCAGCATTATGCATTTCCATATGTTACCAATGATAACCACTGTCTTTACCAAAAAACAATCTATCAGATCTTACCATCCAACACAAAACTTAACACTAGAGGCCACAAACCTAGAATAAGGTAAATTGCATATCCACAATACATCTCCTAGATTTGCAAAGCAAAATACTCAACCAAAATAATCTGCTAACCAACAAGCTATGCACTCTATTAGATACACTGTTCTACTCACTGGACCTAACCAATACTTGATCAACCTTCAATCAATCTTCTAGAATGATGAAAACAAGAACTACATATGCCAAATCTGATATGAGTTTCCATCAATGACAATATCTCAACATACATGTAGTGTCTCTTGCCAACAATCTCCCCCTTTGGCATTAATGGCAACACTTAGTGAAAAATGACTATGTCAGACCAAAACCAAAGTAGAATACACTGCAACCAAAAATATAATCATTGGATCCCAAAGAATCAAATAATTAAAGATCTCTCCCTAAGATCAATATTATTCACTCATCTATTCTCCCCCTTTGACATCAATGGAAAAGATAGAGTCCCAAAAATAAAAAATAAAAGCCAAAAATTCTATATACATGTATGTACACATAGGCTCACAAAAACTTGAAAATATCCACATAGAGAATCTTAAGAGAGTCCAAGTGACTATTCCAACCCTTTTGTAGATTCTCAAAAATTGTTATAAATCCACTAGGAAGATAAGACTGCATTTTTTCTTTCTTGAGATCATCTAGACCATTTGCCTTGAGAGCATTTTGGGCATCTTGAAGAACATTTAGCACTATATCCAACTTAAGGACAATATGGTTCCTAAGTTCTCCAACTCTGTCGATTAGCCTTTCCCAATCATAGCTCAGATTCCAAATCTTCTCAAGTAGTGAAATTACCTGATTTTCATGATGGCTCAATGAATTTGACAAAGGATCAACTGACTTAGTTATGCTTTCCAATTGATCCTTGTACTCCTGAGACTTATTCTCAATATTTGTAGTGAACTTGTTTAGGGATAAGCATGACTTATACAAGTTTCCACCTATGGTCATTGTATCATGCATGCTTTTTACACAACTACTTAATGTGGCTCTATCTTTTGAGATAATTTTCTTCAAGGTGGGAGCCTTCTAGCCTCAAATTCATTTATGACCTTTTCTTTTGCAGACTTTTCAAAAGATTGAAAGTGGGAAACAACAGAATCAATTAGACTTTTCAATTGCTCGAATGGAGTATCAGATGTATCCTTTTGGAATGAGGGCATTAACTTCTCCAAAGTACTGATTGTCATGTTCATCAACAAACTATCTTGAGTGTGAGATTTTAAAAGATCTTCACTGGCTTTGGCTTGAGCGAAAGATGTCAACTAAAGCTTTTGTATGGGAGAAATGGAAGAAAGTTTGATTGGTCTTTGTATAAACTTTGGGTCATCAAAAACCTCCTTACTTTTCACAGTCTCTACAGTGTCTCTTGCTTCAGTTTCGGCTTCAACCTTGACCTCTATCTTCTCCAAATTTTCTTCTGCAACTGCTTCCTTTTCAGGTGCCAGAGGTACTTCAAACTTATATGTTTTAATAGCTTCATCCACATCTACATCATTCTCCATTCTACCTTGTTTTGAAATATTGACGTCTACTTGTTTTGTTGATTGAACTTCTAGAACAAAAGTATCATCCATTGCTTTCTCAATTGAGTGTACTTTCAGAATGGAAGGTATATCCACCTTGGTCTGTTCAGTTTTCAAATGAGTTTCATCTTGTTCCTTTGTCGGATTAACTTCATATTGATTTTCTTGCAAAAAGTTTGTCCAAATTTTCTTTGTTTCCTTAGCAACTTCATCAATTTTACCAAACATGACCTTATTTACTCTATGATTATTTTGAAACTTATCGTTGGCTAACTAGAGTAATCTATCTATCTCCTCCTTAGTAATAACTTAACATAAATTGACTAGAATATATATTCTTTCAATCTCCCATCTTCCTTATTCGTTGTCTTCCTTCTAGCATCCAAAATGTCATACAAGCTCTTGGGTATGACTGTCATTAATTCAATTAGATCTTTTTTGCATATATTTAGGTATTCTACCATTGCTTCCTCTAGAGTTCTCTTTCTAGATTCATAAAAAAATTCATACCACTTAGATAGTGGTTTCAAATTACCATCCTTACCAGTTGCTTTCACAATTTGATCTAATATGACAGGAGGTATAATAGTATAATTACCTTGTTTCAATGCCTCATCAATTTTATACTTTGGTTTCTTACTAGATTTGGTTTTATCAGAAGGCTTCTCCTTTGTGATTTTAGTGGCTTTTGGAGCTTTAGCCTTCACCTCTTTAACTGCCTCATCTAATTCAGTTTCTTTTGGAGCTTTAGCCTTCACCTCTTTAAGTAGGTAAATGATCCTTATGTATTAAAGGAAGTGAGAGATAGAAAGAAATGATAAATTGGATTTGATTATGGTGATTACATGATGTTATGTTCTTAGTGTTATTTTAAGTAATGACATTGAGATACCCTAGAGAAAGTAAATTGATAAGTTGTATTTATTTTTGCTTGTGTATGGTTGCTTTTATGATTATACTTTAAGTTGTTTATGTACATATCTTGTTAATGGATGTTTAATGCATATGAGTATTCAGTTATATATGATGCATTAGATGATGTTAAAAATTTTGTACCTCTATTTGCATATTAGATGGTTAATTTTTGTAGGGTATTTTGGTGGGCATTACATATCCAAATTTGTAAAAGTCTAATGATCATCTAAAGAGGCCCTATATAAATCCTATAATTTACTTGTATTTCAATATGATAAAGAGTTTCCATTCTTCCTATGCAATGTATGTATTGTTTACATTCTATAATGGTATCGAAACCTCGAATGATTGTGCAATAGTGTGTAAAGAGAAAACTATCATAAGAGAAAGCATGTTTAAGTTCTATTGAGTCTAACATTATTGGAAGAGAAAGTCAATGGTTTTGTTTGAGGAGTCATTGATAAAGAAGACAAGTGCTATGATTGAATGAAAAGGTAGTCATCATTGTTAGAGTGAAAGTTTCCATCAAAGCAATTAAGAGGTGTGTGAAGTTGTTTCTACAAAATCAAAGAAATGAATTAATCACCACTAGAGGAAAATAAACCTTAACTATTATAGCCCATCACATAGCCCATACCAATTTAACAAAGGAAAAAGGTAATTCTACATAAATAATTTAGTGACAAAGAAAAGATAAGGTGTATTACTTTTTAGTATTTTAGTTTTTTCAATCTTTATCTATATAGAAATCTTATTAAAAAAATATAAAGGTTGCAAAAAAATTATATTTCAAAGGTGAAAATGCCAATGCTATTAATGAGTACAAAATTCTAGAAAATAATTCATGGGATAGAGGTAGCATCTAAAGAGCATATTAATAAAATCATTGGGTGTCAAAATAGAGACATACAGCTAGTGAAATCTACCATATTTGATATAGGAAGGTTCTTAATGAGCCTACTAGTTTAAAGGTTCTTAATGAGTCTACTAAAGATCAAGTCTTGTTGAATGCAAGGCTCCAACATCAAAAAAACATGTAACTTTGATTGTGCCCCGTACTAATTACAAGAAAAACCTGTGAGTTTGTCTTAATATGATTTATTCTTAATTACATGTTACAACTGACCATTAATGATATTAATTCTTACAATTCATAAGATATATGAAGTATTGATTATGATCATGATGCTTGATTTATGTTTAAGGTCTGATGAATATGTAGTCATTAGGACTAATTTCTGGATAAGTCTTAATTGTCGTTGCTCTAGCCTAAATTGGATTCTCTACAATGTTAGAAATGAAACCATAAAAGACTTATAGGAAAGCCGATGATCTGCAGATTATTCTTCTAAGATTAAGAAAGTAATAGTGAAAGATGTCCTGAAGAAGTGAGTCCATAATTAAAGAGAATTTCCCAAGCCATGCTATAAACAGAGCTTAGAGTAGTAGTTGTTTAATTATTTTGTAGCAAATAGTTAGTAACTTCTTGAGGTTCTAAAGAATTTGACATCTCTGTGTATATTGGCAAAGCCAATCCTTCATTTTGTTAGCCCCCACCAGAAATACTGGTGCTTTTTAGTTCTCAGTTAATCTAAATTATAATTGACCAACAATTTATAGGTATCTTGTAATGAAGCCAACATGTTTAGGTGTTAATAAGGAGCAAATATTTTGAGATTGGTGTAATAATTTGAAGGGCTTAAGTTACATGTACCTATATGTAAATTGGAACTTCCACTTAAGCCTAGCACTAATGAATTTTCTCTCCCTAACAAACAATCAAGTTTTTAATGGATTAAACTCTACTAAAGAGTTAACTATGTAAGTCCATAATTATATCTCTAAAGGGATCTAGATAGTAAAGTCTCTGAAGATATTTCCTTGAATCCCTAGACATAATCTGGTTCCTATGGTTCTTTAGAGGGCCAATGGCCTTGTCTTTACTTGTGAAGCCTGACAAATCTGAGCTAAAAATATTGTTGTCCAATTTTACCTTGAGAATTTGTAGAAAATCCTTAGCAAAAAATAACTCTTTTGAAGTTAAAATTTGGGACAAGTTTTCCCTTCCAATTCAAAGCAGTTCGATGGTGACCTCATTCAAAGCTGCAAAGTCAATACTGAAACTAGGAAAATTCTTATCTACTGATTTATCAGGGTGAATCTTTAAGTCATTTATCAATAGGAGTTAATTACAGGATGATGTAGGAAATGGTTATCTATTATAGCATCAATGGTTACATGCTACGTAATTGAAGTTTTGACTTCTCATCAATGATGATTTGTAGTTTATTCACTATACCATCCTCTCACATGAGTAACATCCCTTATCAATGAGAAGTTAAAATTTCAATTTTATAACATCTGACCATTTAATGATTGAATAATCATTTTCGAGATGCATGTCTTGCATAGAAGCTTTAGATTTCTGAGTTTAGTCAAAACTAAATTGCCTAAGGCCAAGCTTAAAAGTTTTACATAATTTGCTAGTGAAAAAGATTGGGAAGAATCAATTCTGGTGCAATGTTCTTACCAAAGTTAGATGTTGATACCAGATTGTTGATTGTCATTGCATCAGTTCCCTTTCAAGTCAAGAGCTAAAAACCGATTAGATAAGAGTTAAAACATCTTTTACATTCGTTGGTTTCTCAGTGACCATTGATTGTATTTCTAGACCACATGGGCCCCTGGATATAAAATCATGAGAGCTCAAGAATCCAAGGATCTGGATAAGTCTCTGCACATTATAGTTTGATCCCATCCATGGGGAACTTCAGATGTATTTCTTAAGTTCGAAACTGAAGAATTAATAACTTGGGTTTGCGAAAGTAGTTATATATGGTTATTTTTATTCAAGAAGATTTGAGCACAACATCATTTAAGTGCCTACAAAATGACTTTGTCATTAAATCAAATGTTCTTTGACAATCATAAAATTTCTATTAGTTCAAGATTCTTGTAAGAATTATACTAATTTGATGATACTACATATAAAATATGAGATACAAAGGCCAAAACATTCACTATACCACATTGATTTGGGTCATTTAACCCCTAACCATTGATCTTCCTTGAAAAAACCTCAACTATAAATTCATGTAGATAGTGTACCAAGAAGTTGCACATAAGTTGTAGAACTGAATAGTCTTGAGCCACATTATATATAGGTTTCAAGTGTCTAAGAGTTGTTTTAATTTCTTGTGAATGCTATGTCATTTTTAGAATCATGTGGATTGAGTATATTTTAATTCTAAAAGAAAGTTTGGCTTCAATTTAATATGATCTTATATCAATAAAATAAAAATTAGTTTAAACTTATAAGATTTAATTAATTTTCATGTTTTCAATCAACATTGTTTCAACAAAGATCTTCATATTTTATCAAACAATTTATTTGGATCATGTTTTCACAATTTACATACATGTCTATAAAGATAGTCTAACTAAAAACAACAAAAATTATAAAAATTCTTCTATTCCTTATGCTTTGATGAATGCATATAATCCAATTAGATAATGACATATTTTAAATTTTTCTATATACTTTAAATTTTCTATATTTTTATATAGTGGTCTTGTCTCGTCTGTCCAAAAAATGACCAAAAAAACAAATCCTCTCCTCTACATCCTTTGTTCAAGAAGGTAGCATAGATAAAGACATGATAGCATTTCTTTGAGATGTTTTGTCAAATAATTCACATGACTTGTCTATGATTCTAGATTTTTTTTGATGAATAGGCCTTCTCTATTAGATAATAATATTGAAGTACATATTCACAAAAAAAGATTGGAGGTGAATAATTTTCTGACTTCAAATGTCCCTATTGGGAATTGAACTTGGGTTTCCACAATGAGAACCCAATGTTTTAACCAGTTAAGCTCAACCCCTTGGACAATGGTTCCCCTCTTCTTATTCTCAAGAATGAATTACTAATCCAATCAGAATGAACAAACACATTTTTTATAAAATAAAAACATTTGTACACAATCTCACAAAGACCCTTGGGCCTTGGCATTGGAAAAAAAAATTTAATCTTTAATTACTCAACTTTGTTTTATTTAACTGAACTTTTTGTTTTTACCTTTAATTACCAAGTTTGACCGTCAACATATACCAACATGGTAACTACCATAAACATGATAACCATTATTAGTTTTAAGATATCCATCACAATATAATTATTACATTAAGAAGAAGAGATGTGACTAAGGAAACTTGAATAATGAGCCCGCATGCAAATTCCAATCATTGACAAATCCACAAAATTCTTTTGTCAAATTAGATGTTATCATATCTTTACTCCATGTAATCATTTCTCAGTTCTCTTCTTAGCAAAGAAATGTTTAGAAAGTGTGTTTTAAGTTTTTTAAATTTAAGTTCATTATCCTTTTACTGTCATTTATGGTCAGGTGGCTCTGTCCCATTGGTTAATTCTTGTAAATCTATTGTGTTTTTTTTGTTCTTTCAAATATATTTAATAATTTATAGAATAATATAATCTCAGTCAGAAGTAAAACTAAAAAATTTAGATAATTTTCTTTTTTACAATTCATAATATAATAATAAAAATTTAATTTAATTGAGTTTGGTAATTTTCCTTATGGTAGTTTTTATCTCCGTCTGAATTACTATCTAATCGATGGTATTGTGAATTACTTTCACTCTTGAAAGGTGGTTTGATTAATGTTTTTTCAGGGTTGCATTTCCTCCTTGATTCTATGAAGGCAGACATGTATTCTCCGAGTTTGGTGGAGCCTCTACAGTTGGTTGCTCCTGATATTCAAGTTGTGGCCGCTTCCCAGAGTGGATGCTGTCCCCTCCAGATAAGGGTATGCTTGTTTGCTTTGCTTCTTCTTTGGCAATTTTGTATCTGGTACACAGATTTTGGGGGGCTGGATATCATTTTTGTATTCGGTGTTGGCTTATATGACCTTTTCACTTCTCTACTTCAATGTAATTGGTCATATTATCTTCCTAATGGGATTTTTATGAGCAAGACGGGAGGTTTTCTTTGTCTGGTTCTTTTTATGAGCAAGACCGAAAGTTTTCTTTACCTGGTTCTTTCCTGCCGATGTTCTTTGAACCAAGATTGTATAAATTTATAATTAATAAAATTAGTAGTTTTTCACTTTTACTGAAAAAAAAAAATTTAATTTAATTTTTAAACATATATAGATATTAATATATATGTTAAATGTTGTAAACCTATTAAAGCTAATGATTTATTTCATTTAATTAAATATAACAATATATAATAACAAATTTCTTACTCAACTCTTTATGTAATCTGTAGAGAACATGGCAGAAAACCTCTTTAAAGTGGTTGGAATAGTAGCTGATGACATGACCTAATTACATGTGATATTAAGATAAGACAGCTACTTCCCCTTAGAAAAGAAAAAGGAAAGGACACATAATAAAACATTACTCTACGACATAGTCAGTCTAAAAGCGAATGGACCCATTCTTTTAACAAGTAAAACTTGTGAGTGGGTGAGATTGAAGCATAAGATATTGGATTGAATAGTAATAAAATTTATTGTGCTGTGTTCTTCGAGAGGAAAAAGTTCATTCTTGCAATTTATTTTGAGGAGGGAGTTGGTCTTTTCTTCCTTTTAGTTATGGATGTTGATAGAGTCACAAAAAGAAAATTCATTAAAATATTATGATCTATATTAATGGATTAAAAAAAAAATTGTATCGTTTTCAATAAATTGTTGTTTTTTTTTAATTATATTTTCTTTTAATAGAATGTTATTGTATACAAATTATTTTTAAAAGAATTTTTAATTTTCTAAGATTTCAATTCTTTTGATTGATAAATCTTTTTTATTTATATTTTATAAATAAATTTGTATACCTATTTTTAGAGGAATAAAGGTGAAGTGTGCTGAAAGATAACATATTTGTTCATTATTCCACTTATTGCATGATGGATATGGACAAAATTGATTGATTAGTTAAACTCATAGTGAGTGGTGATTGAGATGTGAAAGTGAAGATGAACTAAATATTATTTAATTGAGTGCATGAGAGGAGAAAATAAATTTAAATTAAATGCTTCTAGTTTAATTGAGTGCATGAGAGGAGAAAATAAATAAAATGTTTTTTTTTTTTTTTCATGTATTTAAATGTCACAAACAAGTTAAATTAAATGCTTCTAGTTTTTATTGACGTATGTTTTTCCATCCATATGTGAATGTAATATGCCTTCGGCGTAATTATATTTTTCTTTATATCAATATAATTATCTCAATATCATTTTGATTTGATAGTCATTTAACATTGCATGTCATCATTTCATTAACTCGGACCAATAATTTAATGTTATACTACAATAATGTAATGGCAACAAATGTATATCATATACTTGTATCTCTCATTTTGGACACATTTTCATAAGGTTATCATACAATTATCCATGTACATATGTGGTGTATTTTAGTTTAAAGTTAGTAAATGTCCTAACCCTAATTGGATTCCATCTATACACATCCCCAAGGACCGATGGACAAAACTTTAATTTCAAATCCACACATGGAAAACTAACACAAGTTAGTTTTGTGTAATATTTTTTAAAACTCAAAATTAAATTTATGCACAATTTGAATCCCTCTTATTAGTCATCGTGTGTTGAATTGAGCAAAAAAATTGTTAACTTGTGTGATAGGATGAATTGCATTTAAGTAAAAACCTAATTTATTTTAAGAACTATAGAAGAGACATCCTATAACACTAAATCATCATAGATAATCTGCATTGCATCACCAACTTATCTTAGTATCATAGGTATATTTGCATGTTTACTATATATCTTTAATCATTTGTATGAAATCATTATATTGACAAAACATATTTAACTAATAGGAACATTCCTTGCATAGTAAACTCCTAAACAATCTTAGTTGATGCAACCCTTTTTAACTGTTCATTCTAAACATCAATGTGAATAGATTCCTGACATCAAATTTAACACAATTCAAATCTATACGTAATTTCCAAATCCTTGGGCATAGAGATCAAGTTTGCAACTACCATAGTAAACCAAAACATCAAACATCAAATTCATTGGAGCCTTGAGGCATTTACTTGATAACTTTTAGAATTATATAGCACACTGAGAATCTATTAGCAACATTTTTCATACAAAATCTTCATCAAGCTCAGAGCTAAGTATCAATGATTTATTTTTTACAATTTGAACATTTATTTCAATACATTATAGCTTCCAACTCATTACTTGTAGGGTCAATCAATTATCTCATTTGATTATTTTTATACAAAAGATTATTTTAGTTTTCTTTTCATTTTAGTAAATTTGTTTTATCCTTCACCCCCTTAGGTCTTGTCCTTAGGGTTCTATTTCTAATTTATTATTTATTTTCAAACTTGAGAAATTCTAATTTGTTGAGATCAATGTCATAATATTATTTCCCTTGTTATATACTTGTTATTATTTCAAATTATGTATTGATTTTATCCCAATGTATCATTGTCATCATCCCTACCCTTTGAGATGGAGGCCCCTCTCAATACCACTATTAATCATATTTTAGTTCATTGTTAGATATTTATTGCTAATATGATGGATAAAAATTATAATGAGGAAATTGATTTTATTATGATGTGTATTTAGACTAATATATAGATATGATTTTTATTTTCATGTGTACTTAATTTCTCACAAGATTTTAAAATTAGTTAGTGTTGCTTCTCCTACATAATTAGTTGTTGATTTTCACTAGTTACTAATTTATAAGCTCTATGGTAGAGATATACTTCAATTAATAGGTACTATGGTTAACTCTCAAGTTATTTTCATGGTGCATCTTCCATTAAAAGTCCAACTACCAAGGTTTATCATGATATTTCTTCTATTTTTATTTAATTTTCTTATGTAGTATCTCATGCCTTGTATGACTGAAATGTGTAAGGAATATTAACAAACAATTGTTTGATAACCTGTTGTTCTAGTTTCAGCTATATAATCTTGCATGTTATGCAATTTTGACTGATATTAAACTTCAGACTTTACTTTAAGAGTATTAACTTCAATTGGTCATGATATTATGGCTTGCAAGCTACTAAATCTACAAGACAACCTCATATGATGAATATGCAATTGTTTTAGCATTTTCTCTGATGCAAATACATGAATTTAATGCGAGAAATGCTCACCTACACCAGACTGATATTTTTACAAACAATTGGCATGCAACTAGAAGTTTGAAGCAACAACATAAGAACTATATGCAACCTTATTTCTCCTTATTATTCAAGATGATAGTCTGATTATAAAATATCAAAACAATGGCCAAGACTCTTGGCTTACAATGAAGTATGACTCGGAATTTTTGAGTACTAATGGAAGCCATTAACTCATGCATACATAACTGAAACTTAATGAAAAATAATGCCAAAAGAACCTAGAATGAAGCGCCTAGGTGTGTGAATGGAGAAGCAAGAAATATCACTCCACTTTGAGCCCTCCTCTTGCCAAATGGAATATTTCTCCAAAATCGCCCATGTTGCTGATGTAAGTGATAGTAACAAATTATTATTATCTCCTTGGCTCCCTTTCAAGCCACTAACATCATTTTTTAACCTCTCCTAAGTGGGTGCACTAATCTAGGAAGGAACTGATGCATCAAAATGGATATATGAACAAAATCGTGGAATATAGAGGACTGGTTCAAACTTGCTTCAAACCTGTTATATAACCTAAAACCACCTTATTTCACCTCCAAAATGCTCCTAGGAAAATCGCCTTGCCTTCCTTATTATATCGATGCACATAGAAGTCAAATATAGTAATGAGCTGAAGCACCCTCCAAATCGTCTACCATGATGCTACCATTAAATCTCAATAAGCTCAAGTGTGAAGGACTGAGGTATCCTTCACTCTCAGTTGCAACCCTTTGAAGGGTCTCTCACCACCTCAGTTATGCGAATCAAAGGGAGGTATCGTTCCCAATGACCAAAATCTACAGAAACCCTTGGATCCACAATTCTTAACAAAAGAGAAGATTTCAAATAACTGATGATCAATCCATGAGGCTTCTCCCCAATTTATTCTTTTTCATACAAGAATCGACCTCCTTCTAGAAGATTCCAATTTAATAAAATAATATTTAATTGTTCCTCTTTTAAATAGTAATTAATACTTTGCACATTAGGAAATATTAAAATATTATTATAATATAAAGTCCACACATGACATATTACGTGAGAACTCATTATCTAATCATAAAATTATGTAAAATAAAAATGTGAAGCCATAAGTAGCTACCAAGTCAACCCCCTTATCAACTCCTTATCCTACAAGGGTCAATTAATAGGCCAACCTTGTGAATGTCCCCTTACTAATGAGAAGGGGACATTACATCTTATGTACCTTCCTCTTGTGGAATATCTAGCCCTTCTCCTACTTGTATCTCACCTACTTTTAATATTCACCCTTCTAGTGTCATCCCTTCATCTTATCCTACTCATTACATCACTGTCACTCATCCTTCTAAGGTCATCCTCTCATGTTGTTGGAAAAGGTGTCCCAACCTTGCAATCTTATGTGTAATAAACATTCTCTATGATGAGTGGGACTCAAAGGGGCGCCCCCAAATTGAAAATTAAAGGATTCCCTCATGCTCTTTTTAGGGGATGCAATAGGAGGGTCTAGTTGGTGGATTTTTAGACTAAAGAGGGTTCAAAGGCAACGTTCCTTAAAAATTTAGCTTTTTTTAAAGTATTTTTTTTATGTTATTCTCTTAGCCCTTGGTTTTGGTGCCCATTTTATTGTAAACTACCTTGTTGGTGTGCCTATTAGTATTTACATATGCATTAAAGGTATAATACTAAGTCTTTGTGGGTAATTTTTATGCTACCAAAATTGCTCCAAATCTATAGTTGATGATGCTCTTGTAAAGACAAAGACTCTAGAAGTGTATTGCAACTATTGATTATTAAATAATACATTGAGATGCTTTAGAGTGTGGGTTTTTTTTCCTATAATTGTTTTCCCCCCATTAATTATTGTGTTACAATATATTATTTTTGTGTTTATTTCCTTATATTTATATTTGTGATCAGTTTAGTTTTTATGCCTACCTCCTCTCATAGATTAGTTAGGAAGTGAATTATACACCTATGATTCCTTTCATTTGATATTAGAGCCTAATCACCTTAGATGATATGTGTTATGGATAATGAATTTTTTTACTATTAATCTTGGAGTGGGAGCTTATATAGAAAATATCATATTATAATAAAAATGGGTAAGAATGCCAAGGATAAAGATGGAGAGATTCAGAAACACTAATTTTGGTATTTATAAGCTCAAGATGGAGGACATTCTTATAGATGGAGGTTCATGTGTTGTCATAGCCAAACCCAAACCCAATAAAATGATTCAAGTTCACTAGGACATATTGGATAGAAAATAAAAGGACCTTATTAGGCACTATTTAGTGACTTTGTGTTGTTAAAGATCCATAAAGAGACTAATACATTGGACATTTGGAAGAAGTTGGGAGAGATTTATTTGAATAAATATGTGGTAAAGAATATTCTCCTCATAAATTAGTTGCATGTCCTTAGGATGGAGGATGGTGGTTATGTAGCCAAACATCTAAAAAAAATTAACATTATTGTTACCTAGTTACACCTTGTTGGAGTGAAGATGGATGAGGATTGTATGTTGGTGGCAATCTAGAGTATTTCTTCTAAATTGAAAAATGGATGAGGTAGCTACATCATTAGTCTCAAAGGAGATGCAAAGAAAAACTTCTCATCTACTATGAATGTCATATATATTCGTGGAAGATATAGAAAGAGAAATAAAAGAAAGAAAATATTAAACAAAAGTTTCTATTTAGATCCCATGTTATGTTCAAATATTCTAGAACATCCTAGTCTAAATGGTGAAATTGTTGCAAGGTTAGAATTTCCATAAATATTGCAAATACATCCACTAGACCTCACATCTGGCACGTAGGAATGTTTTGTCTAGACCTTCAAGTGGATATCACATCCCTCCAAAGTAACCTCTCTCTCATGATTTAGGTCATTTAAGCCCTAACCATTGATCTTCCTTGAAAATCTAAACCGTAGATTCTTGTAGATAGTGTATTAGGAGGAGTTGCACATAAGTTGTGGAATTGAATATTCTTGAACCATAGAATATATAGGTTTCTAGGGTCTATGGGTTGTTTTAAACTTTTGTGAATGATACATGTGCCATTTTTAGAATTATGTGGAGTGATTATATATTAGTGTTGTTTTAAATTATTAATTTTGGATTTTAAAAATTTGATCTAAATAAAAATTAATCTAAATTTTTAAAAGATAACTATTTGCAACATTTTTAATCAATATTATTTCAACAAATATTTTTGTATTGTAATACTATAAGGTATTTTGTCAAACAATTAATTTGGTTTGTCTATGTTTCCAAATTTTGCATACATGTCTACTAAGACATTTGCACTAACAACAACTACTACTAATAAAGTTCTTTGAATGCTCTACAACTAAATATTAATTTTACTATATAAGTACTATATAAGGTGAAACAAATCTTCTATAATTTTTGCTTTAATGAATGAAAAATATAATTAATTAATTAATTAATTAATTATTTAAATATTTAATTAAACATAACTTCAAATAAGATAAGGGCATGACAATATTTCTTGGAGGCATTTTGTCAAATAGTTCTTGTGGCATATTTATGCTTCAACATTTTTTATACATGTCGATGAGGGGAGATGCAACTACAATACTTGATGAAATTCTCTATCCTTTATGGTTGGATAGATTATAAAAATCCACTCAGGTGATTGCATATGAAAAGTTTCAATCAATATTGCTTCAACTAAGGTAAATGTATGATATATAGTTCATGTGGTTTATATATGTTGAACTATATTTTGCATAAATATTTATGAAGGTAGTTGTAACTACAGTGTTTTGATGAAATTCCTCTTTCATTTATGTAGCCTTTCAAACACCCTTCACATTGTAAGTTGATTTTTTTTTCTTTAAAAAAATGGTTATGGAGGATTTTATATCATCAACATAGAAACTTTAGCTACCCGATATGTGAGCAAAAGATTTTAAGTTGAAACCTATTCAATTGAGAGCCAAAGATTGAGGAGTATACATTCTATTGAATTAGCTTGAGGCATAATCTTGACCTCATCCCTTATGATGACAATGCCTTGCACTCATTAAGATTTTATCCTTGATGGGTTCTTTTAGAACCATTCAATGTCACCAATAGATCAAAGACGTATTGACATAAGTTGAAGTTTTCTATTTTCTAGACTTATTTATTTATTTTACATTTCATCATTAAGATTAACAATAAATATATATAAGAACACTATACTTAAAAATATTACATTCTTCAACAATTTTCATTCCTATCAAAAAATAATAAATAATTATCCTACTTTATTAACCAAAATTATATTTAAAAAAACCCATCCCACAGTTGTATCACAACTGTGATACATATAATTTACCCATTACAATACAATAGTTACATAAAACTTTGTGGTTACTTTGCCTTCCTATATGCCCCATGGAGATGTAATGAGACGAAGAAAATGAAGGAAGATGAAGCTCACACGCCAGCTCAACATCTGTTTCGTAGCAAACAAATGTGAAGGGTATTTCAAGATTTTTAATTAAACTTCATCATCTAGTTTCTTGCATTCGATGCTACTTGTAAGAATTTGACATCTCTGTGTATATTGGCAAAGCCAATCCTTAATTTGTGTAAGATTTTGTAACTCCCCCATTGGAAATACTAATGAATTTTTAGTTCTCAGACCAAATATTTTGAGCTTGGTATAGTAAATCTATGCACATTAGAGATTCACGTCCATGGGAACCTTCAGTTGTATTTCTTAAGTCTGGAATTGAAGTTGTTGAATCAATATTTTGGTTTTGTGAAAGTAGTTATAGGTTCGAGATGCTTGTAAGAGTTGATGAGACTAGGTGTCAAGTATTTTTGTCTATGTAGTATAGAGGATGCATCTTTGATCGTATTTATTTATTAATTAAAAATTAGAATAGAATGAGTTTTTATTTTTAGTTAATTAATAAGCATAGTCAAAGGTACATCATGTATGCTGCATAGACATTTCCATGTCAAGCATGGAATAGAATGGCTAGAAGATTCAGTATACCACATAGATTTGCCAGATCATTTAGCCCCTAACCATTGATCTTCCTTGATAAACCTACACCATAGATTCTTGTAGATAGTGTATCAAGGACGATGCACATAAGTTGTGGAACTCAATATTCTTGAGCCACAGTGTATATAGGTTTCTAGGGTCTATGGACTATTTTAAACTCTTTGTAAATGTTATATCATTTTTAGAATTATGTGGATTGAGTATATCTTAATTTTAAGAGGAATTTGGATTCAATAATTTGATTTTATATTAATAAAATAAAAAATTAATTTAAATTTTTAAGATTTAATTAATTGTCATGTTTTGTTTCAAATGAGATCTTCATATTTTATTAAACAATTTATTTGGATTATGTTTTCATAATTTACATACATATCTACAAAGATAGTTGCACAAAAAACAAAAACTAATAAAATTTCTCTATCCTTTATGCTTTGATGAATGACAAAAATCCAATTAGGTAATGACATATTAAATTACATTATTTCAAATAAGGTAAGAAAATGACAACATTTCTTAGAGGCATTTTATCAACAGTTCATGTGAGTTGTTTATGCTTCCACATTTTGTATACATGTCTAGAGGATAGATGCAACTACAACATTTGATGAAAATCCTTTTATCATTTAAGTTTTGATGATTGACAAAAATCCAATTATATAATGACATATTGAAGTTTTCAATCAATTTTGCTTCAAATAAGATAAGTCATGATAACTTTTCTTTGAGATATTTTGTCAAATAGTCCACATACTTCATCTATGTTTCTACCTTTTTCTTTGCATTTCTATGAGAGTAATTACAATTATAACACCTAACAAAATTCCTTTATTATTTATATTTTGATATATGTTTGATATCCTAAAAAATTCAATTATTATTTGACAAAAATAAAATATATTATTACACTAATAATAAAATTATATTTTTTTAATTTGATAAGATCTTTGTACAAATACATATTAGATATTTATATAGATGGTTCCCCTTCAATTTAATAAACTTTCTTTTAATTTTACAAAATAAATTACAAATCTAATGAAAATGAATAAACACAATAATTATAAATATATATACAAGAAACACCCTTGACATTGTAATTTTTTATCTTTACCTTTAATTACTGAAGTTTTGGCAGTCAATATATAGCAACATGGTAACTACCATAGCTATGATTAATTTTAAGATATCCATCACAATATAATTATTACTTTAAGAACTGTAACTAAAGAAACTCGAATAATGAGCCCACATGCAAACTCCAATTATTGACAAAGCCACAAAATTCTTTACTCCATATAATCATTATTGTGTACATCTCTTTTCAGCAAAGAAATGGGTAGAAGTCTGTTTTAAGTTTTTTAATTTGAGTTCATTATCTAGTTTTTTTATTTATTTATTTGTCTAGTGGCTCTATTTCATTGCTAATTCCAATAAATCTATCATTTTGTAAAGTTTAATAAGTTTTTGCATTTATGCAATCTAAATTAAAAATGAATATTTTTGAAAAAATAAAAATAAAAATTCATTAATCAGAGAAACAAAAACATATCAGAAATTTTCAGGGATTCAACAAAGAACAACCAATTAAACAATCTTATCTTCCTCAACTAATTGCTCAGACTTATATAGATGTATTTTTATGGAGAAACTAATTTTAAGTAAAATATTTTCTTATAAATTATATAGATAAATACTTTCAAAATATATGTGAAAATAAAAAACTTACTAAACCATTGTTACAGATGCTTCCAGATTAGATTGTGTAGAAAAAAAATTGCATCAAAGTTCCCAATCACACTCCCTGATCCATAATAGGGGAAGAGCACCAATAGATAACATAGTTCCAATAACTGTCACCTTATTGTCATGTTGACCCCCCAATAGCCATCATAGTGAAAACACCATTAATAAATTTGTTTTGTACCAATAGCCGATCATTTTTTGTAATTTTTTGTTCATAATTGGCCCATTTGTGCACCACTATTGGAACATTTGTGTACCACTATTGGGACATTTGTCAACAAGTACTAGCGATTTTGAGTTGACGGTTACTGGAACATCTTTAGTTAGGTACCAGGGGACACTTTGAAATGTGTACTTTTTGACCTTTGTGCACATAACTAATTCCACAATGTGCATCGTTACTACCTAGAAGCCAGATCAATAGCTATAAGCAGTTAAGTCGCATACGAAGACAACTAAAAAAAAAAATCAAAATCTGATATACCGTTTAGGATCTGTGGGTGAAATTAGCTATGATAAAGAGAGCTCAAATACAAAAATGATAAATGATGCAAATAAAAATCTACAGAATTCAAAAACATCTATAATATTTTACTTTAGATTGTAAAAATTTGATATCATTAATAAATCATCTAAAAAAAATTGATTCACTCTTTTATTAAATATAAAAAATCTACAATAACAAAATTCTATATTCATTTGCTCTATTTTTATGACAATCACCATATACTATTAGATTCATTTAATACATTACCGTATTAGTATTAAGTTCATTAAGCTTGTCAAAGTGATGGACATCTTCCTCAAATAATTAATAGAATAATTATTACTTTAAATCTATTCCTTCATTATAAGAAGTTATCTAAATTTATGAATGAAGATATGACTTGAACAAAGGCAGTTTTCATTCTTCTCTTAACCTTATTGTTGATGACTGAATTAGCGCCTTCAAAAGCAAACTCCAAAGGGAAGGACAATAGATTAGTCTTGTCTGGAAAATAACAAAGAAGAATTTTATCTATACCTTGCACAAAACTTAGAATTAAAATGATTGGAAGAGTAGTTGTTATATATATATATATATAAAAAGAGATAGAGATTAAGATTAAGATTAAGATTAAGATTAAGATTAAGATTAAGATTAAGATTAAGACAAGATATTTATAAGTAACATGAAAACTTAAATCATGGGTGTGCTTGGTGAGCTTCAAGCATCAAAGGAGAATAAGGCAGTGGAATGAATAATAATAAAATTTATTACAGTGTTTACTTCAAGAGGGAAAAGTTCATAAAAGAAGCATCAATTGCATATTCAAATGTTAGCTTTTCCCTTCGATCAGCTTCCAATTTAAGTGCATTTATGTTAGGAGGGAGTTGGCCTTTTCTTCCTTTAAGGTATGGATGTTGATAGAGTTATACAAAAGGCAAATTCATTAAAATATTATGGTCTATACTGATGGGCATAAAATAGTTTCTTTCTATATTCGATAATATTATTGTATTCATAAATTTATGTTTTTTTCAATGGAACATGGTTGTTATAAGAATAATTTTTAAAAGCATTTTGCACTATATAAGATTTCAATTTTTTTGGTTGATAAATCTAACAAATATAAATTATTTTTTTCTTTATATCAATATAATTATCTCAATATCATTTTGATTTGATAGTCATTTAATGTTATGTGTCATCATTTCATTAACTCATACAAAAAATTTAATGGGTTGTAACAAATGTATATCATACGCTTTTATCTCTTATTTTGGACCCATTTTGATAAGGTTATTCTTCACACAATTATTCATGCACACATGGTGCATTTTAAATTAAGTTCTAGTATATGTTCCTGTAGACACTAAAAATTGGTCAAACGTCTACGTCTCCAATTTTTAACATATCATGTGTATAGTCTTTACTAACTTCATCCATCATGTCTCACTTCTCCTTTCCCATTTTTTGTCACATTCGCATCATTTTTACCCAATTTTGATTTTATAACATCATTTTGACTCCTTTTCATGTCCCATGGCTTTACATCGGTCCCATTTCATCCCTTTGACTCGCTTTGACCTGGTTTACTTGCTTTCACTTGGTTTAACCTAATTTTCCCATTTTGATCCAATTCTTCCCATTTTTTGTCCAATTCTTCCCAATTTGACCTAAGTTGACTTAATTTGACCAAATTAAGGTCTATGTACATTAGTTTGACTTATTTACCCTTTTAGGTTTAATTAATTAATTAATTAAACCCCCTATCTTACTAACAATTCTTCTAAAGTTAAATAAATAAATTTAATAATTTATTTATTTGTCCCCTTTGTCCATTAATTAAATAAATTCATCTTATTTAATTAATTTAGTCATAAATTTGAAAAATAAATTAATAAATTTATTTATTAATTTATTGTATTTATATTCTTCTAAAATAAAGATAATAAATTTTATTTATTAATTATCTCTATTTATCCTCTCATATGAGGATAATATATGTTTTTTTCAAATTTTTAATTCTCCATAATATCCTTCTAATTTTCGAATTTGGGAAAGTAATATCTTTCCTTAATCGTCAAAAATCACTCTTTTTGAAAATGTCTCTTTTATCTTAATTTGAAATTTGAAAATGAGATATGCACATTCGAAAATAAGCTTTCTTCCATCTCCTCTATTTTATCTTCATCATCTTCATCCTTCCTCGAATGGCAGCTTTGTCATGCACTCAATCAGGTTCTTCCAATTAATGAAAAATCATTTTGATCCTAGTCACTTGTCGAGTCTCGAGATTTTTATAAATTAGGACCTCGTTCTTCATTCGAATCGTCTAGTTTAATATGATGTTATTATGTTGAATTAATTAGCCATCATCTAGCTTTGGCATTTTTATTTTGATGAAATCACTTAAGTTTAGAATCACATTTTCGAGTATCCTTGATATCATCCTTGCTTTCATTTCAAAAATTGCACTTGCACAATGAGAGCTACATCAAATTAGAGGATAAAGGAAGAACAATGGAACCACGTTGAAGGAATATTTTGAAAAAAACCTTCACTTTCTCACACCTATAACTTTTAAACCGTTAAGAATTTGAAGATGATATAAACTAGTGATTTTTAATATCTTGTTTGTAGATTCTAAATATATTTTTTGCAAATTTGTTTGAGTAAAATTTTATTGATTTTTCCATCTCCCTAAAAAAGTAGTTGTTTACAGCAAACAACATTTTTTAAGAGTGATGTGTATCCCAAAACGCATAATTTTTTTTCTATAAATGATAAAAACTTAATTATTTTGAATTTTGGTTTGTAACATCAATACCCAGGGCATGCACTTAGTTTGATAGTGATATGTCGAATATTTTTTATTTTATTAAGTTTTGAAGTTCGACTAATTATAATTTGGATATAGGTGTACGTTTGAACACATAACTTGTTCTATATCTATCAAAATTCAATTTTCTTTTTTTTGTTAGAGAGAAAACACCAATTCCTAGTGCATAGAAAATTTTCAAATTTTTTTTGAATTATTTTACTATTTTTTCCAATGCATTGAACAAAGAAATTCATGTTCGGTGAAAAACCTACATTCATAAGAAATAAAATAAAAATATATTAATGAAATTAAATATATTAAAATTTATACTATTTGGAAAGCTTATAATAAGGACTAAATACTTTTAAAAAATAAAAATTAAATGAATTAATTTGACCCCCCAAAAGCTAATGTAAAATTGATTTTTTACCAGCATTTGATAGATGCAAAGGAGACACCATTGCAAGTATGATTTAGAAGTAGAGAGGTTCTATCCAAGAAATTTTGATCTAAGAGCCTTTGATTTAACTCTCTTCAATTAATTACTTCAAATGGGACCTCTTAAAGCTTAAATCATTATATTTTAAAAAAAATGTATGATTTTAGCAAAAATCAGGACGTACCAAAAAGTGGGAACCAGCTTTGTGAGTTCACCCCATCTAGCTTTGGCATTTTTATTTTGATGAAATCACTTAAGTTTAGAATCACATTTTCGAGTATCCTTGATATCATCCTTGCTTTCATTTCAAAATTTGCACTTGCACAATGAGAGCTACATCAAATTAGAGGATAAAGGAAGAACAATGGAACCACGTTGAAGGAATGTTATGGTCATATTAGTTATTTTATTTTCATGTTATTTGCATTTCATTTCAATGTCTCTATTGTTCAGATTAGGATAATTTAGTATAATCATTTAAAGAGTTTGTGATTTGCTTTGATTCTACTTTGGTTTTCCTCATTAACCTGATTTTTCAATCTGCATTTGGTGAACCTAACATGAATCGCATATCCAGTTTAATGTCTCTGTGAGTTTTTGATTACATGCAGGTGTTCGAGGTCCAATTTTCCATCCAAAATCAAGTGTTTCATCTTCCCTATTCTCAAACACTAGACTTGCACATTTGCCACTCAGAATTGTGTAGTTGATCTTCAAAACTGTGCAGTTGGAGATATGTATTGAGCAATTCTCCCTCAAAACTACGCAATTGGCCCATAGCCTTGTGTAGTTGGCCCTAGAAACTACATAGTTGATCAGTTAGTTTGGTTTTCATGAATGATTTTTGACATGCAGGGTATCTTTGATTATTTTATCTTTCATGCAACTATCTAAAGGCCTAATCATTTGCATGTAGGGTTTTAACTCGATCAAGAGGCCTAACAATCAATTTTTCTTAATTAAAGGGCTTAAAATGAACTACAACTTGCACATAGCTTAATTAGGAGGTCAATTAACCTTTCAATTCTAGTTTACAACTTGTACTTAACTTAATTAGTAGGTCAATTAACCTTTCAACTCTAGTTTATAACTTGCATATAGCCTAATTAGGAGGGCATTTAACCTTTCAATTCTACTTACAACTTGTGCATAGCCTAATTAGGAGGCCAGTTAACCCTTTCAATTCCAGTTTACAACTTTTACATAGTGTAATCAGGAGGTCAATTTACCCTTTCAATTTCAATTTACAAATTTCTGTTGGAATCCAATAACACTGAGAGAGGGGGGGAGGGGGGGGGGTGAATCGGTGTTATACCAGAATGATCAATTTTAGCCTTATTAAAACATGCATACACCAATCAGTATACTGGTACATACAAAATTGAAAGAAGTAAAGCAACCAATAAGCTGATCACATAAATGAGAATCATAACACACAAATTTATACGTGGAAAACCTCAAAGAGGAAAAACCATGGTGGGATTTGTGACCCACAATATCAATTCACTGGCCATATGAAGAGATATTACAACATATAAGGGGCCCCCACTTGCAGGAAGGCTTACAGCTTAGAGAGCACTAGCCAATCACAAAAGGAGCCTCACTAACTACATATAAATCCAGACTACAATCCAAAGAAGTGTTGAATTGCTAAGATAGCATCTTCTATGCCAGAATACAGTTCCGGTTTAAGCTTTGTCTATTCTGGCCTGAAACCCTAAACCCTTTACCGAAATAACCCTTACATAAATATACTCACATACATAATCTCTCTAATATATTTTGCATTGTATCACATTCGCATATCCATAATCTCCTATATCAAAAAATGATCTAATCCAGCTAACCTATATACCCTATACAACTTATCATGCCTTATGTCAGCTTACAAAGATAATTACAATATCAAATTACATGTCAGCTAGATAACATGAATGCATAAATATTAAGAACAATTACCGATGTCGGATCCAAGAGATGTCGGCCTCCAATACCGATAACCATATTCTAAACCATGTCGGCTTGTATTGCTGGTAACCAAAGAAATTCTCCTGTCCTGCTGGTGTCAGTGTCGATGCCGATGAAGTGCCTACCGGTACACAACTGAACCAAAATATGAAGCCAAAATAAGATACCATGTTGCCATCAATGAAAAAATAGTGAAACCAACCAATTGAGTGTCAATTGCCAATAATCTCCCCCTTTGGCATTGATGGCAACACTCATGTGAAAAATGGTCAAGGTTTTATTTGTCGGTTTCATTCTGCCTGCTCCCCCTGAGCGGAGTATTCATTAATGCAAAATACTCCACATCTTTATATCCCTATATCTCCATATTTCCATATTTTTGTTGGCATTACGTGAATCGGCATGAAGACATAATGACATTGTATGTTGTCATTGATGTCAATATGTGTTATGAAGTAAACCGGCATAAGTGATATGCGAGAAGAGGGAACCGGTATATGTATGAACCAGTTTATATGTCAAAGTGAAGCAGTATATTTGTTCAAGGTGAACTGACATGTTAAGGTGAACCAGCATGTAGTTATGGGAACCAACACATGGAAGCATTGTATGACTACCGATTGGTAGGTAGCTTCCACTTCAGGATTTCCGGTTGGAGTACCTCAAGTCTGTGTGACTCAATTGATGATCTTCATGTGATGAGTTAGCAGTATAATGGAAAACAGATCATGTTGCCACGTAAGCTCTATGCACGTGAAGGATCTAGTATGAAGAAGACTATTCCTATCTACCTCGGGAATGTGCGAAGTCTATCAAACGCTGATAACGCGTGATGGGTTATCAGCCGCCATGAAGTCAGTGGAAAATGGACAATGGAGAATGTCTTGAGATCGATTCAAGACTATTGCATTTAATGCAGTATGACTCAACGGTCAGGATTGAATCACTTGAATTGCTTAACCTAAAAGGTTTAGGGTTTAGGGTTTTTGCTACTAACCTGTCTATTTCCTATAAGGTCGATGTTGTGTTTCTTTCTAGGGTTGTTGGCAAAAGTTGTGAATGTGTATCCAAGGGAAGTGATACGTGATTCTTGCCAGACTAAAGGAGAGAAGAGATACCTGCAAAGTGAATGTGCAGAAGGAGAAGAGGAGCCTAAACAGATCTGCATTAGCATTGAGTGTTGTTAACAGATCATTGTAATTCTTGTTGGTCTCTAACCACTTCAACAGTTGTAAAATCCCCTAACAGGGTAGCCTTAACTAGCTTGATGCAAAATCCCCTAACAGGGTGGTCTTAATAGGCTTGATTTAAATCCCTTAACTAGGTAACTCAAGGTTAATGAGTTCTGAGAAGCTATAGAGCTCTGGAGATCCTTTAGCTATTGAGTTCTTGAAATCCTCTAACAAGGTGACCCTACCGGGTTTAACCCTTAACCGGGTGTTCCCTAATAGGATCGGTTCCTAGTAGAACCTATTGTAATGTCTTTAACAAGACAAGGCTCCTAACAGAGCGGACTTCAAAAGAGTTCAAAAACAACTTGTGGGTATTCATCACCACCGTGGTTTTTCCTAGTTGGGTTTCCACATGAAAAATATGTGTGTCATGTGTGATGCTTTTATCTTGTGATGTTTTGTTATTACCTGTTGAGCATATGATGGTTCTGTGTTTTATGCCTATCTATAAAACATACTGAACTAACTGTTGTGACGATCAGAGGATAGTTTACCTGTTCATGCATGAGGGTGAAATGGTAGTGTTGTTTTGAGTTAAATGAAAAGCTAAGTGTTCAACCGGTCAATGCTTGTTTTAGACACTCTTGGCTTTACCAGTTGCAGTCTGTGTTGAATAGGTATTCCTGTTTGCCAGTCGTTTGGAGTATTTGTTGTCAAATTGGTTTTGGACTGTATTTGTGTTTGTACTGATTCACCCCCCCCCTCTGAGTACCGGTTTTGTACTAGTGGTTCATCATTGAGTTATCAATTGGTATCAAAGCACCTTCAGGTCCTCTGTGTTGTAAGCTTAACCGCTTTAGGAAAAGATCCTAGTCAAATGATGAAAAGGGAAGGTCCAAAGTTTAATATGGAAAATTTCAGTATATGGAAAGACAGGATGAAGATATTCATCAAAAGCATGGGTGTTCAACACTGGAGTTATGTTGAAAATGTATATGTTGTTCCTATCGGTACTCTCACCGATGACCAAAAGAGAGAGATACAAGAAAATGGGCAAGTCATGGAAGCCCTCATCAGTAGTCTATCTGACATTGAGTTTATTGATGTCCAGGACAAGGCAAATCCCAAAGAAGTATGGGATGCTCTTGAAAAAATCTATGGTGGTGATGAGCATGTAAAACAGGCTAAGGAAGAAAGCTTGAGAGGGAAGTTTGAAGACATGTGGATGGTTGAAGGAGAGACCATTCAGTAGTATGGAATAAGAATCAAAATGGTTGTTGGAGAAATCAAGAGTGCAGGTGGCAAAATAGAAGATTCCATAGTGGTAAGTAAAGTCTTGAGATCCCTGTTGCCGGTCTATGCAATAAGGGTCGCTGCTATTCAGGAGCTGAGATCAATAGACAAGTCTAAGGTGTCCTTGGATTCCATCATAGCCAAGTTGTCAGCCCATGAGTTGAATAGTTTTGATAGTAGTGTTCAAAAGACAAAATCAACATTTAGAGCCTATGTTATACCATCCAGAAAAGGAAAAGAGGCTAGCCCTATTGGGGAACCTAATCAGAGCAAAGAAATGAATGATGAAGAGTTTCTAATGGAATTTGAAGCTCTTCTTGCCAGGAAATTTTGAAAAGGAACTGGTAAATACAAAGGTAAGCTACCTTTGAAATGTTTTTCCTGTAATCGGATAGGACATATTTTTATGAACTGTCCTAATAGTGACAACAAGGATAAACCAGAAAGGTTCAAGAAATTCAAAGGAGGAAACCGAAGAAACTGTTTTGTGGCAGTTGATGAAGGTGTCACAGATGAGGAATTAGAAGATGAAGAGAATGAAGAAATTGTGTTTGTTGCTATAAAGGAAGATGTGGCAGACAAGAAGACTCTTGTCTCCCGGTTTGATAATTCAAATGAGTGGATCATTGATAGTGGTTGTTCTCATCATATGACTGTTGACCAAAGCAAGTTTTAATCCTTGGAGGTGTATGATGGTGGTGTGGTTCACTTTGGAAATGATGCACCATGCATGTTCAAAGGTAGAGGGTCCATCTCTCTGAATGGAAAGAGTAGTGCTGACAATGTGTACTGGGTTGATGGTCTCAGAGACAACCTTCTAAGTGTTGCCTAGCTAAATGACAGTGGCCTCACTCTACAATTCAAGAATGGAGTTTGCAGAATCAAAGGAAAAGATGGTAAATTGGTGGCCACCGACATGTAGACCAAAGGTAACTTATTTTAGTTGAATGCAAATGTAAGTCCCTGTCTTATGGCTAAGCTTGATGATAGTTGGATATGGCATAGGAGACTCTGCCATATAAACTTTGATAACATTGTAAAGGCTAGTAAGATCAAGGTAGTTAGAGGGTTGTCAGTGCTAAACAAACCAGATAATACCGTGTGTAGAGAGTGTCAATTGGGGAAAATGTCTTCCTCAACTTTTAAAGGTAAATCTTTCACTGCTGACAACTTGCTTGATCTTGTACATACTGATTTGCATGGTCCTATGAAAACTAGAAGTGTGTAGGGTGATAGGTACTTCATGATCCTCACTGATGACTGCTCAAGAATGATGTGGGTCACATTCTTGAAAGACAAGTCTGAAGCTTTTGGGAAATTCAAAGCTTTTAGAGCATTAGTGGAGAAGGAAAGTGGTAAAAGGATCAAGTGTCTCAGAACTGATCAAGGAGGGGAATTCACTTCCAGTGAATTCAACAAGTATTGTGAAGAATTTGGCAGGAAGAGACAGCTATCTACCCCCTGAACTCCACAGTAGAATGGCCTAGCAAAGAGGAATAATCGGACTATGGTTGAAGCAGCTAGAACCATGTTGACTCAAGGAAAGGTAGCTCACACCTTTTGGAGAGAAGCGGTGAGCACTGCAGTCTACACTATGAACCGAGTACTCATAAAAAAGGGTAAGGACAAAACTCCTTATGAGTATTGGACTGGTAAGACACCTGTGGTTAGCTACTTTAAGGTATTTGGTAGAAACTGTTACATCAAGAGGAGTGAACATCAAGGCAAATTTGAAGCTAAATGTGATGAGGGAATATTTCTAGGATATTCCACCAAGAGTAAAGCTTTCAAGTGCTACAACAATAGGACTTAGAGAATTATGGAAAGTATCAATGTAAGAGTTGATGAATCCTCTGAGAAAATTGAGGAAACCGGTAGTGAGCAAGCTATAAATGAATTGGTTGCAACCTTCTAGGAACCGGTTGTTAGCCAACCAAGTACCAATAACAGTGTCCCTGAACCGATGAATGCTGATACTGATGAAGATGAGGATGAAGAAGAAAAGCAAGAAGAACCAGTTAAGACCATTCCTCGGTATGTCAAGTTGAATCATGATCCTAAGCAGATCATAGGTGATAAGGATGCAAGAATCCTTACAAGAAGAAAGATTAGAGAAAACTCATGTATGATCTCTGAATTTGAGCCTAAATCATTCAAAGAGGTTCATAAAGATGAAGACTAGATCAAGGCAATGTAAAAGGAACTTGATCAGATAGAGAAAAATGGTACATGGTCCTTGGTACCCAGACCTGAGCATAAAAATGTCATTGGCACCAAATGGGTGTTCAGAAATAAGTTGAATGAGGATGGCACAGTGATTAGGAATAAAGCCAGATTGGTATGCAAAGGATATGCTCAAGAAAAAGGAGAAGACTATAGAGAAACCTTTGCTCCTGTAGCCAGATTGGAAGGAGTTTGTATGCTTCTTGCATATGCAGCTTTTAAAAGGTTCAAAGTATATCAAATGGATGTAAAATCTGCATTCCTAAATGGTGTACTTGAAGAGGAGGTATATATAGAGCAACCAGATGGGTTTTCCCTATCTGAAGACAGTGATATGGTGTGCAGGCTACATAAAGCATTATATGGTCTAAAGCAAGCACCTAGGGCATGGTATGAGTGCCTACATTCCCATCTTGTGAAGATTGGATTTGAGAGAACAAGTGAAGATAGCAATATCTACTTGAAGTCTGAAGGAGATCAGATCCTGATCTGTGAGGTTTTTGTTGATGACATTATCTTTGGAGGAGATGACAAGATGAGTCATGAGTTTGCTAATGAAATGAAGAAAGAGTTTGAGATGTCACTCATAGGGGAGATTAAGTTCTTCATTGGACTGCAGATCCAGCAGATGGAAGACGAAATCTTTATCACTTAGTCCAAATATGTCAAAGAGGTACTGAAGACCTTTGGCATGGAAGATAGCAAACCGATTGGTACACCGAAGGTGACCGGTTGCAAATTGACAAAAGAGGGTGATTCCGCATTGGTTGATGAGAAGGAATACCGATCAATGATTGGTAAGTTGCATTATGTAGTGCATAGCAGACTGGATATTGCACATGCAGTTGGCATTACTGCAAGGTTCCAAAAGAGTCCAAGAGAATCCCAATTGATTGCAGTCAAGCAGATTCTTAGGTATCTGAAGGGAACAATTGACTATGGATTGTGGTACCCATACAACAATGATTTCAATCTAAAAGTGTTCACAGATGTTGATTGGGCAGGTAATGTGGATGATCAAAAAAGCACAACCGGTGGTGCATTATTTCTCAGTGGTAGACTGGTCTTATGGATGAGTAAAAAGCAGAGTTGTATCTCTCAGTCTACAATGGAAGTGGAGTATGTTGCAGCTTTCATGAACTGCACTCAGACAATTTGGATAAAGCATGTACTAGAAGGCTTCAAGATTCCTGTATCTGAACCGGTAAGTATATTTTGTGATAACACAAGTGCTATCAATATATCAAAGAATCCGGTTTTACATTCTAGAACCAAGCATTTTGAGCTTAAGTATCAGTTCTTGGGGGAAAAGGTTCAAAATAAAGAGATTACACTGGAGCATGTGTCCAGTAAGGAGCAGTTAGTAGACATATTCACCAAGCCTCTCCCAAAGACTACATTTGTGCATTTAAGAGGTGAATTGGGGGTACTGCCCCTTCAGGAGTTGAACTAAAAGTAATTGTTCCACATCAGTCAGGTATTGCAAGGTCAATTTTTTGTTGATTGATGTGTTGAAGGATGCTACTCCTCAGAAGGAGGAGCATGATGGAACAGAGATGCTTGTACCTCCACTTTGGCATTGTTGTCAAAGGGGGAGAAGGAGTGAAGCGAAAAGATATTTGCGGCAAATGGGGAGAACATGTGAAGCGGAGAAGATATCTTTGTACATTGTCATCAATGCCAAAGGGGGAGATTGTTGGCATTATGTGAACCGACATGAAGACATGATGACATTGTATGTTGTCATTGATGTCAATATGTGTTATGAAGTAAACCAGCATAAGTGATACATGAGAAAAGGGAACCGGCATATCTATGAGCCGATTTATATGTCAAAGTGAAGCAGCATATTTGTTCAAGGTGAACCAGCATGTCAAGGTGAACCAGCATGTAGTTATGGGAACTAACACACGGAAGCATTGTATGACTACCAGTTGGTAGGTAGCTTCCACTTCAGGATTTCCAGTTGGAGTACCTCAAGTCTATGTGACTCAATCAGTGATCTTCGTGTGATGAGTTAGCAGTATAATGGAAAATAGATCATGTTGCCATGTAAGCTCTGTGTGTGTGAAGGATCTAGCATGAAGAAGACTATTCCTATCTACCTTAGGAATGTGTGAAGTCTGTCAAACGGTGATAACATGTGATGGGTTATCAACCGCCATGAAATTGGTGGAAAATGGACGATGGAGAATGTCTTGAGATCGATTCAAGACTGTTGCATTTAATGCAATATGACTCAACGGTTAGGATTGAACCGCTTGAATTGCTTAACCTAACAGTTTTAGGGTTTAGGGTTTTTGCTATTGACCTGTCTGTTTCCTATAAGCTCAATGTTGTGTTTCTTTCTAGGGTTGTTGGCAAAAGTTGTGAATGTGTATCCTAGGGAAGTGATACGTGATTCTTGCCAGACCAAAGGAGAGAAGAGATACCAGCAAAGTGAATGTGCAGAAGGAGAAGAGGAGCCTAAATGGATCTGCATTAGCATTGAGTGTTGTTAACAGATCATTGTAATTCCTATTGATCTCTAACCACTTCAACAGTTGTAAAATCCCCTAATAGGGTAGCCTTAACTGGCTTGATGCAAAATCCCTAACAGGGTGGTCTTAACAAGCTTGATTCAAATCCCTTAACCAGGTAACTCGAGGTTAATGAGTTCTGAGAAGCTATAGAGCTCTGGAGATCCTTTAGCTATTGAGTTCTTGAAATCCTCTAACAAGGTGACCCTACCAGGTTTAACCCTTAACCGGGTATTATAGCTATCCCTTAACTGGGTGATCCCTAACAGGATCGGTTCCTAGCAGAACCTATTGTAATGTCTTTAACCGGACAAGGATCCTAATAGAGTGGACTTCAAAAGAGTTCAAAAGCAACTTGTGGGTATTCATCCCCACCATGGTTTTTCCCAGTTGGGTTTCCATGTGAAAAATATGTGTGTCATGTGTGATGCTTTTATCTTGTGATGCTTTGTTATTACCTATTGAGCATATGATGGTTATGTGTTTTATGCCTGTCTATAAAGCATACTGAACTAACTGTTGTGATGATCAGAGGATAGTTTACCTGTTCATGCATGAGGGTGAAATGATAGTGTTGTTTTGAGTTAAATGAATAGCTAAGTGTTCAACCAGTCAATGCTTGTTTTAGACACTCTTGGCTTTACCAGTTGAAGTCTGTGTTGAATAGGTATTCTTGTTTGCCAGTCGTTTGGAGTATTTGCTGTCAAACTGGTTTTGGACTGTATTTGTGTTTCTACTGATTCACCCCCCCCTCTCAGTACCAGTTTGGTACTAGTGGTTCATCATTGAGTTATCAATTTCCACATCTCCCCCTTATTTATACAATTCCTATTCTTTTTCACATCTATATCACTCCCCCTTTGACATCAATGCCATCAAAAATTCTAAAAAGAATGTCAAAGATCCAAAAAAAAATTGTACAATGAATATCCCAAAAATATCTTACCGGAGCTTAACCAATTTCAAAATTTCTGGATAAGCCTTCTCCAGTAGCTCAAGATGAGTATCCCAACCAGTTTTGAATGTGCTGAAAATAGATACAAGTCCATTTAATATATATGCAAATGACTCTTTCTCATTTACCTCTGTCGGTGTGGGCTTTCCCACCGTATCCATACACTCTTTCTTATGTACACTGAGTGAATCTAACCAGGGACTCACCAAGCCTCTTATACTTCTGGCTCTTCTTATAATTTTGTCTCTTTCCTTCTCAAAAAAATAAATTTGGCTTTCCAAAATAAAAATTTGACCATCAATAGATGTAGTCAATGAAGTCAGTCCGTCAAAAGAGTTAGCTATATTTGCAATTTTCTCCTAAAATTCTTTTATCTTCTTATCGACATTAACTGTAAATATATCAGTGTTACAACATACCCTATAGATATTTGTAAACTGCTTCAAAGAATTTTCTATCAGTTTCAAATTTTCAACAATCTTCTTCTTCTCAGATTCAATTACCTGATCAAATGAAACTCTCTTAGCCTGAGTGAACCTCTCCAATGCTTGTCAGTTTGAAATCTGTTGTAAGGATTGAAAATCCTTTGAAATATGCTCATTAATTGTCTTAAGCTTGTCAGATGGGCTCGCTTCATTGTCAATCTTACACTCTGGGACTAGTCTGTGTAAAACAGTGATTGATTGATCAATAATCCCTTTATCTGTAGATCCCTCCTTCCTTAGTTTTTGTGATGCCATCATCATGACTTCAGTAGGACTCATCTCTTTTATGTTTTTATTCTCAACCTCTGAGGTGTCAATTGACAACAATGATGGACCAACTACCAGTTCTCTACTGGTTTCCCCTTTCTTCTCCTCTAATGATTTATCCTTTCTAACTTCTTCACTTGCACCGGTGGCTTTGCCACTTAGTGCAGTCTCTGTAACTATCGCTTCCTTTGTAGGAACTGTAACCTCAACCTATACATTTGTCTCTGGAGGACTGTTATCCTTAAAATTCGTATCATGTACATCATTAACTTTTTCACTCTATGTGTTAACTGGTATCTCAATATTTGTCTGTATATTTGTATCTACCGAGGGTTAGATTTCCACCATCTTAATGTTTTTCAAAATTGAGTGTGGAGTACCCATAATCCCTTTTCCTTTTCCTTCAACTAGGGTGTCTACAGTGTCTGTCTTTGATTTCGATGAAGTAAAGAATCCTCTGTTCTCTCCAAAGAGCTTAACCCATGCCTTTTGAGTTCCCATTATTATTTCATTTACCCTTCCTAGCATCAAACTGGTTATTCTATGTTTTCTATTAAAAACTTTTCTATCTGCCACCTCAAGTGTCCTTTCCATTTCCTCTGGAGCTATAGTAACACAAACAGATAATAACTCTTGAATTTTGATATGTTTATCTTCTTGCATTGTAGACAGTCACCTAGCATCTAACATATTATACTATTCTGTCGGTATTTGATTTTCAATTTGTATTTTGGCTTTATTATAAATATCCAAGTATAATAAGACTGATTCCTCTACCTCTCTTTGTTCATCATCCTCTAAAAGATCATAGTAAAACTGTACATTCTTTAACATGCCATCCTTAGTTATTTCATCTACTAATTCTGCATAAGTTTTAGGTAGAACATTACCAGATTGACTAGCTATATCAGTGTCATTCTTCTTCTTCCTCTTTGCAGTACCAGATGCAGCTGAAGTGGTTACTTCTGGTGCTTGCTTCTTTGTCAGTTTTTGAGTGTAACCTTCTTAACCAGTGGCATTTCCATCTGATGATTATTCTTCAGTCTTCCTAACCCATCTGTGAGTATGATCTTGTCAAATTTCACTAACCTTCTCTTTCCCTTTCTCATTTGATCCTCCATTACCAACCAGTGGATTTCTGCTTCTACAGAATTTAGCAATATGTCGAACCTCATTACATGCATAACATGTAACATTGCTCCTTTGAATTGCTTTGCTAAAACTGATGAAATTGTTTGACCTACACTGATTAGCCATATGTCCAAACTTTCCACATGCATAGCATTTAACATTCATTTTGCAATCTTATGTCTTATTACCATACTTATTACATTTAGAACATTTACCGGGAGCAAAATCAGGGTTCTGATTTGCTCTATTTCTACATTGTCTAGCCATGTGACCAAATCTATTGCAAACAAAACATCTACCATTAAATTTATAAGCATTAAATTGCCTTACTGGTGCCTTAAGGTTTTTATCTTCATTAGTAGTATTGGAACTCTGTCCTTGCTCAAATCCAAGTCTATTGGAATCTCCAATCTGCCTTTGTCTCTTCAATAACTCATCTAGTTGTGTTGAGCTAATATTGAATTTTTCTTTATACTCACTTGCAGTAGTTAGATCTTCTCTCAAAATTATCATTTGTCTCTTAAGCTCTTGTTCATTACTCTGGGATTGTACTAAATCAGTTCTCAACGTATCATTCTCATGAACCAACCTACCACATTCTTGAAATTTGTTCTTCAGGGATACAACAAGATTTTCTTCCTTTTTATTTGAGTCCTCAATCTCCTTAGACATTCTCATAGTTATAACTTGCATTTCATTTTTCATAACCATGTTCTCCTGACTCAATTTCTGACATTGTTCCTTAAGTGCACCTTTCTCTTCATCATCTTGACTTTGCAAAAGTTCCTTCCTCCTAGCTTGAATAGATGATAACCTCCCTTGTAGGACAAGAATTAATTCCTTAGCAGAATTCAATTCATCTTGTAGCTTTAAGTTCTTCAACCTTGCAACATCATAATCTTCAAGTGCCATCTCAAGTTGCTTCTCCAAAACCATATCCATGGATTTTGGATTCAGGATCTTCCTCAAGTTGTTAAACTTCCTCTAAGGCACAAGGCTCTGATACCAATTTTTGGAATCCAATAACACTAAGAGGGGGGGGGGGGGGGGGGGGGGGGGGTGAATTAGTGTTATACCAGAATGATCAATTTTAGCCTTATTAAAACATGCATACACCAATCGGTATACCGATACATATAAAATTTAAAGAAGTAAAGCAACCAATAAGCCAATCACATAAATGAGAATCATAACACACATATTTATACGTGGAAAAACTCAAAGAAGGAAAACCACGGTTGATTTTGTGACCCACAATATCAATTCATTGGCCATATGAAGAGATATTACAACATATAAGGGGCATGCACTTGTAGGAAGGCTTACAGCCCAGAGCACACTACTCAATCACAAAATGAGCCTCACTGACTACATATAAATCCAGACTACAATCCGGAGAAGTGTTGAACTGCTAAGATAGCATTTTTTATGCCAGAATACTGTTCTGGTTTTAGCTTTGTCTGTTACGGTCTGAAACCCTAAACCCTTTACTAGAATAACCCTTACACAAATATCCTCACATACATAATCTCTCTGATATATTTCACATTGTATCACATTCGCATATCCATAATCTCCTATATCAAAAAATGATTTTATCCAACTGACCTATATACCCTATACAACTTATCATGTCTTATGTCGGCTTAGAAAGATAATTACAATATCAAATTACATGTCGGCTAGATAACATGAATGCATAAATATTAAGAACAATTGTCGATGTCAGATCCAAGAGATGTCAGCATCTAATATCGATAACCATATTCTAAACCATGTCGGCTTGCATTGTCGGTGAAGTGTCTGTCGGTACACAACTGAAGCAAAACATGAAGTCGAAATAAGATACCATGTTGCCATCAATGACAACATAGTGAAACCAACTAATTAAGTGTCAATTGCCAACAATTTCACATAGCTCAAGTAGGAAGGTTGAATGAATCACAAAGTTTCCATTTTATCTTTCAAGGTTGTAAAAATCAACTCCCATTTAGTCTAATTAGGACATCATTCTTCATTTAGAACTTCAATTTGGTGAAAAAAATAAGAATCAAAATGGTTCTCCCTAGTGAGGATGAGACCCTTGTGCTTCATCCCAACCTAGGCTTTCAAGACAAACAAGAAGGCATTACATTTGAGTTGAATACCCTTCCTTGGAACACAAAAACTAGCTTCACAGAGTACATGCGTAAAAACTTTGTGTTAGACAGAGAGGAAGAAAGATCACAATGTCTCAAAGAAACCCTGCACAGAGAATGAGAACAACAATGCCAATGAGAGAAAGAAAAAAACCAATCTTTTCAGTCACCTCCTCCACAACCTCGATAGAATTGGAGCCCCGTTTTTGTTCAATTTCAATCATTTTATTTTCAATTTAGTGTTTTTACATCATCAATTTTCATAATTGACTTGAATTGCTTTCTGATTTGCAGGTGGAGGCTAGGGTTGTGTAGTTGGATCATCCTGTTGTGTAATTGGAGCATCTTGTTGTGCAATTGGAGCATCATGTTGTGCAATTGGAGCATCTTGTTGCACAATTGGAGCATCTTGTTGTGCAGTTAGAGCATCCTGCAGTGCAATTGACTCTTCCTTTTGCATAGTCGACCCTCTATTCCTATGTAGTTGACAGGTATAAGTGATTTCCAGATCAGGTTTATTCAATTAATTCTGAAGAATTTTTAATTTTGTTGGTATAAGGGTTTTCTATATTACTCATCAATTTGTGCAAAATTTTGGCATCCATGGGATGAAGAATGAAACAAATTAGAATACAAACTTGTTTGGCACAAAATGATGGTTGAAGACATTATTAAAAACCCCAAACAAATTGTCTTTTGTTTTTGTAGATTAGCTCATAACTGAATTTTCTTAAAGAAAATGAACATGTATTTTCCGTGTTTTGTGGACTTGCTCGTTTTATAGGGTGGACCCACTATTGGATCAAGTATCCTCTCCCCTCACCTTTAGGATCTTGGGTGAGAAATAAAGGTGACAATGACACCCGCTTTTCTTTTACTAGAAAAATATTTTGTGTGGATTTCATCACCTCATAGGGTATTTCACAACTAGAATAGCTTTGGAGATTTCATCACCTCTTAAATTGATTTTCAAGTTATATCTCTCTTTGGGCCACTATATAAAAGGCTTTGCCAAAGGGTCCATATGGCCAGAGTGAAACCTATGTTAGGATTTTCCTTGTAGGGGTTGTTAGAGCTTCAAGTAGCTTGCTTTGAGAATTTGTATTGTGATTTTGTTTCTCAAAGAATTATGACAAACCATTATTTTTAGAAAGCCCAAATCCCATATTCACTGATTCGAGTGTGGATCGTACCATAAAGTTAACCCTTCATTGTATCCTTCAAAGTGAGGTGTGAAATTCCTTAGTTTATAAGGTTTTTAAACCTTCAAGGAATGATATGTACTGTGCCTATGTTGTCATCAGGGGGCCAATGTCACCAAATCTCTGCATATCCACTTTGTCTAAGATACTACTTTTATATCGAAGGGCCTTAGATGAATAGTATCCTCATTCTAGCCTAAGTAGTACATGCTTCCAAGTTCTTTACTTGTTAAAACCAATATTGTAAAAATTTGGGCTAATCTAGGCCCCTTTTTCAGTCATAACTCTAAATCAGAGTCAAGAAAAATCAAACAGTCATTTCTGTCTACTTTGTCTTATGTGACTATTTATGATAAACTTCAAACATTCCAAAAATAAAAAAACTTGTCCAACAAAACTTCAAACATTCCAAAAAAATAAAACTGGTCCAACGAATTCAAACATTGAAAACCCCAAAACGATGTCAAAATGTTGCAACCTCATGTGGGAAATCTAAATTGTCTCAATCTTGCATAAATTTCATCTTAGATTTGCATATTTTTTATTATCATAAGTCTTAGGTTCATTTACATGTCATTATCATTATCCTTACTTTAGGTTTACTTTTACGTCATTATCGTTATCCTTAGTTAGGATTCATTTTCATTTGTCCTCATATCATTATTAGGATAGACCTTGTATAATTGTCATAATCATGTCTTAGGTTCATTTCCATGTCAATATCATTACCCTTAGTTTAGGTTCATGTTCACATAATTATCATTATCTTTAGTTTAAAGGTTCATTTCCATATCATTGTCACCTTCCTAGGTCTTTAGGGTAATTTTTATATTGAATGAAAATAATCTTAGCTTTGCATAGTCCCTCTTACATTTAGATTTATCTTTTCCATCGTCCAAAAATCATTTCTAGTCCTAAGTCAACAGATCATTATCATCTTAACTTGCATCATCTATAAATCCTAATTTTAGTACACCTTCATATCATATTTAGATCATAAAATTAGAATTTTGAAAATCCCAAAAATATCAAGTCTTAGATCAAAACCTACGTCATTGTCCAAAAGTCACTAACTTATTGAGAAGTTTTATCCACTATCAATCCCTATTAGGTCAAAACCTTAGCTCATCAGTCTAGAAACAGGCATGACTTTGTCCACATCCAATCATTTTGTTATATTCAAGTACTTGACTTCACTTCAATTTCTTAAGGTCACACCTTTAGACTTTTAGTCTCAAAGATATCCAAAATCTCGAAAAATAAAAAAAATATAGGTGCATAATCTTTCTTAGCTTACATTTCTGCATTTTCAAAATTTCTAAAATAAAAAAAGGGTTGCATTTTTCATCCTTAGGTGCATCTCATTCCATTCAAAATCTCAAAGATTCTAAGAGAAACAAATAAATCAAAGCATTGACCCAATTTCATCGTCAAACATCCTTGATCTTTGTACAAAACATTGTGACCCTCCAATTCAAATCAAACAATCAATCGTGTCAATCCAACTCATATATGTCCCAAAACTTGGATCAAATTTATCATGACCTAACAAAGGTCATCCCTATTTCTTCATCAATTGAAGAAAAACTAGATCAATAAATAGAGATCTTGAAATACAAAGTTAAAAAAAGTGAAGAGACTAGAGATGTGAATTATTATCTAATTTACTACCTGTGTTTGGCCATATGTTTGAGGATGGAAAGTAGTAGAGTTTGTTAATTTTGTGTCCATCTTCTCCCATAATGTAGACCAGAACTTACTAAGAAACTTGTTGTACCTATCTGAAATAATGCTATTCGACAACCCAAAATGAACCCAAATGTGTTCAAAGAAAATCTTTGCAGTGTCCTCTGTAGAAATTGTCTTTTTACAAGCCACTATTACTGCCATTTTTGAAAACCTATCTACCACAAAATACACACAATCGTGGCCTCTTTTGGTGGCAGGAAGACCAGACATAAAGTCCATAGAAACTAAATGTCAAGGTTTTTCAGGAACAGGAAGTGGCAAATATAGTCCAAGTTTACGATTGGCGGGCTTATCAATAGCACATGTAGTACAAGCTTGAATATATGAAATGACATCATTTCTCAACTTTGGCCAATAAAAATACCTTTGAAGTATAGCAGTAGTCTTACCTATTCCAAATGACCAGCAACCTTACTATAGTGAGCTTCCCATATCATCTTTTTGTGTTCTACATTGGGCACACAAATTTGGCCAAGGTGACAAAGCATTCCATCCTGCAAATAGAAGTCATTCACTTGATTTCCCTTCACCAATTGATTATAAGCATCTACAAACTCAACATCATTCTCATACAAGCAAGCCCACGCTTCATCTTAAATGACCACATGAGTCCAATACCATACTTATAGCTGCAATAGGAGGCCTGCTCAAACAATCTGCTACTTTGTCAGTGCTTCCCTTCTTGTGGTGAATATTTAGATAAAATTGTTGAAGATAGGCTGACCATCGGTGATGTTGATCATTCTGCAACTTCCCTTGTGTTTGTAAAAATTGAAGAGCTTTGTGGTCTATGTGGATGACAGTCTCCTTACCCAAAATATAATGTTTCCACTTCTTACAAGCTTGAACAATAGCATACAATTCCTTGTTGTAAGTGGGATACTAGTGCACTGTATCAAAAAAAGTCTCACTATGATATGCAACTGGGTGACCATGATGCATGAGGACTGCTCCTAGGGCATCTTCTGATGCATCAGTTTGTATTTCAAATGGCTGTTGTAGGTCAAGAAGAGATAAAACTGGTGCAAAATATAACCTACATTTTAACTCCTTGAATGCTTCTTGTTGAGCACCTATCCATTTGAACTTTGCTTGTGTTCCCCCCCACAATGACTTATTTAAAGGCCAAGACAAATGGGAAAACCCCAAGACAAATTTGTGATAAAATTTTGCCAACCTAAGAAAACTTCGTAACTCTGTGAGATTTCTAGGAGATGGACAACCTTTAATCACTTGTATCTTGTCAGGATCAACATGGACACCCTCATTGTCAATAACATACCCTAAGTATCTAATACTCTACATACCAAAGGAGCACTTCTCTTTGTTTGCATAAAGCCCATGATCTTGTAAGGTTGAAAGTTTTTTTTCCACATGTTGCAAATGTTCCTCCCAAGTTTTGTTGAAGATGAGTATGTCATCCAGATATACCACCACAAAGGAATCAATGAACGATCTGAGTATATCATTCATCATTCTCATGAATGTCAATGGGGGATTTGTTAGACCGAAAGGCATCACTAGCCATTCAAACAATCCCTCTTTAGACTTGAAATTTGTCTTCCATACATCAGCTGAGTCAATTGGTACTTGATGGTATCCCAATTTCAAATCATTTTTTGTGAAGAATCGGGCCCCTCTAAGCTAGTCCAAAAGGTCATCTATTTGGGGAAGTGGATACCTATTTTTTACTATAATTTTGTTCAAGGCCCTACAGTCAATAAAAAGTCTCCAGTTCCATCCTTTTTCTTTGCCAGAATAATGGGACTGCCACAGGGTGTTGCACTTGGATGAATATGTCCCTTCTCAATCAATGTTGTATTTGTCTCTTAATTTCATTATTTTCTAATACTGATCTATGGTAGACTGTTTCATTAGGCAATGGAGTTCTCGGTATAAAATCAATAGTATGTATCACTTGGTGGTGTGAAGGTACCCCAGTTGGTAACTTAATCAGATTCTCATATTTTATCAAAATATGATCCATTGATCTTTTCTGTAATGTTGTGGTGTTTGTGATGGCATGGGAATTATATACTGATTTCCTTTCTTCTTCAGAATGAATCATCAATAATATGATTGTTCTCATTCTGGCAATCAACCTCCTACATTTCTTAGCACTAATCAAAGATGTAGAGTATGTAGGGCTTACCTTTGGTATTCGGTATTTCTGCTCACTCAATCTGATTGTCACGCTGCGAGGTCTGGACTCATAAACACCATGGTGTTGGTACATATATGGTTTGTTGGCTTGATGATGATTGTAATGTATTCATCACTTGTTGTCATTGATGAAACACTTTCACACACATATATGAGTGCATTGACTACTGGTGTAACTTCAATTGGTTTACACTACCAACCGGTATGTTTAAGGTTTATCTTAACTGATACTTTGTGTTAACTGGTATGTGCATAAGAGATAACCTATGACTACACTAAGTCAACATCAAAATGAAAATGAAGATGAAGATAGAGATCAACCAGAAGATTCTAGGACAACGATTCACAAGTTTTATTCCAACCAGTAATGACGGTTCCAATCGGTATCTCATTTTTGTGATGAGTTACCAGCACTGTTTTCTTGGTGGATTTAATATGATTTTCTTTAGTCAAAATTATTAATTGTTTATTGTTTATATATTAATAAAAATATTAATTGTTTGATTAAGTGATATTTTTAGATTGCTATTATAATTATTCTTCATTAAAAGGTCGTATTTTTAATTTATATTTGACATTATAAATAACATTAAATTTTTACACTATAATATATTTTGACATATTTTTTAATTTATCTTCAACATGTATATTTAAGAGAAAATTAAGAAAAAAAAAACTTTAATATTTATATTTTCATAATAATATAATAATACAAATTAAAGTAACATTATACTAACGATAATTTAATAATATACAAATAATAATATAAAATAGTATATTAATAACAATGCAATTTTAATTATTACAATAGAAAATTGTTTATTATATTATCTTTTATGATATACTATATTATGTTATTTTTATTGTAAATTCATGTTCTTGTTTTTCTATTACAATAATTAAAAACGTTTAATTAAAATATTAGGGTTAATAATAGGGTTCAATTAGGATTGGATATGTTATTTTTATTGTAAATTCATGTTCTTGTTTTTCTATTATAATAATTAAAAATGTTTAATTAAAAATATTAGGGTTAATAATAGGGTTCAATTAGGATTGGAGTTGGTGTTCCTAAGATTTAAAATGGGATTATAGGGTTAGGGTTTAATTAGTACTAAGGTTATGCTTAATATTATGATTAGAGTTAATGCGGCTAAGATGTAATTACATATTTTCTTGATCAGCAAAACCTTCACATACCATAATTAAAATATATTTATTAATGTGTTATTCACAAAATATTTTATAATTGTACATTAAGACAACACAATTGTAGAAAGATAAATAATATAAAACAAAATAAATTGAATTAAACAATATATTAGTTACAATTAATAAATTACTATTTCAACTACAAATTAACACAAGAAAGATAAATAATATAAAATAAATTAAATTAAATTAAACAATATATTAACTAAATTTAATAAATTATTATTTCAAATACAAATTAACAAGCCAAGTACTAGTCACTATGTGGCATTTATTATTAATATATATGTTAAATGTTATACATGAATACTTTAAAATTATAGATAAAAATTAAAAACTTACTAAAGCTAATGATTTATTTCATTTTATTAAATATAACAATATACAATAACAAATTTCTTACTCAACTTTCTATGTAATCTGTAGAGAACATGGTAGAAAATAGTTCTGCTACAGAGACCAGAAGTAGTTTTAGCTTTCCCTGGATATCCTTCTGCTCTCAAGCCAGTTTGATGACCAATACCTACCTATTAATGAAAATTCCAGTGCTTATAATTACCATGCCCTGAAGTTAGAAAATCCACACAATTGTAGATGACAAGTGTGACTCCAGTTCAGATGTATTTAAAATTGAAAACCTCCACTGGTCTAGTCCCTTCTACACAATGTCATAGGAGAACAAGTTCAAGGAGAATGCCATTGAAAGATTGCAATCCAAGCACAAATAAACTTGAAACAGATTTAGAAGCTTCAAGGTGGTGGTTGTTGCATAAATTCTTGAGCAAAGCATAAAATAAAATTATTTTTATGGGTTATTTTTATGGGTAATGTGGACACAGGGAGGAGATCATAAGAATACATAAGTAAATCAATTGTAAGGAACAAAGAAGTTTCTTCAAATTAACAGGAATCATGGAAACGACTATTAGTGTTCTAGAATGTGCCAATGCATAAGTATGCACAAATTATCTTTATACACTATAACTTATACATTGATACATTCTAAGAGCTGGATAGCCATTTCCCAAATACCATTACCTTCCTAAGATCATGGAGGAATAACGAAACTTTTTATATTCATTAACTGTATTTTTTTGACAACTATGATATTTTATTTAATTTATTCCTAAGAATAGTATTAGATTCATTTAACATTATCACTTAAAATGATGGACATTTTCCTCCAATAATTATGCACAAATTATTCTTATACACTATAACTTATACATTGATACATTCTAAAAGCTGGATAGCCATTTCCCAAAGACCATTACCTTCCTAAGATCATGGAGGAATGACGGAACTTTTTATATTCATTAACTCTATTTTTTTGACAACTATGATATATTATTTAATTTATTCCTAAGAATAATATTAGATTCATTTAACGTTATCATAAAAGTATTAAACTCATTGAAACATAAAAAATGATGGACATTTTCCTCCAATAATTAAGAAAATAATTATTGCTTTCCTTCTTCAATGTAAGAAGTTATCTAAAGTTATGAATGACTTATTCTTGAAAACTAGAAGGAGGAAGTTTTCATTCCTTTCAACACACCCTTAACTTTATTGTTGATGACTGAATTAACTCCTTCGAAAGCAAACTCCAAAGGGAAGGACAAGAGATTAGTCTTGTCTCAATAAAAAACAAAGAAGAATTTTATATCTTGCAGAACAGCAAACCTGTTTAAAGTGGTTGGAATAGTAGGTGATGGCATGACCTAATTACATGTGATATTAAGATAAGACAGCTACTTGCCCTGAAAAAAGAAAAAGGAAAGGACACATAATAAAACATTCCTCAGTTTGTTGTCTAAAAGCGAATGGACCCATTCTTATAACAAGTAAAACTTATGAGTGGGTGAGATTGAAGCATAAGATATTTGGATTGAATAAAAATAAAATTTATTATACTCTCTTCTTCGAGAGGGAAAAGTTCATTCTTGCAATTTGAATGCATATTCAAAGGGTTCACTTCAAGCCACCGTTTTCCTTCGGTTACCTTCCAATTTAAGTGCAGTTATTTAGGAGGGAGTTGGTCTTTTCTTCCTTTTAGGTATGGATGTTGATAGAGTCAAAAAGAAAATTCATTAAAATATTATGATCTATATTAATGAATAAACAATAATTTTTTTATCATATTCAACAAATTGTTGTTTTTTTTTATATTATTCTATTTATAAATTTATATTTTCTTTCAATAGAATGTTATTGTATAAAAAATAAAATTTTAAAAAAATTTAATTTTCTAAGATTTCAATTCTTTTGATTCATAAATCTTTTTATTTATGTGATATAAATAAACTAGTATACCTATCTTTAAAGGAATATAGGTAAAGTATGCTGAAAGATATATCATATTTGTTCATTATTTCAGTTATTGCATGATGGAAGAAGATAAAAGTGATTGATGAGTTAAACTCATATTCAGTGGTGATTGAGATGTGGAAGGTGAAGATGAATTAAAAATTATTTAATTGAGTGCATGAGAGGAGAAAATAAATAAAATGTTTTTTTTTTTTTTAAATAAAATTAATTAATGTATTTAAATATCACAAATAAGTTAAACTTAATGCTTCTAGTTTTTATTCCATCCATATGTGAGTGTAATATGCCTTCGGCGTAATTATTTTTTTCTTTATATCAATATAATTATCTCAATATCATTTTGATTTTATAGTCATTTAACATTACATGTCATCATTTCATTAACTCATACCAATAATTTAATGTTATACTACAATATTGTAATGGCAACAAATGTATATCATATACTTGTATCTCTTATTTTGGACACATTTTCATAAGGTTATCACACAATTATCCATGTACACATGTGGTGTATTTTAGTTTAAAGTTAGTAAATGTCCTAAACCTAATTGGATTCCATCTATACGCATCCCCAAGGATCAATGGACAAATCTTTAATTTATCCATTCATTATCCTAGGTCAAATCCACACATAGAGAACTAACACAAGTTAGTTTTGTGTGATATTTTTTAAAACTCAAAATTAAATTTATGCACAATTTGAATCCCTCTTATTAGTCATCGTGTGTTGAATTGAGAAAAAAAATTGTTAACTTGTGTGATAGGATGAATTGCATTTAAGTAAAAACCTAATTTATTTTAAGAACTATAGAAGAGACATCCTATAACACTGAATCATCATAGATAATCTGCATTGCACCAGCAACTTATCTTAGTATCATAGGTATATTTGCATGTTTACTATATATCTTTAATCATTTGTACGAAATCATTATATTGACAAAACATATTTAACTAATAGGAACATTCCTTGCATGGTAAACTCCTAAACAACCTTAGTTGATGCCAACCCTTTTTAACTGTTCGATCTAAACATCAATGTGAATAGATTCTTGACATCAAATTTAACACAATTCAAATCTATACGTAATTTCCAAATCCTTGGGCATGGAGATCAAGTTTGCAACTACCATAGTAAACCAAAACATCAAACATCAAATTCACTGGAGCCTTGAGGCATTTACTTGATAACTTTTAGAATTATATAGCACACTAAGAATCCATTAGCAACATTTTGCATACAAAATCTTCATCAAGCTTAGAGCTAAGTATCAATGATTTATTTTTCACAATTTGAACATTTATTTCAATACATTATAGCTTCCAACTCATTACTTGTAGGGTCAATCAATTATCTCATTTGATTATTTGTATACAAAAGATTATTTTAGTTTTCTTTTCATTTTAGTAAATTTGTTTTATCCTTCACCCCCTTAGGTCTTGTCCTTAGGGTTCTATTTCTAATTTATTATTTATTTTCAAACTTGAGAAATTCTAATTTGTTGAGATCAATGTCATAATATTATTTCCCTTGTTATATACTTGTTATTATTTCAAATTATGTATTGATTTTATCCCAATGTATCATTGTCATCATCCCTACCCTTTGAGATGGAGGCCCCTCTCAATACCACTATTAATCATATTTTAGTTCATTGTTAGATATTTATTGCTAATATGATGGATAAAAATTATAATGAGAAGAATGATTTTATTATGATGTGTATTTAGACTAATATATAGATATGATTTTTCTTTTCATGTGTACTTAATTTCTCACAAGATTTTAAAATTAGTTAGTGTTGCTCAAGTTATTTTCATGGTGCACCTTCCATTAAAAGTCCAACTACCAAGGTTTATCATGATATTTCTTCTAGTTTTATTTAATTTTCTTATGTAGTATCTCATGCCTTGTATGACTAAAATGTGTAAGGAATACTAACAAACAATTGTTTGATAACCTGTTGTTCTAGTTTCAGCTATATAATCTTGCATGTTATGCAATTTTGACTGATATTAAACTTCAGACTTTACTTTAAGAGTATTAACTTCAATTTGTCATGATATTATGGCTTGCAAGCTACTAAATCTACAAGACAACCTCATAGGATGAATATGCAATTGTTTTAGTGTTTTTTCTGATGCAAATATATGAATTTAACGCGAGAAATGCTCACCTACAACAGACTGATATTTTTACAAACAATTGGCATGCAACTAGAAGTTTGAAGCAACAACATAAGAACTATATGCAACCTTATTTCTCCTTATTATTCAAGATAATTATCTGATTATAAAATATCAAAACAATGGCCAAGACTCTTGGCTTACAATGAAGTATGACTCGGAATTTCTGAGTACTAATGGAAGCCATTAACTCATGCATACATAACTGAAACTTAATGAAAAGTAATGCCAAAAGAACCTAGAATGAAGCGCCTAGGTGTGTGAATGGAGAAGCAAGAAATATCACTCCACTTTGAGCCCTCCTCTTGCCAAATGGAATATTTCTCCAAAATCGCCCATGTTGCTGATGTAAGTGATAGTAACAAATTATTATTATCTCCTTGGCTCCCTTTCAAGCCACTAACATCATTTTTTAACCTCTCCTAAGTGGGTGCACTAATCTAGGAAGGAACTGATGCATCAAAATGGATATATGAGCAAAATTGTGGAATATGGAGGACTGGTTCAAACTTGCTTCAAACCTGTTATATAACCTGAAACCACCTTATTTCACCTCCAAAATGCTCCTAGGAAAATTGCCTTGCCTTCCTTATTATATCGATGCACATAGAAGTCAAATATAGTAATGAGCTAAAGCACCCTCCAAATCGTCTACCATGATGCTACCATGAAATCTCAATAAGCTCAAGTGCGAAGGACTGAGGTATCCTTCACTCTCAGGTGCAACCCTTTGAAGGGTCTCTCACCACCTTAATTATGTGAATCAAAGGGAGGTATCGTTCCCAATGACTAAAATCTATAGAAACCCTTGGATCCACAATTCTTAACAAAAGAGAAGATTTCAAATAACTGATGATCAATCCATGAGGCTTCTCCCCAATTTATTCTTTTTCATACAAGAATCGACCTTCTTCTAGAAGATTCCAATTTAATAAAATAATATTTAATTGCTCCTCTTCTAAATAGTAATTAATACTTTGCACATTAGGAAATATTAAAATATTATTATAATATAAAGTCCACACATGACATATTACGTGAGAACTCATTATCTAATCATAAAATTATGTAAAATAAAAACGTGAAGCCATAAGTAGCTGCCAAGTCAACCCCCTTATCAACTCCTTGGCCTACGAGGGTCAATTAATAGGCCAACCTCATTAATGTCCCCTTACTAATGAGAAGGGGACATTACATCTTATGTACCTTCCTCTTGTGGAATATCTAGCCCTTCTCCTACTTGTATCTCACCTACTTTTAATATTCACCCTTCTAGTGTCATCCCTTCATCTTATCCTACTCATTACATCACTGTCACTCATCCTTCTAAGGTCGTCCTCTCATGTTGTTGGAAAAGGTGTCCCAACCTTGCAATCTTATGTGTAATAAACATTCTCTATGATGAGTGGGACTCAAAGGGCTCCCCAAATTGAAAATTAAAGGATTCCCTCATGCTCTTTTTAGGGGACGCAATAGGAGGGTCTAGTTGGTGGATTTTTAGACTAAAGAGGGTTCAAAGGCAACGTTCCTTAAAAATTTAGCTTTTTTTTAGTATTTTTTTTATGTTATTCTCTTAGCCCTTGGTTTTGGTGCCCATTTTATTGTAAACTACCTTGTTGGTGTGCCTATTAGTATTTACATATGCATTATAGGTATAATATTAAGTCTTTGTGGGTAATTTTTATGCTACCAAAATTGCTCCAAATCTATAGTTGATGATGCTCTTGTAAAGACAAAGACTCTAGAAGTGTATTGCAACTATTGATTATTGAATAATACATTGAGATGCTTTAGAGTGTGGGTTTTTTTTCCTATAATTGTTTTCCCCCCATTAATTATTGTGTTACAATATATTATTTTTGTGTTTATTTCCTTATATTTATATTTGTGATCAGTTTAGTTTTTATGCCTACCTCCTCTCATAGATTAGTTAGGAAGTGAATTATACACCTATGATTCCTTTCATTTGATATTAGAGCCTAATCACCTTAGATGATATGTGTTATGGATAATGAATTTTTTAACTATTAATCTTGGAGTGGGAGCTTATATAGAAAATATCATATTATAATAAAAAATGGTAAGCATGCCAAGGATAAATATGGAGAGATTCATAAACACTAATTTTGGTATTTATAAGCTCAAGATGGAGGACATTCTTATAGATGGAGGTTCATGTGTTGTCATAGCCAAACCCAAACCCAATAAAATGAGTCAAGTTCACTAGGACATATTGGATAGAAAATAAAAGGACCTTATTAGGCACTATTTAGTGACTTTGTGTTGTTAAAGATCCATAAAGAGACTAATACATTGGACATTTGGAAGAAGTTGGGAGAGATTTATTTCAATAAATATGTGGTAAAGAATATTCTCCTCATAAATTAGTTGCATGTCCTTAGGATGGAGGATGGTGGTTATGTAGCCAAACATCTAAAAAAAATTAACATTATTGTTATCTAGTTACACCTTGTTGGAGTGAAGATGGATGAGGATGATCATTGCTTGAATTTCTTATGTTCTTTTCCAAATTCATGGGATTGTATGTTGGTGGCAATCTAGAGTATTGCTTCTAAATTGAAAAATGGATGAGGTAGCTACATCATTAGTCTCAAAGGAGATGCAAAGAAAAACTTCTAATCTACTATGAATGACATATATATTCATGGAAGATATAGAAAGAGAAAGAAAAGAAAGAAAAGATTAAACAGAAGTTTCTATTTAGATCCCATGTTATGTTCAAATATTCTAGAACATCCTAGTCTAAATGGTGAAATTGTTGCAAGGTTAGGATTTCCATAAATATTGCAAATACATCCACTAGACCTCACATGTGGCACGTAGGAATGTTTTGTCTAGACCTTCAAGTGGATATCACATCCCTCCAAAGTAACCTCTCTCTCATGATTTAGGTCATTTAAGCCCTAACCATTGATCTTCCTTGAAAATCTAGACCGTAGATTCTTGTAGATAGTGTATTAGGAGGAGTTCCACATAAGTTGTGGAATTGAATATTCTTGAGCCATAGAATATATAGGTTTCTAGGGTCTATGGGTTGTTTTAAACTTTTGTGAATGCTGCACATGCCATTTTTAGAATTATGTGGAGTGATTATATATTAGTGTTGTTTTAAACTATTAATTTTGGATTTTAAAAATTTGATCTAAATAAAAATTAATCTAAATTTTTAAAAGATAACTATTTGCCACATTTTTAATCAATATTATTTCAACAAATATTTTTGTATTGTAATATTATGAGGTATTTTGTCAAACAATTAATTTGGTTTGTCTATGTTTCCACATTTTGCATACATGTCTACTAAGACATTTGCACTAACAACAACAACTACTAATAAAGTTCTTTGAATGCTCTACAACTAAATATTAATTTTACTGTATAAGTACTATACAAGGTGAAACAAATCTTCTATAATTTTTTCTTTAATGAATGAAAAATATAATTAATTAATTAATTATTTAAATATTTAATTAAACATAACTTCAAATAAGATAAGGGCATGACAATATTACTTGGAGGCATTTTGTCAAATAGTTCTTGTGGCATATTTATGCTTCAACATTTTTTATACATGTCTATGAAGGTAGATGCAACTACAATACTTGATGAAATTCTCTATCCTTTATGGTTGGATATATTATAAAAATCCACTCAGGTGATAGCATATTAAAAGTTTCAATCAATATTGCTTCAAATAAGGTAAATGTATGAAATATAGTTCATGTGGTTTATATATGTTGAACTTTATTTTGCATAAATATTTATGAAGGTAGTTGTAGCTACAATGTTTGATGAAATTCCTCTTTCATTTATGTAGCCTTTCAAACACCCTTCACATTGTAAGTTGATTTTTTTTTCTTTAAAAAAAAGGTTATGGAGGATTTTATATCATCAACATAGAAACTTTAGCTACCCGATATGTGAGCAAAAGATTTTAAGTTGAAACCTATTCAATTGAGAGCCAAAGATTGAGGAGTATACATTCTATTGAATTAGCTTGAGGCATAATCTTGACCTCATCCCTTATGATGACAATACCTTGCACTCATTAAGATTTTATCCTTGATGGATTCTTTTAGAACCATTCAATGTCACCAATAGATCAAAGACGTATTGACATAAGTTGAAGTTTTTTATTTTCTGCTTATTTATTTATTTTACATTTCATCATTATGATTAACAATAAATAAATATAAGAACACTATACTTAAAAATATTACATTCTTCAACAATTTTCATTCCTATAAAAAAATAATAAATAATTATCCTACTTTTATTAACCAAAATTATATTTAAAAAACCCCATCCCACAGTTGTATCACAATTGTGATACACATAATTTACCCATTACAATACAATAGTTACATAAAACTTTGTGGTTACTTTGCCTTCCTATATGCCCCAGGGAGATGTAATGAGACGAAGAGAATGAAGGAAGATCAAGCTCACACGCCAGCTCAACATCTATTTTGTAGCAAACAAATGTGAAGGGTATTTCAAGATTTTTAATTAAAGTCCATCTCTGTGTATATTGGCAAAGCCAATCCTTAATTTGTGTAAGATTTTGTAACTCCCCCATTGGAGATGCTAATGTATTTTTAGTTCTTAGACCAAATATTTTGAGTTTGGTATAGTAAATATGTGCACATTAGAGTTTCACGTCCATGGGAACCTTTAGTTCTATTTCTTAAGTCAGGACTTGAAGTTGTTGAATCAATATTTTGGGTTTGTGAAAGTATTTATAGGTTCGAGATGTTTGTAAGAGTTGATGAGATTAGGTGTCAAGTATTTTTGTCTATGTTGTATAGAGGATGTATCTTTGATCATATTTATTTATTAATTAAAAATTAGAATACAATGAGTTTTTATTTTTAATTAATTAATAAGCATAGTCAAAGGTACATCTTGTATGTTGCATAGATGTTTCCATGTTAAGCATGGAATAGAATGGTCAAAAGATTCAGTATACCACATAGATTTGCCCGATCATTTAGCCCCTAACCATCGATCTTCCTTGATAAACCTACACCGTAGATTCTTGTAGATAGTGTATCAAGGACGATGCACATAAGTTGTCGAACTCAATATTCTTGAGCCACGGTGTATATAGGTTTCTAGCATCTATGGACTATTTTAAACTTTTTATAAATGTTATGTCATTTTTAGAATTATGTGGATTGAGTATATCTTAATTTTAAGAGGAATTTGGATTCCATAATTTTATTTTATATTAATAAAATAAAAAATTAGTTTAAATTTTTAAGATTTAATTAATTGTCATGTTTTGTTTCTGATGAGATCTTCATATTTTATTAAACAATTTATTTGGATTATATTTTGATAATTTACATACATATCTACAAAGATAGTTGCACGAAAAACAAAATCTAATAAAATTTCTCTATCATTTATTCTTTGATGAATGACAAAAATCCAATTAGGTAATGACATATTAAATTACATTATTTCAAGTAAGGTAAGAAAATGACAACATTTTTTTGGAGGCATTTTATCAACAGTTCATGTGAGTTGTTTATGCTTCCACATTTTGCATACATGTCTAGAGGGTAGATGCAACTACAACATTTGATGAAAATCCTTTTATCATTTAAGTTTTGACGATTGACAAAAATCCAATTAGATAATGACACATTGAAGTTTTCAATCAATTTTGCTTCAAATAAGATAAGTCATGATAGCTTTTCTTTGAGATATTTTGTCAAATAGTTCACATAGCTTGTCTATGTTTCTACTTTTTTCTTTACATTTCTATGAGGACAATTGCAACTATAACACCTAACAAAATATTATTTATATTTTGATATATATTTGATATCCTAAAAAAATCAATTATGATATAACAAAAATAAAAAATATTATTACACTAATAATAAAATTGTATTTTTTAATTTGATAAGATCCTTATACAAGTACATATTAGATATTTATATAGATGATTCCCCTTCAATTTAATAAGCTCTTTTTTAATTTTTCAAGATTAATTACAAATCTAATGAAAATGAATAAACACAATAATTATAAATATATATACAATCTCAAAAACACCCTTGACATTGTAATTTTTTATCTTTACCTTTAATTACTGAAGTTCTGGCAGTCAACATATAGCAACATGGTAACTACCATAAATATGATAGCTATGATTAATTTTAAGATATCCATCACAATATAATTATTACATTAAGAACTATGACTAAGGAAACTCGAATAATGAGCCCACATGCAAACTCCAATTATTTACTTCATATAATCATTATTGTGTACATCTCTTTTCAGCAAAGAAATGGGTAGAAGTTTGTTTTAAGTTTTTTAATTTGAGTTCATTATCTAGTTTTTTATTTAATTATTTGTCTAGTGGCTCTATTTCATTGCTAATTCATGTAAATCTATCATTTTGTAAAGTTTAATAAGTTTTTGCAATTATATAATCTAAATTAAAAGTAAATATATTTTTTTTAAAAGAATAAAAAATTATTAATCAACAGAAATAAATACATATAAAAAAATTTCAAGGATTCAATAAAGAACAACCAATTAAACAATCTTATCTTCCCTAACTAATTGCTCAAACTTATATAGATGTATTTTTATGGAGAAACTAATTTGAAGTAAAATATTTTTTAATAAATTATATAGATAAATACTTTCAAATTATATTTGAAAATAAAAAACTTACTAAACCATTATTACAGATGCTTCCAGATTAGATTGTGTAGAAAAAAAATTGCATCAAAGTTTCCAATCACACTCCCTGATCCATGATAAGAAGATAAAGAGAACTCAAATACAAAAAATGATAAATAATACAAATAAAAATCTACAGAATCCAAAAACATCTATAATATTTCACTATAGATTGTAAAAATTTGATATCATTAATAAATCATCTTAAAAAAATGATTCACTCTTTTATTAAATATAAAAATTATACAATAACGAAATTCTATATTCATTTGCTCCATTTTTTATGACAATCACTATATATATTATTAGATTTATTTAATACATTATCCTATTAGTATTAAGTTCATTAAGCTTGTCACAGTGATGGACATCTTCCTCAAGTGATGGACTTCTTCCTCAAATAATTAATAAAATAATAATTATCACTTTAAATATATTCCTTCATTTTAAGAAGTTATCTAAATTTATGAATCAAGATATGACTTGAACAACTTGAATAAGAAGTAGTTTTCATTTATGTCAACACATCAAAGGGAAGTGAAAAAAAAAAAGAATTTTATATCTTGCACACAAAACTTGAATTAAAATGGTTGGAAGAGTAATTGTTGACATGATATATATTGGTTGGAAGAGTAATTGTTGACATGTTATATATATATATATATATATATCCATCCTTAAAATAAGATAAAGGACACATAACAAGACATGACAGAGTCAGCTTGTTGTCTAAAAGTGAATGGACCTATTCTTATGAGTGACACGAAAATGGTTGGAAGAGTAATTGTTGACATTATATATATATATATATATATATATATATATATATATATATATCAACTACTTATCCTTAAAATAAAGGACACATAACAAGACATGACAGAGTCAGCTTGTTGTCTAAAAGTCAATGGACCCATTCTTATGAGTAACATGAAAACCTAAGTGGGTGAGCTTCAAGAATCAAAAGAGAATAAGGCAGTGGAATGAATAATAATAAAATGTATTGTATTGTTTACTTCAAGAGGGAAAAGTTTATAAAAGAAGCATCTTGCAATTTGAATGCATATTCAAATGTTAGTTTTTCCCTTCGGTCACCTTCCAATTTAAGTGCATTTTAGTTAGGAGGGATTTGGTCTTTTCTTCTTTTAAGGTATGGATGTTGATAGATTTATACAAAAGGCAAATTCATTAAAATATTATGGTCTATATTGATGGGCATAAAATAGTTTAATAATATATTTGATAAATTGTTTCTTTCTTTCTATTATTGTATCTATAAATTTATGTTTTTTTTTCAATGGAATATGATTGTTATGAGAACTTTCTTTAAAATCATTTTGCATTAAATAAGATTTCAATTTTTTTGATTGATAAATATTTTTATTTATGTAACAAATATAAATTATTTTTTTCTTTATATCAATATAATTATCTCAATGTCATTTTGATTTGATAGTCATTTAACGTTATGTGTCATCATTTCATTAACTCATACAAATAATTTAATGGTTCGTATTACAATATTATAATTGTAACAAATGTATATCATGTACTTTTATCTCTTATTTTGGACCCGTTTTGATAAGGTTATTCTTCACACAATTATTCATGCAGACATGGTGCATTTTAAATTAAGTTCTAGTATATGTTCTTGTAGACACTAAAAATTGGTCAAACGTCTGCATCTCCAATTTTTAACATATCATGCGTATTGATCATGTCTCACTTCTCCTTTCCCATTTTTTGTCTCATTCACATCATTTTCTCCCAATTTCTATTTTATAACATCATTTTGACCCCTTTTCATGTCCCATGGCTTTACATCGGTCCCATTTCAGCCCTTTGACTCGCTTTGACCTGGTTTATTTGCTTTCACTTGGTTTAACCTAATTTCCCCAGTTTAACCCAATTCTTCCCATTTTTTGTCCAATTATTCCCAATTTGACCTAATTTGACTTAATTTGATCAAATTAAGGTCTATGTACATCAGTTTGACTTATTTGCCCTTTTAGGTTTAATTAATAAATTTTTCTAACAATTTTTCTTAAGTTAAATGAATAAATTTAATAATTTATTTATTTGTCCCCTTTGTGTAGTAATAAAATAAATTCATCTTATTTAATTAATTTAGTCATAAATTCAAATAATAAATTAATAAATTATATTTATTAATTTATTGTAAATTTATATTCTTCTAAAATAGAGATAATTAATAAATTTTATTTATTAATTATCTCTATTTATCCTCTCATATGAGGATAGTATTTTTTTTTTCAAATTTTTTATTCTTCATAATATCCTTCTAATTTTCAAATTTGGGAAAGCAATATATTTCCTTAATCGTCAAAAATCACTCTTTTTGACAATATCTCATTTATCTTAATTTTAAATTTGAAAATGAGATGTGCACATTCGAAAATCGGCTTTCTTCCATCTCCTTCATTTTATCTTCATCATCTTCATCCTTCCTTGAATGGCAACTTTGTCATGCACTCAATCAAGTTCCTCCAATTAACCAAAAATCATTTTGATCCTAGTAATTTGTCGAGTCTCGAGATTTTTATAAATTGGGACCTCGTTCTTCATTCAAATCATCTAGTTTGATACGATGCTATTATGTTGAATTATTTAGCCATCGTCTAGCTTTAGCATTTTTATTTTGATGAAATCACTTAAGTTTAGAATCACATTTTCGAGTATCCTTGATATCATCCTTGCTTTCATTTCAATAATTGCACTTGCACAATGAGAGTTACATCCAATTAGAGGAGAAAGTAAGAACAATGGAACCACATTGAAGGAATGTTATGGTGATATCAGTTATTTTATTTCCATGTTATTTGCATTTCATTTCGATGTCTCTGTTGGTCAGATTAGGATAATTTAGTATAATCATTTAAAGATTTTGTGGTTCGCTTTGATTCTACTTTAGTTTACCTCAAATTAACCTAATTTTTCAATCTAAATTTGGTGAACCTAACATGAATCATGTATCCAATTTAATGTCTCTGTGAGTTTCTGATTACATGCAGGTGTTTGAGGTCCAATTTTCCATCCAAAATCAAGTGTTTCATCTTCCCTATTCTTGAAGACCAGACTTGCACATTTGCCACTCAGAATTGTGTAGTTGATATTCAAAACTACGTAGTTGGAGATATTTATTGCATAGTTGTCCCTCAGAACTATGCAATTGGCCCATAGACCTGCGCATTTGGCCCTAGAAACTATGCAGTTGATCAGTTAGTTTGGTTTTCATGAATGATTTTTGACATGTATGGTATCTTTGATTAATTTATCTTTCATGCAACTGTCTAAAGGCCTAATCATTTGCATGTAGGGTTTTAGCTCGATCAGGAGGCCTAACAATCAATTTTTCTTAATTAAAGGGCTTAAAATGAACCACAACTTGCACATAGCTTAATTAGGAGGTCAATTAACCTTTCAATTCTAGTTTACAACTTACACTTAGCTTAATTAGTAGGTCAATTAACCTTTCGATTATATTTTATAACTTGCACATAGCCTAATTAGGAGTTTCATTAACCTTTCAATTCTAGTTTACAACTTGTGCATAGCTTAATTAGGAGGCCAATTAACCCTTTCAATTCCAGTTTACAACTTTTATACAGTGTAATCAGGAGGTCAATTTACCCATTCAATTTCAATTTATAAATTTCACATAGCTTAAATAGGAAGGTTGAACAAATCACAAAGTTTCCATTTTCTTTCAAGGTTGTAAAAATAAACTCCCATTTAGTCTAATTAGGACATCATTCTGCATGTAGAACTTCAATTTGGTGAAAAAAAAATAATCAAAATGGTTCTCCTTGTTGAGGACGAGACCCCTGTGCTTCATCCCAACCTAGGCTTTCAAGATGAACAAGAAGACATTATCTTTGAGTTGAATACCCTCGCTTGGAACACAAAAACTAACTTCATAGAGTACATGCATAAAAAAAATTTCTTAGACAGAGAGGAAGAAAGAGCACAATATCTCAAAGAAACCCTGCACAGAGAATGAAAACAACAATGACAACAAGAGCAAGAAAAAAATGAAGCTTTTCAATCACCTCCTCCACAACCTCGATAGAATTGAAGACCTATTTTTGTTCAATTTCAATCAGTTTATGTTCAATTTAGTGATTTTACATTATCAGTTTGCATAATTAGCTTAAATTGCTTTTTGATTTGCAAGTGGAGGCTAGGGTTGTGCAGTTGGATCATCCTATTATGTAGTTGGAGCATCATGTTGCACAATTGGAGCATCTTGTTGTGCAGTTAGAGCATCCTCCAGTGTAATTGACTCTTCCTCCTACGTAGTCGACCCTCTATCCTTGTGTAGTTGATAGGTATAAGTAATTTCCAGATCAGGTTTTTTCAATTAATTTTGAAGAGTTTTTAATTTTGTTCGTATAAGGATTTTCTAAATTACTCATCAATTTGTGCAACGTTTTGGCATCCATGGGATGAAGAACAAAACAAATTAGACTACTAAATTGTTTAGCACAAAATGATAGTCGAAGACATTATTAAAAACCCCAAACAAATTATTTTTTGTTTTTGTAGATTAGCTCATAACTGAATTTACTTAAAGAAAATGAACGTGTGTTTTTTGTGTTTTGAGGACTTACTCATTCTATAGGGTGGACCCACTATTGCATCAAGTATCCTATCCCCTCACCTTCGGGATCTTGGGTGAGAAAGAAAGGTGACAATGACACCCACTTTTCTTTTATTAAAAAAATATTTTGGTGCGGATTTCATCACCTCATAGGGTATTTCGCAACTGGAATAGCTTTGGAGATTTCATCACATCTTATTGATTTCCAAGCGGTATCTATCTTTGGACCGTTATATAAAAGACTTTGCCAAAGGGTTCATATGGCCAGAGTGAAACCTATGTTAGGGTTTTCCCTATAGGGGTTGTTAGAGATTTAAGTAGCTTGCTTTGAGAATTCATTTTGTGATTTTGTTTCTCAAAGAATTATGACAAACCATTATTTTTAGAAAGCCCAAATCCCATATTCATTGATTCAAGGAGTGCAAATTGTACCCCAAATTTAACCCTTCATTGTATCCTTCAAAGTGAGGTGTGAAATTCCTCAATTTATAAGGTTTCTAAACCTTTGGGGAATGAGATCTAGTGTGCCTATGTTGTGGTGGGGGAGACAATGTCACCAAATCTACACATATCTACTTTGTCTGAGATACTCCTTTTATAGCGAAGGGCCTTAGATGAATAATATCCTCATTCTAGCCCAGGTAGTACATGCTTCCAAGTGCTTTACTTGTTAAAACCAATATTGTAAAAAATTGGGGTAATCTAGGCCCCTTTTTAGTCATAACTATAAATTAGAGTCAAGCAAAATCAGACAGCCATTTATGTCTACTTTGTCTTATGTGACTATTCATGATAAACTTCAAACATTACAAAAATAAAAAACTTGTCCAAGAAAACTTCAAACATTCCAAAAAAACAAAACTAGTCCAATGAATTCAAACATTGAAAACCCCAAAACAGTGTCAAAAATGTTGCAACCTCATCTGGGAAATCTAAATTGTCTCAATCTTGCATAAATTCTATCTTAGATTTGCATATTTTTCATAATCATAAGTCCTAGGTTCATTTACATGTCAATATCATTATCCTTACTTTAGGTTCACTTCTATGTCATTATCATTATCCTTAGTTAGGATTCATTTTCATTTACTGCATATCATTACTAGGGTATAATTGTCATAATCATGTCTTAGGTTCATTTCCATGTCATTATCATTACCCTTAGTTTAGGTTCATGTTCACATAATTATCATTATCTTTAGTTTAAAGTTTCATTTTCATATCATTATCACCTTCCTAGGTTTTGAGGCTAATTTTTATATTGAATCAATATCATCTTAGCTTTGCCTAATCCCTCTTGCATTTAGATTTATCTTTTCCATTGTACAAAAATCATTTATAGTCCTAAGTCAATAGATCATTATCATCTTAACTTGCACCATCTATAAATCCTAATTTTAGTACATCTTCATATCATATTTAGATCATAAAATTAGACTTTTGAAAATCCCAAAAATATCAAGTCTTAGATCAAACCCTACGTCACTGTCCAAAAGTCACTAACTTGTTGAGAATTTTTATCCACTATCAGTCCTTGTAGGTCAAAACCTTATCTCATCAGTCTAGCGATGGGCACGACTTTATTCTCATCCAATCATTTTATTCTATTCAAGGTCTTGACTGCACTTCAGTTTCTTAAGGTCACACCTTTAGACTTGTAGTTTCAAAGATTTCCAAAATCTCAAAAAATCAAAAAAATATAGGTGCATAATCTTTCTTAGCTTACATTTGTCCATTTTCAAAATTTCCAAAATAAAAAAAGGGTTGCATTTGTCATCCTTAGGTGCATCTCAATCCATTCAAAATCTCAAAGATTCTAAGAGAAACAAATAAATCAAAGCATTGGCCCAATTTCATCATCAAACATCCTTGATCTTTGTCCAAATCAAGCATGATGACTTGGCACCACCACTATCATAGAGAAGGTGACCCTCCAATTGAAAGAGCATCATCCTCATATCATCCTTTCGACTCTCATAGGACCATGTCATTTAAATCAAACAATCAATCATGTCAATCCAACTCATATATGTCCCAAAACATGGATCAAATTTATCATTACCAAACAAAAGTCATCCCTATTTCTTCATCACTTGAAGAAAAGCTATCTCAATAAATAGAGATCTTGAAATAAAAAGTTAAAAAAAGTGGAGAGACTAGATTCCCAATGTCCAAACTATTTCAAAAATTTAAAGGTCCAAATGCAAACTTAAAGAAAGTGGACGTACAAGCTCTCATTGCAAAATTAGACATACCAACTCTCCTCTCACAAATAAACATGAGAAACCAATGTCAAACAATGACCACAAATCAAATCTCATTGGATCAAATTCCAAAACAAAATTCATACAATCAAGTCCCAAAGCAAACCTCATTCAATCAAGTCCCAAATCAAGCATCGTTGGACCAACTCTCATATCAAACTCTGCTCAATCATATCTCCAATCAAAACTTGTTTAAACCAACACAAGTATAGTTTGGTATAATTCAACAAGGGCCACCACCAAATATTGATCCAATTTTTCTTTCGATGTAACCAAGTGTTCCTCAAGCAACCACACAACCCCTAGTTCCACAAGTAATTATGTAAACAAATCAACCCCTACCAAGTTCACATACAATTACACAGCCAACTTTGCCTTTGGTTGCATCACATGTCAGTAAATATTCTCTTATGTAGTTACACCATCAAGGGTGTCCCAAACAAAGACAAGTGTAGTTACAAACATGCAACCCTTTGGACATCAACCAAACGTAGTCAATGTGTCACCCATCACACAACAAGGTCAATCAATAAATACCTTACAACATGAAAACTTCAAAGTGATAACGCCAACAAGATCACCCAAACAACGATGACACAAACCTAAACTTCTTGATAGTTTGCTTCAACAACTAAGTTGTACGCATGAGACTATTTTTGAATATGATCATCTATCCATGTCTAGAAAGGGAACATTTCAAAGTAACCAAACCAATGACACACCCACCTTCCATCAAGAAATTGACTCTCAAGTGGCCTCCATATCTCCCACCATTTCCTCATCTCCTTAAGTTTCACAAGAGCAATCCACATTATCTCCATCAAATGACACATCCAATGATGCAACCCTCGAAGGGCTATCTACAATAGGTTTCCAAGATAATCCACTTCATGATGCAAGTCCCTTTCATGATTCAAAAATGCAAGACCCAATCACACCATATGCTTCCATTCCAGAGAGTCTCATTCCAAATCCATTTCTCTCATGCCAAAACATTGATTCCTTCCTAGAATCTCCCGCACATATTCAAAATCATACTCGTGTCAATAGAATGATCCAAAACATAAAGAAGTTCTAAAATAGATCAAGATCAAGATCTTAAAGCTTTCCCATTGAATCCAACATTTTATCAAGATCTTATTTCCTTTGATGATCCCATTGTCCCTATCCATCTTATCGAATATTATCCCTTTTTGTCTCAAGAACGTATTATCCTTTCAAGAACTATTGAAACTCTACTTCCTAACAAAGATCATGACATCCCTTCAATCCTTCCTAATGATTAAATTCAAAATCAGGAGCAAAACACCCTTACAATGAAGTCCAATGAATCCCTTTCAAGTCAAGATCGAAGTATCCCTTCACCTTCATATCTACCACAAGATCCCATTATCCCTCTAGATTCCATCTCACTAGATGAACCTACCATTTCTCCTATTCCCCCTCATGATCCCAACACCTCTGCATGAGTTGTTCATGAACACCCTACATATCAAATGAGTTCCTCTATTTTTGTGTGACCTATTCTACTTCATGAGATTAACATTTCTTCCATCCCATATCCCCCTCAAAACAAACTTGCATCTTGTTTCAAATATAAAAAGTACCCCATTGGTAAAAATATTTGTCAAAGCATGCATTATCAAGGCAAATGGTTAGGCCTACATGGACAAGGTATATTAGATCCCCTCCATATCATTGCAAATCTTGATGGTCATGACCTTGGCTACATAGCTCACTCTCAAGACATTGATACCCCTGCTAAATCTCATATCCATCCATCTAAGTCCAAACATGCACATTCCTCATCCTCCAAATCCATTTATGGTCTTGATATCCCAAAATCAAAGCCTGCATCCCTTCCATCCATCTAAGTCCAAACATGCACATTCCTCATCCCCCAAATCCATTTATGGTCTTGATATCCCAAAATCAAAATCTGCATCCCTTCCATCCATTTGAGGTCCTTACATTCCTCCATCCACTATCTATACCATCCATAGCTCACAATCCATTTACCCTCTAATGGATCAAGATCAACAAAGGCACACATCTCTGAGAACCTTCCCGCCATCTACTTACATTCACACATCCAAAAGACCTCAATATCATTTCTATCTACCCATGAATCATATTCCTCAAGTGCAAGCAATTTGGATGCCAATCATAAAAATTCCAACAATCCACATATATTTAAGGATCAACATGTGTTATCTAATTGACATGCAAAAACAAATCAAAATATGATCCAAAGAGAAAAAGAAATATCCAAAAGGCCACAAAGGCCTACTAAGAAAAAGAAAGAAAATTCAAAAGCTATATGGGTTCCTAAATCAATTGTACATTCAATGTCTTCCAAGGAACCACAAAATAAAGAAAAGTCAAAAACCATGTGGATTCCCAGGTGACTCCTTGAAGCACAACATCCTAAAGAAAAATTAGAGTTGGCATCCAAATTGCTATCCCTTCTTATAAACGCCTTCACCCTTTCAAATCCATTTTGGGTCCTTATGTCCCAAAATCCATATTCCCTCCTCCATCAAAATCTTAAAATCCAAAATCCACTTTTCCTCCATTACTCCACCACCCCTCAAGATGTGTGCCAACATTGATCTTGCTAGAATTTCCACCCATTCATGCATAAGTCTTCTAACATCCAATCCATTCTCCAACACCTAGTTTCCACTCTTTCATCCCTCTTCTCCAATCCTTTGCATAAATCCTTATCTCATTTCATCCAATCATCTATTTCATTATCCTACCAATATCTTTGAGCATATCTTCATATCCATGGTCTACTGCAACACATGTTTCAAGGGTACCATCTAAACAACAAGACACTTGAGTCTCCATGTCCTATCATGTGCCCATTGTCTTTTGAAATGAAAAAAGAAAAAGAAAAATGTAAAATCAAATAAAAAATTAGTAAAGAGAAGTAATTCATCCACTAGTGAAAACTTGGAAAACGGATGCCTTGGGCAAGTACCAGAATGAAAACCTGGCAAACAGGCGTCATGTGTAATCCTTCATCTTCTTTCATTTCACACTTGGAGGCAGGTTCCATTCATGTTCTCCTAACACATCCTATCCATCACGTCCTTCATTGTCCTTCATCCCTCACATCCATTATCCTATTTGCATCCATATTTTCTTTTTTATCTTTGATCTTGACAAGGAAAAGGATCATCCTAAGCACCACATGACCTATCTTCTTCATCTTGTCCACATCCCTTTAGTCCCTGTCACTTAGCTTATCCATTTCTTATCTTACTTGTCCTATTCATATCCCATCGAGTACACCATGCTATCACCTTATCTTGTCATGACCAATCCCTTAGCTTGACAAAAATATGTTATTTCATCGTTAGATAGTCCTTAGCAACCAAAACAACTTTGGTGTCATTATAAATTTCCACTATCTTTCTTCTATCCACCAATCCATTCATCCATCATAATGTCCCCACCTTTCTAGATACTGGGGGCAATTATTTTACCATGATTGGCAGAAAGATTCCTTCTCACAATGAGATATGTGGATCCAACATGTACATAGCGAAATGTCTTGGAAAAATCCCTAAAAATTACAAAATATCTTGAAAAAAATCAAAAATATCCAAATAACATCCCAAAAAACTTCCAAAACATCCAAATAATGTCCTAAAAATAATCATATACAAAACATTCAGAAAAAGATCTTGAAGAAAACACAAAAACATCGAATAACCACAAAAACCCTAAAAATTTCAAAAAATCAAAAAACCAAAAATAATCATTGTTAGCTCATCAATAAACTTGTCCCCTAAAAATAGACAGACATTTAAGCAGACATAGATGGAAAACTTGTAAAATGTTGTGCTTATCAAATCATGCAACAACAGACAACCTATCAATCACATCAACAATCAAATATATCAACTAGTCACATTAATCAAGCAATAAACATTATTAGTCCTTTATCAACTATCATGTGTCTTATACAAGGTGTGGTATACTTGAAACTAGACAATGTCCATCTTACATGGGGTACTTCATTCTTGAAACCAGACATCATGATCATCTTATCAAATAAACTCTCAACTTTGACAACGAGATCAAAATAATTATTGACTCGCTCGGTCTAGTGAGTATTATTTTTCTCATTGATTTTTCTTTGATTGTGTTCCTATGTTATTCAAGGATATCTAGAAGTGATGAAAGTGTCCAAGATGGTTCATGATCTTTTTGTTTTTATTTTCTACTTGTGGGATGGTTTTATGACATTCTGGGAAAAGTATGTCTTGGGTGTTTTTGTTGGTACATTCACTTTGTGACTATCACACATACCTCGACCCTTGACATACAAACCCAACATTTCAGAACGAAATGGAACATCTCTTGTTTGCAATATATCTATTTTTCTGCAAAGGGATTGCATTATCTCTCTAACTTCATATGTCACGATTCGATGTGTCCACTTGCCAAGTTAAACAAAGCTCTCTACTACTAAAGGTGCACTCATGAAAGCAAGGCTTCATCATTACTAATTGTTCCTCATCTAATCTCTTTTCTTCTTTTTAACCTTTTTTCTCTTTCATCATATTTCAAGCTTTTATCTAACAGTCTTCTCTTCTTTTGAGAGATCATTTGTTTCTTTCATACACAAACATTCTCTCGAGAGGGCATCCTACCTTCATCCCTCAGTTTGCTAGGGTGTGATTTTATTTTTTTTCAATTTTCTTTTAAACAAAACTCTAAATCTCTTTGTCTGAAAGAGAGGCAATATGTAGGCACTAAAAATTGGTCAAATGCCTGCATCTCCTATTTTTAACATATCCCACATATAGTCTATACTATTCATTGATCCTGTCTCACTTCTCCTTTCTCATTTTCTATCTCATTGATGTCATTCCATCCCCACTTCAATCTTACGACATCAATTTGTCCCAAAACCTATCTCAGTAAGGTCGATTTGCTCTCATTTTAATAATTTGTACTATACGTCGGTGACATTTAACTTGTAAGCAATCTTAGTTGACGCCACTCCTTTTTAAATGCCAGTTTTAAACATCGATATGAATAGATTATTGACATCAAATTTACCACAACTCAAATCTATATGAAAGTTCTAGATCCTTGGGCATAGAGATCAATTTTGTAGCTAGGATGTTCTTATAGATAGAAGTCTATGTGCTACCATAGCCAAACCTAAACCCAATAAAATGAATCAAGTTGACAAGGATATATGGGATAGAAAAGAAAAGGACCTTATTAGGCACTATTTAGTGACTTTGTATTGTTAAATATCCATAGAGAGAATAATACATTGGACCTTTGGATGAAGTTGGGTGAGATTTATTAGAATAAATATGTGGTAAATAATATTTTCCTAAGAAATCAGTTACATGCCCTTAGGATGGAGGATGGTGGTTATGTAGCCAAACATCTAAAAAAATATAGCATGATTGTTACCTGGTTACACCTTGTTGGAGTGAAGATGGAGGAGGAGAATCGTTGCATGACTTTCTTATGTTCTTTTCCAAGTTCATGGGATCACATGGTGGTGGAAATCTAGAGTATTGCTTCTAAATTTAAAATGGATGAGATAGTTACATCATTAGTCTCAAAGGAGATGCAAATAGAAACTTCTAATCTACTACATGGATGCCATATATATTCATGGAAGATCTAGAAAGAGAAATAAAACAAGAAGGACAAGATTAAAGAAAAGTTTGTATTTAGATCCCATGTGATTTTTAAATATTCTAGAACATCATTGTCTAAATGGTGAAATTGTAGCAAGGTTAGAATTCCCATAAATATTAGAAATACAACTCCTAGACCTCATGGCATGTAGGAGTGTTTTGTCTAGACTTGCAAGTGGATATCACATCCCTACAAAGTAACCTTTCTTTCATGATTTAGGTCATTTAGCCCCTAACCATTGATCTTCCTTGAAAAAGCTAGACCATAGATTCTTGTAGATATTGTATTAGGAGGAGTTGCACATAAGTTGTGGAAATGAATATTCTTGAACCATAGAATATATAGGTTTCTAAGGTCTATGGGTTGTTCTAAACTTTTGTGAATGCTATGCCATTTTTAGAATCATGTGGATTGAGTATATATTAATTTTAAGAAGAATTTTAGATTTTAATGATTTGATCTTATATTAATAAAATAAAAATTAATCTAAATTTGTAAGAGTTAAATAATTGTCATTTTTTTAATCAATATTATTTCAACAAAGATTTTTTGTATTATAATATACAAGGTATTTTGTCAAACAATTTATTTGGTTGGTCTATGTTTCAACATTTTACATACATGTCTACAAAGATAATTGCACTAACAACAACAACTAATAAAATTATTTTCTCCTTTATGCTTTGATGGATGACAAAAATCCAATTAGATAATGACATAGTAAAATGCATTTTTTCAGATAAGATAAGAACATGACAACATTTGTTGGAGGCATTTTATCAACAGTTCATGTGAGTTGTTTATGCTTCCACATTTTGTATTCATGTCTAGAGGGTAGATGCGACTACAACATTTGATAAAAATATTTTTTCATTTATGCTTTGATGATTGACAAAAAATCAATTAGGTAATTACATATTAAAGTTTTCAATCAATATTGCTTCAAATAAGGTAAAGGTCAAGACCTAATAGCATTTTTTTGAGATAATTTGTTAAATAATCCACATGACTTGTCTATGATTCTACATTTTCTTTACATATCTACGAGGACAATTGCAACCATAACACTTAACAAAATTCCTTTTATTTTTTATTTTTTTATAGCTTACAAAAATCAAATTGATAGAACAAAATAAAAAAAATATTATTTATAATAATAATAATAATAAAATTGTATTATTTAAGTTTTAGATAAGATTTTTCTACAAAATAATTAGTATAAGTAAATATGAGATAATCTTAGATGGTTCCTCTCTAATTTAATAAGAACTCTTCTAATTCTCCAAAATGAATTACTAATCCAATCTGAATGAACAAACACAATAATTATAAAAACGCCCTTGCATTGCAAATTTATTCATTTCATTGATAATTTCATTGCTTTTTGTTTGCAATGGGATTGTCTCTTTAATTGCTTTTTGTTTGCAATGGGATTGTCTATTTGATAATCCAATCTTAGTAGATGACATTTAACTCGTAAGCAATCTTAGTTGACGCCACTTCTTTTTAAATGTCAGTTTTAAACATCGATATGAATAGATTATTGACATCAAATTTACCACAACTCAAATCTATATGAAAGTTCTAGATCTTTGGGCATAGAGATCAATTTTGTAGCTAGGAAAGTGAACCAAAATATCAAACATCAAAGTTATTGGAATCTTGAGGAATTTACCTGATAACTTTTAGAGAATTTGCTAGCAAAATTTTTCATAACAAATCTTCATCAAACTTAGAACTAAGTATCACTGATTTTTTTAAAATTTGAATATTTAATTCAATTCATTAATTGTAGGACCAATCAATTGTCTTATTTGTATAGAAAATATTATTTTCTTTTTCTTTTTATTGTAGTAAAAAAAATTATCTTACACCCCCTTAGTTCTTGGCCTTAGAGTTTTATTCATAATTTATTATTTATTTTCAAACATGAGATGTTCTAATTTGTTGAGATTAATATCATAATATTATTTCCCTTGTTATATCTTTGTTTACTATTTTAAATTATGTATTGAATAAATCCCAATCTCTCATTTCCATCATCCCTTCCCATTGAGATACACGGGGCATCACTGGCTAGGCAATATTATATCACGTGCATTCATATTGGGGGGTTTAATATCCCAAAAATGAGGGCATAATAAATTGCATATAGATGAAAATAGGGGGTTGTGTAATTCAGGCTATGAAAAAATGCAATATTTTGCGAAAATATGGGGATTTTAATTTACCCTGTGTATTGGGAGGGGGTGACAAAAAAGGAGTTTAGGGCAATATTTTTTTTAAATAATCTTTAGTAATATTTTTTGAAAACAGGGGGAATTCTTTAGTAATTTTTTTTGAAAATAGGGGGATTCTTTAGTATGCCATGAATGCAAGTGCTATAACCTTGGTTCACTAAGTGAAGCCCCCGTGTTGAGATAAAGCCCCCCCTCAGTACCACTACGGATCTATGGAGTTGTAAACTATAGCTAGTATAATTCACACCACATATTTGTGCTCCTACTTTATCTTGTCCTATTTTCATTACCCTTAGGCCCATTTTGGCCTCATTTTACTCTAGATCTTATGTCACTTGCTTACATGGCTAGGTGGACTCTAACCCATGGTTGTGTCCCCTTATTTATCGACTACTTATCCTATTTATGGAAGATAAGGGTGATGTGGTTCCCTTGTCTAGACCAAGGCACCATGGCACCCTACTCCCCCTTAATCGGGACCCATTTTAAATATGGACTAACACTCCCCCTCACCAATGTATTTTTGTCCACGTGCCTCAATGTGACTATTGGAGGTCAACCTAATCAATAATTTACCTAGGTAACCAAGTATATAAAGACATCCTATCAATTCATTTTAGATTGAAGACTTCATTCACTATCATACCCCATCATTCATGCATTTGTCAAGCATTCATTATTAAGCATTTTCAGGCATTCAAGACAATATTTCATTCTTCAAGCATTTTGGAGCAACGTTACATCAATCTTCATGCAAGCATGTGTGTTTGATTAGGTATTTCATGTTCATGTGTTTGACATGCTATTACATACAACATTTATGATCATATCTAAAGAGGATTGCATCATCAATCTTCTCATCAGTTGACCATTATAGATCTGAGGTATATCTCCTTGCATTTACTTTAGTATTCACATTATTCGATTCAAGGTTAATTCCTAAACCAAGGTTTGACCTAAGGAAAACCCATATCCACAACCTTTTTACTCTTTTTTGTGTGTAGGGAATCGGCTCGAGAGTTGTAACCAGAGATTTCAACAGTTGACAAAGATGAACAGGTTCAGATTTTGATGGAGCAAAAATTGGAGGACCAAGGCGACCTACCTACCTAGTCTCAAGAATTATGCTTGATATTCTGACAATGAATCCAGTGTATCTCCTTAATCCTGGAAAAAATTCTACTTGTCTACATTAGAGTTAAAAGACCAAGGTGACCCACCTAACCAATCCCAAAAAATTAGCCCAAACTTTTAGCAATGGGTTCTAATCTTCTTCTCCTACCCAAATCTCAATCTATGGCTCTGTCTGATATTTGTAGCAGTCCATTGTTACTATTTCATTTCAATTTCCCATTGCTTCATCCTAAACCCTACAATTCAAATTTAGTTTCAAGTAAAAGGGGGTGGCAAACAAACAAGTAAATCTAATAAGAATTTCGACCCTTTTTCTATGGACTAGATCTATTTGATTTACCCCTCTTTTAATGTATTTGGTCCTTTAGTAAGGTTAGTGGTTTTGATATCTTAATTAGTGAAACCCTAATTTTACACCCAAAATAGGATCAAATTTTAATTGATTGTGAGATCTTTACTACTCATATAATGGATCATAAAAATTATAATTAGGAGAATGATTTTATTATGATGTCAATTTAGACCAAATAGATAGATATGATTTTTCTTTTGATGTGTAATTAGTTTCTCACAAGATTACAAAATTAGATAGTGTTGCTTCTTCTACATAATTGGTTGATATTTTTGATTAGTTATTGAATTTATAAGATTTATAGTTTAGAGATACTTTAATGAATTGGTACTATGGTTAAATCTCAATTTATTTTCATGGTGCATCTTCTCCTCTCCTAGACCCATATTCTCCCTCCATTGCAACTCCAACTTCCAAGGTTTCTCATGTTATTTCTTCTAGTTTTATTCATATTTTAATGTACCTTCCTCTAGTGGCATATATAACCCTTCACCTAATTCTATCCCACCTACTTTCCATATTCACCCTTATAATGTCATCCCTTTATCTTATGCTACTAGTACATCACTTTCTTGAATTGTTCTAGGGACATCCTCTCATGTTGTTAGAAAAGGTATCTCAACCTTGAAATCTTATGTGTAATAAACATTCCATGTGATAAGTGGGCTTCAAAGCTCCCTCCAAATGGGAAGCTAAAGGATTCCCTTGTGCTATTTTTAGGGGCCACAATAGGGAGGTCTAGCTGGTGAAATTCCTCCTAGAGAGATTAAAAAGACACCTTAAAAAATAGCTTTTTGGTTTTTTTTCATATTATTCTTTTATCCCTTGGTTTCGGTGCCCATGGTATTGTAAGCTACTTTGTTGGTGTGCCTATTAATATTTGTGAATGCATTATAGGTATAATAGTAAGTCTTCGTGGGTAATTGTTATGCTACTAAAATTGCTCCAAATCTATAGTTGGTGATATTCTTGTAAAGACAAAGACTTTAGAAGTGTAATGTAATTATTGATTATTGAATAATACATTGAGGTTTTTTAGAGTGTAGTTTTTTTTCCTATAATGGTTTTGCCTTCATAAATCATTGTTTAATATAGCATATTAATTTTTTGTTTGTTTCCTTATAGTTATTTGACTAATTTATTTTGTGTATACCTCCTCTCATATGTTAGTGTTAGAAGTGCATTATATACCTATGATTCCTTTCATTTGATATTAGAGTTGCATTATGTGTTGAATCGAACACAAAATTTGTTAACTTGCATGCTACAACGAATTGTATTTAAGTACAAACCTAATTTATTTTAAGAACTATACAAGAGACATCCTACAACATTGAATCATCATAGATCATTTCCATTGCATCACTAGCTTATGTTAGCAACATAGGTATATTTGCATGTTTACTATATATCTTTAATCATTTGTACTAAATCATTAAATTGACAAACCGTACATTTAACTAATGGGAATTATTCCTTGCATGGTAAACTCCTAAAAAATATTAGTTGACAAGTCACCCCTTTTTGAATGTTGGTTCAAAAAATCAATGTGAATAGATTCTTAACATTAAATTTAACACAATGCAAATCTATATGCAAGTTCTAAATCCTTGGGCATACAAATGAATTTTGCAGCTATTATAGTGAACCAAAACATCAAATTTATTGGATTCTTGAGGCATTTAATTGATAGCTTCTAGAATTTTGTACAACATCAAAGAATCTACATAAAAAATCTTCCTCAAGCTTAGAGCTAAGTATCAATCATTTGTTTTTTTCAATTTTAACATTTATTTTACTATATTATAATTTCCAATTGAGTAATTGTAGTGTCGGTCAATTGGCCATTTGATTATTTGTATAAAAAAAAGGTTATTTTATTTTCCTTTTTATTTTAGTAAATTTGTTTTATCCTACACCCCTTAGGTCTTGGCCTTAGGGTTTTATTTCTAATTAAATATTTATTTTCAAACTTGAGAAATTCTAGTTTGTTGAGATCAATTTCATAAGATTATTTTCCTTACATTGTTTATTATATAAATTATGTATTGAGTTTACCCTAGTGTCTCATTGTCATCACCCCCCCTTTGAGATGGAGGCCCCACTTAGTACCACTATCAATCAAATCTTAATTGATTGTAAGATCTTTACTACGAGTATGATGGATAAAAATTGTAATGAGGAGAATGATTTTATAATGTGCATTTAGACTAATATATAGATATGATTTTTCTTTTGATGTGTAATTACTTTCTCACAAGATTTTGAAATTAGTTAGTGTTGCTTCTCCTACATAATTTTTTGATGATTTTCACTAGTTATTGATTTATAAGCTCTACGATAGATATATACTTCAATTAATAGCTACTATGGTTAACACTCAAGTTATTTTCACGGTGTAGACTCCGTTGAAACTCCAACTACTAGGGTTTATCATGATATTTCTTCTAGTTTTATTTAATTTTATTATGTACCTTCCTCAAGTAGCTTATCTAGCCCTTCTCCTACTTGAATCCAACCTACTTTCAGTATTCACCCTTCTGGTGTCATCCTTTCATCTTATCCCACTTGTTGTATCATTTCCACTCATCCTTCTAGGGACATCCTCTCAGGTTTTTGGAAAAGGTGTCACAACCTTGCAATCTTCTTTGTAATAAAAATTATTTTAGCCTTTGGTTTTGGTGCCCATTTTATTGTAAATTGTCTTGTTGGTGTGTCTATTAGTATTTACAAATGCATTATAGGTATAATAGTAAGTCTTTCTAGGTGATTTTTATGCTATGAAAATTTCTTCAAATCTATAGTTGGTTATACTCTTGTAAAGACAAAGGCTCTAGAAATGTACTATAATTATTATAGAGTGTGGGTTTTTCTATTCCTATAATTGTTTTCCCCACACTAATTATTTTGTTATATTATATTATTTTATGTTTTTTTCCTTCTATAGTTAGCTATATGATCAATTTAATTTTTATGCTTACCTCCTCTCATAGATTAGTGCAGGAAGCCCATACACCTATGATCCTTTCATTTGATATTAGAGCCTAATCACCTTAGATGATGTGTTATGGATAATAATTTTTTTTACTATTAATCTTGGAGTGTGAGCTTATATCTAGAAAAAGATCATATTATAAGAAAAATGATAAGCATACCAAGGATAAATATGGAGAAATTCATAAACACTAATTTTGGTATTTATAAGCTCAAGATGGAGGATGTTCTTATAGATAGAAGTCCATGTGCTACCATAGCCAAACCCAAACCCAATAAAATGAATCAGGTTGACTAGGACAATTTGGATAGAAAAGAAAAGGACCTTATTAGGCACTATTTGGTGACTTTTTATTGTTAAATATCCATAAAGAGACTAATACAATGGACCTTTGGATGAAGTTGGGTGAGATTTATTAGAATAAATATGTGGTAATTAATGTTTTCCTAAGAAATCAGTTACATGCCCTTAGGATGGAGGATGGTGGTTATGTAGCCAAACATCTAAAAAAAATAGCATGATTGTTACCTAGTTACACCTTGTTGGAGTGAAGATGGAGGAGGAGAATCATTGCATGGCTTTCTTATCTTCTTTTCCAAATTCATGGGATCACATGGTGGTGGAAATCTAGAGTATTGCTTCTAAGTTGAAAATGGATGAGGTAGTTACATCACTAGTCTCAAAGGAGATGCAAATAGAAACTTCTAATCTACTATGAATGCCATATATATTCATGGAAGATATAGAAAGAGAAATAAAAGAAGAAGGACAAAATTAAAGAAAAGTTTGTATTTAGAACCCATGTGAATTTTAAATATTCTAGAACATCATTGTCTAAATGGTGAAATTGTAGCAAGGTTAGAATTCCCATAAATTTTAGAAATACAACTCCTAGACATCATGGCATGTAGGAATGTTTTGTCTAGACTTGCAAGTGGATATCACATCCCTCCAAAGTAACCTTTCTTTCATGATTTAGGTCATTTAGCCCCTAACCATTGATCTTCCTTGAAAAAGCTAGACCATAGATTCTTGTAGATATTGTATTAGGAGGAGTTGCACATAAGTTGTGGAAATGAATATTCTTGAACCATAGAATATATAGGTTTCTAATGTCTATGGGTTGTTTTGAACTTTTGTGAATGTTATGCCATTTTTAGAATCATGTGGATTGGGTATATATTAATTTTAAGAAGAATTTTACATTTTAATAATTTGATCTTATATTAATAAAATAAAAATTAATCTAAATTTTTAAGAGTTAAATAATTGTCATTTTTTTAATCAATGTTATTTCAACAAATATTTTGTATTATAATACACAAGGTATTTTGTCAAACAATTTATTTGGTTTGTCTACATGTTTCAACATTTTACATACATGTCTACAAAGCTAATTGCACTAGAAACACCAACTAATAAAATTATTTTCTCCTTTATGCTTTGATGGATGACAAAAATCCAATTAGATAATGACATAGTAAAATGCATTATTTCAAATAAGATAAGAACATGACAACATTTCTTGGAGGCATTTTATCAACAACTCATGTGACTTGTTTATGCTTCCACATTTTGTATACATGTCTAGAGGGTAGACGCAACTGCAACATTTGATGATTGACAAATATTCATTTTGATAATGACATATGAAAGTTTTCAATCAATATTGCTTTAAATAAGGTAAAGGTGTGATGACATTTTTTTGAAATATTTTGTTAAATAATCCACATTACTTTTTTATGCTTCTACATTTTCTTTGTATGCGTAATTGCAACTATAACACCTAACTAAATTCCTCTATTCTTTATTTTTTTATAGCTTAAAAAAATCAAATTGATAGAACAAAATAAATAAATATTATATATTGTAATAATAAAATTGTATTATTTAAATTTTAAATAAGATTCTTGTACAAAGTAATTAATACAAGTACATGTCAGATATTCTTAGATGGTTCCTCTCCAATTTAATAAGAACTCTTTTAATTCTCCAAAATAAATTAAAAAAATATTACTAATCTAAAACAAATTTAGATAAGATCATCCTAAAACAATATGTGCACGACTTCACAAACACCCATTCACATTGTTTAATTATTAAACTTTTTGTTTTAACTTTAATTACAGAAATTTGAGAGTCAATATATACCAGTAATTACCATAAACATGATAGCCATGATTAATTTTAAGATATCTATCACAATATAATTAATACATTAAGAAGAGATGTGACTAAGGAAACTCGAATAATGAGCCCACATGCAAACTCCAATTATTGACAAATTCTGGAAATTCTTTTGTCAAATTAGATGTTATCATATCTTTACTCCATAATATAATCATTTTTGCATACATCTCTTTTGAAGCAAAGAAAGTATGTTTTAAGTTTTTCAATTTGAGTTCATTATCCAATTTTTTTTTCTTCCTGTAAATCTATCAGTTCGTATTTTTTTAAGAATAAATTTATTAAATTTTTACAATTATATATAAGTAGATCAAATGTAAAGGGTAATGTAAAGAGTTTCTTCAAATCAATAATGATTATGAAATGACTATCTAGTCTTTAGAATGCATTAATGTATAAATATGCACAAATTATCTTCATACGTAGTAACTTATACATTAGTACATTCTAAAAATTGGATAGCCATTTCCCAAGAACCATTATCTTCCTAAGATCATACATAATACCAAAGTTGTTGTAATGTTTCGTAGGTTGTACTGTCTCCTTCAACTACCCCACATATGGTGCAACTAGTGGATGGTCTTCCTTAGAGCGTACGGTGGTTACCATACGGTACACTTCCCTCACGCAATCAGCGTACGATAAGATTGGTATGCTCCTTAGGTCGTACGATGGTGACCGTACGAAACACTCCCCTCAGGAAGTTGGTGTGCGATGAGCTTGGAGCTTGATCGTACGGTGGTAAGGTTGTACGGGTCATACAGTAGTGGTCGTACGGTGGGTGAGTTAACTGCCGAGTTTCTCCCTTGCACCCTCCAGACATTTAGACAGTTCAGCATTGCAAAATGGAATGATTTTATTATTATTCCAGATACAAGAGACTTAGATGTAGATAATGAATATTCACACATGTACAGGAAATTATATTGATAGTGATCATAGATTACATAGACTCCAAATAGAAGCAGAATAGGGTCAAGAGAAACTCCCACCGAAACTACGGATGCCAAGTAGGGAGGATCTCTCACCTTCAAAATGACAGACAAGCTGAACTCCAACTGGAATTCACAATTACAAAGAAAAAATACCAAATTTTCATACCTACAACAATGACTAACTCGGCCATATATATGGGCTCTAGGAAGTTTCCCGAAGGATTACAAACGGGCCAACACCAAAATGTTTATAACTAACTAATTAATAAAAGGGGCCCGAGATATATTATGAAGTACGGGGTCGTACAATAAATTATTTAAGTTGACTATTTAATAATAGCGGGGACATTACAATCCTCCTAGCCCAAAAATTGCTTGCCCTCAAGCAATTGTAGAATCTGATGCTCTCTGATCTGTTCATTCTCCCAGAAGATTACCTCCATCCATTTGGCTGAAATTTCCCTTTAGTACCACCTTCTTGCCATCCACTTCGAATGAGAATTTCATCCTCTTGAATCTTTGTGTGTACTGGTCGAGGGTCTCCATCCATTGAATGCCCAAGATGACATCTGTATCATCCAAATCAATCACGAAGAAATCATTTGTCACTGTGTAGTTTCCCATGGTGATGTTGAGTTGTGGAACCAAATGAGTACATGACAATAGATTTCCTCCTGCTAGCTTGACTTCGAACCCCTCATGCTCCTTTGTATGCAAACCCCTCTTGGTGATGAGTGATGAGTTGATAGAGTTGAGAGTGGCCCCACTGTCTAACATGACTATGACTCGTTGCCCTTGGAGTGTACCGTGAACCCGAAACACACTGCACTCTGGAGTGCTGGTCAGAGTGGTAATGGTGCTTCCCTTAGGAACTAGTGTGGAAATTCTCTCTACACGATCTATGTTTTCTTTATCCTCCCTCGTGCTTTACTGACCATCTTCCTCATTCTCTTCTTCATTGTCAGACACCACTTTAATGGCTAAGCATCGGTGCCCTAGTCCCCACGGCTCCTTGCAGGTAAAGTAGAGTTTCCTTCTCCTGAGTTCCTACCTTGTGGCTTCATCTAATGATGTCTTCTTCAAGGCTAGGGGCGGTTTGTCATGTGAGTAACTCTCAAAGGAAGAAGATGAGGTCACCATGTGACGCGCCTTCTTAATCGTTTCAAAGAGTGTGTTGGGATTGAACCCTTTAACCCAACCCTTCAATGGTTCCATCAATCTGTCCATGAATAGAACCATCAATCTCCTCTCCGAGATATTTGTTACCAACACGGACTGTCTCTGGAATTTTGCAATGTAACTGTCCACAAGCCCAGATTGCTTTAATTGAGCCAATTCCTTGAAGTTGAGTTCTGGGTCCTTTCCATCAAAATGATCTATAAGCCTCTCTGTGAATTCGGCATATGAAGTTATTTGATCATGGTCAAGGGTGACCATTCCATGATGCCACCATTCATGAGCGACTCCTTCCAGGTGAAGTGCAAAAAATTTGATAGCTTCATCTTCAGGCATTGGGTTGAGTTGGAAGTAGGTATCTTCTTTTTGTACCCAAGCTCGTGCCGAGGTTGCTCTGATCCCATCAAAGGATGAAAAATTAATCTTACCAACCTTTTGTTTGATATCACAGTTGTAGTAGCCATGACTTCTACCACCTGAGTATTTCGTCTGGAGTTCAACATAATCCTTGAAGGATATGTCTCCCTCGAGATTTGCATCCTTCCAATCTTGATTCGGTTGTTCTTGCAAATCCTAGAAAGTGGCCTCTTGCTCCCCGCAGGGTGATTTTGTTCTCTAGGGAAATGTCGGCATCAATGGCCAAAAATGGGAGCGTTGTGGGTTTGACCTTCCAGTGTCCGAATTATCGCCATGATCTCCATTTGTTTTACCTACGGCCAATTGTCGCAATGTATCCTCCATGATTTTTTGTTGTTGTTCTCCTTTGATCATTGTTTCGTTGAGTTGAGCCTGACTTTTGGTTAGCTCCCTTAACAGTGCCATAACTTCCTTGGTAGGATCTTGTGGTTCCCCCATTCTATCGACAGAACGATACCTCCTTCTGGTGTACACCTACATCCACTACCTGATAGGTTGGCAAGATCACTAGCTCTGATACCACTGTAATGTTTTGTACGTCATACGGTCTCCTTCAACTGCCCCACGTACGGTGCAACTGGTGGATGGTCTTCCTCAGAGCGTACAGTGGTTACCGTATGGTACACTTCCCTCATGCAGCTAGCGTATGGTAAGATTGGTATGCTCCTTAGGTCGTATAGTGGTGACCGTATGGAACACTCCCCTTAGGAAGTCGGTGTGCGATGAGCTTGGATCTTGATCGTACAGTGGTAAGGTCGTATGGTAGTGGTCATACGGTCGAGTTTCACCCTTGAACCCACCAGATGTTTAGATAGTTCAATGTTGCAAAATGGAATGAGTTTATTATTATTCTAGATACAAGAGACTTAGGTGTAGATGATGAATATTTGCACATGCACAGGAAATTATATTGATAATGATCACAGATTACACAGACTCTGAACAAAAGAAGAATAGGGTGAGGAGAAACTCCCACTGAAACTGTGGATGCCAAGTAGGGAGGATCTCTCACCTCCAAAATGACAGACAAGCTGAACTCCAACTGAATTCGCACATACAAAGAAAAAATACCAAATTCGCATACCTACAACAATGACTAACTTGACCATATATGTGGGCTCAAGGAAGTTTCCCGAAGGATTACAAATGGACCGACACCAAAAAGTTTATAACTAACTAATTAATAAAAAGGACCCGAGATATATTATGAAGTACAGGGTTGCACGATAAATGTTTAAACTGACTATTTAATTATATCAGAGAAATTACAGCTGTCTATATTCATTAACTCTATTATCTTTTTTACAACTACTATATATTATTTGATTCATTCATAAGAATAGAATTAGATGCATTTAATATCATAAAAGTATTAAATTCATTGATCTTCTTAAAGTGATGGACACCTTCCTTAAATAATCAATAGAATAATTATTACTTTCAATATCTTTCTTTAAGAAGTCATCTAGAATTATAGATGAAGATATGACTTATTCTTGGGCAATCTCAAACTTATTGTTGATGACTGCCTGAGCTCTTTCCAAAAAATAAACACTCCAGAGGGAAGGACAACAGATTCATCTTGTCTTAAAAAAAACAAAGAAGAATTTTTTTATCTTGCACAAAACTTGTTTAAAGTGGTTGGAAGAGTAGTTGTTGATATGACCTCTATATATGTGATATTAAGACAAGACAACTTCTTATCCTTAAGAAAAAAGGACACATAACAAGACATCGCCCAATGACAGAGTCATAGTTGGTTGTCTAAAAGTGAATGGACCCATTCTTATGAGTAACATGAAAAACTTAAGTGGGTTAGCATGAAGATATTGGATTGAATGATAATAAAATTTATTGTACTGAATACTTCAAGATGGAAAAGTTCATAAAAGAAGCATCTTGCAATTTGAATGCATATTCAAACGGTTCTCTTCAAGGCAGTTTTTTCCCTTTGGTCAGCTTCTAATTTAAGTGCAATTTTGTTGGGAGGGAGTTGGTCTTGTCTTCCTTTTAGGTATGGATGTTGATAGGGTTACACAAAAGGCAAATTCATTAGATGGACATAAAATAGTTTTTATATCATATTTAATAAAATGAATTTTTTTAATATTAGTGTATATATAAGTTCATTTTTCTTTTAATGGAATATGGAATGTGCTTGTATAAGAACTAATTTTAAAAGAATTGTTAATTATGTATGAATTCAATTCTTTTGGTTGATAAATCATTTTATTTATGTGATACATATAAACTAGTATACCTATCTTTAAAAGAATATAGATAAAGTGCATCTAAAGATATCATATTTGTTCATTATTACACTTATTGAATGATGGAGAATAGACATAATTGATTGATTAGTTAAACTCAAAATGAGTGGTAGTTGAGATATGGAAGTGAAATGAATTAAATTTGTTTAATTGAGTGCATGAGAAGAGAAAATAAATTTTAAATGTTTTTTTTTCATGCATTTATGTATCACAAACACGTCAAATTAAATGTTTCTAGTTTTTATTGATGGACATTTTTCCATCCATATCTGACTATAATACGCCTTCAACGAAATAATTATTTTTTTCTTTATATAAATATAATTATCTCAATATCAATTTTATTTGATAGTCATTTAACATAATGTGACATCGTTTTATTAACCCATGCAAATATTTTAATGGTTTGTACTACAATATTGTAATAGTATCAAATGTATATCATATACTTTTATCTCTTTATTTGGACCCATTTTGATAAGGTTATCCTTCACACATTTATTCATGCACACATGTACATTTTAGTTTAAAGTTAGTAAAAGTCATAAACATGATTGGATTCCATCTATGCACATCCCTAAGGACTAATGGACAAATTTTCAATTTAGTCATTCATTATCCTATGTCAAATCCACATGTGGAGAACTAACACTAAGTTAGTTTTCTAGCACCCAAGTTCGTTTTAAGGCATAAAAATAAATCCAAAATTTTCAAAACTTAAATTTTAAATTTATGCTCAATTTGAATCCCTTTTATTAGTCATTATGTGTTGAATTGAGCACAAAATTTGTTAACTTGTGCACTAGGGTGGATTGTATTTAAGTAGAAATGTAATTTAATTTAAGAACTATAGAAGAGACATCCTATAACATTGAATCATCAAAGATCATTTGCATTGCATCACCAACTTATGTTAGCATCATAGGTATCTTTGCATGTTTGCTTTATATCTTTAATCATTGGTACTAAATCATTAAATTGACAAAAGGTGTTTAACTAATGAGAACACTTATTTCCTAGCAAACTCCTAAGAAATCTCAGTTGACACCACTCAAATTTTTTAAATGTTGGTTTTAAACATTGATGTGAATAGATTCTTGACATCAAATTTAACACGATTGAAATCTATATGCAAGTTATTGTTCCTTGGGCATAGATAACAATTTTATAGCTAGGAAAGTGAAACATCAAACTTATTGGAGTCTTGAGACATTTACTTGATAACTTCTAGAGTTCTAACACTTTAGAGAATCTGTTAGCAACATTTTTCATACAAAATATTCATCAAGCTTAGAGCTAAGTATCATTGATTTTTATTTTTATTTTGAATTTGAGCATTTATTTCAATTCATTAGAACTTTCAACTCATCAATTGTAAGGCCAATCAATTGCCTTGTTTGATTATTTGTATAGAAAGGGGTATTTTATTTTTCTTTGTATTTTAGTAAAAAAAATTCTCCTACACCCCATTAGTTTTTGGCCTTAGGGTTTTATTTATAATTTATTATTTATTTTCAAACTTGAGATGTTCTAATTTTTTGAGATCAATATCATAATATTATTTCCCTTGTTATATCCTTGTTTATTATTTTAAATTATGTATTGAGTTTATCCCAATCTCTCATTCTCATCATCCCTTCCTTTTGAGATGAAGGTCCCCATCAGTAGCACTACTCATATGATGGATAAAAATTATAATGAGGAGGATGTTTTTATTATGATGTGCATTTAGATCAAATAAATAGATATGATTTTTATTTTGATGTGTAATTACTTTCTCACAAGATTACAAAATTAGTTATAGTTTCTTCTTCTACATAATTGGTTGATGCTTTTCACTAGTTATTGATTTATAAGCTTTGCAATTTATACATAATTTAATGAATTGGTACTATGGTTAAATCTCAAGTTATTTGCATGGAGCATCTTCCCCTCTCCTAGACCCATATTCTCCCTCCATTGCAACTCCAACTTCCAAGGTTCCTCATGTTATTTCTTCTTGTTTTCTCCAATTTTTTTATGTACCTTCCTCTAGTGGCATATCTATCCCTCCATCTACTTGTATCCCACCTACTTTCCATATTCACCCTTCTAGTGTCATCCATTTACCTTGTCCTACTAGTTCCATCACTTTCTCTCATCCTTCTAGGGACATAATCTCATGTTGTTAGAAAAGGTGTCTCAACCATGCAATCTTATGTGTAATAAAAATCCCCCATGATAAGTGGGACTCAAAGGGCCCCCAAATGAGAAGCTAAAGAATTCCCTCATGCTATTGTTAAGGGTGGAAGTCCTCCTAGAGATCTCTTGTTGAAAAGGCAATGTCCCTTAAAAAATAGCTTTTTGGGTAATTTCGTATCATTCTTTTATCCCTTGTTTTTGGTGCCCATGGTATTGTAAGCTACTTTTTTGGTGTGCCTATCAATATTTATGAATGTTTTATAGGTATAATAGTAAGTCTTTAGTGATAATTCTTATGCTACCAAAATTGCCTCAAATCTATAGTTGGTGATACTTTTGTAAAGACAAAGACTCTAGAAGTGTAATGTAATTATTGATTATTGAATAATGCACTGGGATTCTTTAGAGTGTGATGTTTTTTCCCCTATAATGGTTTTTCCCACATGATAAATAATTTTGAACTATAGCATATTATTTTTGTATTTATTTCCTTATAGTTATATGACCAATTTATTTTTTGTGAATACCTCCTCGCATAGATTAGTGTAGGAAGTGAACTATACACCTATGATTCCTTTCATTTGATATTAGAGCCTAATCACCTCAGATGATCTGTGTTATGAATACATCTTGGAGTGGATGCTTGTATAGAAATATCATATTATAAGAAATATGGTAAGAATGTCAAGGATAAAGATGGAGGAATTTATACACACTAATTTTGATATTTAGAAGCTCAATATGGAGTATGTGCTTATAGATAGAGGTCTATGTGCTACCATAGCCAAACCCAAACCCAATAAGATGAATCAAGTTGACTAGGACATATTGCATAGAAAATAAAAACACCTTAGTAGGCCAAATTTGGTGGCTTTGTGTTGTTAAATATACATATAAAGAGACTAATATATTTTACCTTTGCAAGAAGTTGAGTGAGATTTATTAGAATAAATATGTGGTAAACAATATTTTCCTACGAAATTAGTTCCATGCCCTTAGGATGGAGGATGGTGGCTATGTAGTAAAGCATCTATTGTAACATGAGTGTAGTTGTACACCTTGTTGGAGTGAAGAGGATGTAGGAGGATCATTGCATGGATTTCTTATGTTCTTTTTTAAATTCACAGTATCACTCGATGATGACAATTTAGAGTATTGTTTATAAATTGAAAATGGATGAGGTAGCTACATCATTAGTCTCAAAGGAAATGCCAAAAAAAACTTCTAAATCTACTAAGGATTTAATATCTACTCATCAAATATAGAAAGAGAAAGGAGATAATAAGAAAAATATTAACGAAAATTTTTGCATTTAGATCCCAGGTGATTTTCTCAAAAGTTTGGCTTGATTTTTGGGGACTAGGTAGCACAGATCCACCCCGGTCCTCTGAATTTTCCATCATCAAAAGCTAAACCTATTCATCATTGTCGACATCACTGGAATTCTTGAGTACAACTCCTATACTTGTTTCCTACACACACAAAGAAAGGGAAATATGTTAGGGATAGGGGTTTGCCTAAGTTAAACCCTAGATTAAGAATTAAACTTGAATAAAATAATGCAAATATTGAAATAAATGTTAAGGAGATATACCTCAAATCTGCAATTGTTGATGACGATGCAATGTTTTTTGAATGTAATCATAAATGTTGAATTTAATGGCATGACAAACACATGAACATGAAAAATTCTAATCATACACACATGCTTGCATGAAGATTGATGTAACTTTCCTCCATAATGCTTGAATGATGAATATGTAGCCTTGAATATCTTAAAATGCTTGATGATGAATGCTTCATGGATGCACGAATACGAGGGTATGTGATTGATGTCAAAATGGATTGATAGGATGTCTTTGTATAGGATTCCTTAGGTAGATTACCTATTAGTCCAACCTATAATGGTCATGTGTAGCCCCTGGGATCAAATGGCATCAAAAATATATAACCCACCCCATTTCAAATTGGAGCCCATTTGAGAGGGACCAGGGTATTTTGGAGTCCCTTGGTCTAGGCTAGGGCATAGGGCATCCCACACCTTGGCCCTTCTACAAACAAGACCAAAATAAAGAGCAAGGAGGGAGGGGATCCCATGATGGAACCCACCAAAGGGTGTTCATTACGTCAAAGTTGGAGAATAGGATCAAACTGGACCTAAGAGGGGATGGAGATAGGATGCACTAAAGTAGGATAAAAAAACTTAAGGTGTAAATTGGACCGATTACAATTTGCAATGCTATAATATGTATGTTTAGTCTAGAGACTAAACAGATTTAGGTGTTGTTATGGCTTTTCATTTGTGGTTTTGTGCAGGAGATCATACTTGACACAATTAGCATTTAAAGGTGTATGTAGAAGGACATGCTAAAGGTTTTTATTTGTAGTGTTTCTCTTTTTGCTCTTGGTTATCTTCATGTATGCTTGGTTCCACATTACATTAGATTTGAGGTTATTTGGAGCTATGAGTTAACTAGTTTGAATTCATGTGTTGCCATGTGGGGGATTACATGGAGGTTTATTTATCTCTTTCTTTTGTTAGTGTGGAGAACAAGGGAGAGTTTGGAGACTTGTTGTGAGAGTTGTACTTGTAGGTTATTGGTTTATATGTTATACACATTGATGTGGATGTTCCTTGATACTAGATGGTTATTGTTACACTTTCTATGTAATGCTATTACTAGGTTCATTTCAGATTTGACATTACCTATGCGGTTGGAGTTTTTAGGTTTGTATTTGACAAGCATTGCATTTGGAGCATATGTTTTCGCATGTTATAGGTTGTATATGTTGGTGCTATGTCACTTGATATTTTTTGTATGTCTTGGAGGTATGGATAGTTGGATGTGTTAGCACTTAATGTGGGTTCTATTTCAGCTATGGCTATTGGTTCTTCACAACTACCTTTGCATTTGATGCCTTTGGATTGAGTGCTTGTGTTTGGGATGTTAGTTGAGGTAGGACTTATCATTTTTTGTGACAAATTGTGTGGCTTTCTCTTTACATGACCTCTTCTATGTGCAGTGGTAGTGGAATGGTGGAGGATGAGAGCATTCATGTATGACATGGTGGTCACTTTGTTTCTTGTTGTAGGTACCTTGATGGAGCACATGGAGCACTCAGATTCCATGATTGTATATTTGGCTAGAAGGATCATTCCCTTGTTCATGATCAATGTGGTTACTTATTGTCCCTTATGAAATGTATACAACAAGTGGGAGAATGTTGGGAAAATAAGTGTTGTACACCTTGCATAATCAAAATTATAATTGTAATATTTTTTTATTGCATGAGTTGTGCATGGACATATAAAGTGTAGAGATTATCTTAGAATATTCTTGGGGCCAGTTGATGAGTTGTGTTGTAACATTGGGGTATATTATATTGTATTTATTTAATATTAGGGAAAGTAATTTGATAAAGTACCCAATATTAGATGTGGAGTCAATGGACTAGTTAGCCCATGGTATTAGCACATGGTTTTGATGTAATACCACTTGGTGGTTTTGTGGGATCTTGTGTCTATAAAAGAAACCACAATGGTAGTTGTTTGGGTTAGCTAGGTTTAGCATTTAGAAAGTTGGAAGCATGGCATGGGATGTGAGGTTACGTGCTTGTTCACATGGAGTGTTTGTTGATGGTTGGGGTTTCAAAAACTTTCATGGTTGTATTTTTAATGTTACATTGTTGATAATACATGGATGATAGATATTTCTGGAGGCTGCGTTTTTCCCTGATGAAGGCTTTCCTAGGATATATATTGTGTCATCTTGGATGAGTATGTTTTCTATTCTTTGCATGTGGATCATAAGTGTTTATTTTGTTGATTTCTCAATTGGGTTATGTGGAAATTGTCATATGTATGGTTGCAAGTTTCCTTTAACTTAATGGTGCTTTTTATTTTATCAAACTAAATATTTATTTTAGTTATGATCAAATCAAAATTATATATGAGGATGTACATAAGACCATTTCAAAAGGGCAATATCTTTTGGCCTCACAAATGCACCATTTACATTTCAAAGTTTGATGAACTCTATCTTTGGGGCATTATTGTGGAAAAATTATTCTATATTAATTTTTTATGACATCTTAATATATAATAAAACTTGGGAGGAATACTTGTAGTACATATAAAATCAAGTTTTTAGAATTTTTGTCCAACAACAACTTTATGTTAATCCATCCAAATGTGTGTTTAGAGTTAAAGAATTAAAGTATCTAGGTCATGTTTATTCACATGAGGGTCTTAAGGTAGAACCTCATAGGATCAAAGGCCATATTAGAATGGAAAATTCCTAGGAACCAAAAGAACCTATAGTTTTTTTCTTTTTTTAGGGCTTATAGGTTATTATTGTTGTTTCTGTTAAGAATTTTTGTAGCATATTATCATCACCTCACACAAAATTGTTGAAGAATGATTACCTCTATTATAATGAAACAACTACCAAGGCATTGTAGAAGATAAAGCCACATGCACAAGCTACCCCATTTTTTTCTAAAACATTCATTGTAAAATATGATTATTCAAGACATGGTATAGGAGTAGTAATCATGTAAGAAGAAAGACCGATAGTATTTGAGAGTCACCAAATCAAAGTTAAGAACATATTAAAGATAGTTTATGGAAAGAAATATTGGTTATCCTACATGAAAGAAAATAAAATAGACCTTATCTACCAAGAAGATGCTTTAAGGTATAAAGAAATCATGATAGTCTCAATACTTCTTGGAACAAATTTTGTCATCTAAATAACAAAAAAATTGGATAAAAAAGATATTAGGATATGAATTTAATATCATAAGAAAGGAAAGAAGAATACTTTGTTGATGCGCTATCTAGAAGGAATTAAACCATAGAGTCAATAGTGTATGGCATTTTCATATTACATGAAAATTGGGTAAATCGGGTATTTAAGAGTGGAAGGAGGATAATGGATACTCAAACCCTTAGTAATAAATTCCAACGAGATTGAAGTGTTTCCAATAATTTTTCATGGAAAATAAATGTTGTATGGTCCAAGGATAGGTTGTACTACCTATATAATCTCAACCCTTAAGTTTAATTTATTAGCATAACTACATGCTTCTCCAATTAGTAAGAACTTAGGATTATTAAAAAATTATCATAAAATTAGGCAAGACTTGTTTTGGGTTCATCTCAAAGGAGATATTTATAAATTTATAATAGAATTCATGGTATTCCAAAAAAATAAAGGGGAGATAATTAGTATTCTATCATTTTTATCTATTTCATGTAAATATTTTTGATTAAGGGTAAAATAGGTTTTGAAGGGACCCAAAACCCTTTTTACAAAAGTCAAAATGTTGTCACAAGGATATTCACATCTAACCAACAGCCAACATACAACACAAACTCAAAAAAACAAAAGAAAGAAAAAAGCCAACACAAGAAAATAGGAAGCAAACCCACAAGACACTAACAGAGGTTTTTGAGGGCTTTTGCTACCTCAACCTCCAATTGGTCAAGATTTTGAGCTCGATTCTTCATATCACTAAGTTCCATCTTAGCTTGCTTTACAACCTTCTTAAGGTTGCCCCAAGTTTGAGTGCATGGTCCCTTGTCATCAAAAACTTGTTTACCCTTATCAACATTGTCATCAAAAACTTGTTTACCCTTATCAACATCATCATGATCAATGTAAGTATTATCAGAAGACGTAGGATCCTGCATCTTCTACCATTCATCCACCAGGTTCTTTATGCTACCAGCACTGCTATGGATAGTCCTATAACTCACATTAACAAGATTAATCAGATTATCATTGATATTTTTCATCTTTGCCTTCAGTACATCAATACGCTCCTCATAATCAATTTTTAGGATATTAACATAGTTGGCAATATTTTCCAAAATCATCAACATTTTCTTTTCATCCTCCTCTAACCTAGAGCTACCATCTCTTTTTTCAAGGGATTTAATTTTTCTCTTCATGGATCAGATGTTTACATCAATATGGTTATTTTTTTTTTTTTTTAAACTTAGACATTCTAAATTAGTCCATAGCTACATCTCTAGAAACATCAAAGCAAGTCATTTGGGTCCTCTCTTTCAAAGTTTAATAATGGGGAATCACTCTGCAGATATCTAGGAAATGGGGACTGGGAAGCTCTTTCTTCACCATCTAAAGAAGGAGATGGAGGAGAAGAGTGTGCCCCCAAGCCACGAGTACCAATTTTATCATGGCCTTCCCTCAAACAACCTTTATCAAAATTGTCATGGCCTTCCCCACTAGGATTATGATCCTCCTCATTACATGGGATTTTCTTGCCACTATAAATCTCATCCCCTAAAAGAGGACCTTTGGAACCCTAGCCATCCACATTCACCCTCTTACTTTTATTACTCTTGCCATCCCCTAAAATTAGATATCTAGAACCTCGAGTTACCTACATTCACCCTCTTTCTTTTCTTCCTCATACCCTTCATAGTTCAGGTGAGAGGGGGTGCTTCCTTATCTTGGCAAGAAGAAAAACAAAACATTACCAGCTATGAATCAAACCAGAGTTGATAATATCTTCCACATTAGGGGGAAGGGGGTCACCCCTATACCAAATAAACTCATCCCTCCTAAGCACCCCCATATTGAAAAATGAGTGTGCCTAGGTATTTCCCTCCCTAAAGATATGGGAAATAAAAACATTATCAAAGGAATTGATGAAAAGCAACAAGTCATTAATCAAGCTTTCAATAGACTAGCTAGGCTTCTAAATTTTCTTCAAACATTGGATGATGTTGAGGGAATCACCTTCAACCCAAACTTACTTAAACCCCTAAGAGTAAGTGAGTCTAATCGAGCTATAATCAGTAGCTACTTCAGCAAGGTGATTGGTCTAGTTCTTAAAGGGAGTGGCACTGTTGAAAGTAGCCTACTAAATTCATTTCTCAACACACCCACCCCCCCCACCAACAACCAACTGGCCCTAAAATATTCCATGTAAATGATGAGAGGAGATATCCATGGATTTCATCATAGGGTTGTCCTTATCTAAAGGAATATTTTCATCATAGTTGTTGTGGAATATGTCTCTAAATATGATCATATTATGCTTTGACATAGCTCTTTGTAGCAATTACTAAAACAATAACCTTTATGAATACTATTCAAAAACTATATGACACTTCAAAATTCATGGTAAGCAATCATGACCTATATTCACAATAAATTTCTGGACTGACTTTAAGGAATTCACCTTTCTCATAGTTCATATCATCCTCAATCAATTAGATAAAAATTGGGTTGTAAACAAGCACGAGGGCTTCACTGGCTAGGCAATATTATATCATGTGCATTCATATTGGGGGGTTTAATATACTAAAGATTGACAATAATATATTGCCTATCTGGTGAAAATAGGGGGGTTTTTAATTTGGGTTGTGTATTGAGAGGGGGTGACAAAAAAGGAGTTTAGGGCAATATTTTTTGAAAATGGGGGGGATTCTTTAGTATGTCATGAATGCACGTGATATAACTCAGGTTCACTAAGTGAAGCCCCTGTGTAAACAAGTTCTTGGAGACTTATCTCTCTTTTTTACTTTAGATAAACAAGAGAGATGGATGTGATGACTACCACTAGCAAAAATAGTCCAATAATACTTCCTCCAAAATATCTCTATTTTTTGCACTATATGGATACCAACTACCATTAATTACCTCTTGATTGAAAGAACACCCAAAGGTTTGAATAGTTGAAGAACACATTTAACATCATAAGTAGATAATCTCTAGTCTAAAGGAGAACTTAGCAATGTCACAAAATATAATGATGAAACAATCTAATCAAAATGATGGTCAAAAGACTTTTGAAGTGTGAAATTGGACCTTTGTTTGATTTTAACCATATAGGAAAATATCACTAAAGTTGAAAAAATGATACCAAGCTTGCATTAAAAATTACTATTATCCTTACAAGGTGTTGGAAAGGATTAGCAATGCAACACACAAATTGTAGTTAATTGTAAAAAAAATACTCAATCTTTTATGTTTCATGCTTGAAGAAGGTTATTGAACAAAGAGTTGCCAAATAGATTGAGTTGTCAACACGTGATGAGGAGATTAAAATAATTCCGAAAGCTAAGGAAAGTCTTAAAAACACAATAAGAGGCAATGAATGAGGTTGAACACATAGTATTTGATCAAGTAGAATACTTTTTAGTTGAACATACCATGTAAGAAATGAGGATTTTATGCAAAAGCATCTACACTTAATTAATGATGAGGATAATACTTATTTGAAGAGGAGGGCATGCTACACCATTAATCATATAGTGTATACAAGAATATGATAATTAGATTGATTTCATAATAACGTATAAGAAATATACATTTTTTTAAATGTCTAAATAAAAAAATAAAAACTATTTATTTGACAAATCTGTTTTACAATAAAAATTTCTATATGAAGCTAAGGATTAAATTTTATATATAAAGACACATACATATATAAACTAACACTTATTTTAAAAATATACTTATCAAATTCTTATTTATTTATTTTTAAAGAAAAGTTATTAGAAATCATGGAAACACACGTTGGGATTGATAATGTATTAAATTGGTCATGCTTAAGAAATTGGGTAGATTTTTTTAGTTTCTTAATTATTTAGGCGTGATTTTATTATTTTTGAAAAAATTATTAATATTTTTTCTAATTTTTAATTAAAGTTGTAATTTAATGGATTGAATATTATTATATTATCTTAAATAATTTTATTAAATGTTGAGAGATTATTTTAGACGCATTTTCGTTATTTTGTCATAAAGTCAATATAAAATAGATTAGAAATTTTATTTGTATTTTTCTTATTTCTAAATGAAAATAAATTATTTATTTATTTCATATTTAATGAGAATTATTTTATTTAAATGACATAATTAACTTTCTTTTATTAAATATTAATATCTTGATTTGTATGTGTATGTGTATGTGTATGTGTATGTGTATGTGTATGTGTGTATACATATGTATGTATGTATACACATATATAAGAAAGTTAGGTACAATCTTTTATTATCTTCATCTATATCAAGAATTTTACTCTGGTATTTAACATTAATATTGCTTGATCTAATAGTTTTGTAGTATACTAGATTACTAGTAAACAATCACTATAGCCTTACCTCTTTATAAACTTCAATCAAAATGAGAAATAACTTTAGAGTATGATCTTTGATTACACTATTTATTAAAGTTCAAATCTTACATAAATATATAAAATAAGATCAAAATCACGTCTTAACTAATTTTGATGAAATAAATATTCTCCAATACTTAACTGTAATTAAAAAAATTTATTAAAAATAATATTAAATTAACACAAAATCTTCCAAGAAATTTTTCATGATAATGACCTTAAAATCTTTACAAAACTCTTGTAAGAAAGGAACCCTAGAAAGTTGATATTGGAAAAATGTGTTGCGTAGGAAACATGAGGGTAGGGGACTTTTTAATTGAAGTGTAGGACAACAATGGGCCTTTGATTACAATATGAAACACTACCTACAAAAATCAAGGGATTCAAATATATATTAAGAGAAAAGCAGCATTAGAAAAAAGCAAGAAAAAGTGGTTAACACTTCACATGGAATGTGTTGCTTGCATAATAAGACATAATGCCAAAAAAAAACAAAGTATGGAAATGGGAAAAAGTGGTTACATATTTATATCATAAAGTAAAATTTGTATAAAGCTTGCTACCTTATGAAGATGTACGAGAAAATGGTGGTTTTGAGTTGATAGTTTTATACCTCATACAATTTTTTTTAAAAATATTTTCTTTAATGTTACCTCTTAAATTATAATTTGATTATTGTTTTTATTTGCACTTTACAGAATTATTGATAGTTTTATCGTCGTTCGATTTAGTGTCATTTGATAATAGTGATACTTCTATGAGTTATGAAGAGAGTATAATTTGATACTAGAATATAATGATGTTGAGTTTAAACAAAATTCTTTAGTAAACAAAAATCTTATTTTTATTACAATTTATTAAGGTATTAAAAATTTGTAGAATTTGTTACTCTTATGATGGTCATTATTCTATTATTCGATATTAAGTACAAGAAGTGGCAAATTAATATAATCATCTATTTTAAGTGGGTTTGCAATTTGAAATTTCATACATAGCTAATTCCTCTTATACTAATGTTAAGTAGGATGTCCTTTGCAACATGCATCAACGTGTAAATGGGGATCTCCAAATTCTAAGGCTAGTTTAGAAAAATATATTTACATGTAACTAACATCTATGACATGCATTTTCAATGTTGTCATATATGAGTCTTAGATTGAAAGAGATGTCAGGAATCATTATTAACCTACACTTAAGTGCTAAGAGAGGATCTCCATTTTTCCCACCAAGTGGCAAATCCTAAATTATATGAAAAATAATATTTAAAAATAATTAAAAATAAGATCTTAATTATTTTTATTACCATTTAAGAACTTAAGATTCTTATCTCAAACATAAATAAAGAAAAAGTTATTTGATTAATATTTGATTATTTGAAACACTATTTTTTTTACATTATACTATATCATTCCATTGTAAAAAAATGCTTATACAAATATAACTAGCTATATACATGATGAAGCTTTCATTCCATGACTAATATTACAAAATGGAAGTTCTTGTCTTTATTAATATCACCTAGATTAAGCATGTAACACCATAAATTATTACCCCTAACAATTTCACGCTATGTCTAGCACCCATTTTGACCCTTGTAATTGATCAAATGGAAATGCATATATCTCATGACCATAGCGCCAAACTTGATGACATCCTATAGTACTTGTCCTATTGTATAAATATTTGCTAAGGAATACATAAAGACATTATACTTAAGGCAAAGCTTTGCTAAATTTATTCCATCCTTTGAAACTTGTTATAAATTCTAACTTATAGTATGTAAGGTGCACACCAATGGTGGTACAAACATTTTAAACTAATATTTTATCTACATGTGAAGCAACATTAGTTCATTCTATTTAAACCAATGGGATAGTGTCATTCATTGGTGATAAGATCAATGGTAGTGGATAGTTGCCTCAACCCACATAAGAAGCTAGTAGTAAAAATTTCAATTTTAATTCCATGCATGTTATTGATGGTTATGCAAAATAGGAGTTGTATTGTTTGAAGTTTTGTAAGTTGTAAAATATCAACCACTTCTTAAATACGAATGATATAATTATTATAAAATAACTTGCTAGTGTCCAACACTAGTGTCCTCACAATGTAGACCTTTGAATTGTCAAAAAGGCCAAGGCACTAGCATCAAGCACTAGTGGCTTCCATATTTGGCCCCAAATTTAAAAGTTTGGATGTTGGCTTGAAGAAATTAAGATGTATAATCGTGTGTTGGCCTCTCCCGAAAAGGTTGCTTGTGGAAAGGTGTTAGTTGCATATAAAAGCAACTCTCTATCATAAACCTTCTAATAATATATCTCTCTCCAATCCTAAGCAATCAAGAGAAATCAAGTTGAGAATTCTAAGGGAACTATCAAGCTCACAACGATCTACTATCAAGTATCATTTATTGTTTATGATTCATCATTATTATTCTTTTGTAGTAGCCTTTGCAAGACTTCATGAGAGAAATTCAAAGCTACCTTACATGAGATTCAAAAAAAGGTTTCATGTCAAGGTAACTATTTTAGTTTATGTTGTTTATTTTCCTCTACTCATGACAACACATAATGGTTATTCATCAAATCATCATCATTGTTGTTGTTATGGAGATGGGAACACCAACAAGGCTTTTGATTTAGGTAATCCCCTATACAATATAATATTTTTACCCTCTTTTCATGTGTATAGGTTAATATCTTGAGACTATGATGAAGATAGTAATATATTTAGACAAAGTAGATAGTAATAAATAGCTTCAAACTTTGAATGGCAAAAACCCCTAGGATACCAGTGCTAAATGCTAGTGTCTACATACCTTTTTAAAAATTCAAAGGACAAAAACCCAATAGGATCTTGACCTCATTTTTTATATTGACTTGGGATGAAAGCACCTTCAAGATAGACGTGCTTAACACAATCAGAACCAAATTATTCTCTGTATCTCATTTCTAAATTTTTAACTATCTTCTACATTTCTAGTTTGTATTTTCCACATTATGTCAATCTTGTTTAATTAGCCTTTTTTAACCTAGTTTGTCACACACACACAACCAATCCCAATCACATGAAATATAAAAATGTGTAAGTCTAGGACAATATGACTCTTCTTTGTGGGCAAAAAGATATGCCCTTCCACATATTTAATGTTTTATGGGAGAAGGATTAACCGGGTTAATGCACATGTTAGTCTAGCATCACTTTTCCTACACATCATTTTGGTGAACTTGACTTAGCTTGCACTTATAATTGTTATAATTCATTTGCATTATATTCAAATATAATTGCATAGGTCTTATTTATTGATAAATGAATAAGGTAGTTAAATTGATTCATTGATTAAACATTACTATTGTATATGTTGTATAGAAAACGTAAAGAGATTAAAACAAAATTTTCCTTTTCTTTTAGATTAGAAACAAAACATTTAACAATTTTCATTATATCCCTTAATTATCATATTCATTTTGTCCTCACCTTTTTTCTTCTTTAGCATGGTTCATGCTTGTCCCTCTCCCAAAATTAGTCCTACTCATGAGGATATTTGGGTGCAATAGGATGATATCATTATTACTTTTTTAATGCTATTTTCTCTAGAGATGAAGAATCGACACATAAAGAGCCTAATCAAAGTCTAGTCAATGCAATTTATGTTTCCTAATCCCAACCTAAACCTGTTACTACTATTAGAGATTATGAAATCCCTAACCACAAACTAAACTAGATATTGTTGTTCAAGGTGTTAAAAACCCATCTCGACATCTTCGATACATCTTAAACTTTGCAAAATAAATAACTCAAAATAATAATCATTATCAAGATGTTTTGCAACAATATCATTACCATATGGTTGCTCACACATACAACGCTTGTAATAATAAAAAACCAATGTTTGTTCTTCCTCCTTCTCAACCTATACATCCTCCAACACCTCTTTTTTCTCAACATGGTGGTAAAGCATATGATCTTATTGAGCAACTTTGTGCTACTCTAACTAAGATATAACTTTGGGAATTGATACAATGTTCACCTAAATATCATGAAATGCTTCAAGATGCCCTACAAAAGGTAGTTCTCCCACCTAAACTACAAGATCTAATTATATAGTGGATCTATTATATTGTATGCATGCGACAAGTTTGGACATCATCTTCTCACAACATGAGATACCTTCCCTAAAATCTCAATTGAAAAATTATCCTCTTATGATTATGGTTGTAATTAATTAAAATGGAATAAAGCATACTCTAATGGATAATAGATCAAGCCTTAATGTTTGTAGCATAGATAATTTGTTACCCAAGATTAGTGTAGACATGTCTCTCATTAAACATAAATCTCTATATGTTTGTGACTTTGATAATGTGGGTAAATAGTCATTAGGTAAATCATGCTACTAGTAAAGGTAGGACCTATGAGTTTATCTATGCTCTTCCATGCCATGGATGATGCTCTCATACAATTTTCTTCTGAGTAGATTATGGGTTCATGGGGGAAATCCTATCTACTCTTCACCAAAAGATAAAATTTCATATATTATAATAAAATTCATACAATTGAGGTTGATAATAGTGTGAGTAGCTACTTGTGAGTAGAGACCAATTGTTAACCTCCTATATCCACATCTCTTAGCACTTTGATTTCTTAAAAAATAAATTGATCCATTATTATCCACTACTAAAAATAGTGATGGTCTGAAAAGTGCTTCATCTTTGAGTGTTCTCTTTGGTGATGATTAGGGTTCATTATAACTTACACCTCACTTTATTAGAGACTATAAAGTGTCACAATAAAAACCAATGACCCTAACATTGGCTTATGTTGCCTTTAAACAAATCAAATATACTAAGGATGTGATTTCTCCTTCTAAAAAGTGTCCTGATGATGGTTGGGGCTCTTTAAATTTTACCCTTGATGGACCAGTTAAGTCTAAGATTGACCCTCCTCATCTTGACATCTCAACACCCTTAAGGATCTACATTATTTCAAAGGAATCACTCTCTCTTCTCATGTTGATTCTACTATGGTTTCTTCTTCAAAATGTAATAATACTTCTCATCTAGACAAGGTATATAATATAGCCTCTCAACCTACATGTGAGTTAGAGACATGTTATGGGCCTAGATTTAAATTTATTTCTAAACTTGTATACAAAGGAAAATTTTTAGGGTGTATGGAACAAGAATTTAAAGACCTTGTGAAATCTACACATACTTTTATAAAAGAGGTTTTGGTTTCTGACCTTCTCCTTTGTCTACATTCCCTCCTCCATTATCTAATATCTTTAAATATTCTTCTTATAAATAAGAGAAAATATTGTCGAGGATCCTCAAAGCCCACTTGATTACTCTTCCTCCCCTAACATATAAGAAATTTCATAAACATAATTTATTTGTTTCTCTGCATATCATCAAGTGCCACTAGTGAATGTTGGACCTTAAGGGATAATGTAAAACAAATCATTGATTATGGTGATATCACCCTCCATTGGTTGATTCACCTATTTGTTCTTCATGTGATAAGCGATATTGGGTTTCTCCTTTGTCATGTCCCTTATAATTGATAAAAAAATTCTATTATGATGCTCCACACTATGTGACATTGTAGATTTATAAGGGGGCTCATAGTCATTCACGGTGGTACAATCTCAATTGCAGCCATTATTTATATTGGATAATAGCATATTAGTCTCTAGTACAATTATCATCACCAATACACTAGGGGGCAAGGATACTTAATTTTTGAACTTAGGTGTATATCCTTGTTTTAGGATCCCTTCCTCTTGTTTGTAATGTATTTTGATGATGAAGATCCCCTTCCTCTTTTTTGGAAGATGTATATTTAATTAACATCTATTCTTTGCTTTGAGGTGTTCATATAATGAGAATCCATTTCTTCTTCCTTAAGATATCAACATAGTAATATGGAAACATCTTGAGAAGGGGAATATTTTGTTCCTTTTTATGTTGTTCTCATTGGTGAGCTCTCTTTATGGTGGTGTTGTTTTCAATATGCCCCTTGACGCATGGCTATCAACCTATCTCTTATAATTTTGGTGGTCTATGATTCACCTAGCATAACATAGCTTGTTGGCTAGTGAATTTCACATGACTCAATTTGATTACCTACCATGACATGACTTGCTAGTTTTTTTATCATTATTATTTATGCTCCCTAAGGTATTGGTCATCCATGATAATATATCATAACCCAACTTTCTAGACCCATGCAAGCTTTTGCAACATTTATGACCCCTAGTGATAAAGCAAGTCAGTGTCAAATTCATGTACCCTTATGTGTTTTATTGTATACCTAAATATATTTATGTTATTGTATTAATTTATTTCATAGTAATTTAATCCATGTGTTTATTATATTTTGGGAATAATGCTTGTTATTGAGACAAATTTTCATACCAAAGTATCCTTACCTTGTTCAATTGGAAACTTTGTTTTCTTACATTATTATATATTTCACAATTGTCTTACATTCCTTGCATGTCTTATGTGTTTACCTCATACATGGCATGAATTCTTGATTTCTTACATGTTTTCTAAGTGACTTAAATGTGTCTTCTATATTTCTTGCATGTATGCTTTATGTCTTGAATGTCTTCCATGTGTTTTGTGTGCATTTGTGTGCCTTGTGTGCTTTCAATTCATGTCTTCTTTGTGCTTTCTCTATGATTTATATGTGATTTATTCATAATGAGTATGTTTGAAAAGTACCTTGACCTTTGTTTCTCTCTACTTCATTGTGGATATTTGCGTAAGCAAATAACCCTACCAAAGTTGGGGTAAGTGTAGCATTATAAACTGTTACCCTTAGCAATTTCATGCTATGTCTAGCACCTATTTTGGACCTTGCAATTGATCAAATAAAAATGTTTATATCTCGAGACTAGAATGACAATAGATTATGTCCTATAGTGCTTGGCCCTTCAAACTATTATATTTGGCTAGACAATAGTGCCCAATGCTAGTCCTCTCAATTTGGACCTTTGAATTATCAAAATACCTCTTAATTTGGACCCAAATTTAAAAGTTTTGATGTTTCATTTGGGCTCTTAATGCATATAATCTTATTTTAGCCTCTCCCAAAAAGGTTGCTTGTAAAAAGGTGTTGGTTCCATATAAAATCAACTCCATATCTTATTCATAACACCTAAGAATCTATCTCTCCAATCCTAAGCAATCAAGATCAATCAAGTTGAGAAGTTTGAGGGCACTATCTCACAGTAATATGCTATCAAGTATCATTCATTGTTTATGATTCATCATTATTATCATGTAGTATTAAGATTTTTCGAGACTTCGTGATGCAAGTCAACACTACATTACATGAGATTCAAGCAAGGGTTGCATGCATAAGGTAACTATTTTAATTTATGTTTGTTATTGGCCTCTACTTTTGAGGGAGCACGTGATGTTTTTTCATCATAATCACTGTTAATGTAGATGTGGGAACACCAACACAAGGTTTGACTAAGGCAAGACCCTATACAACACAACGATTTCTCCTCTTTTCATGTGTGTAGATTTAGATCTGAATATTGTAACCAAGATAGTGATACAGTTAGATAGAGCATGTAATGACGAATAGATTCAAACTTCAAACAAAAAAACCTAGGACAATAATTCTAGATGCTAGTGTCTGAACAAAATTTTGTTCTAAAATTTGGAGGATATAAACCTAGTAGGCTTTTGACCCCATTTCTGACATCGTCTCATGATGAAACCAACTTTAGGATAGAGGTACCCAACACCTGTGTTAGGCACAATCAACAATAGATTTTAGGACCAGGTTCTCTTTATCTTATTTCCAAATCTATAACTCTCTTCTATATTTATGTTCTATTTTTTCTAGATTTTTTTAATCTTATTCAATTTAACCTTTCTCAACCTATTTTTTCACACATGCACAACCAATCCCAATTGCATGCAATCATCATAAGTATGAGTCCTATATAGCATGGCTCTTCCTTATGGATAGAAAGCCAACCCCACTTACATCTCTAATGTTGTATGGGAGAAGGATTGACCTAGGTTAATGCACATGTTAGTCTAAGGATTATTTTCCTACACTGCAAATTCATGTAATAATATGAAGTTGAGGAGCTATATTGGGGATAAATGATTAAAATTTAGGCTTTATTGTGGAACCAATCATTTATGAGTGTTATAAATAGCATATAAAATATAATGGTTATGGAACACATGATTGTATAATTTATGTTTATACATCATGTATTCTTGAAGTATATATATGATTGTCTATCATTTATTATTTATTTCGATCTAATATTTTATATCAATTATCTATCTAGGTGATCATCCAAAAGATTTCAAATATAAACAATATAAACAACTATTATCAAGAGGAAATCATTGATTTTATAGCTATAAAAATATGATTAATTAAGTTATTTTGAGATACACTTTGTTACGCTTAATGAGAAAAAATCCCCTCAACTCTATAAGGTAAACCCTTAAGTCACATGAATGAGATACATAATTTTAAGGATTAAGGAAATGATGTACTTAACACTTAGTAGCATGAAATGTGAGAGGTGCCTTAACAAAGTGATGATTATCATTAAAATTTGATGCATCATGGGATAAAACTGCATACTTTCTTGTAATGTTCGATGCTAGTGGAAACATGTATGTGTTATTGATAACTTGTCTACAAGTTACAATATCTGATTCTAATACAATGACATCAACAAATATTGTTAAGGGGAACCTACCTAGGTTTTGCAGGACCTAAGGAGTAGAATATAACAATCTTGTGATTGTTTCTTATCCATTGGCCACTTATCCAAGGACTTAAAAATTGAACTTGGTTGATTCATAGAATTTCGTGGGAAACCAGTTGGAACAACCAACATCATCTTTGAACCTTGTCATGTTATATTACCTCAAATAGTAAGTTACCCATCAAGAAGACAATGTTATGACACTAACACATGGGCTATATTGGTGAGAAAGGCTTGTAAAACTTAGAAAATACAATTATCTTAAAGAGATTATTCTCTCAAGTTTGATTTTGTTAGCATTGTAATTTAGTCCTTATAAGTCTTATAGATTGTTGGATCTTATTCAACCCAATATATTTGATCCTATAGATGTTCAACTTCTCAATCAAAATTTTGGTATCATGTATTTTTTATCAATGATTGATGTAAAAGGACATGGATATATTTTCTCACAAGTAAATCCAAGGCCTTTTATTAGTTTAGAGAGTTTAAGGTTCTCTTGAAAAATTAGACTAGTACAAAGATTAACTTGTTAAGAGTTGATAATAATGGTGATCATTATTACATAGACTGAAAAAATTATTTGAGGATGACCTAGAAATTTGAGTAAGACTACTCCATACATTCGTCAACATAAACAAGAAATTTATGGAGAGGGATAGAAATATGCTTAATGGGTTTAGTCTATTGTTGAAGTTCCAAGAATTATAATTGTTATTACATGTTGCTTGATCAATAGGTCTTCTACATCAATGCTTGTGAAAACCCCCAAGGAGGTTTATATGGGAAAAAATCCCTCACTTCATCACCTTCATGTATTTGGTTGTGAATCATATGCTCTTGTGTTAAAGGAGAAGCAATCAAAGTTGGCTAATAAGGTTTTTAAATTTATCTTCATTGATTATGGCATCAATGTGAAAGGGTGCAAGCTTCGAGATATTATGCCTACAAAATTTCTCTATAATTTGAATTTTATTTTAGGGGATGCTAAGCTTTCCACTATCATTGAGCAATCAAAGGATGGCAAGATCTTATTTGTGTGGATATATCAAAGACTAAATGGTTGCACTAGATGCGGAACTAAAGGTTCAAGTTAAAGTGGATGAGGAGGATACTATAAAGAGCTCAAAGAGTTTGAAAGAATGACAATATTCACCTTATCTTTTAAGGATGTCCACTTGGTAGAGGAAGAAACTACAAAGGAATAGCCCACCTAAGTTTATATGTGTATTTACTTTGTTGACTAGCATAGATGATTCCAAAATAGTTAAAGAGACAATGAAATTGGATGATTGAGTCTTGGAAATTTGCCATGGATAAGGAGATGACTACATTTAGAAAGAATGATACATGCAAGTTGGTATAGTTTCCTAAACAATAAAAAACACCATTATTGGCAAATGAATGTTCATAAATAAGTTGATTTCTAATAATAACATTAACACATGTGAAGCATATTATGATCCAAAAGTTATTCCAAGGTTGAAGGAGTATATTTCATGATATTTTCTCCCTTCTTACAAAGTTTATATCTATAGAATTATATTAACTTGTGTTGTTTCTTTTAACCTTGAAGTTGAGAAGATGTATATAAAGACATCTTTCTTAGATGGTGATCTACAGGATGAGATCTACATGCCATAGCTACAATAGGATGAGGAAAGTTTGATTTGTCAACTAAAACAATCCCTCTATACTATTTTAAGTCTCCAATAATGTGGTAGCGTGAGATTTATGACATCTAATTCAAACCATTACATTTACTATAATAAAATAGTGATTATTTTATCATTATCACTTAACTACCAATTCTATATTGTGAGACTTGAAATCTTAGCTATCATTATATCTTGAAAAAGGAAGACTTAAGGAATACTATGTATCCTTGTGGTGGATATCAAATGGCATGGGCCTAATAGAAAAAAATGGATTGGTTAGATGAAGTATGATGAGTTTGTTTTGTAGTGTTTTAGTATCATTGATGAGAATCCGATGACTATTCCTATTTTCGTGTCGACCAAAATTTTATTTGATTAGTATCTTAAAGTACTTATAGAGATGGAGGATATCAGTTCAATGTTGTATGATAGTGTAGTTGGGAGGCTTATGTATTCTATTTTCTACACCAGACTAGGCATTGCCTAAGTAGTGGGAGTCTTGATTCATTAAATGACTAATCCTAAACAAGAACATTAGGTTATTGAAACAAGGCCTTTAGGTATTTGGGCAGTATTGTTTAGTATTCCAAATGTTATCATGTTGATTTTTTAAAGGACTATTTAGAGGATATACAAGGTTATATGGATTTAAATTGGGTAGGGGATGTCACCAACAAAACATTTACTAGTGGTTACATGTTTAGCTTATTTAGCGTTGTAGTGAGTTGGATGAGTAGTAGAAAGCTTTGCTTGCTTTATTTGTAATACAAGTGGAGTTCATCAAAGCTAATCATAGCCATTAGGAGATCATTTTTCTTTTGAGATTGTGTTCAAATGTCAGGTTGTGTAGAAAAGTATTTAGAGTTTCTCATGATAGTCAAGAAGCAATGAACCTAATAAAGGAATTCACTTTAAAACATAGATGAAGTAAAATGATATACAATATCATTTTTTTTGTGAAATGGTGGAAGATAGATTTTACAAATATTTTGATGTAGTTAGTTAGCATAGAGAGATCTAGGTGGTGTACTAAGTCTATGAGACTCTTCACTCCTAGCAAATAGTATAAAATGTTTTTATTATCTTTGTCCTTGCAAGGTGTTTGGCAAAGTGGGAGAATGTTAGAAAATGTGTCCAACCTTACATCCTAATGTTCAAATGTATGTATTAGGAACTACAAAGGTCACTTTTAGCTCACAAATGATCAAAATGAGTTTTAACTAGCCAAAATTGGTTAAGTTGATGTAGAGATCTTCAAATATTTTTAATTTCAAAAGAAAAAATTCAATCAGAGTAGCACTTCAAAAGTTATAGCCTCCAAAAATTAGGCTCTTGCTTTAGTAATGTAAGAGCATCTATGCCACATAAGAGAGATGTAAGGATTTACATATGTTGACCAAGAACATTCACCAACCAATGGTATATCTTTAGAGAGTTTGAATAAGAAAAATCAAAGCATCTAATTGGGAGAACAAACTTGACATTTTATAATAGATTATTATAGAACTTCTCCTACGGTTCAGGTGTTGGAATTTGATGAGGGGATTTGGGTGCCACTTTTTAGTGCTATTAGCTCATAGTTTTTGGATTCTCCTTTGGTGGTTTTATATATTGGTTTCTCTATTATTGGGTGCCTAAGATGGAATTTATATAATGTATTTTGTAGGTATTGTCATGCTACTGCTATTATTCTATATTTGAATGTTGGTGTTGTCTCCTATGAAGGCTCCTTGCCCAAATTGTATTTTACCAAATATTGTTGTTGACTAATAAATTAGTTTGAAGCTTAGAGGTTGTTTTTTCCCCTCAAGATGCTTTTTGTAAGATACCTATTTATCTTATGTTGAATGATTTCATTTTCTTATTTATTTCTTACAAATTACTTCACATTTATAGTTTTTGTTCATCTCTCCTTTGACATTAATGTAGGAAGAATTTTTGTATCTTAGCTTCTTTTTAGAGATGTACAAAAATTTGGTTGGCTCCTATATAGTGGTGCAAGATGAGGTGGCATTGGGGTCTTCTACCCTCATTCATTGAGTTTGAAGTTTTTGAGATCAAAAGCCTCCTTGTTATGGAGGTGTGATCTAGAAAGGATTTGATTTCATAACATGACAAAGTGAGGACTTGATTTGTAGGTCAAAAGCATGCCTTCAATGGAATCAAAACTTGATTATTTTTACAAATTTTGAATCATTTTGAAAAATTATATAATTTTTAAAAAATGACATCTCATTTCAAGTTTGCACAGAAAAGTCCTAGTTTTTGGAAGGTTGAAGTACAAAAGCTACCAACAAGAGTGATTTCACAATTGCTAATGATAATATTGAAATTGCTTGGGCATTTTTAGAAATATATGGGCAATTTTGAAGGTATCAAGTTGTTTTTGGTACCACCTCTCTGTTGAAAGCAATAGTTTCACCCAAGCTTATAAAAACATCTTGATACATTCTAGTTTTGATTTTTATATATCTTTAGTTTCTTAGACTTTTTTACTTCTAGGGGGTTCTTAAGGCTTTATTCCATAAATAGGCAATGTAAGCTTGAATTGAGCATGACAAAAAGCAAGAAGGGGATTCATAATAGCATTTTATGTATATTTTGAGTTCCTAGTGATTATTGCAAATTATCATGTAGGGTTTAGGGCTCTTGAGAGGTTGTTGAGGTTTATGAGGTGACATATTAATTTATTGATATTAATGATAAAGTCCACAGAGCTTGAACCAAGTTATATGACATTTTGAGTGATTTCTAAGTGAGATGTGCTTATGTTTTACTAGAGTTTTCACTCAAACTAGGCTTTTCCAAGGCATAATAGTGTTGTTCTTTGATGGTTTTTTATTTCTCTCTAATTTCTTCTAATTTGTTGATTCTTGCAAGTTAATTATTGTTTATTGTATGTTCTCATTAAATTTCATACATCAATGACTTACACATACTATAACCATTGGAGTTTGCAAATTAGGTTTCATGCATGCTATCTAGTCTAAGGAAAAAGATTGACGACCAAAAAGATACATGTAAACTACTTAAGATTGAGATAGATTGAAGACTTACTAATTTCTAGCCCCACCAACTAACCAACTAAATAAGTCAAATTACATTAAGATATTCTATATAAAATGAATAAAATAGATTTAATACCCAAAATTTAGGCCAATCTATTATCCATCATCATTGTAACAATACTCTTGTGGAGAATATCTATCCACATTTGACATTCATGATAAATTATTGAGATTTACAAATTAGATAGGTTTCATACATGCTATCTAGTCTAAGGAAAAAGATTGCCGAAAGAAAGATACATATAAACAACTTATGGTTGAAATAAATTAAAGACTTACTCTTTTTTAGACCAACCATCTAACAAACTAAATAAGTCAAATCACATTAAAAAATTATTCAAAATAAATATAAAATAAATCTAATGTCCAAAATTTAGGCCAATCTATTATCCATCATCATGGTAAGAGTGCTCTTGTGAAGAATATCTATCTACTCTTCACATTAATGATAAACCATGTTGGCCCTTAGCATACCTGCCCTACCAAATGAACATCCCAATAAGTGTGAAACACATGTAGTACTTTGAAAAAAAGAGTAAAAAAAAAGAAAAAGAAGCCCACACGCACGAAAGGCAAATGATGCATGCCACCGCTCCGCCGGCTGTGGGGCCCGTTATACACTCGGCAAGTTACATCGCCACGTGTCCAACATTACGCGCTTTTTAAGCTCAGCTAAAATCAAATAAAAAATATAAATAACGCTCAAGATCCGCATCACCGAAGCAACTAGATCTAACTAAGACTAGGTTCTGACAGATCCAACGGTCCACGAACAAGCCCCTGATTAAGGAAAGCTCGAGGCTCGGTGCCGAGCCTGAATGGGCTGTATACGAACTAGTCCTGTCTGTCCGTTCGGGGGATTGCCGGAGCCAGTCTTCTACGACCAAATCGCCGCTTTTATGGTCGACAATGTGCGCTTTCGATTCGGTGGGAAGTTTCTGCATATAACGAACAGATCGAGCTAAGTATCTCTAGATTTGGTGCAGTATCGGCTGTAGAATTTTGCTATATCAGGAGCTGGAAGGAGGCAACAGGGTGGCTCTTTTGTCTGGTAAACATACTTTTCTGTCTGGGAAATGCAGATTTTGGGATTGGGTTTTTGATTGTTTTGTAGATTGGTTGCTGAGAAAGGAGTTTGTAGTTGCCATGGTGTTTGAGTCAAAGGGGCAATGGCTGCCCTCCTTAGCAGGCAACTACATTGCATTTGAGTGGGGCAGGAAAGAAGGGTTTTGCAGAATTCTATTGGCTTTGATGGATTTTGGACACAAATTAGAGAAGAAATAGCATTGTTTTTACAGATGTTTGTGTGACTATTGTATTTTGAGGTCAGTCTGTGTAAGGATATTGATGCTTTGGGGAAAATTAAATGTCTTGGTGCATTAATAAGGCCTGATTGGGAATCTCAACGGTTGCTTTAAGGGAGTTATTGGTCGCTTTCACCAGTCGGCCTGGTTTTGATGGATTTGGTGTTCACAGAGGAAAATATTCCTTTTTGTTGAAGACCGTTTCTAGGAAATCACATGTTTGAGATTAGTGTTATAAGAAATTTGATGCCTTGGAAAAAGTGAAATATAGGAACTCAGCATTGTATCGTGGAGAGTTAGTAATTGCTTTCTCTGGTTGCCCTGTGGGATATTTAGTAATATCTCGAAAGGAATTTGTTGAATTTGAGTTCTTATATTGTTTTTCATAGTTTTTTGTCTTCACATTTACAAAAAAAGTAGTATTCTGTTAAAGGCCACAAGAAGGAATTTATGTGTTTGAGGTCATATCTTCCAAGGATTTTGATGCTCTTGGAACATTGATTCACTAGAAGCTCCAAGAAGCTTGGCCTAAGAAACCATTAGTGCTTTTGTGAGCGTTTGTCATTGCTTTCACTGGTTGGCCCATGAGGAATAACAGTATCTATCATGAATAGGAATTTTGTATTTTGAATACCCGTTAGGGGTTTTGTACATAAGGATTGATTTTGGGGTTATGTGATAGGATCTATGCTATAAGCAAGCTTTGACAACTCTTTTGTACATACAGAGGGTATTTTGGGATATATGAAAATGTTTGGAGCCCAAAACAAGCACGGGGAAATGTTACCCCTTATGTGGGAAAGCCAAAAGAAGAATCCCATATGGAAGGGCAATAGTAACGCACTTAGAAGGAATGTCATGGTAAGGTTTTCAGATCTGTACTCATTTACTGTTGAGGGGAGTCTGGAGGATGCAAATGTTTTCAATGAGGTGAGGGAGAGGGTGAAAGAACAAGGCAGGGTGTGGTGGGCATTGGAAGCCAGCAAAGGGGCTGCCTGGTATTTGCAGCCAAAGATATCATCTATGTCTGAAGGAATTGCTGTATCTTCATTATCACTTACCGTTCTCACTAATACCATTGTGTTGAAGAGGCTGATTAGGAAGGGGATTCCCCCTCAGTTGAGACCTAAGGTTTGGCTATCAGTTTCTGGTGCAGCGAAGAAACGGTCTACTGTGCCAGATAGCTATTACGAGGATCTTACCAAGGCTGTTCAAGGAAAGGTCACTGCTGCGACACGCCAGATTGATCATGTAAGTTGCATTGTTTATGTTTTGTCACTGTTGAGAGACACCGGAATGCAGCAAATATCATTACTATGCTTCTCTTTTGCTCAGAAGGTTTACTGTATTATCATTTATGCATCATTATTCTTCTCCTTTTGGACTTAAACAATTCCTTAACAGAAATAAATAAGCCACTTGTGGACATTTTACATTGTGTATGACCAATAGGATTCGTAAGCTTTGGTTGTTGATAAGCTCCATTTTGTAAATTAAATGCAAAGTTGGGTTTAATCCATAATGAATTGAACTATGGATAAAAGTTCCAGGTTACTTAATGCAGAGATTTGTTTATGAGGTTTATTAATGATTAGAATTTTTTAAATGTGAAGAACTCAAATGAAGATGATGGATCACAGAGCGTGATCCAAAAACATTGATGTAAAAAATTGCACACAATCAAAACCAGAAACATCAACAATAACTATTATGGATTGTGAAAAATTAATACATTCATTTCAAACAAAGATGTTAAAAACTAGCTTGTTATTTACATGTCAGGGCAATAGGTTAGTTTCATGTCATGTCATCCTCATTTCAAGTTTCATGTTGCCTGACTTCCGTTTCAATGTTACTGAAACTTGGAAGATTTTGCACTGTTTTTACCATATATGGAACAGGAAATGAGTCACTTTTTTTATGTTTATCCTTTTGTGATAAAATTATCAGGGTTTGAAAGTCCAATTTTTTTCATAGGAGTTCTCACAATATATAGCTTTTAGAGAGTCTTAGAGTTTCTGGTATGCAAATTATTGTCTAACAGTGTGATTTGAAACTAGTCATGCTGTCCAAAATATGTGAGGCTAATATAAAAGATGGTTTCTGATACAACGGGAAATGATAGCAATCTATGAGTAAATATTGGCCATTTTTAAATTCAAAGAATATTATTTTGGGATTCCCATTGGATGAAATATCTTTTTGATAGATCTTGACCTAAATTCAATGAACCTATGGCACTGCATTTGCTTTGAAAGTGTACAATTTCATCATTTCAAGATTTTTTTTAACAAGATACTTATAAATGTGTGTATAATTTGATAGACAAAAAATACAAATCTATTCTTTGTAGTTAAATCAAACTTTATAAATAGGGAATGTGATCCCTACATTTTATTTTTCTATTTATCATGACACAATTTTAAAGTTCTCTTTCAGAGCGACAATTTTCATATACATCCTTTTGCTTCAAACACCATATTGAAGCCCTATATATAATGCAAATTGTGAGCTGTCTTGATCAATATTTTTGATGCATCTTTATCAAAGGCTAGACTGTCATGAAAAAGATCCGCTGTAGAGCTCATATGAATGGGTGGCTATCATCAAGGGGTCTGTGATTTGGTGTAATAATACCTTCAAAATTGCTAGGAAAATTGTGTGCAATGTTTAACAGGAAAATGCATTTTATTGACTCTTGCAAGGGTGGGAATTTTTTTATACATGTCCTCAATTGCAAGACTCAATCTGTAATTATTTGGTGGTGGTGGCACATAGTGCAAATTCCATCTCAAGGTGAGGTTGCACAATTATGAAACTTTATTTGTGATATGGATTAGATAATGATTGGAACCAAAGCTTGCATGGTGAGAAACAGTTTTAACAGCTAAATTACACAAGAGAATAGAAAATAGTTATAGCTGAAATGGGGACAAATGCAAAAGTGAATTGAAACATTGTTGGGTTGTTTGGTTGTTTGGTTGCAGTGTGCATAATTGTTTTGGGACTATATTGTGTCAGAATTCGCTACACTCATTTTTGGTATCCGTTTAGAAGAAACAGTAGTTGTCAACACATGAATGATGAGGCAGAATAGTACAGATATTCTGAATGCTTTTAGGCTATCTGGCTTTTCTTAGAAGACGTAGGTGCCATGCAACCATTAATGGATATGCCTCTAACTTGTAACTTAGAAATTGTCAATTTCATTATGATCAAAGCTGGCTTCTGTTCACATGCTAGCCAGAGTGGATCTATGTTGAAGAGATATTTAACTCTTACTAATTCTGTGATATATTAGTTCTGCCTGTGTGTGCTATGAGAAGGCACTGCTATAGCTGCCAAGACACCATTTGTTGCATGCTTCAAGAATTTCCTTTTACTGTTTACTACAAGATGAGATGTATGCCTTCAGAAATAACGTTAAAAACAAAGATTCATTTGTCAACATGTGTAATGTTCAATGTGATACTGCACTTTTTAAATGAAAGAAGCCAATAAGAGGGGTCTCACTTTAATAAAAGCAAGTGAAGTGAATTTGACAACTAAATGCAAGTCCACAGATATACCATCTTTACATTTATGAAAAGATTTATCAGATTTTGAATGCAAAGGATTTATTTCTATCTTTTCGCAGGATCTCCCACGCACTTTCCCTTCACATCCCTGGCTAGATAGTCCAGATGGACATGCGGCATTGCGCAGGGTGCTTGTTGGATACTCTTTTCGTGACTCTCATGTTGGTTATTGTCAAGTATGGCTAGTTTTTTTTATTTAATACTTATTCTTTTTCAGCAATGTTAACAGGAACTGTTTGCGACTGTGTAGAATTTTTCCAAACATATTAAAATAATGGAAGTACTGTAAATATTGTGTTCAAGATATACTTAAAGAGAACCTTTGTTCCTCAAACAGGGTTTGAATTATGTGGCTGCACTTTTACTGCTTGTCATGAAAACTGAGGAGGATGTATTTTGGATGCTTGCTGTGCTTTTGGAGAATGTGTTGGTCAATGACTGCTACACAGACAACTTGTCGGGATGTCATGTTGAACAGAGGGTATTTAGAGACCTCCTGGCAAAAAAACTACCTAGGTAAGATTATGAACTCTCTTGTACAATGATTGGAAATGTGAGCCTAGAAACCTTTCTTTTCCTACAGTATTTCTTGACCTGTAATCTTGTTTTTTCTACTTTTCTGATTGTATGGCAGAGTTGCTGCACATTTGGAGCATTTGGAATTTGATGTCTCCCTTGTAGCAACAGAATGGTTTCTTTGTCTGTTTGCAAAGAGTTTGCCATCCGAAGTGAGCATCAAATTTTCATCTAAAAGTTTGTTATGTGTGACCCAATTTGTTTATATTTATGTACCCTTCTCATATGTCTTATAAATAATGCTTCTGTGGATGCCACTACAGACTACAATGCGTGTTTGGGATGTTCTTTTTAATGAAGGTGCCAAGGTTTTATTTCGAGTAGCCTTAGCTATCTTCAAGGTAAGTTTGCTTATTTTATTGACAAGTTTCTTTTATTTTCGCAACATTTTCTATAGTATCATTCATGATACCTTTTACAGATTTTTTGATTGGTTTCCTTTTATAACTTTGTAAAGAATGGAATCGTTATATTCATAAGGTTTTCTCCAGACTCAATATATTTTTTCTTGCGACAACAGATGAGGGAGGATGACATACTAGCAGCTCAACAAATTGGGGATGTTATTAGTATTTTGCATAATACTACGCATCATGCATTTGATCCTGATGCATTATTGAAGGTAAGGACGATAGCTTGCCACATAATCATGGTCTTGCATTTTAATCTTGTAAGCATATACTCAAGATTACCTTTGTAAACACTTCTCTGCAATCCCTCTGTATCACTGTCAAATCATTGGCAATATGATTGTCTCATATTACCTTGATTTAAATTTTCACAAATCACTCTCTATGTCTGAATAACAGGTGGCCTTTGAGCAAATTGGTTCTATGACCACAAACACAATTACAAAGCAACGTAAAAAGCAAGAACCTGCTGTAATGGCAGAATTGGATGAGAGATCAAGGCGACTCAATTCCACAGGAAATGAGAAATCATCAATTTCAGATGATTAGATTGTGTGTGTCTATACAATAACTTTTCTGTTCCAAAACAATGCCATAATGGTTGCATCTGTTTTGGTACGCTTGATATCAAGATCTGTTATGAACATGTAAATTTCAATGTGCAAAGCAGATGTGGGTTAATTATAATCAAGCCATTCCAAAGTATGCCATAGAAAATTTCACCATTTTTTGTTTCAGTGAGGTGGCAGGTGTGGAACATGCTATTGTTGCTGCAAGTTCCAAAATCTTCCCACTATCATGAGATGCAGCGGCCAATTCTTCACCATGATTTTTGTGTATTGAAAAGTTTTAAGAATTCTTGCATTATTACAAAACAAGTTGAGATGTTTGAAGTTGTCTTCTCTTGGTCATAATCTTCAGATCTGTTCATCTTTGGATAACAGTACTTGTTGGGCTGTGTAATTGTAATGTGCTTGAATTCACAAACAACTATTTGATCCTGTGTTCTAGAGTTTGTGATAAATTTTCCTATTAATCATGAACTTCAATTGTAATGGTTTTTTAGCATGTTTAACCTTTGTAAATATGCAAATACCCACCTGTTTAATCATTTAGTTCCTTCTTTGGGGGTCAGCTGTTCCCTACCAGAGAAGGAACAAAAGGAAGGGGAATATTAATGCTATCAAATTTCCACAATCCATGGCGCACATGCTATTATCTTTGCTGTTTCTGGATTTGATTGTGTCATTTTTTATCATCAACATTTCACTATCATCAAGAGGAACGAGAGTCACATGAGTCACTTCTAGTTTTTGATCATCAATGTTTCGGATCATACTGATCACTCTGATCCATCATTCGGATGAAGCTTGTGTGACTCGTTCATTTTAATGAAGGATCAGAAAATGTGATCCGAAACGTTGATGATAAAAAAGTGACACAATCAAATACAGAAACAAAAATAAAAGAATATTAATTTGGAACAAAATAGAATCCTAGAGAGGAACCCCAAGGCATGGCCCCAAAACCACCAGCGATGTTAGCTCTAGACAGGGAAGATTTTAAGGCAAGAGTAATAATTAAATTACTTTACAAAAGGCCAAGCTAAGGATAGAGTAAAATGTACTCCATAGAGGACGTCACATGTTTGAAGCAAGGTGGGGTAAGGTTGCACATCTTTTCAAACCATACATATAAAAACAATTCCCTTGTGGAACTGGTCACCAGCACCAAAACAGTGTTTTTCTTTATTGCAATATAAAAGACTACCTTTGTCTTTTACACTAAGATTTTATTGCAACATTAAAAACTACCTTTGTCTTTTACATTAGATGTCTTTACTCTTTAGCTGTATTCAAGTCACAAATTGGTTTTGTAAGGGAAAGATACATCTTGGATAAATAGATAACTAGTTGAGAAGGAATGACATGGGCCAAATAGGATATGATTGCATCATTGAGTTGGGTGACTCAAATTTGTTGATTATGGTCTTTGCATTATAGCATTCTTTAAAGGTCTATTGGTAAGGGTGTTTTATTCCATCTTTAATAATATTATAAATGCTTTTGTTTGAAGGGAGATAAGTTTTAATGGGGTTTTAAAGTTTTTTTAACAAAACACATCACAAAGGCCTAGGTTACTGCAGAGGGTGAAATTTCTATGATTTACTGTGAAAGTAACATCTTATTCTTCTAGCATGGTCAGTAAAAAGGATATGATTTCATTTGTAGGATGTTTCTACAAATAGATCATTAAATGATAGAGTTTGTTGTACTTTAAATATTTATATTTAGAAAAAATTATATAAAAAATTGAGAGATATTATTATTAAGGTAATTATTTTTTATTTTTTTATTATTTTATTTTTTGTTATTATATTTTAATTAAAATAGAAAATTGCAATTAATAAAATCAAATCACATTCAATATGAAAATTAGAAACATGTCCATATTAGAAAACACTGATAAATATATTTATTAATTTAATTATTTTAAGATAATTATTTTATTTGTCTATTATTCCATTTAAAAAATTATAATGTTATTATATTTTAATTAAAAAATATAAAGTTGCAATTATTAAAATCAAATTACATTAATATGAAAATTGGAAACATTTCCATATTTTTACAAATCAAATCCAATACAAAATTAGATTTTCTAAATGGGAACATGCCCATTTTGTCTCCTTTGCTATTGACTATCAAACAAACAAACTTGTTTATTGGAAAATTGGAGATTGATATACAAAATTGCAACTATTATTAAGAAGAAAGATAGTTGCAACTATTTAAATTCATTTTGTTATTTTTTTAAAATAGAAAGTTGCAGCTTGAAATTCATTCATTTACTCTAATTTGAAAAATATAGAAAGATGCATAAAATTGCAACTATTAATATTATTCTTTTATTTTATTTTTTTAAAATTAGAAAATTGCAATTATTAAAATCATTCTCTTTTTATTTTAAAAGTTGCAACTATTTAAATCAATCACTTTCTATTTTGTTTTTCTTAGGATGTGTTGTCCTCCATGTTTGATGGCTACTTTTGAAAACTTTATATAAAGAATTTTTATTTATTTATTTATTTTTTGGTTTAAATCTCATTGAGTACACATTAGTAAGTTATTTAATTAAAACATAGAAATATTATCTTTAATTTTAGGTATATTGAAAAAAACATATCTTTGATTCAATTTTTAATTTTACTTGGATGGTTATCTTTAATAACAAAAGACTTTTCCTTAAGAGGAATTGCCTTCAAAGTAGATTATTAACTGATTTTGTTGAACTTCAAAATTATACTATCTAATTTAACTAGGATATGCATATTATCTTCAATTTTAAATATTTTGAAAAAACAAACATTAATTCAATTTTAATTTTTGTCATGGCTACCTTTAATAACTTTCTATAAAGAAGTTATTATTATTTTTGTTTCCAAAATTGGTGTGATAAGAGCAAGTTTATAAGAATGATAAATTTTATAAGCTTTTTAAAGATTATATATATATATATATATATATATATATATATATATATATATATATATATGGATTTGACTTGTATCTATATATATATTAATAACTTTTTGAAAATCACAATTTTCTTTTTTTATCGTTTTAGTATATACAATACTCTTATAACATTTAATCATAAATTAAAATATTTTTCATTTTATCATTAAAAATATGTATTTTCACTTTATTGTTTATATTATATAATTTTATAATTATTAATATTATTTTATTGAAGTGAGAATTATAGTCAATATTACAAAAACACAATTAAAATTAAATAATTTTAAAATAATAATAATTCAAAATTACAATAAATATTTTTATTACAATACTATAAAGGCAAGTATTGGCCACTATGTGACACTTGTTCATTATACTAATTAATTATTAGAAATTGTCTTAAAAAGAGATTATTAATAGATTTTGTTGAACTTTAAAATTATACTGTCTAATTTAATTGGGACATGCATAGAGATATCATCTTTAATTTTAGATATTGCAAAAAAAAGATATATAATTCGATTTTACTTTTTATGTTTGATGACTACCTTTAATAACTTTATATAAAGGAAACCCTAATATAATTGATTAGGGTTAGGGCTCAATTAGGGTTAAGGTTAGGGTTAGGATTACAATTTGAGTTAAACTAGGGGAGCTGTTAAGGTTTGTGTTAAGATTTAAATAGGGTTAGTGTTAGGGCAAGGTTAGGGTTAAGGTTAGGTTATGATTAGGGTTACCATTATGACAAAGCATGGGATTAGGGTTAGGGTCCAGTTAGGGCTAAGGTTAATATTAGGGTTCAGTTAGGGTTCGAGTTAGTATTAGGATTCAAATTACAGTTGAGTTAAAGTTAGTGTTAGTGTTAGGATTTAGATTCAATTAGTATTAGGGTTAGAGTTGGTATTAGTGTTAAATTAGGCTTATGGTAAAATTAATGTATTGGTTCAATTAAGGTTAACATTATAGCTCAATAAGAGTTAGGGTGTAATTAGGGATCAAGTGTAACTAGGGTTAGGATTGAATCAAGGTTAAGGTTAATATCAAGGTTGAGTTTTAATTGAGGTTAAGAGTATTATTAGGCTTAATAATATTAGAGTCATATTTAACGTTAGAATTAGAACACATTTAAAGTTAAAATTAGAATTAGGGTTAGTGTTAATGTTAAGGTTAAAATTTGGGTTATGGACTTAATCATAATGTTATCCCCAACCCCAACCCTAACTCTAACTCTCATTAATTTAATGCATTGCATGAGTTAGGTTAGGAATAGAGATTGAGTCAAACTAGGGTTAGGGTTAAGGTTACAAAACAATTTAATTACAAACATAACTTAATTTAGGTTAGGGTTAGGATTCTAGGATAAATCTTTAGGTCAAGGTCAACATTAGGTTTGGGGTTAGGGTTTAATTAGGGTTAGAGTTATAATTCAATTAAGGTTATTGTTAGGATTCTATGGTAAAACTTGGGTTAGGGTCAAGGTTAGGGTTGGGATTAGTGTGAGGGTACATTTAGGGTTATGGTAAAAAGGGTTTAATTAGGATTAGGGTTAGCATTACATTTGTTAATATTGTTACCAATAAAATTGAATTAATGCCTTACATCATTAGGTTAGTGTTAGAGTTCATTTTGGGTTAAGATTAGGGTTAAAGTTACAAAATAAAGCTTGGGTTCAAAGTTACAATTAGCATTAAGATTACGTTAGTGTTTGGGTTGAGTTAAAATTATTATTAATATTTAATTTAATTAAGATTAAAGTTAGAACTAGGGTTACAACTAGAATTATGGTTAGTTTTAGGGTTAATGTTAAATAGGGTTAGGTTTCAATTAGGGTTATAAGAGAAATATTTAAGTTAGGGTTAAATTATGATTAGAGTCTAAATAAAATTAGGGTTAAGGTTAAGGTTCAATTAGGATTAGGGTATGTTAGATTCGGGTTCAATTAGGGTAGTACAGATTCACCCTGGTTCTCCGACTTCTACTTTATCGAAAGTTGAACCTGTTCGTCTTTGTCAACCTTGTCAAAATCTTTGAGTACAACTACTAAGCCTATTCCCCGCACATGAAAAGATAGAAGAAAGTGTTGTGGATAGGGGTTTACCTTAGGTCAAACCCTGGTTTAGAAATTAACCTTGAATTGAATAATGTAAATACTAAAATAAATGCTAGGAGATACACCTTAGATATGCAATTGTAGATGGAACGATTGATGATGCAATGCTATTTGAATGTAATCATAAATATTGAATGTAATGGAATGAAAAAAACATGAACAAAAAAACCCTAATAAAAAACACATGCTTGCATAAAGATTGATGTAACTTTGCTCCATAATGCTTGAAGGATGAAATATTGCCTTGAATCTCTAAAAATGCTTGATGATGAATGCTTGACGAATGCATGAATATTATGGATAGATAGTGAATATCCAAATGAATTGATAAGATGCCTTCATATAGGGTTCCCTAGGTAAACTATCGATTAGGCCAACCTCCAACGGTCAAGTGTAGCCACGAGGACCAAATTCCATCGAGGAGGGGGAGTGCCTACCCCATTTTAAATTTCCCGAAGCATGTTTAAGGGGGACCGGGGCATTTTGGGGTGCCCTAGTCCAGGACCATGGTGCTCCATGCCCTGGTCCTCCATGAAATAGGACCTACCAACCAAAAAATAGGGAAGAGGCCTCCAAAATGAGGCCCACTTAGTGGTGTTCATGACATCAGAGTTTGAGAAGAACGCCAAAATGGACCTAGAGGAGGGATAGAGATAGGATACACTAAATTAGGAGCACAAACATAAGGTATGAATTGTACCGGTTACAATTATGATGTTACAGGGGGTGTATGCTTAACTAACTCTTATCCAAAGAGAGTCAAGAAACCCCTATAGGTCATATTCCTTTGCTACTCTAAGAGATTTCTTGATTCAAAATGCAAATTAACTAGATTCAAGCATGCATAAATGAACATATAAACTAATTAAATTGTTTGATGCATAAACTAAACTACATAAATGAAACAGAGACTAAAAACTGCACATGTTCTTGAAAGCAGAGCTAAAACTAGAAGGATAACGTTGCTAGGCTCCCTAGTTTGACTGATGAACCATTGAGTGCTAAGACTAGATCTAGAATCTTACATTCTGCACTTTTGTCTTTCCAAATTTGAAGCTAAACTAGGGGACAAGGGCATTAGGTGCCCTAGTCCTAGTGGACAGAAGCACTAGATACCCTAGTCTAGGAAAAATTTCCCATCTTTAGTCTCCATCATAAAACTATAGTAGAACTTGCGAAATAGATAGGTGTGGTTGTGGCTATATAGGGATTTTCCTTAGTCAACCCCCTATTTTGGTGATTTTCACCTCCACAAATAGTCATATATTGATTTTAAAATAACGTGCACAAGTGTGTCTAAGATTTCCATGAACTAAGATGCATAAATGTAAACTAGAGTCCTACTCAAGTGTGTTAGAGTAAACCCTAAATGAAAGATAAAATATGAAACTTGAATCAACTCAAGAATGCATAAATCACATGACTCGAAATGATAAAAAAACAAATCTAAAGCTTAATTGCAGAAATGTGAGAATTGATGAATACTAAGAGGGGGGGTGAATTAGTATACCAAAAAATACTGTAAACAAACTTTTAAACATTTTAACAGATAACTGGTACAACAAATTCACCAATAAACCGGTTAAGATAAATGCAAACCAAATAGCAAACAAAGCATTCACCCACAAGAGCACAATCACCATTACACAAGATATTTGACGTGGAAACCCAAATGGGAAAAACCACGGTGAGCAGAAACTCACAAGTAACTATCTGTAGAATAGAAACCAAATTGTTTAAGATCATACAATGTTCTTCACCAGAACAGATCCTATTAGGAATCTAGATCTCTGTTAGGAGATAAGTCCTATTAAAGACTACCTTGTTAATGGATTTTAGATCCACAGTTGTGAACCACCTTGTTAGAGGATTTACAAAGGCTTTGCTGGGCCTACCTGGTTAAGGGTTTCAGACTTGTCAAAGATGTGAGTAGACAACAAGTGAATGATCTAGCTAATAACACAATCTGCTTAATTAGATCCTTGACAACTCATTATTAGTGCATTTTAGCATTACTTCAGTCTTCAATATCTCCACACTCTATCTCTTCACATAGACCTAATCTTCTCTTCAATGATCGCACATAACCTTTTCTTTCACACATCTCACATACATTCTCTCATACTTACAAACCCTAAACATGATGTCCTTATAAAGGAATCTGATTTCATGTTGGTCCAATAGGATTAGACTACAAGTTCCTAGGTTCAGTGCATTTGGACACATTTGGTAACACGACACAAAATCACCGCCAAAGTGTTGGTGGATGATAACTCATCACACATTACAATAATACCGGTTAATATAATATACTGATTACTGGTTGTCAAAAATGAAGACTGGAAAATGTTAACTACCGCTTTGTTCCTTCATACCGTTTGAGATCCTCGAACCACTTGGGATCCTCATACCACTTGAGTTCTTCAGTCAATCTGTGACTGGTAAACATCTTTTGCAAAATACTGATAGTCTAAAGACTATACATTCAATAATACACAATATCGGTTGGAACAATTACCGGTTGAGCATAACTCATACATCAAGAAAGTGTGTGTCCATCATCAAGAAAGTGTGTGTCGATCAATGACAATCAAAACATCATCAAAATGCCAACAAGAATAACATGAAATCATACCCAACCCCTTAGGGAAAGGTATAAGCTAATAATCAATTGGTGACTCCCTATCATTGTCCAACATCTCTTTAAGCTTCCATCATGATGAATAAATTTGAATGAAGACTTGATATTGTTTATTTGTCCTTAAATTTGCAGATAATTTGGAACTTCACATAAAGCGGGTCCTTCACATCATAAGGATATCATAAAGTTGCACCTTTAATTGATATCACAAATGAGGAAAACGACTTGCTTATATATGAAATCCTAACTTTAAATTTATTAAAGGCTAACTTAGAATTATTACTTTTTCACATAATTGAGAATAGATTTGGAAAGGGCAAGACCAACACTTTATCCTCCCAAAATTTTAGCCAAAAAGCATTGGACAATGGGCTTTATTGAAATTGTCATGACAAAATAGGCCTAAATTTTTAAGGTCACAAGATAGGGTCTTAATATTGGTTCTGTAATTTATATGAAAAATTATGATATTTAAGTGGGGAAAAAAGTGTTTTGAAATTTGAAATAGGATAGGACTTATAATGAATTAAAGTGATGAAAGATATAAAGGGCACACCTAAAATTAAGGGCCTAAATAAGAGTTTGATGAGATTAGGAAAATGAAAGGAGTCACGTCCTTAAATTAATTATTAATCGAATGCTAGAAAGGGTCCTATAATTTATAGAAGAGTGAAGCACTCAAAAATGAGTGCTAGGAGAGTGTGAAATTGGACTCCCTAATTAAAGTAGTACAATTTACGACACTACATGTCATAAATCCTATCCCATTACTCAAAATTCAAAGTTCACATGCATAAAAAACATGAGGTAATGAGATCATAAATTATAAGCAAGGACCGACTGTTGTATCTCCAAATTGCACTTTGAAGGACATAAAAATATAAAATACAAAAATGTAAAAAAATACTTTAGAAAATAGAATTATAATAATCTTCAAAATTGTGTTAAAAATTTCTACTTGGATGTTTTGCAAATTAGTTGCATTCCTAATTGAGAAAAAATGTACATTATTTCTACTTGTTTATGCAATAAATGAGAACTTTTATTGAATTTGGTCCTTAGTTAGATATTCAAATTGATGCAACATTTTTGTGCTTTTACCACACAACAAAGCATAAATAAATGATTCCTCATTTACTTAAGCAATGCATCAATAATATAATTTCTACATACTAGAATGGTAGCATAAAGGTTTGGTTTTGTGTTGTATAGATGTTCAAGTGCTCAAATATTTACTCTTATCTTTAGATTTTATAATTTGTAAACCTTGTCTAGAAAGTTTAGATAAGAGATATTTTAATGGTGTTAGGGCACCTAACAAAATTTCCATTGTTTCTTCTTTTTTTTAAAGATATCTTTCACATACATACAAAAATCCAACACTAATATTAAGAGAGAAGCCATGTAAAATAAATTTATATCTACACAAATTTTAGCAAACACAAAGTTTACCTGAGGAAAAATTATACAAGAAAAAAATAGAAATAAAAAAAACACTTAATATATTAATTGTAATAACCCACCATAATTAACTCAACAAAATTGACCATTCTTTTTTTTTTGAGTTTAATTTAATCATTATGTTTGATTCAATCGCATACTCTGGGCATCCATCCATTTGGATTAGGCATTCATCCATCCGGGATGAGTATCTAACCATACGGGTTAGGCATTTGTCCATATGGGACATAAGATTTCATCTATCCAATGCGGGATAGGCATCTACCCATACAAGGTAGGCATCTATCCAATCAGGATAGAAGGTGCTCTGGCTAGAGACTTAGACTCATCGGGACCATTCGGGTCCTGAGCCACTCACTAAGTACTATACTCTTCTAACAGAAGTGCACCGAGGTCGCCGTCCTTAGGAGTAATTAAATAACATAACACAAGCTTGAATTCCACCTTAGAATTTGGCTTAGAGCCTCGGGAAGTCAAGCGAATCCATACGAGATTCCTTCCGAGTATGCATTGAATTACTTTTTCCATTTTAATTATCTTTCAAATTAGGATTCTATTCAATCCTTCTATACCAAGCCTAGACCCCACCCACGAACGCCTGAGTACGAGGGACAACTCTGTTCCAAGACTGCCTACATACCCGCTTCGGCATGGGATCAAGGCGTAAAGTATGTAGTTCTATTTTATACTCTATGGTTTGATGTAAACTGATTAGTGGGTACGCAACCCTTTCTAGGGTCAATGTCCCAGACAGTTTCTCTACAGTTGCTACCCACGATGGTAGTGCTTAAGCAAAGGCTCAAGATGGCCTATTACTTGTGGCCTAAAACAACTAGATCCTGATTCTTATCATGAGCGTCACCCTTGACCAATTGTTAATCGACAACAATTCTTCGAGATTAAATCAATTTTATAAAAGCATTCCAATCATCATCCCTATAGGGGTTTACTATAGTTTAACTCAACGAATGAAAGATCGTTTTAGAATTATCTTATTAAATTATCGATCCAAGGGGGATTACCCGCCCCTTGGATTTTAACTTCCAAGTGTCCCTTATTACTCCTTGATGATTTATAGGGACGATGCCACAGACGTTGTTGATGTAGCTTTATTAGGCATTAAGTGCAGTAGTTCAACACGATGGCATTACCCGTAAGCGTGACCCAGAGGCACCAACTCCCTTTATTTAATTTTCTAACTTATGATAAACATCATGCTTGGAAAATAATTATAAATTGAAAGCGTATAATTAGACATTGCAAAGCTCAAATAAATTGAAATAAATACTTGATGAATTACATGGAATAAAAACCATAACTAACATTATTTATTATTCAAAACTTGAACTATAACTTTGCATAATAATAATAATTAGGAAACTTGCATAATAATATTTAAACGTGTAACTTGCATGGAGATGGAGACGCCAATAAATGTAATCAATGTAAGGAATTTGCATGAGGCGAAGGTAGTGTAAGTCACATGCAAGAATATCACCTATAAAGTCACTAGTCCCAAAAATAGAATTTAGCTTCAAATCATATTGACGTGGATAAATTGCTAAGTGGATTTAAGAAGGTATAATTTAATTTACAATTTATAAATTTTCTAAAACTAATTATAAATCTAAAAATTTACCTAAGTTTAATTTTTTTTATTAAACTAGAATCTATATAAAAAAAAATATTAACATTATACAAATTGCCACGAATTTAATTGAAATGGCATTTAAAAAAAAAAAAAAAGGATGAAATGGAGGGAGTGGGAACCACGGGTCCCATCACCACTGCGGGTACTGCGGAAGCAGGCCCACAGTGGTGAGGGGACCCCGTGGTCCCCTCCACTACCCTGCGGCCATTGCCGTGGTAGTGACCACAGGGGAAGTGGAGGGTACCACTTCCCCGACGGTTACTAAACCACCTCCACTAGCCTACACGCCGCCCGACACTCATAAATGACGTGATTTAAAAATTTAAAATTGCTTGCAATGTTTAAATTTATTCATTTTCGTTGATATAAATTTAATAATACACACACACACACACACACACACATATACATATACATATATATAAATATATATACATATATATAGATATATACATATATATATATATATATATATAGATATATATACATATATATATATATGTATATATATATATATGTGTGTGTGTGTGTGTGTGTGTGTGTGTGTGTGTGTGTGTGTGTGTGTGTGTTTATATGTGTGTGTGTGTGTGTGTGTGTGTGTGTGTGTGTGTGTGTGTGTGTGTGTGTGTGTGTTTGTGTGTGTGTATACACACACACACACACACACACACACACACACACATAATTAAATGTGGTTAAATATTTCTGTTTTATTTCCAGTCTATTTACAATATAAGAGAGATATAAATATAACAAAAAGAATATTTATGTTTTATTTCCAGTCTATTTACAATATAAGAGAGATATAAATATAACAAAAAGAATATTTCTGTTTTATTTCCAGTCTATTTACAATATAAGAGAGATATAAATATAACAAAAAGAATATTTTATGTGAATATGAATTTAATCACAGAGATAAAACAACCCAAGGAGATTAATTCGTTCCCAACAATGTATAGATAATTGAAAGATAAATGTTTATACTGAGAAATACAAAGATCACACAAGGGAGTTTATATTCTATTTTTCAGTCTAAAATTCACAGAGACACATTTATATTTCGCTTCCTCAGAGAATAATGGGTATACTGAGATTTATATTTTGTTATCAGATGTCTTCTGTTTACAGAGAAGTTAACTTATTCATACAGGAGAATTTGATTCATTCACAACAAGAAAAATGAACAAGATTTTATTCCTCGAATTTAATTCACAGCGTGCATCTCAACAAGGTTTTATTAAATTAATTTAATTCATAACAAGGAGTTGAAAACAAGATTTTATTCTTCAAAACTAATTCACATGTATATAAAACAAGATTTTATTAAATTAATCCAATTCACAACAACGAGTTGAAAACGAGATTTTATTCATCAAAACTAATTCACAGCATGTATCTAAAACAAGATTTTATTAAATTAATCCAATTTACAGCAAGGAGTTGAAACAAGATTGATCTAATCTAATTTTCAGCAATGAATTGAACCAAGATTGATCTAATATAATTCACAGCAAGAATAAGATGCATGATTCAAGTAAAATGAAATAAACTAAATTAAAAGAACCTGGATACTTGCAACTTGATGTAGAATCCCTTATGAATCCTTCAATTAGCCTCCCTTGATCCTTCAAGCTTGGAAAAATTTCTCCAAAGCAACCTTAGCTATTCTCCAAAATGAAATATGACTACCAAAACAATTACTTGAGGAAAGAATTTGTTTCAAGGAATAACCAACTCCCAATTTTGAAAACTTGCATATCATTTATAAGAAAATCACTCTATTCCACTATCTAGAAAATTTAATTAAAAAAAGAGATTCTTTTCCAATATTGGACTCATGCAAATTGATTAAACTTAGTGGGGGAGTTACATGCAAGGTGGTGGAGATTCCTCTAGAAGCTTCTTATTCTTCCTACAACATGTGCCATAATTGGGAGTGAAAATAAATAAATAAATAAAAATAATTATATTCTCCAAGTGTGTGTGTGTGTGTATTCATTTTTTTTAATTCTTTTATTAACATTCATTCAATCATTTTTAATAGCTTAACCAAAATATAATAGAATTGTACTTAAATCAAAAAGTGATAAAGGAGGGTTGTGACATCCTCCCCCCCTTAATTTGTGCATCATCTCGATGCACTTATTGAACGCATCCAAAAGAGTCTATAGTTCATGATTAAAACAAAAAAGGAAACAATTGCTGCATTTCCTTAGTATCTTCCCATGTGGCATTATTTTCATCATACTGGTCCCATTGTACTTTGCACTGATCAGCCTCTCTATTGTGCAACTGGCACTGGTGCCTCTCCAAGATTTTGAATGGTTATATCATTATTCCTCCCATTTCCTGGACCTGTGAAGCATCCCAATTCAAAATGTGTTTCTCATCAGGTACATACTTTTTAAGAAGAGATACATGGAAGACATCATGGATTCGGCTCAATTGGGGAGGTAAGGCCAACCAGTATGCAACTGGATTAATCCTTCCCAATATTTCAAAGGTTCCAACATAACGAGGTGCAAGCTTGGTCCTTTTCCCAAATCTTATGGAACTCTTGTGTGGCCTAACCCTTAGGAAGACTTTCTCTCCCACCGCAAACTCCCTTGGTGTCCTGTTTTTGTCCGCATAACTTTTCTGCCTATCTGAGGCTTCCTTCAATCTCTGTCTAATTTCCTTAGTTTTCCTCTCCATTTCCTTTAACATATCTGGTCCAATAATTATTCTATCTTCAAGACTATCCCAACTCAAAGGTGTTCGACATGGTCTACCATACAATGCTTCGAAAGGTGCCATTCCCAAAGATGTTTGATATGTATTATTGTAAGCAAACTCTACCAGAGGTAGGTACTCTTCCCATTTCTTCTGTTGGTCCATGCAGTACATACGAAGTAGGTCTTCCATAATTTGATTTGTCCTTTCTGTCTATCCGTCGGTTTCAGGATGGTATGCGGTGCTAAAATTTAGTTGAGTTCCCAGAGCTGATTGAAGAGTGGTCCAAAATCTTGAAGTGAATCTAGCATCTCTATCTGATATGATTTTCTCTGGTATTCCATGCTACCTGAATATTTCCTTAACAAAATGCCTAGCCAAGGTAGATGCATCATCCGTCAGATTCCCTGGTATAAAGTGTGCCACCTTAGTGAGTTTGTCAATTACCACCATTATTGTATCATGCCTAAAAGGTGACATGGGCAACCCTTGCACAAAATCCATACTAATAACTTGCCACTTGTGTTGAGGTATATCATGTAACTGTAATAATCCAGCTGGATGTCTATGTTCTACCTTTACTCTTTGACACTCCAAACATTTGGCCATATATTTGACTATGTCATTCTTCATCCCTTGCCAAAAGTATAACTTCTTTAGATTTGCATAAAGTTTGTTAACCCCTAGGTGCCCTGAGTAAGGGGCATTGTGAGCCTCTGACAAGACTACTTCCCTTAAGTTTCCTAAATTAGGAATATAGATTCTATTATTGTGTCTGAGCATCCCATCCTCATCCAATGTATACCCTTCAACCTTAGGATCGGTTGGATCATACTCTAAAGTCAATTTGACTTGCTCATACCATGGGTCATGTTCCTACTCATCCATTACTTGCCTTTTGAAAGAAGTTTTGAAAGTTGCTATAGTCATCAAGTGTCTCCTCCTACTTAAGGCATCTGCCACCCTATTTTCCTTCCCCTTAATATATTCAATTTCAAAATCATATTCACTTAGAAACTCTAACCACCTTCTTTGTCTGGCATTTAAGTGGGGTTGTGTAAAGATGTACTTTAGTCCTTGGTTATCTGACTTTAACTCAAAGGGCTTCCCTAGTAAGAAGTGTCTCCATTTTTGTAGGGCATGTGCAATCGCTGCCAACTCTAAGTTGTGGGGTGCATAATTAACTTCATGAGTCTTTTTCTTTCTGGATTCGTAAGCTACTACCCATTCATCTTGGACAAGTACTCCTCCTAAACCTTCAATAGAAGCATCAGTTACGACTGTGAAGTGTCCATTTGGATCTGGTACTTTTAGAATGGGTGCTGAAGTTAGTTTCCCTTTCAAAATTTGGAATGCCTTATCACTTTGTTCTGTCCACACAAACCTTTTACCCTTCCTTTGTAATGAGGTGATGGGGTTTTCTATCTTAGAGAATCCTTCCACAAACCTCCTATAGTAACCTACTAGCCCCATAAAGCTTCTTACCTCTGAAACATTTTTAGGGATCGGCCATTCTACTATTGCCTTTATCTTATCTGGATCAACTGCTATTCCTTCCTTAGTTATTATATGCCCAAGGTAGTGAATCTTTTCCTCGAAGAAGGCACATTTTGACAGTTTCCCATATAACTTATGTTCTCTCAACCTTTGCAAAACAATTTGTAGGTGTACTAAATGTTCCTCCTCATTCCTAGAGTAAATCAATATGTTATCCATAAATACCAAAAAAAATTTGTCCAAGTAGTCGTGGAGTACACTATTCATCAGGTTCATAAATGCACCTGGGGCGTTGGTTACACCAAAAGGAACTACTGTGAATTCATAATGCCCATATCTAGTCCTAAAAGCTATTTTCAGAATGTCTTCCTCCTTAATTCTGAGTTGATGGTACCCTGACCGGAGGTCTATCTTTGAGAAAACTGCTGCTCCTTTCATTTGGTCAAAAAGATCCTCTATGCAAGGTAAGGGATACCTATTCTTTATGGTGACCTTGTTCAACATCCTATAGTCGATGCATAGTCTTAAGGTTCCATCCTTCTTCTTAACAAATAAGACTGGCGCTCCCCATGGTGATACACTTGGCCTTATTAATCCCTTAGCTAAGAGTTCCTCTAATTGTATTTTGAGCTCTTGTAATTTAGTTGTGTTCATTCGGTAAGGTGCCCTTGATACTGGTTTAGCTCCTGGTAGAACTTCAATAGAAAAGTCAAACTTCCTTTTAGGGGGTAAGCTGGGTAATTCTTCTGGAAAAATATCCTTGAATTCTTTTAAGAAGGGGGTATTTTCAAAGGTTGGTGCATTTTCCTCTTTTCCTTCATCAATTTCAACCATATAGATTAGGCCTCCTCTTCTTCTTTCCTTCTTTAATTGCATGGCTGATATGGTTTCTATATTAATGGGTTTAAACTTTCCTTGGATTTTTACCCTTTTTCCTCCATCATCCAAACATTCAACAACTTTGCTATAGCAATCTACATTAGCTTGATGGTCTGTTAACCAACTCATTCCAATAATTACATCATATAATTCTAGGGCTGCCACATAGAGATCTACCCTTGTTTCAAACTCAGGAAATTGTACACTTACCCTCGGCAAACACTTAGTTACTTCCCTAGTTGCCTTATCCTCATATTGAACCATCCATGATGACTCCATTTGATTAACTTTTAATGCATATTTGCTTACTAATTCAGGTGAGATGAAACATTCAAATGATCCAGTATCAATTAGAATTGAAATTGGTTGTTCAAATAGTGTACCTGTAGTTTCCACGGGAACATTTTGGTATCTTCCTCTTTGGTTCCTAACTGCTGCATGAATCCTTTGTTGGGAACCTTGTTGGGGTTGATTGGCCCTAAACTATCCTTGCATCCTGGGACACTCTCTAGCAAAATGGTTTCCCCCACACATGAAGCATCCACCTGGAGGACCCCTCCTACCTTGATTCCTAGGGGGATCATTCCTTGTTTCATTGGCCCTGGGTGGATAAGTTATCCTGTTTTGCTGGTCATTCCTGTTATAGTTGCCTCTGTTATTATTGCCCCTGTTATTATTATTATTTCCATTCCTCTGATATTGATTAGGAGGTGGCCTTCTTTTGGAAGAATTATTCCTTTGACCTTTGTTGAAATTAGTGTTCCCATTGAATTCCTGCTTCCTTTTAAATGAGTGGTTCCCATTATAGTTCTGCCCTGCTAGTGTTTGAATCTTCCTCTCTTACCTTAGGGACTTTTCAAGTACTTCGTTCATGTTTTTGGGTCCATGCATGTCAACCTCTGCCCCTATGTTGGTATTTAGCCCCAAAATGAACTTCCTTGCTTGGCCTTCTTCATCTTTCTGGTACATAGGTACATACTTAAGCAATTTGGTGAACTTATCTCAATATTGTTGGACTGATAGGGGTTCTTGACGTAGATTATGGAATTCTGTCACCTTCTCATCAAAGAAAAACTGAGGGAGCCACCTCTCTCGGAAGTGGTGAACAAATTGATCCCATGTGACCGTATCCCTGCTATACCCATTTTGCTCCTTCGTGTTGGTCCACCAACTAGTTGCCTCCCCTGTGAGTTGGTAGGAACCCCATAAAGCCTTGGTTGTTTCGCTAAAATCTCTTAGTTCAAAATAATTTTCCATTTCATTTAACCAATTCTCAGCTCCTTCACCAATTTGCCTCCCATCGAACTTAGGAGGGGTGATTTTCTTTAAGTCCTTGGAGAGTTCCAATATGTTATTTTCTTTTCTATTACCCATCATATTCCCTTGATTGCTACCAGGGTTTCCATTTTCGGTACCACTTCTATTTTCAAAGTCATTCTGCCTTTCCCTAAGGTCCTGCATTGATTGTTCCAAGAAGTTGATTTTATATCTTCGTTCGGTTAGAAGGTTGATTATAGCTTCGACCCCATCTTCGTTATTTCCTGGGTTGTGTTGATCCTCTTCATGGTCTTCCTCATGGTTTTCTTCATGGTTTTCCTCATGGTTTTCCTCATGGTTTTCTTCCCTTTGACTCCTAGTATGTCTTCCATTACCCCTTCCTCTAACTCTTTGTCTTCCTCTTCCTCTTCCTCTAGCCATTCTAGGGTTTACCTAAAAGTTAAATTATGTAGTTAGTTCTTGGTTTAGGATTTTAAAATTTAATTTCTACCATTGCAAAATATTCCCTTAGTTGCATAAATTGAAGTGAGCACAAGGCCTAGATTTGAACCTTTGCTCTGATACCACATGTAATAACCCACCATAATTAACTCGACAAAATTGACCATTCTTTTTTTTTTGAGTTTAATTTAATCATTATGTTTGATTCAATCGCATACTCTGGGCATCCATCCATTTGGATTAGGCATTCATCCATCCGGGATGAGCATCTAACCATACGGGTTAGGCATTTGTCCATATGGGACATAAGATTTCATCTATCCAATGCGGGATATGCATCTACCCATACAGGGTAGGCATCTATCCAATCACGATAGGAGGTGCTCTGGCTAGAGACTTAGACTCATCGGGACCATTTGGGTCCTGAGCCACTCACTAAGTACTACACTCTTCTAACAGAAGTGCACCGAGGTCGCCGTCCTTAGGAGTAATTAAATAACATAACACAAGCTTGAATTCCACCTCGGAATTTGGCTTAAAGCCTCGGGAAGTCAAGCAAATCCATACGAGATTCCTTTCGAGTATGCATTGAATTACTTTTTCCATTTTAATTATCTTTCAAATTAGGATTCTATTCAATTCTTCTATACCAAGCCTAGACCCACCCACGAACGCTTGAGTATGAGGGACAACTCTGTTCCAAGACTACCTACATACCCGCTTCGGCATGGGATCAAGGCGTAAAGTATGTAGTTCTATTTTATACTCTATGGTTTGATGTAAACTAATTAGTGGGTATGCAACCCTTTCTAGGGTCAATGTCCCAGATAGTTTCTCTACGGTTGCTACCCACGATGGTAGCGCTTAAGCAAAGGCTCAAGATGGCCTATTGCTTGTGGCCTAAAACAACTAGATCCTAATTCTTATCATGAGCGTCACCCTTGACCAATTGTCAATCAACAACAATTCTTCGAGATTAAATCAATTTTATAAAAGCATTCCACTCATCATCCCTATAGGGGTTTACTATAGTTTAACTCAGCGAATGAAAGATCGTTTTAGAATTATCTTATTAAATTATCGATCCAAGGGGGATTACCCGCCCCTTGGATTTTAACTTCCAAGTGTCCCTTATTACTCCCCGACAATTTATAGGGACGATGCCATAGACATCGTTGATGTAGCTTTATTAGGCGTTAAGTGCAGTAGTTCAACACGACGACATTACCTGTAAGCGTGACCCAGAGGCACTGTATATACCGAACGCTACTAGGTTTTGGTTTTCCAACTTCCTTTATTTAATTTTCTAACTTATGATAAACATCATGCTTGGAAAATAATTATAAATTGAACGCGTATAATTAGACATTGCAAAGCTCAAATAAATTGAAATAACTACTTGATGAATTACATGGAATAAAAATCATAACTAACATTATTTATTATTCAAAACTTGAAGTATAACTTTGCATAATAATAACAATTAGGAAACTTGCATAATAATATTTAAACGTGTAACTTGCATGGAGATGGAGACGCCAATAAATGTAATCAATGTAAGGAATTTGCATGAGGCGAAGGTAGTGTAAGTCACAGGCAAGAATATCGCCTATAAAGTCACTAGTCCCAAAAATAGAATTTAGCTTCAAATCATATTGACGTGGATAAATTGCTAAGTGGATTTAAGAAGGTATAATTTAATTTACAATTTATAAGTTTTCTAAAACTAATTATAAATCTAAAAATTTACCTAAGTTTAAATTTTTTTATTAAACTAGAATTTATATAAAAAAATATTAACACTATACAAATTGCCACGAATTTAATTGAAATGACATTTAAAAAAAAAAGGATGAAATGGAGGGAGTGGGAGTGGGACCCACGGGTCGCATCACCACTGCGGGTACTGCGGAAGCAGGCCTGCAGTGGTGAGGGGACCCCGTGGTCCCCTCCACTACCCTACGGCCATTGCCGTGACAGTGACCGCAGGGGAAGTGGAGGGTACCACTTCCCTGATGGTTACTAAACCGCCTCCACTAGCCTGCACACCGCCCGACAGTCATAAATGGCATGATTTCAAAATTTAAAATTGCTTGCAATGTTTAAATTTGTTCATTTTTGTTGATATAAATTTAATAATATATATATATATATATATGTATATATGTATATATATGTATATATGTATATATGTATATCTATGTATATATGTACATATATACATATATGTATATATATATATACATATATACATGTATATACATATATATATATATATATCTATGTATATACATAGATATATATATATATACATATATACATATACATATGTATATACATACATATATATATGTATATATATATGTATATATATATATCTATGTATATACATGTATATATGTACATGTATATATATATGTATGTATACATGTACATATATATACATATATGTATATATATATATATATACATATATATATATATATATATATATATATGTATGTATGTATACATGTATATATACATATATATATACATGTATATATACATATATATATACATGTATATATACATATATATATACATGTATATATATATATGTATACATATACATGTATATATATGTATACATATATGTATATATATGTATATGTATACATATATAAATATAACAAAAGGAATATTTTATGTGAATATGAATTTAATCACAAAGATAAAACAACCCATGGAGATTAATTCGTTCCCAGCAATGTACAAATAATTGAAAGATAAATGATTATACTGAGAAATACAAAGCTCACATAGGGGAATTTATATTCTATTTTTCAGTCTAAAATTCACAGAGACAGACTTATATTTCGCTTCCTCAGAGAATGATGGGTATAGTGAGATTTATATTTTGTTGTCAGAGGTCTTCTGTTTACAGAGAAGTTAACTTATTCATACAGGAGAATTTGATTCATTCACAACAAGAAAAATGAACAAGATTTTATTCCTTGAATTTAATTCACAGCGTGCATCTCAACAAGGTTTTATTAAATTAATCTAATTCACAACAAGGAGTTGAAAACAAGATTTTATTCTTCAAAACTAATTCACAACATGTATGTAAAACAAGATTTTATTAAATTAATCCAATTCACAGCAAGGAGTTGAAAACGAGATTTTATTCATCAAAACTAATTCACAACATGTATCTAGATTTTATTAAATTAATCCAATTTACAGCAAGGAGTTGAAACAAGATTGATCTAATCTAATTTTCAGCAATGAATTGAACCAAAATTGATCTAATCTAATTCACAGCAAGAATAAGATGCATGACTCAAGTAAAATGAAATAAACTAAATTAAAAGAACCTGGATACTTGCAACTTGATGTAGAATCCCTTATGAATCCTTCAATTAGCCTCCCTTGATCCTTCAAGCTTGGAAAAATTTCTCCAAAGCAACCTTAGCTATTCTCCAAAATGAAATATGACTACCAAAACAATTACTTGAGGAAAGAATTTGTTTCAAGGAATAACCAACTCCCAATTTTGAAAACTTGCATATCATTTATAAGAAAATCACTCTATTCCACTATCTAGAAAATTTAATTAAAAAAAGAGATTCTTTTCCAATATTGGACTCATGCAAATTGATTAAACTTAGTGGGGGAGTTACATGCAAGGTGCTGGAGATTCCTCTAGAAGCTTCTTATTCTTCCTACAACATGTGCCATAATTGGGAGTGGAAATAAATAAATAAATAAAAATAATTATATTCTCCAAGTGTGTGTGTGTGTATTCATTTTTTTTTATTCTTTTATAACATTTCATTCAATCATTTTAAATAGCTTAACCAAAATATAATAGAATTGTACTTAAATCAAAAAGTAATAAAGGAGGGTTGTGACATTAATCTCAAATAAAAGATTACAATACAATGAAAAGTTCAATGCTTCCAATGTACTCAAATCTATAGTCAATTTGATAGATATTCTTGCAACAAAATTCTCTTATAATCTCCTTCCCAAGCTTTCAATTTATAGACCAAGGAGATCCAAAAAATGATCAAGGGGATTTCTAAAACCATGCACCCCTCCAAGAGTTTCTCTTTGCAATATATAATGATACTTCCAACATTGATTATTTGGTCTTGTGACTAAGGGGGTCCAATGTAACTCCCAAGCGCTTCATGTAGGAGCACTAATACACTCATAACCCTCTTTTATACATGACTATTTAGCCAATCAATATGCTCTTTCTAGTCCACTATGTAACCCCATTTTAATGCTCCCATCCAAGAAGTCTTGATACTCATCCCAAATCTTATGTTTTATTCAATGAAAACCAAAAGAATCAGCATTACAATAGTTAAATAAAATTACATTGTTCCTAACATTTGAAAGGTTTATGTCACTAAGTCCTAAAATCATTCTCATTCTAAGAAAATATTAAACATTTTTATGAATCAATATGAAATTACTCTAGTTTTTATTACAACTTTATTTTGTGCCTTAGTTTTTCATATTTAGACAATCACCCATCGTTACTTTTCCTTTTGTTCCCTTCTACCTTTTCTTCATATTTTAATGCTCCATTTAATTTTCATCCTATTGTTCTTAATAACTTCCCATCACTTACACGCCCTCATATGATCATCCTTCATTGTTTAGGTACTTTAGTAACTCTTTAAAAACACTACCTTCTTATTTATTTATCTAAATTAATTGAAGCATTTTAAAAATATTCTTCCAATCCTTCTAACCAAAACTTCTTACAACTATGTATGGTGGAAGAGGTGATCTTGTATCTATTTTGTATGCTTTTATGCCACATACACTTTGATTCTATTTCCATGGAAGTTACTCAATAGATGCTTACTAATCAAAGTCTCCAACTTGCATTCCCTAAAGATATATGAATGAACTTATATAGCCTCATCTAGTAATGTGTAGTTTTTCTTGATGTTTGGAGTACTTAAACTTGTATATATAGTATTAGGTTATTAATGTTTAGCTTCTTACTCTTGATATGGTGATCATGCCATGCATTTTCTCTTATTTTCTCAACCACTTGACTACATCAAGTCAATATCTATTGATCAATCAAATGTTTTGAAGTCACTAACACACACATTAAGAATGGATTATCATGTAAATGTGCCAACCACACCATTTAGATACTGTTTGACACAATGGATCATTGAGAGGGGGGGTGAATCAGTGATTTAAACTTTTCTCCTCCAACAAGGAGATATCGGTAATACTAAAACATTAACATACCACATGCACAATAATACATCACACAACACCAGATATATACGAGGAAAACCCAATGTGGGAAAAACCTCAATGAGAATAGCTGTTGGAGATCTTCTGCTCCAATCTAGCCTCACAATGAATCTTTGATTACAATATTTAGGGCACCAACCCAAGGAGCACCAACCCCTGATTTATGAGCACCAACTCAAAGGAGCACCAACCCCTGCACAATTTATAGGCTACAACCTAAAGGAACTACAACTTAGTGAAAATAATATAAGACTCAGATATACAAATGAAATCACTATTGCAAATCAAGTTTTGCAACCTTCAATATTGTCCTCTCCCAGTTTTAGCCTTACCAGTCTGTATACTCTCCACTCACTCTGCAACTTGACTTTGCTGATCACTTTTCTCAATCCCCTCTCATAATGACTTCCTTCTCTCAACTCACACTCGACCACTCTTAATCAGGCACAACTTCTACCTATTTGTCACCTTTGTGTTCAATGCACTCTCCACCGGTTGTTCCTTATACCGATTTACTCTACTTCTCCTTATTGGTCAATACTTTGCTCATAAACACTTAAAGTGTTTATCTCTTTGGCTCTTAGTAATTTCACACTTGTCTTCACACTACAACAACAATCATAGTCTCAAGTCATCATATTTAAACTTGAGCTTTCCCACCAAGAATCAATTCAAACTTGGGGCGGTTAGGGTTTCCTTCACCCAACAAAATCTGCATGAGATCCGATCTAGTCTATCTTGGATCGATCACTTGTACTCGAGGAATGCATCTGTACACATTTTCCATTATCCAATGCATACTTGTTAAAGATAGCAATCTCGTACATGATTTTCTACCTTGAAATCTGTCGACTCATAAAAAGCTCAACTGTTTCCTTCTCGAGATCTTCTTGCAATCTGATTTCTTTGCTTCGATCCATGCACCAACTACTCCCTGATATTCCTCTGTCATTATTCATTCCTTGAGCTATATCAGTCAGTTACAAATTCATGATTTTTGGTTGTTTTATTAATGTCGACTAGCTGTTTCAACAACCATGTCGATGGAGGCTTCATCGACCTTTGCATGTTTGCCACCTCAGCTCCACATGGCACCATAACGGTCATACACTTAGCTCACCGACACACAGTCGGTTTAGACTTGAACATACAACAAACTCATATCGGTACAAGCCTTTACGGGTGAGACCTTCTTCTCCTACTAACCGGTAGTGCATACTACACCGGTAGCACATCTTCACCTCCGGTGGTTTGTGATTACTTTAACATTCTGCCTCTTCATCATAAATAGGCAGTCAAACTCTAGACCAGTTTAAACTCTACCGGTTATCACTCAACATGCTCACACACACATGCATCTCATGTCATACCGGTGAAGTCACTAATAGTCTCAACAACTACTTGTCTTTCACCATATTGGTTGACAATCCTTCATGTTAATCTTCTCAATACCTTATTTGTCTTTCACCATATCGGTACACTCTTCTTCATACTAGATGAAATACCTCTACCGGTAGCCTGCCTGTCATACCGGTTGACATCAATGACAACTCAATGCCAACAATCTCCCCCTTTGGCATTGATGTCAACATCTTCTTTTCTAGTCTCTCTCCCCCTTTGACAACAATGGTAAAGGGAACCTTAGTTTGATACCAATAATCCATCCCTTGACTGCATCCGGTTAAGCCACACTCTCTCCTTGTGTCCATGCTTCATGATTTAAGAGTTATAAGATAGTAGCAATGGTTGACTCCCCCTGAATCATGCAATCTCCTATGCATTAAAGTGCTGCCAGATAGTGGGATAACTCCCATCTTTTATCTCAAATACTCAAATGGGCCCAAAGGAAGTGGCTTGGTAAATATGTTAGCAATATGCTCATCAGTGGGAACATACTCTACAATGACCTCCTTGTCAGCTACCTTCTCCCTCAAGAAGTGATACTTGATTGCAATGTGTTTTGTTCTTGAGTGCATTACTAGATTATTGGAGATGTTGATTACACTTGAGTTATCACACTGGATTGGAATAGGTTCCGATATCTCCACTTGTATATCTTTCAATGTCTTCTTCATCCATAAAACCCATGAACATGTAGCAACTGCTATGTACTCTGCCTCAACAGTAGATAGTGACATTGAATCTTGCTTCTTACTGTGCCATGATACTAACCGGTCTCCTAAGTAGAAAGCACCTCCACTTGTACTTTTCCGGTCATCAATACTTCATGCCCAATCTGCATCAGTATAAGCCTACAAAGAGAAGTCTCCTTTCTTTGGATACCACAGACCATAGCTAATAGTTCCTTGCAGATACCTAAAGATTATTTTGACTGCATTTAAGTGAGACTATTTAGGAGCAGCTTGGAATCTTTCTACCATGCAAACAACTTGTACAATATCCGGTCTAGATGTTGTTAAATACAACAGACTACTAATCATAGACCTATACAGTGTTTGCTAAACTTCTGGTGATTCATCTAGTCTGCTCAACTTACAACTGATAACCATGGGAGTACTTACCGGTTTGTTGTCCTCCATTTGAAATTTCTTCAGCTTGTCTTTCGCATACTTGGTTTGGGAGATGAAAATTCCTTTCTCCTTCTATGATATCTGCAAACCAAGAAAATAAGACAACTCACCCAGCATGGACATCTCAAACTCTATCTTCATCCAATCTGCAAATTCTTTGCACATGATGTCCTTGTCTCCACCAAAGATAATATCATCCACATATACAACTACTATAATCATGTGATCTCCATTTACCTATACATACAAGTTGTTTTCTGCATTCCCTTTCTGGAATCCTTGCTCCTTCAAGTATTTGTCTAACTAGGAATACCATGCTCTAGGAGTCTACTTCAAACCATACAGGACTTCAACTGACATACAAAACTCTCATCTTCATGCAACAAGTACCCTTCCGGTTGTTCCATATACACCTCTTCTTCAAGATTCCCATTGAGAAAAGAAGATTTCACATCCATCTGATATATTTTATATCCCTTGTAGGCTAAGAAAGCTAAAAGCATTCTTATTGCCTATAACCTAGTAATCGGTGCAAAGGTTTCTTCAAAATCAATACCTTCCACTTGAGCATACCCTTTGTAAACTAACCTTGCTTTATGCCAGACTATCTTACCTTCTTCATTCATCTTGTTCTGATAGACCCATTTAGTACCCATGACATTCTTGTCTGCTGGTCTAGGAACAAGTTCCCAAGTCTAATTTTTCTCAATTTCTCAATTCTTCATCCATGGCATCTACCCACTTCTCACTTTTGCTAGCTTCATAAAAAAATTTGGGCTCTACTTCAATCATAAGACAAAAATTTACTTTCTCACCTTCCCGGGCTAATCTCCTTCTGGTCTGCACACCTTCATTCCTATCTCCTATGATCTGTTCTTCCAGATGATTCTTCTGCACATACCAGTTGGGGATTTTGTTTGGTGTATCTTCTACCTATCCATTGTCAAATTGTTCTTCATTTTCAACATCTGAATCATCAATGTAAGGTGCTAGTGCAAAATTTCCTCTATGTGAGTCTTCATCTATTCTCACATTTACACTCTCAACCACCCTTCTCAATCTCTTGTTGTATCATTTATAGGATTTATTGTTGGTTGAGTATCCCAAGAAGATTCCTTCATCACTTCAGGAATCAAAACTTCCTAATCTATCAACATATCTCTTGATGAAGCACTTACTTCCAAACACTCTGAAGTGCTTAAGTGATTGTTTCCTTTCATTCCATAACTCGTAAGGAGTCATTCTACTATTCACTCTTAACTATACTCGGTTTAAAGTGTAGACAACAGTATGAACTACTCCTTCCAGTATATATCCAGTATGTTGGCCTCATTCAACATAGTCCTAGCCTTCTCCTTCACTGTCCTATTTTTCCTCTCTACCACCCCATTTTTCTCAGGTGTCCTTGCAACTAAATATTTTCTTCAGATTCCATGTTTCTCACAGTAGTCAACAAATTCATTGGAAGAAAATTCTCCACGCTGGTCTGACCTTAAGCATTTAAACCAGTGTCCACTTTAATTTTCCACCATCTTTCTAAATTTTTTGAATCTCTCAAATGCTTGTGACTTATCATGTAGGAAGGTTACCCAAGTCATTCTTGAGTAATCATCTATGAACAACATGAAATACCTTTCTCCGGCCAATTCTCTTGTCCTTGTTGGCCCACATAATTCAGTATGTATTAACTCCAAAGGTCTTGAGGTGTTATATTCTTTTTTTTAAAGCTGACCTTTCTTGCTTACCTTTGACACATTCATCACATAATAAGCTTGTCGGTTTTATGATCTGAGGTATGTTTCTCACATACCGGTTCTTGCTTATCTTAACCAGATTATCAAAATTCACATGGCCTAATATCCGGTGCCACAACCAACTTTCATCAACTTGTCCCATCATGCATTGGGACTCATAGCATTCCTTTAGATTGTAGACATTTCCCTCTGTTATCTTTCCTTCTGCTACCACCTGACTGGTACTTTGCTTTCTTATCTGACAACCGGTAGAGTCAAATGAGAACTTGTACCCTTTGTCACACATTTGACTTACACTCAAAAGGTTATGCTTTAAACCTTCCACATAGTACACACCATGAGCCTTTAGATTTCCATCAATATTCAATGTACCTCGACCTTTGATCTTTATGGAGGAGTTGTCACCAAACCGAACTGAACCACCATTCCAATCATCAAGCTTGATGAACTTTTTCTTATCTCCGGTCATGTGATTTGAGCAACCACTATCAACTACCCATAAATTCCTCCTTTCAGCATGTACAACAGTCTATACAATTAGGCTGGACTTTGTCTTGTTTTCTCCTTCTCTACCCAAACCGGTTTCTCTTCTTTCTTTTCCTCTTTTGTCACTTTGTGTTTCGATTTTGTTTCCAACTTCTCATCCGACACAAATCTTTTTTGCTTGTCAGTTCTCAGTTGGCAATACCTTGCTATGTGACCAAAATTTTGACACTTATAGCATTTCACATTAGTACTATAAGATGCACTCAATGCATTCTTGTAGGACATTTGCATATTACTCCTACATTCATAACTCTTGTGACCAAACTCATTGCAATTATAACATATGACATTTGTACTTTGTAATGCAGCAAATGAGTTTCTACTCTCAAAACTAGGGTTGACATTCATTTTCCTAGAATCTTCCATTCTATGACCAAACTTATTACACTAGTGACAATAACCATGAAAATTTGGAACATACCAGTTAGGTTGTCTTGAACCTGCAAACGATTGCCTCACTGGGGGTCTTCCTTTCATGTTGATAACTCTTGTGAATCCTTCATGACCAGTACTTGCATTTATCCTTGGATCTGCATGTCGATGCATTGAGTACAGTCTCTGGTTCATTGATTGAGTATACTAGTTTGTATGGTGGTTTCTAGCAGTATTTGCATATGCCTTCTTACTGGTATCCTTTCTTACCGTAAATGTTTTCTTCCCTTCACCTTCATTTGAAGAAGTAAACTATATTTCCTTATCGGATGTGTCTTTGATCTTTTAACTTTGATCTTCTTGAAAACCTAGGCCTCTGGTATCTTTGGATTGCTTCTTTTTGCTTAGCATCTTGTCCAGAGCTTCAGTGTTGCCTTCATATTTGCTTCTCACTTTTATTTCTTCCTGACTTTTCTCTAATTCCTTTTGAAGTTTCACTATTTTTGCTTCCAGATTCTGATGTTCCTTTTTTTTTTTTTCACTCAGACTGACACTAGTGACTTCACACATCCTCTTGGCCTCTTCCAACTAGAGTTTTAGATCTGCAATAGTTTTCTTGGACTCTTCAAGATAATGTTCCAACAACTCTTGTTCTTCAGCTTCAACCCTTTTTACCTTCTTCAAATCTCTTCTTGTTTTCTTTAGCTCATCTAAGGCACTAATGAGTTCCGCTTCAAGGTCAACTTCTCCTTCTTGCTCTTCCTCTTCTTCTTCTTCAGGTACCAAAACCTCTTGAGCCATACAAATGTTTTCTCTGACTTCATCTCCACTGCAGCAGTCTTTTGAGGCACTTTCCTCTTATGTGGTGTCATTTTCATGAGTGTAAAGATTGCTCTTCTTCCAGTAGCCTCTTCTACCATGCCGATAAACATTCTTCTTCCTATCATTACTATATGATCTGCTACCACTTGATTGATCATCTTCATTCTTATCACCATAAGGACATTTAGCAGCAAAATGTCTAATCTTTCCATAGTTGAAATATTTCAAAGGCAGCTTGCCTTTGTATTTGCCTGAACCAGTCTTGAGTCTTCTAACAAAGTTTGCCATGATGTCATCAGAGTCTTCACTGGTTGCATCATGAGCAAATTCTTCTTTTCCTTTTCTTGATGTCTTGAATGCAGCTCCTTTCTTCACAACATCAGTACCGACAGTCCTCATCTCATAAGCAGTTAGAGAGCCATACAATTCATCCATTGTAAAGACTTTCAAATCTTTTTCTTCTTCTATTGCTGAGACCTTTGTATCATACTTAGATGTAAGAGATCTAAGTACTTTGTTCACTATCACCTCATCTTTTATTTCTTCTCCAAGCCCTCTAATGGTATTTGTTGTTTTATCAACCCTTTGGAGATAGTCATCAATCTTCTCTTCATCTCTCATCTTCAAGCCCTCAAGTTGTGCTCTCAATGTCTGTAACTTGGCTTCCTTGACTTTAGCATCGCCTTCAAATATCTTATGTAGCTTATCCCAAGTTTCCTTGGCAGAGGAGTAGTACATGAATTTAACAAACTCATTATCAGACAACCCACTAAGAACGATATTCTTAACTTTAGCATTGTTCTCATATTCCCTCTTAGCATCTGGATCAGTAGGGGGATTATTAGGGACTATATACCCATTCACAACCAACATCCATACATCATAACCTAGAGAGGACATATAGTTTTCCATTCTTCTACTCCAAAAGGCATAGCTGGCACCATCAAACATAGGAGCTTTTGAGGAGGCAGATTCATTTCTTTCCATTGTGAACACTTGACAGTATCTACCCAAGCTAGAGAATGCTATTGACAAAACAGGGTACCTAGGCTTTGATACCAATTATTGGACACAATGGATCACTGAGAGGGGGGGTGAATCAGTGATTTAAACCTTTATCCTCCAACACGGAGATACTGGTAATACTAAAACATTAACATACCACATGCACAAGAATACATCACACAACACCAGATATATATGAGGAAAACCCAATGTGGGAAAAACCTCGGTGAGAATAGCTGTTGGTGATCTTCTACTCCAATCTAGCCTCACAATGAATCTTTGATTACAATATTTAGGGCACCAACCAAGGAGCACCAACCCCTGATTTATGAGCACCAACCCCTGCACAATTTATAGGCTACAACCTAAAGGAGCTACAACCCCTGCACTAAGCTACAACTTAGTGAAAACAATGTAAGACTCAGATATACAAATGAAATCACTGTTGCAAATAAAGTTTTCCAATCTTACAATATTCTCCTTTGTCGGTTTCAACCTTACCGGTCTGTATACTCTGCACTCACTTTGCAACTTGACTTTGCTGATCACTTTTCTCAATCCCCTCTCACAATGACTTCCTTCTCTCAACTCACACTCGATCACTCTTAATCAGGCACAACTTCTGCCGATTTGTCACCTCTATGTTCAATGCACTCTCCACTGATTGTTCCTTATATTGATTTACTCTGCTTCTCCTTATCGGTGAATACTTCACTCATTAACACTTCAAGTGTTTATCTCTTTGGCTCTCAGCAATTTTACACTTGTCTTCACACTACTACAACAACAGTCATAGTCTCAAGGCATCATATTGAAACTTGAGCTTTCCCACCAAGAATCAATTCAAACTTGGGGCAGTTAGGGTTTCCTTCACCCGACAAAATCTGCATGAGATCCGATCTAGTTTGTCTTGGATCGACCACCTGTACTCAAGGAATGCATCTGTACACATTTTCCATTATCCAATGCATACTTGCTAAAGATAGCAATCTCGTACATGATTTTCTACCTTGAAATCTATCGACTCATAAAAAGCTCAGTTGTTTCCTTCTTGAGATCTTCTTGCAATCTGATTTCTTTACTTCGATCCAAGCGCCAACTACTCCTTGATCTTCCTCTATCATTCTTTCTTCCTCGAGCTGCATCAATCAGTTACAATCTCATGATTTTTGGCTGTTTCATTAATGTCGACTAGTTGTTTCAACAACCATGTCGATGGAGGCTTCACCGACCTTTGCATGTTTGCCACCTCAGCTCCACATGGCATCACAATGGTCATACACTTAGGTCACCGACACACAGTTGGTTTACACTTGAACATACAACAAACTCATACTGGTACATGCCTTTATCGATGAGACCTTCTTCTCCTGCTAACCAGTAGTGCACACTATATCGGTAGCACATATTCACCTCTGGTGGTTTGTGATTAATTTAACATTCTACCTCTTCATCATAAATAGGCAGCCAAACTCCAAAACCGGTTTAAACTCTACCGATTATCACTCAACATGCTCACACACACATGCATCTCACCTCATACTGGTGAAGTCACTGATAGTCTCAACAACTACTTATCTTTCACCACACCAGTTGACAAGCCTTCATGTTAATCTTCTCAATACTTTATTTGTCTTTCACCATACCAGTACACTCTTCTTCATACCAGATAACATACCTCTATCGGTAGCCTACCTGCCATATCGGTTGACATTAATGACAACTCAATGCCAACATATACTACATGAACAATACTTATACCAAGTATTATTGGTTATTATATTCTATCCTAATTTGTTTTCCATACATAATCATGATTAGGACATTGACAATCTATTGTTGAACATCTCCATTGTCCCATTCACATGAAGATATTAAGATGTGATCTTGTGGCAACTAATTTTCAATTCATTAAGAAAAAGTTATAGCATCTCTATAATGAAGTGCATCTCTCACTTTTTAAGGGTTTACTTAATTATATAATATTAAGTTGTTTATTGTTCCATAATTTAGTCCCCTCCCATGAAGACAATTGGGTGTACTAGTACTAAATAGGGTAAACTGAAGGAATGCTTTCTATTATTTTTGGAGATCATGTGTTCATTATGGTAGAAGGTATTGTATTGGTGAAAAATTAGGGTTTCCACAATTAGATATATTAAAACCACTAATTTTTACTTAGGGACCATTACATTAAAAGAGGGGTAAATCCAATAGATCTAGCCACAAATTAGCAAGGATAGGGCAAGGAATTCTATTGGATTTACTGGTATTGAATTGATTACCCTATTTTAAGTTTAATTGTGAAAATTAAAAAATTAGGGTAAATGTGCTGGAATTGAAGTAAAACAGATGAATAGTGAGCTACAATCATTAGATTGAGCCACAAACCTAGATCTGAGGAATGTAAGTGTATTTAGATCGATTGCCAAAAGGAGCTCCTAAAATGTTGGGACTAGTATGCCCGTCCCACCAGTCCTCCACACTTTTTTTTCGTCTAAAGAGGAATCTGTTTGTCACTATAAATAAAGCCAATTCTAAGGATCGCAACTCCATACCTGTTCCTACGCACACTAAAGAAGGGAAATAGGTTGGGATTAGGGGTTTGCCTTACATTAAACCCTAGTTTTGGAATTAACCATGAAATAGAAACAAAATATAATTGAACTGTAGTAATGAAAATGTTCTCCTTTTGAGGGAGATGTTGAATATGACTGAAAGACTAATAATATACCTTTTAATGGAGTTTTGTTTGTCTCCACAAGAAATTAGGGTTTCAAGAAGTCTTCATAAACATAGAACATGAATGCCAACTCCAATGCTTAAAACTCGATCTTACTTCTATCCCAATGCTTGAAAGAAGACTGATTGCTTGCTCACTTGAATGGCTGATTGAATATGATTGCCAAATTTATCAAAATGAGAGGTGTAGACCTCCTTTTATACCTACTTGCCAAAAAACAACTTAATTTTTGGACATGAGCCGACACAAGATCTAGGTCCCAACCAAAATCATGTGATCGTTAAGGGGCCCAAAACTGGGTCCTGATCGAGAGGATCAAGGTGCTAGTTGCTCTATTCCCTAAGGACCAAGGTGCTAGCACCTTGGTCCTGACCAATTAGGAACCAAGAAATAAGGTCCAGAAATGTAGTGCATTTTGAAAAACAAGGAATTTGCATGGTGTGAGTAGAATCAAGGCTCCAATCAGGTGAACGCCAATACGAGGAACCAAATGATGACAAAATTGTAAACGAGTACAATTTAGGATGCTACATTTAGCCCCCACTTTAGTAGGAGTATGAGACTAAACATACTCTCAATAAAGTACAAAGGTTTACATTGAAATATTTTCATCAAGATGCTAAAGAGGCAAGACACACCTAGCCCCCAGTGGACTTTAGGTATCTTATGACTTAAAAATCAAGATAAAAGGGATATCATAAGAGAAAGAGAAGAGAACCATGACTCTCAACCTAGTAAGGTTCACTTACCATGAGTCATGAAAAGAAAAATACCAAAATTACAAAGCAAAATACTAAGTTTTCAAAGTAACTTGAGTATCGAGATATGCAAAAGAGTGAAGCATTGAGTGGAGTGTATTCTCCCACATTAAAGGGATTGTGTATGCCTCATCGGGAGCAATGGCTTTAAGGTAGTATACATGTGCATCCAAAATATAAGCACACTACCACATGATATTACCCAAAGAAGGACACATCAAAGGATAATGATCGCAAAACACAACATGCATAAGGGTTCTACTTAACTCTGGGGTCAGTATATCATGTATATATCTATATTGAATTGTCCTAATCCCCCAAATAAAGTAGAACCACAATGGAAGAAGTGCACATGTGTCTTTTAAGTCAACATGGAAGAGACCAAAAGAGATCTCAATACCTTGCATCGTCCTCAAGTAGACAACACTAGGGACAACAAATAGAAGAATTGAGAAATAAATAGAGGAAAGTTACAAACAAGGGAGGAGAGAGAATCTATGGCACGGATGAAGCTAATCAAGAAAATCATCTACCTCCTAATCTTGTTCAACATTTTTTTGTGAAGGTGGACAAGATGCAAAAGGAGAAACTTTGAGCATGATAGATGGAGCTACCACAAGTTCAAAACAAGGACCATGCTCTAATGATGGATCACTTTGTCTGTTACTAGGAGCTAGGATTAATGCTTGTGAGGATTGTTTATATTCATATTCATCAGTTGAATCATTAACATTATTAGCATGAACATCATTTTCATCCATCTCTTCATCAAGATTAATAAAAATAGGATCTTTAATAGGAATAGAACATGAACCATCATTTTTTTCTTAAGCATTTTTAATCTTGGAGATTTAGGTTGAACTTCCTCCCCAGGGTTAGACGAAGGCTGGACAAATGGGATTGAATATCAACATTTGGTGTCTTCGAGGAGGAAATGGGTTGAGAAGAAAGTTCACGAGCCTTAGCACGATGTCTCTATCGATGATCTCTTGCACAATGGTTTCTTTTAGTTTTAGCTGAGGGTTGTGAAGGTTTAGGATCAATAGGATTATGCTTCTTCTCTTCCTTTAAAGAAGGAGAAATAGGAGAGGGTCTATTAGGTTGAAAATTAGGAGATGCCAGATACTTCCCTTTGTAAGATGTAGGAGGTGGAACTGCAACATATAAAGGAGGAATATAAGGTGTAGGAAGGAGACTGGGTCCATCATGAGGAGGAGGATTGGGTCTAGGATCTCTAGGTTTACTCAAGGATAAGATCATATCATTCTTCCACTTTTGGTTTAAGAGGTTCAAATTGTTTAGACCAAAAGTAATCAAGGTTAACATCTCCACATCTCACTGTGGGCTGGTACATGCTATGATTAATAGTTATGATTTTGTCATTATGAAGTAATTTTAAACACTTATGAATGGTAGAGGGACCTCTTTCATGGAAGAGAGCCAAGGATGTCCCAACTTCACACGAAATTGATCTGATGTAGGAATGATAACAAAAACGACATCTAAGCACTTAGTACCAACCTCAAAGGGAGGAGTTATAGAACCAATAGTGGGACAAGAGAAACCATCAAAGATCTTAATCACCACATCAAATTTATCATATTTTACTTGATGCAATTGTAAAGTATAAAAATATTCTTTAGTTATCACATTCACCATAAATGTTGGATCAATGAGTACCCCTCAGGAGAGTATGTCTTTTATCTTTGCAGTGATATATAGTGGGACGTCATGTGCTTCAATAGTATCACTAGGATCAAAGGTAATGCATAGGTCCTTAGGAGGTGCAGATTTATAAATAAGATTCACCACATTATTATAATCAAGGCAAAGGTCATTAGGAGAAAATGCAAAATGTTCACATTCAACCACATTAGTAGAATGGGAAGGCAAAGGATTAGTAAAAATATGGAGATTTTGATTTGGAGGAGCTACCGATTTATTTCCCTTGTCATTCACACCAATTACAATTATGTTATTATTATCAATAAGGTCTTGAATTCTAGTCCTTAAGGAATAGCACTTTTTAGTGTCATGACCAGGTTGATGATGATATAGGAAAAAAGCTTTGGAATCATGATAAGGTGGCAAAGGTTTGGATGTGTCATTGGTTTGATGGGAAGAATTTGCAACGCATTCTTGTTCATCAATGTGTCATAATGCTATGCAAAGATAAAGGAGGCACACCTATTGTTGCAGTTGCTACTTGGGTATTGTTGTTGTCATTGAACTTGATGAATCCCTTGTTCGGTTTAAACTTTGCAAAAGGTTGTTGAGCACTTACATTATTACCAACCAAAGCCATTGAAGGAGATTGTTCAAATTGACTCACTTGAAGTTTATAGTTATGAAACATTGCACACAATTACGTAATGGAATTAAAATCAGAAAAGAGAAACTTATCCCTAATGTCTTTTTACAAATTAGAAATAAAAATTCTTTGAACATCATGATCAGGTGTAGGATAAGAAATTTGAGAATATAAATGTTTATATCTACCAATAAAATCAGTCACTTTTTATTTAACACCTTGCTTACAATGAATCAAATCAACCAAAGTAATCTTAGGACCAATATTATTGTGAAATTGTTGAATGAAAGCATTAGCTAATTGTTGAAATGATGTAATAGAATCAGGAGGCAAAGAACAATACCATTGCAAAGCTTCATCTTTAAATGTTCTAGTAAACAATTTAGCCAAAAGCCTTTGATCATGAGCAAAATCACTACACAAAGTTTGAAATGTTTTCACATGAGTCAAAGGATCATAGGTTTTCTATTATAAAGCTCCAATTGAGGGACTTCCACATGTTTAGGTAGGGTGGGTGGGGGGGGGGGTGGTAGATCGAACAATATCATTAGATAATGGGCTCTCTATATCAAATGTGGGCACATTAAACTTGGATTGATTAATAGAAGTTATTTGTTGTTGTACAGTTGAGACAATTTGAGCGAGGCTATTGATTGTTGCTTCGGTGGATGGATTGAAATTGGACATGTTGGATTGGGATGGAGGAGTAAAAATTTTAAATGAAGGGTGAGGTTGAGAATAAGGAGGTGGAACACTATGATAGGTAGGTATGGGAGATGACTGGGTCACAAATGGAAGACTCATGAAAGGAGGTATGGAAGAATTTTGATTAACAACATTTCCCCCTTGACTAACATGTATAGGATTAACGTTTTGTGTGGAAGTAGTCATGATGGTAGATGTGAAAGTAGGCACACTAGGCATAGATGTAGCCATAGCAATATAATGATTAACTTGAATAGGTTCTTGAGTGTAACCAAGAGCTTCAACACAACTTTTCATAGGCATGATATTAGTGTCAACAATATGAGCAAGACCACGCAACAAGTCAATGCCAACTTTATCACTTTGAACCATTCTTTTTAATTCTTCAATCAATGGGATAGCCTCACTTTCTGGGTATTGTTGACTCATCCATTGTTGAATATTTTCAGTTCATTATCAAAATTCTCTAATTGGTCAACATAAATCCTAGTTAATGATTCACCCTCATCATGAGAATTATGTAATAAATGGGGATAAATAACATCAATTGTTGGAATAGAAGAACCACCCACATTCTCATGAAACAAGCTATCCAAATTAGGCTCCATATCCCTAGTAATTAAACCTTGGGAATCCTTAATTCTACAACTTCTTCTCATGAGAATATTATAGGTAGGACTAATGATAGTAAAACTCATGCAGAAAGGAGGGAAATTTATATTTGAAAATTGAAATTGTGATTAAGGAATATAAAATCTCGTAAAAATGATTGATTAACCAATTAATTAAGCAATTTGATTTGTGAATTTGAAAGATAAATGCATCTAGATCATAGCATAGAATTCATAAAGGTTAGATCTGAAAATTGATTTGAAAAATTATGCAATCCATGTGATAAAGTTTAGAATTATAAATTAGGGTTTTTAAAAATTCAACTAGCAAATTTATGTAATTCAATTTGAAATTAGATCTAGGAGGGAAAAAATTTGAATTTGAAATAACATGAACAATCAGATCTGAAATAATAAATCCAAATTAGACAGCCCACTAGCTCAATTTTAGAATTAAAAATTAGTGTTTTTGTGAAATTAACCTCTAAATTTTGGAATTCAATGAAAAGTTAAACTTGTAAGTGTAAATTTGAATTTGAAATGCATAAATACTCGGATCTAAGAACATAAAAAAAAAAAAAAGTGTCAGATGTTGAATTCACCAAAATGTATTGGTGAAAAATTTAGGGTTTCCACAATTAGATATATAAAAACCACTAATTTTTACTTAGGGACCATTACATTAAAAGAGGGGTAAACCCAATAGATCTAGCCACAAATAAGCAAGGATAGGGATGAAAATTCTATTGGATTTACTGGTATTGAATTGATTACCCTCTTTTAAGTTGAATTATGAAAATGTTAAAATTAGGTTAAATGTGTTGGATTGAATTAAAAACACATGAACAATGAGCTACAATCATCGAATCAAATCACAAACCTGGATCTGAGGACTGTGAGTGTATATAGATTTGCTCCCAAAAGGAGCTCCTGAAATGTTGGGACCGATATGCCGATCGCACCGGTCCTCCACACTTTTCATTATACAAAGGGATACATGTTCATCATTGTAAATAAAGCCAATTTTAAGGAACACGACTTTGTACTTGTTCCTGCGTGCACTAGAGAAGGGAAATAGGTTGGGATTAGGGGGTTGCCTTAGCTCAAACCCTGGTTTTGGAACTAACCATGAAATAGAAATGGAGTGTAATTGAATTGTAGTAATGAAAATGTTCTCCTTTTGAGGGAGATCCTGAATAATGATTGAAACACTAATGATATACCTTTTAATGGAGTTTTGTTTGTCTCCACAAGGAGTTAGGGTTTCATGAAGTCTTCATAAACATAGAACATGAATGCCAACTCCAATGCTTGAAACTTGACCCTACTTCTGCTCCAATGCTTGGAAAAAGATTGATTGCTTTCTCACTTGAATGACTAATTGAATATGATTGTTGGATTCGAATTGTATATCAAAATGAGAGGGGTGAATCTCCTTGTATACCTGCCCATCAAAAAACAACTTAGTTTTCAAACGTGAGTTGACACGGGATCTAGGTCCCAACCAAAATGATATGACTGTTAAGGGGCCCAAAAATGAGTCATGATTGGGAGGACTAAGGCACTCTAGTCCCTAAGGAACAGGGTGCCAGTGCCCTGGTTATGACCAATCAAGAACCAAGAAAGAAGGGAGAAATGTAGTGCAAGTTGAAAATAATGAAGAATTTGCATGGTGTGAGCAAAATCAGGGATCCAATCAAGCCTCAGGACACAAATGCCAAGGTGAGGGCCCAAATGAGGATAAAATCGTAAGGGAGCATAATTTAGGATGATACAGGTATGTATTATCTTGATAGTGAATATATCTCTTTTCTATTTTTGTTTTTTATTATTCAAAAACCTAATGGGTATGTTGTAATTCCAAAAATTGCATGCTTTGCAATTATGGCATTAGATTTTACACTCAATTTAACATCCATCTCCTTGGCATGTTTTGGGATAGATAGAACCAATAACTTTAGCCTTTCTCCCTCACTTTTTTTTCCCAAAATTTTGATGTTATTTATTGATCTCTAATTTGGCATATATTTTAGACATTATTTTTTACTTTTTCTGCTAAATGATAGTGTATGCACACAAATATTAGCATAATTACAATATTTCTTGAACATTAAAAAATGATAATGCATCTACCCACCATTTTTATTGTTGGAATTCATTATAAAATCCTTTTTGTTGCAAAATTCCTCCTTGTATAATAATTAAAATATGTCTCTTCTTCCCTAACCTCTTAGAGGATTATTTTTGGAATATATAACACAAGCAAAAGATATAGAGAACTTCCCTTGGGTTGTAATATTATTCTAGACTATATATCATTAGGATTCATCTATTAAGAGCTTTTGGATTTCACATTGCTCTCTTATTTACTATACAACCATATTGGTATAGTAACTCTTTTTATTTCCAAACTATTTGTTTCTATTCCTTTTTAATTTCTATTGAAGTTTTTCGTGCAATATTTTCATAACATAATTATTTGATGTAATTTATTGTTGGTTGTATCATGAAATCTATTTTTCATTAGCTATGGGGAAACTCATCTTGTTTTAATCCTTTCTCTCATTCTCTTGAAGATTTTTCGACCCTTTTTTATTATTTTCATCTTTTGAGTTAACACCTCACTATGTTTTTCATTATTAATTTTTTCTTCTATTGAAAATATTGGTGATTCATATTTATATAGTCTTCTCATTTCCATAATAGAGTAGCAATAAATACTTGTTACTGTTATTATACTCAATAGATTCTTTGTTGCTCTTAGGCATAAATGCACATACTCCAATCTACTATACTTTTGTATTTTAACTACCCATGGTGGTCAAATAACCACACTAGAGGCATGACCATATTGGAAATCTCCCATAGTCACACTTTCCCCCAATAGGTTTTCTTAGTGGTTATGTCAAATGGGGGTTTTGTATTCCTTTTCCCTTGGTATCTCTTTATTGGTTATTTCTACTTAAATTGACTATCATTATCTCTATTACAAAAATCTAGACCAATTTGTCAAAATTTTCTATATTTCTATTGTTAATTTATATTACTAGCTATCTATATATTATTTGTTTTCCAAAAAAAAGTCATTTTTATGTATACTATAGTATTTTTATGTATATAGGAGCACAACACATTTGGATACTACCACATGTGTTGTTATATTAGAAGTGTATTGGTTTTTGTATTGCACGTACTTTCTAAATTATTTTCCAAACAATTACCTGGTATAGGATTTAGTTTCTTGTCTCATTTCCAGTTTTCCTTGTTTCAAAAATTACATATTTTTTTTTCTTAAGAGAATTAATATAGTTCTTTTTAAGAAAAATAGATTTAGACATGATAAAACATACTTAAATATTTAGGTTATTCAATCTTTAATGAAACAACTTAAATTTATTGCATTTTTTGAGTATAATACTTTAGTTGTCTTGAACTTAAAAATTCATCTTTTTTTTTGCTCTATCTCATATCAAATACATATGATTTTTTATAAATGCTTTTACAATATATGATAATCTATTGTTTAAACTACACTACATGGTTCTATATATGATATATTTGAATATTCCAAAGATGTGGCTTTAAGATTCTTCTTCTATATCTACTAATTCTAGTATGGAAGCTCTTCTAATTAATGCATTCCTTGTATCTATTGTTAGGCAACCCACAATACAATTCAAATCAATCAATAGGATAAGTGCTCTTTAACGATTGGGTGAACCTAATTATATTTTAAAGTTAATTAACTCTTGTGAATAAAAATAATAAAGATAGCAATTCTAGGAAAATTAATCAATAAAACACCTAATTTATGAGCCAAAAAATAAACAAGAGAGAAACAACAACAACAACAACAAAAACCTAGCATACCTTAAAAGTAAATGGGTGCAAAGTTACTACTTTGCTCCTTGTGAGATGGTGTTATCCTAAAACTAGAGGAGAGAGCTCAATTGTGTATAGCTTGGAAAATATCTCATATGGTGTATGTTTCCCAAAAATTATTCATGAACTTTGTTATTGCTATAAACTTTTGATAAATTTGATTGAATAGTTAACTTGGCCTTTGAAGAAAGATGAATGTAAAAATTAGCATATTCAAACAAAAGATGAAGATAAAAGACTTACAAGGAATACAATTTTGAGAAGATGGCAAGCATAAATATTTATGACTATAAATGTGTAATAAGTTAAAGATATAGTCACCCATGACAAATCTATAATTATTATTTTTCTAGAATAACATTCCATACAATAGATGGAATAGTACAAACCTTTTTAAAGGTCTTACAAGAAACATTACCACCACACAACCAATAGCAACATGCATGTCCTTTGTCATAACATTCTAGTATTGTCTATTTGTCATAGTGTATGAGTGGAAGTATTTTGAGTTGTATAATTTAGGTTCATTTGAATAATAATAATAATAATAAAAATGTGTCAATAATTTCATTTTTAAATGATTAAAAGGAAACAAAAGATTTTAACAAAAAAAAAATTAATAAAATAAGATTTTTGAACTCATGTAGGAGTTACTAAGAACAAACATGTCAATAATTTCATTTTTAGATTATTGAAAGAAAACAAAAGATTTTAACAATAAAAAAATTAAGAAAATAAGATTTTTGGACTATCATGTAGGAGTTACCAAGAAACTTCGCGTAATAATGACCAATCAAAGAAGATAACATAAAGATGTGATTAATTGCAAAAGTATACTGTGTATTACCAATACTCTCATGATTTAAGTAGCTAAGCATCCTAACAATTATTACAACCATATTCTCTTTTCTTTTCCTTATTTTCACCTTAATTACAACCATATTCTCTTTTCTTTTCTTTTTTTTCACCTTAAACATCCTAATAACACAAATGTACGTGCAAACATCCTAATGACACGAATGTACGTGCACATGTAAGGTGTCTAAATTTTTATTAACTTTTTCTTTTTCAACTAATTAACCTTTTAATAAATTCAATTGAACCTGAGTACGCTATCATCTATTGATTCCTTTCACCCAATTTTGTTTTAGGCCCATATGCATCAACCTTTCAACTCCATCTTCAAGTAATCATCTTTTGAATCCTTTCGCCCATTTTTTGACTTATGCACATAGTGCTCCAATCTTATAACAACAACTATCATTTATCAACTCCTTTCTCCAAGTTTCTTGTCTTATGCACATTCTAATTCAATCTTACAATACAATTTAAGTTATCTATTCAATCATTTCACCTAATCATGCCTTACGCACATTCTAGGTCAACCTTACAATAAAAAAATTAATAAAATAAGATTTTTGAACTATCATATAGGAGTTACTAAGAACAAACATGTCAATAATTTCATTTTTAGATTATTGAAAGAAAACAAAAGATTTTAACAATAAAAAAATTAAGAAAATAAGATTTTTGGACTATCATGTAGGAGTTACCAAGAAACTTCGCGTAATAATGACCAATCAAAGAAGATAACATAAAGATGTGATTAATTGCAAAAGTATATTGTGTATTACCAATACTCTCATGATTAAAGTAGCTAAGCAGCTTAACAATTATTACAACCATATTCTCTTTTCTTTTCCTTATTTTCACCTTAATTACAACCATATTCTCTTTTCTTTTCTTTTTTTTCACCTTAAACATCCTAATGACACAAATGTAAGTGCAAACATCCTAATGACACGAATGTACGTGCACATGTAAGGTGTCTAAATTTTTATTAACTTTTTCTTTTTCAACTAATTAACCTTTTAATAAATTCAATTGAACCCGAGTACGCTATCATCTATTGAGTCCTTTCACCCAATTTTGTTTTAGGCCCATATGCATCAACCTTTCAACTCCATCTTCAAGTAATCATCTTTTGAATCCTTTCGCCCATTTTTTGACTTATGCACATAGTGCTCCAATCTTATAACAACAACTATCATTTATCAACTCCTTTCTCCAAGTTTCTTGTCTTATGCACATTCTAATTCAATCTTACAATACAATTTAAGCACATTCTAATTCAATCTTACAATACAATTTAAGTTATCTATTCAATCATTTCACCTAATCATGCCTTACGCACATTCTAGGTCAACCTTACATCTGCATCTCCAACTAATCATCTCCGAACTCCTTTCATTGATTTTTTTTTTTTTTTTTGTCTTATAGACATTACGCTCCAATCTTATAACCACAACTATCATCATATTCCATCTTATACACATTTTAACCAACCTTAAGCAACTAAAAGCCATTATCTATTAGATCCTTTCACCTAATTCTGTCTTACACATTCTACCCTGACCTTGCAGCCCTGTTGATTAGAAGACATTTCATGTGACCGTACCCTGCACAGAAGCTCAGGCCACCCTCCTCAAAATTAGCATGGATCGTACCAGAAAACCTGCCAAAGGGTACCTTGTAGAAAAATTATTTTAGCGACCCGTCCAAAATTGTAAAGGAAAACCACCAAATCATCAGCACACTGTCCTTACAAATCGTCATAATAACCTCTCAGAAAATGAAGGTCGCTTTGCAGGGAAACCCTAAAAAGTGTTACCGGCAAACCACCAAAGTGTTGTCTGGGAACTGCCAATTCCAGAAAACCGCGGGGTAAATTCAGAGCACGTTACTGGAAAACAATCAATGCACCCAACTGAGAAACTGCCAATGCCGGGCGTTGAAAGTCATCATTGTAGGGATGAGATCTAGATGTGTTTCACACGACTTTGATACAATGGATATTGTTCAATCTTGTGAATCAAGCGATTGTTGTTTTTAAATCATAGGTTCTTGGTTTACTAGTGAAGTTGAATGGTTTTTGATACAATAAATATTCTTCAATCTTGTGTTTCAGGCGAGATTGTTGGTTTTTAATCATAGGTTCTTGGGGCACCCACCAGTTATAGTTTAATGTTTTTATTCCAATTATAAGTTCTTGGGGAACTTAGTTACGATGAAGTTAGAATGGTTTTTAAATGAGTCTAAGGAATCAAATCTTTCTAGTGCAAGGTAATGACAACATAGGAGATGAGGTCGTGTTTTTATTCCAAGTGACTTTGACATAGTGATTTCATTCCCCTATCTATGACTCTCGAGCGAAGAGGTTTCAACTTAAGGCGCGTGCACACACACACACACACACACACACACACACACACACAAAATCTAAAAGTTGGTAAATTACATAAGTTTAGATTGACTTGACCTTCCACCATCTTTTTTTGTTTCAAAGCAAAAGGTCAAAGACTAAAATATATTATAATAATAATAAAGAGTTACATATAATAACGTTTTTACATAAGCTTGCCATAAACAAAAAGGCAAGAAGATTTCCAACCCTCGAGAAACAAGAGAATTCACAACAAAAAACACTTGACTGCTCTAAAGTTTGAACCTTTTGTTGATTCATAGGTCATCTATAGTTATATCTACTACCTTTTGCAAGAGTTGGCTGTCATCTTAACGTGTTTCGTGTTAAATAGACCTAAGTTTCCACATTTCTCTTCATGGCTACATATATCCCTCATTACTATAGCTATACCCCTCCCTCGACAGAGATTTATGCATCTTGTCCTTTGCTTCATGCATGAGGGCACTTTGATATTCATGGTTGTTCACTGTTGATTATTGTGCATCTCTGTTGGTCTTGTCATTGATATTGCTCATTAGACCTCATGACTGTCTAAACAAGACATATACCCTCTAGCCCTGCAGTCCACCATGCTCTCCATTAGCCTGACACAAGCCCTTTTTTGATAGTGATCTTATTATTGTTGTGTAATAATGACTAGCCTTTGGTCTACATTTTGGGTGATTTTTGAGCTCTTTCCTTTATATTTGTCTCTTAATCTCAGACTATTAGCTCTTTGTTCATGATCATGTAGTACTCAAAATTTTCATTTTTCTACTTCAAATTGAAACATAATAGTGAAATTTGATATTATTGTGACAAGTTTGATTCTTTGTGAGATCATCACATCCTTGTGGTATGATTTTAAAATTCTCAAGGTTCCCTTTTCCCTATAATAGGTCCCCCTTTTCAACATGTTTCTAAGACTCTAATTTCCTAGCCACCCATTTAAACTATTGTTACTATTTTTTGTTACCCATTTCCCAAAATCTGGTTTGCGAGCACACCTCCCTTCATTAATTAAGATTAATGATGGTGAAGTTGCACCATTATTTATGGGAATTTATGCATTTCAAAAGGTGGTCACTTGTATCATCCAATTTGTTGTCGCCTTTGTGGCCACATAGTCTTCCCAACTTGATTAATGATGCAAGAACAATCTCGAATCAACCTTTTTTTTTTGTAGATGTTTATTTGTTGTTTTGTAGGTTCCAATCATCATACAATCACCACAACATATTCTTCCTATTATAAAGACATGCTTAGGTTTTAGACTTGTCTTAGGTGTTGTAGAGTTCTAGTTTAGACTCATTGTAGTGATTTTAATGGTGCCTTTGTGACTTTTGTGATAATATCTGGACACATTCTACTCTCATTGGTCCCAAGGAGTTTTTTAGTATGAGCCACATCAAGATTCAATGCATATCCTTCATCATATCCACTTTGGAAGTTCATTTCTACATGTTTCATCTTGAATCAAACTTCACATCACATTGTGGCCAACCAAGATCATTTAGATGTCGAGTCCACTACATAAACATCATTTTGAATTATAGGGAAGTACTTAGAATCATATATGATAGATTAGATAAAAAGTCACCATTTTGAGCTTTAGGCTCATACTTCAATGGCATATCAAAGAGTGTTGTATTGGATATTAGCTAAGAAAGTTACAATTTTCATTTTAGTTGCACTTGTTTGTTGAAAGTTAAGACCTCATATTAAAGCCCTTTGTGATAGAATATAATGTAATTTCATGACTATGAATCAATAAATGTCTTATTTTTTATAATTTGTTGTGTCAAATGAGTTTTTTTTTGTGCTTGTATATTTAGTTGTATGGTTGGATAATCCTTAATTAGACTTTAACAATGACTACATCAAATGATATCAAAGTCTGATTTTGAACCTCAAGAAAGAAATTATGTCATCAAAATTGATATCTTCCAATATCACCTATTGGGTAAAGGAGTCCAAGGTTCTACTTGTAAATATTTTATCATATTTGAGGTAGTATATTAATGAATATTATGAATAAAGTACCAACTCTAAGTTAGTTTTCAAGGTGTTTTGTGGATTGATCACCAAACTACAGGTAGTGTGCATAAGAACTAAGGTTGCAATGCCTCCATGAAGCTTAGAATGTTATAGGAAGAATAGAAGAAATGTTTTAGATGATGATGGAATTGAAATAAGAATAAAAGTACTAGAGAAGGAAACTATTATCAAATAATATGTGGAATAACTAGAAGAGGAAGATATAAATTAGATAACGATGTTGAAAGTTATTTCTATGATGGGTAAAAGGCATAGAATTGGTATTACTAGTTATTCTAATAGTTTGAATATAGAAAAAATGATTCATTGGAAAAATAATCTAGAAGAATACTTTGAGTATGAAGAAATTGATGATACTAACATGGTTATGTTTTCTATTATCTAGTAGAGAGGAGTACAATAAAAACAAACAGAAAAGGTAAGGAAAAGATAGATAGACAAGATAGAATGATTGTAAAATTAAATGATCAATTTATACTTGGTGATTACTAGTTAGAATTGTTGAAAAGATTACAAAATTTGAGAGAAAATGAGAATACTATGAAGGAGTATACTGAATAATTTTATAAGATGAAAATTAGGGCTAGTTATAGTGAAGCTAATTAGGAAAAGGTTTAAAGATGCATCAATGGATTGAGTGGAACTATTCAGCAAGAGGCGGGCATAGTAAAATGATAGATTTTTGAGGAAAAATAGTAATTCTCATTTAATGTAGAAGATAAGCTATATACAAAGAGGAAGATGAAGAAGACTCTAGAGAAATAGTTATGAAGGTGATAATTGAAGACCTTATAATGAAGATGATGAAACAAGAGGAAGTAGCAATTCATACTAAAATAAGATAACATATGGATATCGAAGAGGTAGAGGAAGATATAGTAGAGACAGAGGAAGATATTTAGAACTTATTTTTGAGATGTAGAGTACAAGTACATAAAACATTTGGATATCTTTAAGTCAAGGAAGTACTAGCAATAGACCTAAGGATAGTGTAAGACTTGCTCATGTTGATGAAGTGTCAAGAGGATCACAAAGTCCAATATGTTGGATCTTGAAATGATAAGGTCATTTATCAAGAGAAGGCACTCTCCATTTATAAGGGGACAAGACCATATAAAAATGGAGGTAAAACTTATTAGCAATAGATGAACAACTTTGGGCCAAGCACTAGGATTGGGAAAACCCGCTTCACTTAAGGATTTGTAAAACCTAAGAGAGAAATTCTTGAGGTCTCTGCAATAGGATAATAGGATAAATAATTAAATGATAGATAGGTCTTTACTACTATGGTATACTCATATAAATAAATAGCCATACTAGACCTCAAACTAAGTAGACCAAGACAAAATATAATTGTAACTATAAAATAAAAACTTAGAATTATAATCACTATAGATACTTCCCTTATATAAAATACACATATACATCTTGCAAAACTTTTCTCATAACCCACACTAAATATGTCCAACTATCAGCTCACATAAAATTCAACATTAATTACTCCATGAAACAATGAGATAAAGGTAAGACAAATAAGAAATGAAAAATGAAAAATAAAAGAAAATATTCTTTTTGAATGGTAAGTGTGGTTCCATCCCTAACATAATGATGCCTACTCTATTAGGAAACAAAATTACAATATACAATAATGTAATGCATTCATATGAGACTATAACATTATATAAAGCATGCATATGCATATTTCATAAAGATAAGACAACATGGCATGATCAAATTTACTTAGTAATTTATCCCTAATCAAGAGAAACCCACATACATTAAGAGAGAAATTTACATGAAGGCTTGATGATAGTTTTACAATCTCACTAATATCATTTGACTCTTAAAACATACATAATAGTAAATGCACTACAATATAGATTATAGCATAAATAATCCTATGAATAACTCCTAGTTATGGAGACATCATATGTAAAGTCGTCAATCTAGGATCTAACCCTAAATTACTCTTTATTCATAAATAAACTTAAATTTCAATCTCTAAGCATATTTTATACAAGATATAAGCAAACATCGAAAATGGATATAAATTACATTCATAGATATATCATAATAATGCACATGAATAATACAATATCCAATACTAAGAAGTTCTTATTTCCTACTTAGGCTTCCAAATTGCCTTAAGAATATACAAGAAGATGCATCCATCGATCTTTAGTCTGAGTCGCTTCCTTCTGTCTTTTGAACGTAGACGAGAACAAGAATCAGGCGCTTTTTCCGCCCAACCTTGAAGCTTACGCTTCCCCGGAATTCTTGGTTAATCAAGAATACCCGACCCTACATGAATTGGTTTAACCAAAGAAATTCGAAAGCAAGAGGGAATCTGGTGCATGCCTAGAAAATATATGCATTTTCATTTTTCCTACTTCATTCTAAGAAACAAGCATTCGCTATCATACTAGGATGTGGTAGAGAGCATAAATAAGGAATTTTCATCATTTTCTATGGATAATTCAAACAATAACTCGGCCGAGTATATGCCATGCACAACAAAATAATAGTTGGAAAAAGCAACTATTCTCCCTAAAACATCCACATTCGGCACCCGTCCCGAAAGGTAAATTTTCTAACTCAAGCTTAACCCTAGCTTGATTCCCTCAAACACAAATTCCATTGAGAATACAATCTTTCTTTTAAAACAAAAATAGAGATATCATTTTTCCTTACTAATCATTACTTGTCTAATATATATCTATCGAAGACAATCTTTCATATTTTGGAAAATGATAAACTTTTATAAGCAATAATCTTAAAATCAATCTTTCGACTAAATAAAGTACATACAAAAGAAGGTGTTATACATGTATGAAATTAATCTCATATATAACCAAAAGTATGCAAACACATTCTTAAAATAGAAATAGAACTAATTATTTTTGTGCAAAATACAATTTTAACAACATCTTTTCTCTAAATTATTTTACCAAAAGTATGCAAACACATTCTTAAAATAGAAATAGAACTAATTATTTTTGTGCAAAATACGATTTTAACAACATCTTTTCTCTAAATTATTTTCTTCTATTCCACAATGGTTTACAAAGCATTTCAAATAAAATAATAAAAATTGCTACCCATTTGGACGTACATATCTATTATCTAAACTTCCATTTCTACACATTTTATACCAAATTTAACAAATAAAATAAAACATAAACAAATGATTCTAACCTCTTGGAAACTTAGAGTGGACTGTAAGATTTTGACCTTGTTGTTCTTCGTCAAATGATTCCACGCCTTGATCACAAGTCTCTCTCTCTCTCCAACTATTCTTATCTCTATATCAACTATCTCTCTATCCAACTATTCTTACCTCTATATCCAACTATCTCTCTATCCAACTATTCTTACCTCTATATCCAACTATCTCTCTATCCAACTATTCTTCTCCTCTATATCCAACCTTCTCTCTATCCAACTATTCTTCTCCTCTATATCCAACTTATTCTTCTCCCCTCTCCCAATGAGAAAGAATGAAAGAATGTGTGTGTTTATACATCTATTTATTCTAATCTTTAGCTACGTTTGCTGCTATCCTTTTGGCCTTATTTACTGTTACCATTATTTCTATTGTCATGTTTATTAGTTGGTTATAACTAAAATCTCCATGCATGTCTTTAAATTAAATACGACCCTCGTTTTGTGGCAAGCTCGAGTCTTTTTATTGTTTAAACTTGCAACTGTTTCAATTGGAGCTTTGACTGTTGCTTGAGTCGAACATGGATCATGGAGGCGTTTACACTAACTGCCGACTTCTCAGCTTATACACCGAAGAGTCACGTTGCATGCCAAGTCACCCACCAAGGGTCATGGGAGTAATAAGTCTCCCATCGTGCCTTGGCCTGTGTAAATGTTTTGACCACGACTACCATGGGTGGAGGGAGCCGACTAACAAACCGACCAAAGCGGCTCTTCCTTTGGCTTCAAACAATCATTTACCCTTAACCTGCCACCTTTTACTATTAACATGTTTAATAAAACAATAATATATTCGTAATATGGTTTTTTTTTATAATTTATTTATATTATATATATATATTTAATGACTTTTTATTAATATTAAACATTAAACTTTGTTTAATAAATTCTTTGATAAACCCTTTCTTTGATTAAATATATATATATCAGATTTTCATTACATAATTTAATTTCATAAATACATATACAATAATTACATACATATTTACAAGTACATGATCAAATTATTATTAGAATTCACACACACACACACACACACACACATATATAATGCGTATATATTTTCAATCTCAAATGATTACGCATATGTATAAACAAAATTCTTGACGAAGTCAAATTTCACGATAATTGGATATTGATGTATGTAAATGATTGAATAAATTTCTCATATATATATATTATACTATTATTCAATTTTCAAAAGTAAACTCATAAGTACAATTTTCATACATTTATACATATCTAAAAAGAACACTAAACCTAGGGTCAATATTCATTTTTTAATCGTTTATAAATTCTATCTCTTTTAACAATAAAGCATAATATTTCAGAATCACTCACACAACTTAGATTTATTTCAAACACTACTCACATCATGCAATTAATGCACATGTATAAACATTTAAATCAATCTACTTCTCATTCCAAATTCATCATTTCAATTTGAACAAACACTCAAATAAGGTCATTTAAATCATCCATATTTTCAAGATGCAAATTATAAATCCTAATGTGGTGTGTGAGAGATTCCCTTTTCCATCGAAGTTGTTTAGTTAAAAGCAATTCTACTTGATTCGTGTTCTCGCCTTCAACCTCCTTCACCTCATTCTGCATTACTTGCATTCAAAAGTTTATTAGTATTGACAAACCCAAAAGAATATTTATATGTCGAATTTCATATCAATTGCAGGAGTAAAAAGCATACTATATTTCCTCATACTAGATTATGAATGATCTAATCTATTTTAAATTTCAAAATCACATTACATCTTTAAATTGCACATTATTAAATAAAACGATTCGTGACATCCTTCCCCTCTTGGAAGAGACATCGTCTCGATGTCTTGCCACTCATCAATAATCACAAAACCATAATATCTCATAAAATGTCAATCTTACCTCAAATTCAAATAATAATACCAAGAGCACACAGGCTATCCAAGTTTACATCATAACTAATAATAATAATTGTTTCAAAATATCCAAAATTAAATAGTAGTTATTTCCTAAGAAAGCAAATGAGGAAAATGACGGTCAATCGTCTCAGCATCCTCCCATGTAGCACTATCCTCATAATATTGGTCCCACTGAACCTTATACTGAGTGAAATCTCTGCTACGTAGCTTCACACTACACTGATCTAGGATTTGGATGGGCTCCACTAGCACCACTCCTGGATCTTGAACCTGTAAGGATTGCCAATCAAGAATATGAGATGCATCAGCATTGTAAGGTTTCAATAAAGACACATGAAACACATTATGGATTCGAGCTAGAGCAGGGGGTAAAGCTAATCTATAAGCAATTGGATTGATAACCTCCAGTACATCAAAGGGTCCCACATATCTTGGAGCCAATTTTGATGATTTTCCAAACGAGATAGAGCTCTTATGAGGTTTGACTCTCAAAAAGACTTTATCTCCTGTAGCGAATTGTCTAAAAGTTCTATTTCGGTCTGCATAACTCTTCTGTCAGTCAAATGCTTCCTTCAATCTACTCGTAATCAACACCATCTGCTCATCCGTTTCCTTGAGTAAATCTGGACCAATAATGATCATATCCTCTAGTCTATCCCAGTTGATAGGTGTGCGACATTTTCGCCCATAGAGTGCTTCAAAAGGTGCCATACCTAATGATGCATGAAAGGAGTGTTATAAGCAAATTCAACTAAGGGCAAGTACTTCTCCCATTTGTACTGCTGATCCATGCAATACATTCTCAAAAGATCCTCCACTACCTGATTAACTCTTTCTGTTTGGCCATCAGTCTGAGGATGATATGCTGAGCTAAAATTTAGCCTTGTTCCCAATGCTGCATTCAATGTTGTCCAAAATCTGGAAGTCATCCTGGTATCCCTATCAGATATTATAGTTTCTGGAACTCCATGTAACCTAAAAATTTCTTGCACAAATTTCTTGGCAAGAACAAATGATCCATCTTTTGATTACTAGGTATGAAATGTGAAACTTTAGTCAACTTGTCCACCACTACTAAGATAGTGTCATGCTTATTCTTACTCATCGGTAATCCTTGGATGAAATCCATACTGATTACCTGCCACTTGTATTCTGGTATAACATGTTGAAATAGAAGTCCTGGTGGATGAACATGTTCAACTTTTACTCTTTGACATTCCAGACATTGTGCTACATACTCAACCACTTCTTTCCTGAGTTTAGGCTAGAAATGCAATGTTTTCAAATCAGCTACCATCTTTGTTATTCCAAGGTGTCCTGAATAAGGTGTATTGTGCATCTCATGTAAGATCAACTTCCTCAACTTTCCTCCTTCTGGTATATACATCCTTCCTTGGTATCTCAAAATACCCTCTGGTTCTATCTCATATCCATCATAGCGATGGTATGAAGAGTCTCTTTCCAAGGCTTGTTTAACTCTTATATAATGTTCATCTTCGGAAAGATTCTGCAACACTTGTTGCTTCAAATTTGTCCTTGTTGTAACCATTGCAGATAGGTGTCTTCTTCTGCTGAGAGCATCAGCTACTCTATTTTCCTTCCCTTGGATATATTCAATACCAAAGTCATACTCACTTAGAAATTCAAGCCACCTTCTCTGTCTTGCATTTAGGTTAGGTTGTGTAAAAATATACTTCAATCCTAAATGATCCATTTTAAGCTCAAAAGGATTCCCTAAAAGGTAATGCCTCCACATTTGTAATGCATGCACATTAAACCTAGGGTCAATATTCATTTTTGAATCGTTTATACATTCTATCTCTTTTAACAATAAAGCATAATATTTCACAATCACTCACACAACTTAGACTTAATTCAAACACTACTCACATCATGCAATTAATGCACATGTATAAACATTTAAATCAATCTACTTCTAATTCCAAATTTATCATTTCAATTTGAACAAACACTCAAATAAGGTCATTTAAATCATCCATATTTTCAAGATGCAAATTATAAATCCTAATGTGGTGTGTGAGAGATTCCCTTTTCCATCAAAGTCGTTTAGTTAAAAGAAATTCTACCTGATTTGTGTTCTCGCCTTCGACCTCCTTCACCTCATCTTGCATTACTTGCACTCAAAAGTTTATCAGTATTGACAAACCCAAAAGAATATTTAAATGTCGAATTTCATATCAATTGTAGGAGTAAAAAACATACTATATTTCCTTATACTAGATTATGAATGATCTAATCTATTTTAAATTTCAAAATCACATTACATCTTTAAATTGCACATTATTAAATAAAATGATTCATGACATCCTTCCCCTCTTGGAAGAGACATCATCTCGATGTCTTGCCACTCATCAATAATCACAAAACCATAATATCTCATAAAATGTCAATCTTACCTCAAATTCAAATAATAATACCAAGAGCACACAGGCTATCCAAGTTTACATCATAACTAATAATAATAATTGTTTCAAAATATCCAAAATTAAGTAGTAGTTATTTCCTAAGAAAGCAAATGAGGAAAATGATGGTCAATCGTCTTAGCATCCTCCCATGTAGCACTATCCTCAGAATATTGGTCCCACTGAACCTTATACTGAGTGAAATCTCTACTACGTAGCTTCACACTATGCTGATCTAGGATTCGGATGGGCTCCACTAGCACCACCCCTGGATCCTGAACCTGTAGGGATTGCCAATCAAGAATATGAGATGCATCAGCATTGTAAGGTTTCAATAAAGACACATGAAACACATTATGGATTCGAGCTAGAGCAGGGGGTAAAGCTAATCTATAAGCAACTGGATTGATAACCTCCAGTACATCAAAGGGTCCCACATATCTTGGAGCCAATTTTGATGATTTTCCAAACGAGATAGAGCTCTTATGAGGTTTGACTCTCAAAAAGACTTTATCTCCTGCAACGAATTGTCTAAAAGTTCTATTTCAGTCTGCATAACTCTTCTGTCGGTCAGTTGCTTCCTTCAATCTACTCTGAGTAAATCTGGACCAATAATGATCATATCCTCTAGTCTATCCCAGCTGATAGGCGTGCGACATTTTCGCCCATAGAGTGCTTCAAAAGGTGCCATACCTAATGATGCATGAAAGGAGTTGTTATAAGCAAATTCAACTAAGGGCAAGTACTTCTCCCATTTGTACTGCTGATCCATGCAATACATTCTCAAAAGATCCTCCACTACCTGATTAACTCTTTCTGTTTGGCCGTCAGTCTGAGGATGATATGCTGAGCTAAAATTTAGCCTTGTTCCCAATGCTGCATTCAATGTTGTCCAAAATCTGAAAGTCATCCTGGTATCCCTATCAGATATTATAGTTTTTGGAACTCCATGTAACCGAAAAATTTCTTGCACAAATTTCTTAGCAAGAACAAATGATCCATCTTTTAGATTACCAAGTATGAAATGTGAAACTTTAGTCAACTTGTCCACCACTACTAAGATAGTGTCATGCTTATTCTTACTCATCGGTAATCCTTGGATGAAATCCATACTGATTACCTGCCACTTGTATTTTGGTATAACATGTTGAAATAGAAGTCCTGCTGGATGAACATGTTCAGCTTTTACTCTTTGACATTCCAGACATTGTGCTACATACTCAACCACTTCTTTCCTGAGTTTAGGCCAGAAATACAATGTTTTCAGATCACCTACCATCTTTGTTATTCCAGGGTGTCCTGAATAAGGTGTATTGTGCATCTCATGTAAGATCAACTTCCTCAACTCTCCTCCTTCTGGTATATACATCCTTCCTTGGTATCTCAAAATACCCTCTGGTTCTATCTCATATCCATCATAGCGATGGTCTGAAGAGTCTCTTCCAAGGCTTGTTTAACTCTTATATAATGTTCATCTTCAGAAAGATTCTGCAACACTTGTTGCTTCAAATTTGTCCTTGTTGTAACCATTGCGGATAGGTGTCTTCTTCTGCTGAGAGCATCAGCTACTCTATTTTCCTTCCCTTGGATATACTCAATACCAAAGTCATACTCACTTAGAAATTCAAGCCACCTTCTCTGTCTTGCATTTAGGTTAGGTTGTGTAAAAATATACTTCAATCCTAAATGATCTGTTTTAAGCTCAAAAGGCTTCCCTAAAAGGTAATGCCTCCACATTTGTAATGCATGCACAATAGCTAGTAGTTCTAAATCATGCGGAGCATAATTCATCTCATATTGCTTTAGCTTTCATCATTCATATGCAACCACCTTTCCTTCTTGCATCAATACTGCTCCCACACCTTCACCTGAGGCATCTGTAATTACTACAAAATGTCCGTTGGGATCTGGTATTGTTAATATTGGTGCTGTTGTCAATTTCTGCTTCAGGAGTTGAAATGATTCCTCACATTTCTCAGTCCATTCAAACTTTTTTTCCTTTTTCTGAAGTGAGGTAATTGGTGCCGCTATCATGGAAAATCCTTCCACATATTTTCTATAATATCCAGCAAGACCCCATAAAACTTTGAACTTCTGAAACATTCTGGGGCGTTGGTCAATCTACTATTGCTTCTATATTTGCAGGATCAACTGAAATTCCTTCGGCGGATATGACATGACCTAAGTATTGCACCTTTTCCTAAAAGAAGGCACACTTAGAGAATTTCCCATAAAGTTTACGATCTCTCAATCATTGCAAAACTATCCTCAGGTGCTTCTTATGTTCTTCTTCATTCTTAGAATAGATCAATATGTCATCTATGAAGATTAGAACAAAGTCATCCAAGTATTCTCTGAAAATACTATTCATGAGGTTCATGAATGTTGCTGGGGCATTAGTTAAACCAAATGGTACAACTGTGAATTCATAGTGCCCATACCTTGTTTGGAATGCAGTTTTAGGAATATCTTCATCCTTAATCCTTAACTGATGATATCCAGATTGAAGATCGATCTTGGAGAATACAAATGCACCTTTCATTTGATCAAATAATTCATCTATCCTTGGTAGAGGATATCTATTTTTGATGGTTACTTTATTCAACATCCTATAATCAATGCATAACCTCAAAGTACCATCTTTCTTCTTTACAAAGATCACTGGTGCACCCCACGGGGATACGCTTGGTCTAATAAAACCTTTCCTAAGCAATTCTTGCAATTGGGCCTTAAGCTCATATAGTTATGTCATTGTCATTCTATATGGAGCCTTAGATTGCAGCTCCGTTCTAGGTAAGAGTTCTATAGAAAAATCGAACTCTCTCTTAGGTGGTAACTTGGTAAGATCTTGTGGAAAGACATCTAGAAACTCTGCAAGGACAGGATAATCTATAAGACTTTTCTCTACATTATTCAAATCGTTAACCATGACGGCAATGATGGAACATCCTTTTCTTTGGGCCTTCTTGAGTTGCATTGCCGAAATGTATCTCAATTCAAGAGGACTTTGAGACCCAAAAATTTCAACGGAATCCCCAAAATCATCCATGCATCTAATGACCTTATCTTCACAGTTCACTATGGCTTTATGTTCAGTCAACCAATTAATACCTAAGATCACATCATATGATCCTAGTGGTGCAACATAAAGGTTAACTTGGGTTTGGAAACTAGGAAGTTCTAATTCACTGCAAAATAGACAAGTATCTACCCTCTTTTCTACTTGATTTCCATACTGAACCATCCATGAATTTGAAATATAACCAGGTTTAACAGATATTCTAGAAACTACTTGTGGATCAACAAAACATTCAGTAGCTCCCGTATCTATTAAAATAGAAACTGGTTGTCCAAAGAGCTTACCCGTAATCTGGATAGGTGCGGCTTGGAAATCAGCTTGACGATTGTCGACAGCGGCGTGAATCTGATGTTGAGGGGCTCCTTGTTGATATGATCCTCTCTGTGTTGGGGTACATTGTGGACAATTGGAGGCATAATGACTCCCTCCACAATTATAACACCCATCCCTAGGACCAGGATGGCCACCTGACCTTCCTCTGTCCATATTTTGTTGAGCATTGGTGTTATAGTTTGCTTTCTTATTTCCATCTTGATTTTCTCTTCCTTTTTCCTGGGTGTTGGGTCCCCTCTTAATATTTCTTATCTATCAATTGTTGCTATTGTGATTCCTTCGGAAATTTCTATTCCCAAAATTCGGTTGGTTGTTCTCATTCTTTCGGAGGTTCCCCAACTGTTGTAACTTCTGCTCTTGCTTAGTTGCCTTTTCAAATACCTCCACCATAGTTAATGGATTATGGATATCCACCTCCGCTCCTATATGGGTTCTTAAACCCAAAATGAACTTCCGAATGCGGAACCTTTCATCCATCTAGTATTGCGGAACATACTTAAGGAGATTAGTAAATTTCTCCCAGTACTGTGTTACCAACATACTACCTTGAGTAAGGTTTTGAAATTCTGTCATCTTCTTGTCGAAGAATAACTGTGGAAGCCACCTTTTCCTGAAGGATTGTAAAAACAAATCCCAAGTGATCTCTCTTGGTTGTAGTTTCCTTTCTGACTTTTCATTGTCCCACCAAGTAGCAGCTTCACCAGACAACTGATAAGCAGCCCAAACTACCTTGGTTTCATTTGACATGTTGCAGAGACCAAAATATTTCTCCATTTCAATTACCCATGCCTTTGCACCATCGCCAATTGTTTTTCCATCAAACTTTGGCGGGGCTGTCCTTTTCAAATCCTTTGCCAACTCTTCTTCTATTTTGGCTTGGTTGTCGGGTTGCTCCTCAACCGTTGGGGCTTCCTGTCAGACTTCTTCGACCCTTCGAACCTCTTGTTCGAGATCATTCATCCTTGCACTCTGCTGATTGAGCAGATCAAGAATCTGATCTAACCTTTCATTCCCATTACTTGACCCCGCCCTTGTGGTTCTTGAGGCCATTTCTATTTATTAATTTTGCAACAGGGAGATATTGATAATTCTTAGCGATAAGAGACATATTTGCAATGTTACGTCTTTCGTAACTTTTATAATATTCCCTAACTTATAGCCTTATAAAACAACTAGAGAGTTTAATACTCTTATTGAATATTTAAGGAAAACAATATAAATTTAAAATATAACGATATCAAATAATTTCATTCTACTTCTTTCCATTTACTATATAAGTTAGGTTCAAAGTATATATATATAGATATCATTAAGAAATACACAAATTTTTTTAACTCAAAATACAATAGAAGACATCTTTATTTGATAATAGAAGAGAATACATCTTTATTTTATAGTAGAAGGGATTACATCCTTATTCGGTAATAGAAGGAAAGACATTTTTATTGAAGTGTTGTAACACGTTACATCACTCATCCGGGGGAGTGGATTCTTCTGACTCATTAGGACTTAATGGGGTATATCGTTCTGATTCAGTCTCACTTAGAGGGGTATACTCCTCGGATTCTTCAGAACTGATTACTATTGGCCTTATAGGTGAATATTCCAACTCGGGCTCTTTTTCTTTTTCAGGGATATTCTTCTCAGAAGGTATTACAACACTTTATTCTAGGACTTGTTTCACTTTAAAAGGGGCATCCAAAACCAGCTTAACAGGTGATTGAGGATCCTTTTTAACCCTCAGGTAATGGGCATACCCTGCTACTGACTTTCGGGCTGTCTGCTTGGTGCGAACCATTTCTATAATGTTTAAACAAAAAGCTATTAATTTCCAAATTTATCTTAGCAAAGTGACTCATATAGGTCCTAGTGTTATAAACCTAGGCTCTGATACCAAAATGTAAAGTTGTCAATCTAGGATCTAACCCTAAATTACTCTTTATTCATAAATAAACTTAAATTTCAATCTCTAAGCATATTTTATACAAGATATAAGCAAACATAAAAAATGGATATAAATTACATTCATAGATATATCATAATAATAAACATGAATAATACAATGTCCAATACTAAGAAGTTCTTATTTCCTATTTAGGCTTCCAAATTGCCTTAAGAATATACAAGTAGATGCATCTGTCAATCTTTAGTCTGAGTCGCTTCCTTTTGTCTTTTGAATGCAGATGAGAACAAGAATCAGGTGCTTTTTCTGCCCAACCTTGAAGCTTACGCTTCCCCAGAATTCTTGGTCAATCAAGAATACCCGACCCTACATGAATTGGTTTAACCAAAGAAATTCGAAAGCAAGAGGGAATCTGGTGCATGCCTAGATAATATATGCATTTTCATTTTTCCTACTTCATTCTAAGAAACAAGCATTCGCTATCATACTAGGATGTGGTAGAGAGCATAAATAAGGAATTTCCATCATTTTCTACGAACAATTCTAACAATAACTCGGCCGAGTATATGCCATGCACAAAAAAATAATAGTTGGAAAAAACAACTATTCTCCCTAAAACATCCACATTCGGCACTCGTCCCGTAAGGTAAATTTTCTAACTCAAGCTTAACCCTAGCTTGATTCCCTCAAACACAAATTCCATTGAGAATACAATCTTTCTTTTAAAACAAAAATAGAGATATCATTTTTCCTTACTAATCATTACTTGTCTAATATATATCTATCGAAGACAATCTTTCATATTTTGGAAAACAATAAACTTTTATAAGCAATAATCTTAAAATCAATCTTTTGACTAAATAAAGTACATACAAAAGAAGGTGTTATACATGTATGAAATTAATCTCATATATAACCAAAAGTACACAAACACATTCTTAAAATAGAAATAGAACTAATTATTTTTGTGCAAAATACGATATTAACAACATCTTTTCTCTAAATTCTTTTCTTCTATTCCACAATGGTTTACAAAGCATTTCAAATAAAATAATATAAATTGCTACCCATTTGGACGTACATATCTATTATCTAAACTTCTATTTCTACACATTTTATACCAAATTTAACAAATAAAATAAAACATAAACAAAGGATTCTAACCTCTTGGAAACTTAGAGTGGATTGTAAGATTTTGACCTTGTCGTTCTTCGTCAAATGATTCCATGCCTTGATCGCAAGTCTCTCTCTCTCTCCAACTATTCTTATCTCTATATCAACTATCTCTCTATCCAACTATTCTTACCTCTATATCCAACTATCTCTCTATCCAACTATTCTTACCTCTATATCCAACTATCTCTCTAACCAACTATTCTTCTCCTCTATATCCAACCTTCTCTCTATCCAACTATTCTTCTCCTCTATATCCAACTTATTCTTCTCCTCTATATCCAACTTATTCTTCTCCCCTCTCCCTGTGAGAAAGAATGAAAGAATGTGTGTGTTTATACGTCTATTTATTCTAATCTTCAACTATGTTTGCTACTATCCTTTGGGCCTTATTTACTGTTACCATTATTTCTATTGTCATGTTTATTAGTTGGTTATAACTGAAATCTCCACGCATGTCTTTAAATTAAATACGACCCTCGTTTTGTGGCAAGCTCGAGTCTTTTTATTGTTTAAACTTGCAACCGTTTCAGTTGGAGCTTTGATTGCTGCTTGAGTCGAACATGGATCATGGAGGCGTTTACACTAACTGCTGACTTCTCAGCTTATACACCGAAGAGTCACGTTGCATGCCAGGTCACGTTGCATGCCAAGTCACCCACCAAGGGTCGTGGGAGTGTTAAGTCTCCCATCATGCCTTGGCCTGCGTAAATGTTTTGACCACGGCTACTGTGGGTGGAGGGAGTCGACTAACAAACCGACCAAAGTGGCTCTTCCTTTGGCTTCAAACAGTCGTTTACCCTTAACCTGCCACCTTTTACTATTAACATGTTTAATAAAACAATAATATATTTGTAATATGGTTTTTTTTTATAATTTATTTATATTATATATATATATATTTAATGACTTTTTATTAAAATTAAACATTAAACTTTGTTTAATAAATTCTTTGATAAACCCTTTCTTTGATTAAGTATATATATCGGATTTTCATTACATAATTTAATTTCATAAATACATATACAATAATTACATACATATTTACAAGTACATGATCAAATTATTATTAGAATTCACACACACACACACACAAATATATATATAATGCGTATATATTTTTAATCTCAAATGATTATGTATATGTATAAACAAAATTCTTGACGAAGTCAAATTTCACGATAATTGGATATTGATGTATGTAAATGATAGAATAAATTTCTCATATATATATATATATATATACTATTATTCAATTTTCAAAAGTAAACTCATAAGTACAATTTTCATACATTTATACATATCTAAAAAGAACATTAAACCTAGGGTCAATATTCATTTTTGAATCGTTTATACATTCTATCTCTTTTAACAATAAAGCATAATATTTCACAATCACTCACACAACTTAGATTTAACTCAAACACTACTCACATCATGCAATTAATGCGCATGTATAAACATTTAAATCAATCTACTTCTCATTCCAAATTTATCATTTCAATTTGAACAAACACTCAAATAAGGTCATTTAAATCATCCATATTTTCAAGATACAAATTATAAATCCTAATGTGGTGTGTGAGAGATTCCCTTTTCCATCGAAGTCGTTTAGTTAAAAGCAATTCTACCTGATTCGTGTTCTCGCCTTCGACCTCCTTCACCTCATCCTGCATTACTTGCACTCAAAAGTTTATCAGTATTGACAAACCCAAAAGAATATTTAAATGTCGAATTTCATATCAATTGCAGGAGTAAAAAGTATACTATATTTCCTTATACTAGATTATGAATGATCTAATCTATTTTAAATTGCAAAATCACATTACATATTTAAATTGCACATTATTAAATAAAATGATTCGTGACATCATAGCATATCGCCACCCAACATGTAATGCCCTGTATGAAGGATCAAGGCAAAGTCAAGCTAACAATTTTTATTTTTTTTGAAATACTTACATTATCATTACACATCAAGGACGATAAAGAGAATTGAGCACAGCTACAAGAGAATTATGCACAACAACTTTATATAAAGATATAATACCCACTTGATTGGGTTAATAGAACATTCTTCATTGTTGCCTAAGAAAGGTGGTATCAACGAAAGACTAATCTTTACCAAAGCAAGCTCAACCACGAGGGAGAATTAAGAAAGTGCATAACAACACCCTTTAACTCCTAGGGTCATCCCAAGGGATATTCCTCATCAAGGAGATATGGGTTAACAATGTTTAATTTTATAAGTATTGTCTATGTCCCAGAAAATTACAAATTTGGAGGTCTACGAAGTGGAATTTGGGGTCTAAATGTTATCGATCTCTTAGAACCATTTTTGTAGGCAAGGTTCAAAGATATTAATGCTATCTCTCTTTTATCTCTTTTTGATGAGGTATGCAAGATTATTTTTTTATCACTGAGCTAGGAGTTATGACCTTTCAAAGTTAAGGTGAAAATCAATACAAAATTAGATAACATAATATTTCCTATCAGGGCTCAAGGATCAAGGGTCGAGGGTTTGGCATACCAAATATTGAACTCAAGAAAATATGGTAATGTGGAGGTCTGACATCTAAATTTTTATGAACATGGAACCTCTGACATCTGACATCCAAAAGTTCTTCATTAGGGATTCAGGGTCAAGGGTTCATCTTACCAAGTTCAAAGTCGAACAGTGAAGGCTTGATGTCAAATGTACAAAAAATTATTAGGGGTGCAAGTCCAAAAGTTACTCATGCTTTTTCTAGTAAAATTTCGTCTAGTAGCCTTTGTCTTTGTCGACATTGTGCTCCTATATCTACAAATTGAGTCCTAAAACATTTTTTGATCCTTCCAATGTACAAATGGAGATGAAAATGGTGTCGAGTTGTATAGGGGCTTTCCTAAGTCAAACCCAAGGTAGGTGTTAACCTCCACTATAGAAATGATTGATAAGAAGACAAAGCTTTCCCCTGGTAAAGAAAAGGCTAAATCTAAAATGAAATGTTGAATCAAAGTGTTGAGATATAATGATTATACCTTTGATTAATGATGTAATTATCTTTAGATAAGTCCTCCAAGTTTTGATGTAGTAACATGGTAAATCATAACAAAATACATCATAAAAACGTAATTGAAGACAACTTCTTGTAGCTTGATGCTCATTATACCTAGTTTTCTTCTTGAATGTAGGAATTTAGTGCTTGAATGAAACTTGTGGATATAAAAGATGATCAAAATGATTATAGATGATGTATTATATAGGGTTCTCAAGGTATTTTTGCATTTAGGCCAACTTCCGATGGTCATATCCAAATTTTGAGACCGGATTATGCAATGTTAAGTCCAACACGTTAATCTTTCAAAATTTCAACAAAAAAGAATCACTCACTATGGCTAATCCTAACATAAGTCATTATCGGTTTGAAGATTTCTTCAGCGGTCCTTAAGCCCTACTAAAACCTTAGCAAAACTTCATCAGAAATTGAAATGCGCCTTCCGGTAATCATCGCAAGTTCTGGTTCCGGTCACATACATCTTTCCATGATACAAGTTCACCATACATACCACAAATCACCAATCATTGCAAATTGATCGATCCAATCAAAATAATTCTACTTTACATGTTAAAGTCCTAATTCATAGAATTTAGATCACAACCGATAAACCTTGTCTTCCGATAAACCAAATCACTTAGATGATAAAACAAAACATCAGGAACATTAGTTGCCAACAATGACAACACAAATAATTAATCATGTCATCTATTCATATAATTTCAATATCCTCATCACAAATAGACTTCTATACTATACCGGTGCAGTCATCCAACTTCAACTGCATGACCTGATCTACATCAGTTATGGCAAATGTCAACAGATTGTTGGCATATTGGCATAACTGTTGATGATATTGATAAACCAGTACAAGGATTGTTGGTGATGATATAGTTGAGATGTTTTTTGATGACTTGATGATTAGTATGTGTTGTCATTGATGGAAACTATGGTTATATTGCTCTATCATGTTATCTAAGTCATCTATGATTGACCAGAAAGCTATGGAATGGATTTGACAATTAACTGGCAAATAGGACTTTAACTGGTAAATGTGAAACTGTGTTATGCTTAAGTAATTGGATCTTGAGATTGATGAAGAATTTGGTGTTACGGTTTGGAATACGTGTTGGTAACATTGAAATGAGGTTATGACCAGAACCACATCATGTTTTGGCTATCGAACGTCATGTTTGTAATTGACTGATGTATTTTCTATAGAGTTTTAGTAGGGTTTAAGAACCGGTATTCAAATCTCATAACCGGTAATGATTTTGATTTTGGCAGTGTATTACATTATGTTTGTAAGATGGTGATGACGTGGCTAAAACCATGTGAAGTGTTTAAATGATGTTTTGACGCGATCAAAGAGTGAATTTCTTGGGAATGTGTGAATTGCTTAGTAGAATGAGTTAAGGGTTTGAAAGTGTATCAGATCGAGGTGCAGTGATCATTCAATGACTATAATTGATTTGTAATTGACTATAATGTTCCATATGACAATCTGTAATGATTTATAAAGATCTATGATGTAAACCTTAGGGTTTTGTAATCGACTAATTTGTAAAGTCTATTTAGGGTAAGTTTGTGATGATTTACTGTGTTGGTGATCAAAGGAAGAGTGTGTGCCGAACCAGTGTGTGTATCTGCAAGAGAGAAGTAGATTGGAATAGAAAAGGATTTGTATAAGAAAGAGTGCTATTTTTAGATCAGACATCTGTTGCTCCCTACCAGTTGCAACAGACTCAAAATCCCTTAACCGAGTAGGTCCTAATAGGCCTGATTGTATAAATCCTTTCATCGGGTGACTCGTTAGCTTGGGTTCTAAATCCTTTCACAAGGTTACTCCTAACAAAGTAAATCTCCTAATAGGGCTGAGGTAAATCCCTTAACCAAAGGACTCCTAACAGGGTCTGCTCCTAACCAGGCTAGGCTCCTAATAGGGCACATTTTGAAAGAGTGCAAAAATCTTGTGGGTACCAATTCCCACCATGGTTTTTCCCATTTGGGTTTCCACGTGAAAATCTTGGTGTTCATGTGTTGCTTGATTTCTTATGTGTTGAGTAGATATCTTTCTATTGCATGCATATTCATGAACACTTAGAATGAGCAATTTGATAAATATGATTAACAGTATGATTTCCGATACTGTTTATGAGTTGTTTTGAAATAAGTTTTTGGTGGTTGTTAAAGTTTATTATTTTTATTGATTCACCCCCCCTCTCAGTAATAACTAGTTTCTCACAAATAACACTTATCACAGACACCCATACCACCATTTCTGTAGAAATTCATTGTTTCACACCACAAACAACAAACAAAGAAAAGGATCATGCCCAACATAGCTCCTCTAGTTACTTTTGACCATCCTTAAGTAGCATAAAAACATGATCTTCGCCAATTGATAAAAGATAAAATGAAATTAGACAAAACTCAACAGCTATACTGACTATGCCTTTTCTTTGATTATTTGCTGTGATGGTTGATAATGTCCGATCTCATAAAGTGTGGACCCCATTTAAGATTGACCTATTTGGTTTCGAGTGTATCCATCTCTGTTTAAGACAAGATAATGATCAGTTGATATGGATAGTGATACGATTGATATGACAGTTTGATCAGTTGATTGCAGATTTTGGTAAGATAGTTATATCCTTTGATGACTTTGTGTGAAGTGTTTTCTGGATATCTACTAGGGTGTTTGAGTCTTGCGAGACATTTTATTACAAGTTTTCAATGTTTTTCGATTTTGTGGATCATATCTGAATACTTTTGGTTGGTTTTTTTAGGATCGTATTTGGATGTTTTTTTATATTTTATGGTTTTCTAATGTTTAAGTTTTTGTGTTTTCCGATTTTTTTTTGTACTTTTTTCAGGACTTTTTACAATTTTTAGGTTTTTTTTGGGACATCATTTGATCTTTTTTAGGATTTTTTTTCAGGGCATTTTTTGATTTTTAGGATTTTTTCAGGACATTATCTGTTTTTTAGGATTTTTATAGCTATGCCCCCAGTATGAAGACCTATGATGACATGATGATCTACATAATGCACATGGAGACAATGATTTTTTTGCATGACTTATGTTAATGCAATATGCAGGATGAAGATGTAGTTCCTATTCAAACAAGGATGATTGTGTGTGTCTTGCATTCTGAAATGTACTAATTAAATTAAAGGTGCAAAAAGTTTCTGAGATAGGATTTCAATCCATTCTCAGAAGACCTTAGACCATTCAACTTAACACACTATGTAACCAAGATTTAAAATGGAGATGCAGAAAACTTCCCCATAGATTCTTGAGACTTTGATTTTCTTTTGCCTACATGTGTGCAATTGAATTTATTTCGACTCTTATAACCATTAGAGACTCTAGGAATCCTATGTGACTAGCTACGTGAGTTATTTTGACTTTAAAAGTATCCTAGATAGAGCCTCACTGCCAGTCAGATGTCTATAGCCCTGACGAGGTTATACACAATAATCTCTCGAATATTTCTCCATTGCCAATAGGCGTCCATAGCCCTAATGGAGTTACTCGCATGTTCCTATAGACAAGCTTTTGATTGATCATTGTTTTCAAATCAATTGACGTCTATAGTCAAGATTTTCGAATGATGAAATGCACCTGGGATTTATTAAAATTTATTGAAATTCAGATTTGGTGAAATGTGAATTTGAGAAAATCAAATTAGATGGAATTAATTGAAATTCGAATTTGGGGATTTGGAAGAATAAGTTAATTAATTAAGTAATTTAAATGAAATTATTCAATCATTAGAAATAAGATTAATTAAATAATAAAGATTATTTAATTAACGTAATTAATCATAATTAATTAAATAATTAATATTTTAAAAAGGAAATTAATGATGAATTGATTAATAGATAGAAATTGAATGATTAGTAATGTAGAAAGTGATGAGAATTAGTTCAGAAGAATAATTAGCTTAATTAAAAAATTAAAGAATTACTTAATTAATGAGATGAATAATTAGTATGTGATTCATGAGACATTTTTAGGTGCCTATAGAAATGCCTCCTCCTAAGACACCCAGACAACTTTGCAGTCTCCAAGGAAAACTCCAGTCCATTTGCAGATTCATTGCACATCTAGCTGATAAGTGTCACCCATTTGCACACCTCCTATGCAAAGATACCAAATTCAAGTGGGACTATCTCTATCAAAAGGCCTTTGATAAATTGAAAGAATACTTGGCCTCCCCTCTAGTTTTGATGCCTCCTATTCCAGAACAGTTGATTCTCTTGTACATATTAGCAACCATAGTGGTACTACGAGCATTACTAGCACAGACAGATGACCAAGGAAAAGAGCATGCAATTTACTACATCAGTCACACTCTTGTTGGATATGAGATGAATTATACCCTCATAGAAAGAGCTTGCCTTAGATTGGTCTTTAGAACACAAAAGCTACTATATGCTCAACAACAAGACAAAGCTAATAGAAAAAAATGATCCTCTCAAGTATTTGCTATCCAAAGAAGCTCTCCCTGGATGCACCTCTAAATGGGTCATGATTTTGAGTGAATTCGACATTGAGTATGAAGACCAAAAAGTGATCAAAGGAAAAGTTATAGCAGATCAGTTGGATGATGCTCCTCTTCAAGGTGATCACCCCCTTATCATAGATATCCCTGATGACACCATTATGACTGTCACCACATCTTCAAAATGTCAGTTGTACTTTGATGGCTCATGTACACAAAAGTGATTGGGGGCACGTATCTTGCTCGTGACACCTCAAGAAGATTGCATCCTGAAATCATACAAGATTGCATTTGCATGCACCAACAACATCACAGAGTATGAAGCTTTAATCATTGGGCTCCACCTCGCCATCCAATGTTAGATAACTAAGCTACAGGTTTATGGCGACTCCCAAGTTGTCATAAAACAAGTCAATGATGAATATCAAACAAAGGATGACAAGTCACTTCCTTATCGCAACATGGTAGAAGACCTTATGTAGAATTTCACTATTATCTAGTTTGATCAGATTCCTAGGATGAAGAATCATGTTGTTGATGCTATGGCCACAATTGGTCCCCTCTAGATGTCGACAAACAATTAGAAGTGTGAGTTCTTGGTCGAGCAGCTCCTAATTCTAATATATCATGTTCCCAAATCTGAAATAGTGTGTGTCCTCCCTAGTCTTGACTCCCCTTGGTATCAAGAAACCTTCACTTACCTCTGAGACAATATCATCCCCCTACACCTCACTAAAACCTAGCAAAAAACCTTTATCCGTTGATCTTCCCGATACACTATCCTTGGTGACACCCTCTTTCAAAGGCATTTTGAAGGATCCCTCCTAAGGTGTTTAGACAAAGAGGAGGTTGAATGGGCACTACGAGAAGTGCATGAATGTATTTGTGGAGTACACTCTTGAGCGGCCTCACATTGACTAAGAAGCTCTTGCACACGAGATACTATTGGCCTACAATGGAAGAAGATGTATATCATTATGTGAAGAATGTGTCTCTCATTAGAAACACGGTGACAAAACTCATACACCTTCTCAGGCTCTGCAGTTGTTCATCATGCTGGAATAAATTAACACTAAGAGGGAGGGTGAATTAGTGTTTTGCAAGTTTCTAACTTATTTAGACGATTCTTAAACCATCAGATGCATATGAATGAAAGTAAAATGCAAAAACCTAAAGTAATTATCCACACATCCATAACACCAAGATTTTTACATGGAAACCCGGAAAGGGAAAAACCACAGTGGGATTTGAACCCACAATATTATTAGACTATGGCTAGAAGTATGATAATATTACAAAAGGGGAATGCACTTGCATTCAGGAACACTGCCTAGAGCTCATTGCTCAATTACAAAGGGGCTACAACCCAGAGGAAGGCTCATTGCCATATAGGATATTACAATTAATTAAAATAATGAATAAACTAAAGTATAGCATCCAACTATGCTAAAATGCAGTTTTGGTTAGGCTCAGATTTAGTTTTGCAACTATTTTGTCTCTCTGCTCTGTTTTTCTACTCTGTCACACATCAAAGAACCAAAATATTCTATTACATTCACCAACCTTGCAAATTTTCTCATATATACTTTCCTCACATTTAACACACATCAAAATGATCAACCAAATTGATCTTATATATCTACACCAACAAAAAGGATCATTTACCATGTTGGCTTCCAAAAACTACATAACACACAACATGAAACGTGTTTCACCAAGTTGGCTCAATCCATCCTCAAATTTGAATGAAAACAAAAACACAAAGATAATAAGCTTCCCATAATTCACCCCAATCACCTCGCGAAATTGATCACCAAAATTAACCTAATGATTCTGCAACACATGTTGCACCAAGATAGCTATGCTCTAACTGAATTACTGAATACCAGACCTCTAAACTTGCTCATGAATAAACACCAGATACTGGGATCATGAAATAAGCTACCTCGAACCTTGAATCATCTACCTTAATCACCACAACCAAAATTAAAACACCAATGTCAAGATGTGCACTATGATTTCATGCTTTACCGGTTACTGGGTTCCACCTTCCAGACTTATGCCTTATGAACAATATGACTTCCGGTAAGTTAAAAATATATACACTAAATATGAATACCAAACTGAGTTGCCATCAATGACAACCCCTAAGAATCTATCATGCACCAATCTTCACCGAAATAGTGTCTCTTGCCAACAATCTCCCCCTTTGGCATTGATGGCAACACTGTGAAAAATGAATTGTACACTCAAGATTACAGAACTTCAAAATTTTCAAACTCACAAAGAATATACAAACTCCCCTAGAGAATTAGCACCATTTTTCACCCTTCCCTCTCCCCCTTTGACAATAATGTCAAAGATAGGATCTGCCAAAATTGATATACAAAGATATGTACAGTTGCTCACAAAAATCTGGATATGTCTACAAAAATTGTTTTAAGGGGTAGCAAATGGTTATCCCATGCCTTCTTCAAACTCTCCAAAATGTTTATCATTCCACTAAAAAGGTAGGCATCCATTTATGCTCCTTGTCTATCTACTGGAACAAGCTTATTCAGTGCATCCTTAGCATCATTACTTTTGCTACTCTACACAAAATTCTATCATTTTCTTGGTTTAGACTCTTAATCTTGTTCAATACATTCAAAACTTAGGGTTCAAAATTGCTAGTCGGGACTGATTATGGTTCATATGACTGAGATATGTTCGCTAGCTGGCCTTCACATTTCCTTAGTTTATTGTCAATGTCTATAGTGAATTTTGGAAAAGCTATACATGACTTGTATATATTACCACCTTCATCAAGTGCATCTTGAATACTTTTCATGACAGTCACTAAACTGACTCTATCATCCTTAATCATCTTCAAAAACTATTTTAATCTCATAGCATTGAGTTGATTCAAAACGTTATTATGTGCTGCCTTCTCTAAAGACTCAAAATGAGAACCTACAACTTTCAGCAAACTCTGAGCTTACTGAAGGGATCAGCTGAGTCTGGTTTGAAAGATGGCATAATTTTCTCTAACATGTCTCTAGCCAATGATATCAACTCTTTGTTAGTAGAATGGGATTCAAGCAAGTCCTCATTGGCTTTAGCATGAGCAAGAGTTTCCATCTTTAATGCTTGAATCAAATATAATGAGCTCGGGTCAATAGGTCCTTGACCAAAGTCATTTAAATCAGTAGCAATTTGTTTCCCTTTGGTAGCACCGGTGTCTCTTGCTAGTGTTGCTGGAGACTGATCTGCCTCCTTCTCCCCTTTTTCCTTTTCAGCCACTTCTTCACTCCCATTTTTACTAGCATCCTCACCCTTGTCTGCATCAACTTTCTCCTTAGCTACCTTCTCCAAGACAATTTCAATCACTGGAGAATCTTGTACATCTTCACTGGAGATATCAACATTGGCATTATTATCATCAACTGTGATATGCACCCTGGGTTGCTCTTCCAGAATAGATTTTTTCAAATGATTGGTCTTTTTGCTAGTCAAGAATAGTTGTATGCACTAGAACAATTGTGTCATGAGATGGCTCTTCTAGAATAACATCAATTATGTGATCTATCAAAAAATATTTCAAAATTGTCTATCTCCCTTTAGTTACCTCAACTATCTTGCTGAGCATGAGCTTATTAACTCTCTTCTTACTTCAAAATCTCTCCTTTGCAAGATTTAATAGTCTAATAAGTTCATCTTTAGAGTTGACAAAGGATAAGTTTATTAGTACATACTCCTTTACTCTCTCATCCTCAAGACTTGCAGTATACCTTCTTGCATCCAAAATTTCATACAAGCTTTTAGGGATCATGGATGATAGTTCTATCAATGCCTTACTATAGACATCCATGTATTCAACAACTGCTTCCTCAATTGCTCTGTGATCTTTATCATCAAAATTTTCATAATATATAGGCACTTTTTTTAATTTTCATCCTTAAGTACCTCATCAATTTGTTTCAGAGTCATTAGAGGCACAACTTCATATGTACCTTGTACTTTGTTGGATTTGAGAGCTACATCCAATTTGGACTTCTTCTTCTTGCTTGCTCTAGCTTTTTCGGATGACTTAGGTTTTGCCCTTGTTCTTTGATTGCTGGGCTCCACCGGATTTGGGCTTCTTCACCACTCTAGCATAAGTGGTTGTCTTCTTCACCTCTTTCACTGCTTCATCAGATTCAATCTCTATATCCTCAGCAGTGGAAACAACACTCTTTGGGGTCTCTCCTTCTTCCTCTTCTCCACTCCACCAGTTGATCTTGTTTGTGCTTTGGGTGGAGGAATATGCTTCTAAGTGCTGGAGGTAGGTGCAGACTTACTCTATCTTATCTTAGCTTGCTTGGGAGGAGTGGAGTCTAGATTAGTCTTGGGCTTCACCATGTCTTCCTCTTTTAGTATATTTTGTTCTCTATCCATTTGCACCACCTTCTTAGATATACCCATTTTCTCTGCTAGCTCATCAACCTCCTTTCTTACATTCATCTTCCTTGTTGGTCCTGTAAATTTCTTGTGTGGGTCAAGATCCTTTTCTTTATATGTATCGAACCTTTCCTCCTTATCATCCATCAATTGACTCAATAGATGTTGAGCATATACGTCAAGTGTGTTTGCATCCACCTCATACCCCATGGGAATGATCCAAATAGTTCTTGGCTCAACAACCTCCATGTGACATTGGTCTTTATCCACCATGAAGCAAATTGTTAACTCATATTTTTCAAAAATATCCTTAGGGATCCTTTCTCTACTTTGCATTGTTGCCTGAAATGATTTAAATTAAACCGATAAAGCATATTTATGTGCAACAGTATCACCCAAACCCTGTAAACCTTCGTTGATTTGAATGGCCACCTGTTTATCATAAGCCCATTGAATATTCCCAATTCTGAGGATCTCATTCAAGAAATGTAGTGCTATACAAACAATCAGGGAACCAAATTTGAAAATATGTTTCTTGTCTTGTTTTATCTTCTTCAGATTTCTCAATAGCTCATTGAGAAGTACTGCACAAAGATCATACCTTTTGTCCTCCTTAAGCATTTCATAGGCTGCAAATATAGCAATATCGAATACTAAGTTCTACCTGCTGGATTGGTACACCTTATATCTAGTCACCATTGAAGAAAATCTTACATCATGCTCTATGATTTCACTGATTATCATTGATCTACTATCATGTTGGGGTCCGATAACTTTTGTTACCATTGTATTCTAAACTTTCCTCAGACCGAGGATCTCATTGATTGCATTCAAACAAGTAATTGCTTGAATGGATTTTTTCATAATCTTGTGAGGTTAGTCCAACCATATGAACTCATCATGGATTCGACTAGGGATATATTGGACCCATTCGGGTTCATCGAACACTGAAAAATGAATAAACTTGATGAAACCCTTGTCCTGCACTGACTTAAATTCTGGCTTCAAATTTCCCATTCCATCCATCATATGCTTCATATACAGTGATAACATATCCACATTTCCAAGATCCTCGATGTTGCAGTGGATATATGCCCTAATATCTTCGTTATGCAGTACACCATTAGGGACAGAGGAAAATACACCTTCCGGATCATCTTTAATAGATTTGAATGGATGCCTCTTGAATACGAGCCTTGCTCTCTCAGTAATTTCCACCACCAATGGAGTTGCAACACCAGATGCAGATGCCATTTCAAAATTAGGGTATGAATGGATAGCTTGTAAATGGATAAATACCTTTTCAATCTCAACTGGATGCTAGGAGTCGCTGAGTGATTGCTTCAAGATTGGTTTCCACTACTCAATCTCATTCGCTTCACTTTTCTACTCTTACTCTTTTTTTGCAATGTGAAGAATGAATGAATGAAATGCATTTTTATCCATTGAAAAAGCTAACTTTAAGTTGTAATAAATGCATAACCCTAAAGGCTTCCGAATACCCTGAACTCATCACCAGATACTCAAACCACCTTGAAATATTTTGAATACCAATTGCATAGCTAATCTCCATCATCTGCAACCATCCTTGACCAGTTATAGGTCACTGAAAGGGGGTTTCTAAAGATTTGCATGAAAATCTTCCCCCTAAGGCATTAGGCCTTAGTTGTCGGATGAGATTCCTACACCGAAATCAGGTGTGGAGCCATTTTGAACATTTGAATCTTCCTTATTAACCCACATCTTCTAAATTTAATCTTTTATCTCTTCCACTTTAGCATTGCCCTTTTTATCTAATATGTTCTTGTCTACTGGAGCATTGTTGTTCATGTTCTTGCTTCTGCAATATTTTGCAAAGTGACTAGGTTTATTGCATGCATAAAAAACAACATTTCTCTGCACAGGCCTAAAATTCATCTAATTTGGTTTCATCCTACATTGGTTATAAATGTGTCCAAACATTCCGCAAGCATAACATCTCTTATTTTAAAAATTGTTCATCATTTTGCACATATTTGACTTATGACCAAAATTGTTGCATATGAAACATTGACCGCTAAAGGTAGAACCATTGTTCATCATATTATTCATCATCCCATTATTCATTATACTTTTGCATTGACTTGCCATATGACCGAACTTACCACAAACAAAACATTTACCACTGAATTTATAGACATTAGGATGTCTTACCGAAGGTTTCTTATTCTTCTAATGATTTTTCTGACTAGAACTGGAGGATTCTCCTTTCTCAAATCCAAGTCCTCACATGTCTTTCCCATGTCTCTGACTTTCCAATATCTCATTCAACTGAGCTGAACTAGATTTGAATTTTTTCTTTGTACTCATTAACAGTATAAATCTCATCTCTCAGAATTATGATTTTCCTTTCAAGTTCTTGTCAATCATTCTTTGTTTGCACCAACACAAGTTTCAACTGATCATTCTCATATGTCAATCTACAATATTCATCTGATCTATCCTTTAATGGTTGATTTAAGGTTTCTTCATTCTTCTCTCAGTCTTCAATCTCCTTTGTCAACTTCATCACAATGGATTACATTTCATTCTTCAAGATTGCATTCTCCCTAGCCAGCTTCTCACATTCATTTGTCTTGTCATGTAAGGATTGATTGTCAATGCTTTTCTCTTCTTTCTCCTTCAATTTGTCCATCAACTCCTTTCTCTTTTCTCTAGAAGTGCTCACTTGATCTTTCAGGGTTTCGATGAAATCTTTAGCTGCATTCAGGTTTCTTTTCAGAGAACTTACTTATTTTCTTACTGCATCAAGATCTTCAAGTGCCACACTAAGATGTCTCTGCAAATTAGAGTCCATTGATTCAATCTTCCGGATCTTCCTCAAGCTATTAGACTTCTTCCGAGGAACTAGTCCTTGATACCAATTTTTGGAATCAATGAACACTGAGAGGGGGGTGAATCAATGTTTTGCAAGTTTCTAACTTATTTAGTTGATTTTTAAACCACCAGATGCATAGGAATGAAAGTAAAATGTAGAAATATAAAGTAATTATCCATACAACCAAAAAACCAATATTTTTACATGGAAACCTGGAAAGGGAAAAACCACGGTGGGATTTGAACCCACAATATTATTATACCATGGCCAAAAGTATGATAATATTACAAAAGGGGAATGCATTTGCATTCAAGCACACTTCCTAGAGCTCATTGCTCAATTACAAAAGGGCTACAACCTGGAGGAAGGATCACTACTTTACAGGCTATTACAATTGATTACAATAATAAATGAATTTAAGTATAGCATCTAACTATGCCAAAATGCAGTTCCGGATAGGCTCAGACTATTCTCTCTCTCTGCTTTATTTTTCTGCTCTGTCACACACTGGAGCACCAAAATATTCAATTATATTCACCAACCTTTCAAATTCACTCATACATACTTTCCTCACACATAACACACATCAAAATTACCAACCAAATAGATCTTATATATCCGCACCAACAAAAAGGGTCATTTACCATGTCAACTTCCAAAAACCGCATAACATGCAACATGAAACACGTTTCACCAAGTCAGCTCAATCCATCCACAAATCCGAATGTGGACCACAACAAGAAGATAATAAGATTCCCATAAGTCGACCAAATCACCTCAAACATGAAACTGATCACCAAAATTAACCCAATGATTTCGGGACACACGTTACACCAAGATAGCTCTGCTCTAACTAAATTACCAGATACCGAACCTCTAAAATTTCTCATGAATCAACATCGGATATTGGGATCATGAAATAAGATACCTCGAACCTCGAATCATCTACCTTAATCACTGCAACCAAAATTGAAACACCAATGTCAATATGTGCACCATGATTTCATACTTTATCGGTTACTATGTTCCACCTTCCAGTTTTATGCCTTATGAACAATATGACTTCTACTAAGTCAAATCTATATACATCAGATGTGACTACCAAACTGATTTTCCATCAATGACAACCCCTAAGCATCTATCATGCACCAATCTTCACCGAAACAGTGTCTCTTGCCAACACATCACACTATGGCCCTTTTCACAATGAGGTCTTGATCTCATAGGAAAAATCCACCCCGCCTCATCCAATGGCCCTAAATTCACATTAACCGCAACTAAATACTTTACTAAGTGGGTGAAAGCCATACCACTCACTTTCACATCTCGCAAATTTTTTTTTAAGTTCATCCTCAATTACCTCATCTGTCGCTATGTAATCCCTAAAGTAATCATCACAGACAATGGCAGACCGTTCAAAAATCAGGATGTTAAGGAATTATGCCAAAACTTCTCCATCTAATACTGCTTTTCCACTCCATATTACCCACAAGTTAACTGTCAAGTTGAGGCTTCGAACAAAACCCTTATCAAGATCCTTAATAAAATAGTCAATGAAGTTGGTCGTGATTGGCACTTGTAACTCTACCTTGCCCTTTGGGCCTACCGCACAAGCATCTGTACACCCATAGGTGCTACCCCTTATTCTAGTCCTCAGTTATAAATTCATCATTCCCCTTGAGATCAAGATCCCATCACTCAGGGTATCACTGCAAAACATTCTCCCTAAGGAAGAATACAGAGTTGCCAGATTGCAAGAGCTTGAACTACTGGATGAAAGGTGCCTCAAGGCCTTGAACCACCTCCACGTTTATCAAAATTGCCTACGGTTAAGCTATAACAAAAAGGTTCGAACCCATGAGTTTGACGTTGGTGGCCTAGTACTTATGGAAATTCAAAGAATTCTACAAGATCATGAGAAGAAAGGAAAGTTTGAGCCTAATTGGCTTGGACCATATGTGATCACAGCAAAATATGGATCAGGTGCTTATCAATTGGCCACTCTTGAGGGAGATCCTTTAGACAAGCCTATGAACATCATGCATCTGAAGAGATTCTATGTCTAGTCTTCAGAGGTTACCAATTTTTGAAAATCAAGAAAAATTTAAAAAATAAAAAAAAAAGCAAGAAAAATACCAAAAAAGAAAAAAAGAAAAAAGTAAAGTAAAAAAATCAATTCGTCAATCAGTGAAAACCACTTTGTGGCGCTATGGACAAGTACCTTGGTGAAAAACCTGGTTCTAGGCATCAAGGTAAATAAGCTAGATCCATCGTCTATTCGAACAAAACTTATTTTTTAGGGCTGAGACTTACACAAAAATCCATACCCCCCACCCCTCTCGCACTTTCACAATTTTGTCAGCGTTCATGAGAAAATTTTGCTTCACATCATCACAAACCTTGTTGTGCATTTATGTAGTATGATTCTTCATTTTGATCGCTCCCTCATCTACTACAACTCCTATTCACAACCCGAATTAGGATAATATCTCACCTGCCCGATCCCACCCCACCTATACCCCACTTCCTTGCGCTTTCTTTACACTATGAAAGACATTAGCTTATCCTAGATTGTGATCCATCTTCAATCCATGCCACCACATAAACCTTCGAACACATCACTGGTGGATATCAAGGTTAATTGTATCTTCTGTAAAGCGGAAAATCGAACCCTAGGTGTTCCCCCACTCCAAGGAGAGAGAAAGGAGGTCACTAGGGTTGATGGTTTTCTCTTAGAAGAGACTTTACATTCAAAAGAGGGGTTGAAACCCACAAGATCCAATCCCACACAATGCAAGACTGGATTCTAAATGAGTTTCAAGGGTTGAGACATCAAGGATACCCTCTTTTGTAAAGAATGTAGATAGAATGATTGAACTAGGAATACATTTAAAGTAAGAAAGATTAACTTATAAATGGAGATAGGGACACGGGATGAAGCTACGGACCTGAAATTAGCAGTAAAATGTCGAGACGGTGCTGTACTGCAAATTTGAGCGAAAGTTGACGGGACGATGGTGCCCGGAGTGCACACGGTCCTCCGAACAATCTGCGAAACGAAGGGGGATCTGTTCGTCTCTGCACAAGGATTCCAGATCTTCAATTACAGCCGCGTACCTGCAACCTACACACAGAAAAGAGAGGACGATTGGGGGGTTAGGGATTAGGGGTTTTCCTTTAGGTCAAACCCCGGTTTTGGAATTAACCAAGAAATGAGAATGTTGTAAATGTTTGTAATGTAATCAAGTACTGATACCTTGTTGTAAGAATGTTTGTATTCTTACATGCGAAGGTGTAATGATGTTGTATGTTGTATGTTGTAGGTGATCTCCTCTTCAATGGTTGAATCCTTGTCTTGAATGCAACACCTAGCCTTGAATGGAGACCTAGAATGCTCAATTGCTTGAAGGAATGCTTGAATGCTTGAATGTTCGAATGTTTGAATATCGCTTCCGCCTCTTGTACACATATGTTTTTCTATTCTCTTTTTCTGGAAGGGGAAATGTAGTTTATATACTTGTCAATTAGGGTTGAGAGACTGATTTTTCTGACCTTAGGCCGACATAGGAACATTATTTTCCGAATTGCAAACTTAAAGACCCGATGCCCAACAAGAGACCAGGCCCAAAATGGGGCCAGGGACTAGGGCGTTGGGCGCCATGGTCCTGGGGGACCAGGGCACTAGGCGCCATGGTCCTGAAGGACCAGGGTGCTGGGCACCATGGTCCCACCTCCCGAGACAGCAGGGTGCAAGGAAGGATCAGGCCAAGGTGCAGAAATATGCAGTTTTTGATGTCGTAAACAGGTTTCGGGGTCTCCATTCAGGTTCAACATTGCACTGCCATCGTGAAGACCCAAATGCAGTCAAAATTACAAGTGTCACAATTTTAGGATGCTACATTTAGCCCCCACTTTAGCGGGAGTATAAGCATATGCCCATACTTCTGGTAAAGTACAAGGAAACAACATTGAAAAACTTTCACCACGTCAAGGAGGCAAGATACACCAAGCCCCCAGTGGACTAAGGATCTTACGACTTCGATTGACAAAGTAAAAGGGAAGATCACGAGGGAGAACCATGACTGTCAGTAGTAAGGTTCCCTCACTATGAGTCATGCAAGAAAGATATCAAAAATTTTCAAGGCAAAGCTAAATTTGCCAAGAAATTTTCAAGTATCTTGAAGAGATATGAACGGAGTGTATGCCCCCCTACGTTAAAGCGATCGCACACACCTCATCGGGGGTGATTGCTTTAAGGTAGTGATACATATAGGAAATGAGAAGGGAAAGGAGCACGTTATCACAAGGATTTAGCCCCCAAGTGTGAGATAAGCCCAAGGATAATAGACACAAAACACAAAGCACAAGGTGACTTCGCTTTCCTTGGGGTCAGTATGCTGTATGATAATTCATGTATATCATATGTATGTATGCATAATTGTTCTTCATTCCCCAATCAAGGAAGGTCACCTAGAAGAAGGGAACACATGTGTCTTTTGAGTCAACATGAGAGAGACCAAAAGAGATCTCAATGCTTTGCATCGTCCTCAAGTAGACAACACTAAGGACAAAAAATAGAAGAATGAGAGTAACACATAGAAGAAGTAACAAAAGAGATCAAGAGAGGAGGAGAGAGTCTGCTATGCTAATGAACTAGTCTAGCACATCATCTACCCCCTGATCTTGCTGATCAATATTTCGGGAAGGCAGGAAACATGCTAGAGGAGGAACATCCAACACAGCAGATGGAGCTATCACAAGATCCAAACAAGGGCTATGTTCATGTTCCAAGCCATGTTGTTCTTGTCTAGGAGCTAGGATAAGTGCTTTAGAAAATTTGTTAGATAAATGGTTATCAACATCAACATATTCATATTCACTATCAGAATGAAAAGAAGTAACATTTTCATCATGAATAACATTTTCATCTATATCATCATCAAGATTTATAAAAATAGGATCTTTAACTCGCACAGGATCAAGACCATCATGCATCTTATGTTTAGGAGATTTTGGCTCAATTTTTGGCTGAGGAGAAAATGGAATAATACTAGCTGAAGGTGTTTTTGGGGATTGCAAAGTTTGAGAAGCAGCTGCCTGAGCTCTAAGACGGCGCTTTTGTCGGTGTTCACGTGCAGAACAATTTCGTCTAGTCTTAGTAGGAAGTTGAGAAGATTGAGGAGGAGGAATGTTCTCATCCTTATCACTTGGGTGTTTAGGTTGTGGTCTCTTAGGTTGAATAATAGGGGAAGAGGAAGGTCTCTTCTCTCTATAAGAGGTAGGAGGAGGAACTGCTCCATATAAAGGAGGAATATTTGGTTTAGGAAGGAGACCAAGTCCATCATGACGAGGAAGTATAGGTCTACCTTTAGAAATTTTATTAGACATAAACGTAGTCACATCCATAGGGATGGGTCGGGAATCTTCTTGAGGAAAGACATTAGTTTTATCTTTCAAAGGAAGAACTTCCTTCTCAAGAATGATAGGAATATCAAGTTTGGGTGTTCTAGGTTCACTTAGAGATAGGATCATATCTTTTTTCCACTTTTGATAAGATTTGAATAGATGATCACTTCGCGGTGGAAGAGATTGGAATTGTTTAGGCCAAAAATAATCAATAGGAACGCTAGAAGTTCTTTCAGTTGGTTTGAAGAGACTATGATTGACAGTAACAACTTCACCATTATGGGGAAATTTCAAACACTTGTGAATAGGAGAAGCAATAGCTTTCATGGAAGATAGCCAAGGATAGCCTAGCTTCACATGAAATTGTTCGAACGATGGAATAATAGCAAAGCTCACATCAAGGGATTTGTTATGGACCTCAATAGGTAATGTAATAGAACCAATTGCAGGAGAAGAAAATGCATCAAATAATTTCACAACCACATTTGTTTCGTCATAGATCACTTGATTCAATTGCAAAGTAAAAAGAAATTCTTCAGTAATGACATTAGCCATACAAGAAGGATCAATAAGCACTCCACGACAAGGTGTATTCTTGACTTTTGCAACTGTATATAGAGGGCCATCAGGTGCCCTGATAGTTTCACTGGAATCAAATGTGATGGAAGGTTCTTTAGGGATTTTTTGTTGTTCCACAAAGTTAATCACATTCGGGATCATAGACACAAGACTATCAGGTGAGAAAGAGGAATCATTAGTCTCAATCACATTAGAGGTATGAGAAGGTAATTGATCAGTAAAAATCTTAAGATTTTGGTTAGGAGGAGCTACAGATGTGTTGCCTTTATCATTCACACCTAAAACAGAGATAGTATTATTATCAATCAAATCTTGAATCTTACCCTTTAAAGCAAAACATTTTTCAGTATCATGCCCAGGTTGACGATGAAATTGACAAAAAGATTTGTTATCAAAATAGGGTGAATTAATCTTTGCAGGATCTATTTGCTTTATAGGAGGGAGAGTAAGCACATTTTGTTCCAATAACTTATTCATAATACTATGCAATGATTCATGCAAAGGAGTAAACTTTCTTTCTTTCTTGAAAAACTTAGAAATAGGAGGCACACCTGATGCTGCATTCACATTGTTGTTGATGATGTTTTCATTGGACTTAATGGACTCTCTATTCGGTTTAAACTTCCCAAATGGTTGTTGACTACTATCACCCATATCACTCAGAGCCATAGGATTTGCTTGTTCCATTTGACTCACAGTCAGTTGATAATTGTGAAGAGTTGCACACAACTGTTGGAAAGAAGTAAACTCAGAAAATAGAAGTTTTTCTCTAATATATTTTTGTAAATTAGAAATAAAGATTCTTTGAATATCATTGTCAGGTACTGGAAAAGAAATTTGAGCATACAAATGCTTATATCTACCAATGAAATCAGACACTTTTTCTTTAACACCTTGTTTACAATGCATTAAATCAATCAAAGTAACTTTAGGACTTATATTGTTTTGAAATTGTTGAATAAAAGCATTTGCAAGTTGTTCGAAAGAAGTAATAGAATAGGAAGGCAACGAGCAATACCATTGTAGAGCCTTATCTCTTAATGTTCTAGTAAACAGTTTTGCAAGCAACCTTTGGTCATGAGCAAAATCAGTACATATTGTTTGAAAGGTCTTAACATGTGTTAGAGGATCACCTTTACCATTATAAAGCTCCAACTGTGGGATTTCAACATGCTTAGGGGGGATAGCTCGAACAATGTCAAGAGAAAGTGGGCTCGCAGCATCAAATGTGGGCACACTAAACTTAGATTGATTCATAGAGGCAATTTGTTGCTGTAAAGAAGAGACAGTTTGTGCAAGATTGTTAATGGTCGCTTCAGTCGAAGAGTTCATATTAGACGTGTTAGATTGTGATGGAGGTATTATGTTATTGAAAGAAGGTATTGATTGAGAGTAAGGTGGCGGGACACTATGATAGTTAGTCATAGGAGATGATTGGAAAGGAGGAACACTACAAGGAGGAATGGAATGGTTAAATGAATTGCCCCCTTGCGTCATGTTCATTTGTGGGGATGTAATAGGGACACTCATTGAAGGAATGAATGAAGAAGTCGGATTGAATGAAGGAAGAGGGTTGATTGAAGAAGAACGATTGCCCCCATGACTGGTGATCATAGGTGGAATGTTTTGTATTGAAGTAGTCATTATGTTTGATGTAAAAGTAAGTATACTAGCAATAGTAGTTGTCAAAGGAATAGAATGATTGACTTGAGTAGGAGGTTGTGTATAACCTAAAGTTTCGACACAACTCTTCATAGGCATCACATTGGAATCCACAATGTGTGCAATACCACGCAAAATATCAATTCCATTCTTATCACTTTGAACCATATGTTTTAGACCCTCAATTAAGGAAAGGGCTTCACTATCGGGGTATTCTTGAGACATCCATTGTTGCAAATCATCAAATTGGTTATCCAATTTCGAAAGTGTGTAGGGGAAAAAGCGAGACTAGGCTAACATGTCCTAATCCTACCTTTTGACACACATTGTGGAATACGAAAGAGCCTAGAGGTATCACACAATTGGCTACTTCTTTTTGTGGAAGAGAGAGCCATGAGCTACCTATTAGGATTTCTATTCCTTTGTTGTAATTGAAAGATAAAATGATGCAAGTACAACTACTAGCCCTAGAGTGCAAGTATGAACTAGTAACAAGATTGCAAGATTGAGATTAAGTGATGAAAAGCTGTAAACACAAAGATAAAAGGAGAATGCAGATGTGTACCTGGGGTTAAAATCTGAGTGGAAATGTTCGGAATGGGGGCGCAGGCGCGACTGTCCTGATTCTACTCCTGAAATTGCTCCTGAGACTGCTATTTTGTAACCTGAAAAGCTATCAGAAAAATGCTGAAACTTGCTATCTGATAGAAGGACCAGGGCACCCAGCACCCCTATCCTGGCAGGACCAGGGTGCCCCACGCCCCTGTCCTAGTCTTTTGCTCTGAAATTTGGTGTGAAGTTCTATCTCGGTCCGCTTCCGTCGGATCTGCAACTTGCAGTGTCGTCCGAATCCCGAAACCCAACCCCAAGGGAGGGGTACAAGCCAATCTTCAGTTGGTGATCCCTTATTGTTCTTCAATGCCTTCAAAGCCCTAAATGGATGAATGAAATTGATGGATGCTTGATGGATGGATGTTGAATGTTGTTGAAGTCTTCAAAGATCTGCTCTTTTGCTGCATAGAAGGTCCCTAAAAAAAAAATTCAGATCCTTTCAAATGAAGAAAGAGAGCCTTTATATATGAAACCCTAGGTCTTAATTTCAACTTTTGGCCGACCTAGAGATTGAATCTCCCACCAATTTCTTGGGGTTAAGCTTTATTTTATGATTGGATTGCGCTCCTGAAATTTCAGGAAAAATGTTCGGGACCGTGTGCACGCTGGGCGCCATGGTCCCGACAACTTTTCACCAAATTTTCAGGGCCGTCGGACATGATGATTTTAGAGTGAATCCCGAAGTTACAACTGATTTTGAGATGTTTTGACCCCCGAAATCAAGCCCCCAAGTTCAAAATAGGACCTAATTAGGGTTTTTGATTAAATGATGTATTAGAGGAATAAAATGAAAGGGGCACACTTTAATGAAAAGGGCCCAACTTTATGATATGGGAGATGATAAAATAGAACCTTAGACCTAATTAATTTAATTAATTAAGTGCTAAAGGGAAAAAGCAATGCAAAATGCAAAATGCGCCAAGGCGGGTGCTAAACTAGGTGTGAAATTGTACCACCCTAGCAAGTGCGTACAATTTACGATGCTACATTTAGCCCCCACTTTAGCGGTCATATGAACACTACGTGCATATGCAAGCTAAAGTACAGAAAAGTAAACATTATTTGAAAAAGGATATATCCATAAGTCTGTCGAACGAAGCCCCCAGCGGTATCTGCAGTACACAGTTAGGAACCGCACCCTACAAAACACACATTAGATCACAAAATCACCTAATGCTTACTAAGGAAGGTGATGAAAATTCGAGGGTAGCTATATGCCCACCCCTGTTTCGGCTTGCTAATTTTAGTGAGTTGAAACAGGGTATCATGTTTACCACTTCGAATTGTTAAAGAATATTGATAACAAATGCTCACAGGAAGATTTGATATGAGATCAAAAACTAATGGAGAATCATTTGGTAAGAAAGAGGACTAAATCTCAATTCCAACACAACAAAGAGTGTGAGGATTTGAGAGTTCTCTAACACAAGATGAAGGATGTAAATGGAAACAAAATGCAAAGAGAAGAAAAGAAAAAAAAGCATGAACACACACATTGGTGATCCATGAAAAGAATAGTGAGAGAGAAAACATGGACTTCTCGCCCCTAGATCTTGTCTAGGTGATCCATGGGAAAAAGGACATGGAAAACTAGCCCCTAGAGTCTGTCTAGGTGATCCATGTAAGGGAGGAGAGTGAGAAAATCTAGCCTTATGACGCTACTTCCACTCAATCTCGTGCATGTGTGTGTAAGGGAGGTTAGAAGCACCTCATAGGAGTATATGCCCGAGTATGCTACAACCTGTATATGTATAGTACAAAATCGTGACATCTCGCTCTAAGAGTCTGTGCTCTGGTTCCGAGAATAATCACCTTGCATAAAAGAAAAATGGAGACATCTCGCTCTAAGAGTCTGTGCTCTGGTTCCGAGAATGACCCATTGCTCAAAAAGTGTAATGTTTATGTCATAAGAAAAGTAGAACAAGGATACCTACCTTCATCACAAAAGAAGATACCCCAAAAATGACAATGTCATAGATCCAAGCAAGAGAGTTTTTTACTCTTTAAGCAAGGATAAGATAGTTGAAAAGGGATATCTTGTAGTATGTGTAAAGGAGATCCTTAGAGGAGAAGAGATCTTTGTACAAAAGACACCTATCCCTGAGAGGAATTGTCTTAGACAAATATAACATTTTCTAGAATAAGACAAAGAAGAGAATAAGAATGCAATACTTCCTTCTTTTGCGAGGTGAAAATGATTCTTAATGAAGGATGACGCTCTTTTTAACCCAATTGGGAGAGTGAATTCATTATGGATGTATTTTACCAAGTGCAAAAGAGGTTGTAGTCAAGGACTTACACCTCTTGTAAGAGAGAATCCTTGAACAAACAACAAAAAATGCATACAAGGAATAACATCAAGTAATAAAGTTCACACCATCCACGAAAATAGGAAAAAGGGGATCCTTAGATAAAAATAAGAAAAGATCATTGCCTCCCAAGGATAAGGTCAATGAGAAGGACTTACACAATCTTCCAGGGAGAGATTTAGACATAAGCAAATTGTACTACATACTCACATGAGTTCATGCAAGCAAGACATTAGTGTATGCAAAATGCTCCTCACAAGAAGTGGGTAGGATAAGAAAGAGAATACACATCTTCTCCCATATCTAGGAAAAGAGGATTCTAAAGAAAAGATGATCAATATTTCCACACTATTACCCCATAGGAACAAGAGATAACATAGAAAAGTTAGGCTATTATGTTGCTTCAAAAATATGATTGCACTTGAAATTGTACCATCATGAATGACAATGAGCCCCCAGTAAATGAGCTACCAATGTCACATAATGATGAGCAACATAATAACAATTAATGTTATTTAAAGACATGATAGATTGAATGAGGTATTTGAATATGACATGCTAAATGCTCAACTATAAGTGAGATCAAAAACATGTATAAAGTGATAAAAACTGAAGAAGAAAAGTCACAAGAAATCTTAGAAGAAGGATGAGTGTAATTTATTAGAGCCTTATCCCTAGAGGAAAGGACTTTATGATGAATAGGAGATAAAGATTCATAAGTGGTTTTAGAAATTTGAGGGAAGTCATAAAGAGATTTGTTCATCGCCAAGATTTCCTTATGAGGGGAATGAGAGTTGATAGAAGCAGAAGATGATTTAGTTGAAGTGATACCATCATCACTACTAAATATAGCATTCACACTGAGAGATGGTCTTTTAGATGCTTTGGTGGGCTTAGAAAGATTATATCCAAGTCCAAATGAATATTCATGCATGTTATGTTCTAAAGGAACTTTAATTCCTTGTTCATTTGCGCCACAACCATTTCCACTATAGCCACTCTTAGCCAAAATATGAAAACCACGACCATAACAATTAGCCATTTCAGAAAGAAAAGGTGGTTTTTCATAAGACAAAGAATCAAATTCTTTAGAATTAGAGGTGTGAGGAGAAGAAGTTTGAGAAGCGGCCACAAAATTATTGCTCATAGGTTCAGGTAAGACTGATTGATCTCTAGTTTCGTCCTTCTTTTTAACTTTAAGCTCTCTAGGAGGAACCCTATACTCACCTACAAAGGTGGGATTAAAATCAAGAGATCCCCAATCGTCCTCTGCGAGAACCTTCTCAGGATCAAAAGCCTATTCATGTGTAGATTCAAGTTGAGAAGAATCTTCTTCAGGAACTTCAGGCTCATCCAAAGAATTTTGATTATCAAAGGGTGATGATTCGTCCATAGGTAAAGAGTCATCACTAGAAGAGGAAGGTTTAGAAGAACTCCCTTTGGAAGTAGATGTTTGCAAACAAGCTTGAAAATTAGTATCACCTATCAAGGTATATGTCTTATTGTTATAAATAAATTTAACTTGTCTATGCAATGTAGAGGGGACAGCTTGCATACTGTGAATCCAAGGTCTCCCTAATAACAAGTTGTATGTTAGATTTCCTGACATAACATGGATAGGAGTAGGCAAAGTAATAGGTCCCACTATGATGGGTAAGGTGATAATACCTAATGAAGACTTAGCCACATTATCAAAGCCTCGAATGGGACAAGAGTTAGGCTCAATAAGGGATGTATCCACATTCATCTTATGAAATAGATTAATGCTACACACATTAAGGCCAGAACCATTATCTACCAGTGTTCGTCTTATAGCAGTGTAATTCATGATAACCACAATCATCAAGGGATCATATTGATGTTGAATTTCGCTAGTAGGCAACTCATCTTGAGTAAACACAATTTGAGCTTTAGGATTCATCATAGAGTTAACCAAAGACACTATATTACTAGATGTATTAGGTGGAGGAACATTCAAATCTTTCAAGGCATCTTGTAACATTCCATGATGAGCGGAAGAAGTTTGGATCAAATCCCAAAGGGATATCTTAGCAGGAGTAGTTTTAAGTTGTTCTATGAGATCATAGTCCTTACTAAGCATTTGTGAAATACGAGGAGCTTGAGGAAGTGAAGTTGGGATAATTGGAGGAGGATTAGGTTGCCTATTATTTCTTGTGTTATAGGTATGAGCAACCGCATTATAACTCTCTCTAGTCAGTTGCTTAGCATACTCATAAGGGCTCTTAGTAGAATAACCTCCTTGCACAGTAATAATAGGTTTCTTAGGAGTGCAAAAAGAATCATTAGCATAACCACCTTGGACCACTAAGATAGGCTTATTTAAAGGTTGAGAATTTTGAAAAGGACAAGCACCTTGGACAGTGAAGAGAGGTTTGTTAGGTGTTTCATTCACACGTATCAAATTAATTGAGGATGGTTTAGAGGAATGAACAAAAGTGTTGGAAGAATTATTGATAGTCTTCTCTTGCACTAAAATCTTATCACGGATTAAATCAATTCTAGGAGAGAGACAAGGGGTAGGCATTGATGTTCTAGTAGGAAGAGTAATACTAGGAAAGGTCATATCATCCTCTATCATCAAAGGATCTACATGGGGAATAAACTCTCTAGGAGAAGGATCAACATTACTCTCTAAAGTCTCACTTTTGAGAGGGAGATCTTTGAAAGAGATGTTAACCATCTTGCTTTGAACTAGGGTATCTTTATGAGTAGAACCAGTTGAGGAGAGGGAGATGCTTTACTTTTAGAGGGAGAATAATTGAGATTCAAGGAAGGTGAGAAACTATCAAGGGAGTTTTCAATCTTGATTTCATCCCCTTTGGCTAGGGTTCTCTCATGGGGAAGAGAATAATCTACACCTTCTTCTAATGGTTCATCCCAAATAGTGAGGTTGTTGAAAGGAGTGTTTGAAGTATTGTCAATTTCGGGAGAGGAGATAACATTGTTTATTAATTCCTCATCCTTAGGAGGGAGAGCATCAATAGATATGTTAAACTCATCCTCTTTCCTCAAAATATGTTCAATAAGATCTTTAGGGGAGAGAGAATTAAGGAAATTGCTTTTTATTTCATCTTCTTTCTCTAAGGGATGCTTATGGGTAAGACAAACTTTAGGAGAAGGGTAAGCATTTATCATTAATTCATCATCTCTAGTGGGAATTTTGTTGGAAAAGGAAATTCCATCACTAGGAAATGTAGGGATAATGTCATCTTCTTGCACAAAAGGATCCTCATGAAGGGAGCATTTTTTAGGAGCCACAAGGTCATCAAGGGCATCATCCAACAAAGCATGATCATATCTATTAAAAGGTTTATCTTTTGATTCAAAAGGAGATATCTCTTCATATAGGGGATCATTGAAAACAATCATGTTACTAGATTTAGTGGAAGAGTTGATAGGAATGTACCCTTGAGAGGAATCATTCGACTTATCTTTCTCATCACAACGAAATGGCATAGTAACAATGTTTATGAGTTTTTGGTAAAATGAAGGTTTGGTATCTTTAGGTTTCAAAAACTCATCTAAAGCTTCATCTAACTCATAATCATCACAAATATGAACATCTCGCAAATAAAAATCTGACATTTTGAAATAAAAATTGCATAAAACTTAAACACACAATGCAAAGAAACCAAAACACACTCTTTCTATTCCTTCTTTTTTTTTTCTTCTTTTTATTTTTATGAAAATGAAACTTAAATGAAACACGCTAAATCTAGATTTAGATCTAACAAATGTAATGCAAGAGAAAGCAATAATAAGATTCACGTCGGGTTCAACAAAATGTGTAGGGGAAAAAGCGAGACTAGGCTAACATGTCCTAATCCTACCTTTTGACACACATTGTGGAATACGAAAGAGCCTAGAGGTATCACACAATTGGCTACTTCTTTTTGTGGAAGATAGAGCCACGGGCTACCTATTAGGATTTCTATTCCTTTGTTGTAATTGAAAGATAAAATGATGCAAGTTCAACTACTAGCCCTAGAGTGCAAGTATGAACTAGTAACAAGATTGCAAGATTGAGATTAAGTGATGAAAAGCTGTAAACACAAAGATAAAAGGAGAATGCAGATGTGTACCTGGGGTTAAAATCTGAGTGGAAATGTTCAGGATGGGGGCGCAGGCGCCACTGTCCTGATTCTGCTCCTGAAACTACTCCTGAGACTGCTGTTTTGCAACCTGAAAAGCTGTCAGAAAAATGCTGAAACTTGTTGTCTGACAGAAGGACCAGGGCGCCCAGCGCCCCTATCCCAAGGACCAGGGCGCCCAGTGCCCCTATCCTGGCAAGACCAAGGCGCCCCATGCCCCTGTCCTGGTCTTTTGCTCTGAAATTTGGTGTGAAGTTCTATCTTGGTCCGCTTCCGTCGGATCTGCAACTTGCGGTGTCGTCTGAATCCCGAAACCCAACCCCAAGGGAGGGGTACAAGCCAATCTTCAATCGGTGATCCCTTATTGTTCTTTAATGCCTTCAAAGCCCTAAATGGACGAATGAAATTGATGGATGCTTGATGGATGGATGTTGAATGTTGTTGAAGTCTTCAAAGATCTGCTCTTTCGCTACATAGAAGGTCCCTGAAAAAAAATTCGGATCCTTTCAAATGAAGAAAGAGAGCCTTTATATATGAAACCCTAGGTCTTAATTTCAACTTTTGGCCGACCTAGAGATTGAATCTCCTGCCAATTTCTTGGGGTTAAGCTTTATTTTATGATTGGATTGCGCTCCAGAAATTTCGAGAAAAATGTCCTAGACCGTGTGCACACCGGGCGCCATGGTCCTGACAACTTTTCACCAAATTTTCAGGGCCGTCGGATATGATGATTTTAGAGCGAATCCCAAAGTTACAACTGATTTTGAGATGTTTTGACCCCCGAAATCAAGCCCCCAAGTTCAAAATAGGACCTAATTAGGGTTTTTTATTAAATGATGTATTAGAGGAATAAAATGAAAGGGGCACACTTTAATGAAAAGGGCCCAACTTTATGATATGGGAGATGATAAAATAGAACCTTAGACCTAATTAATTTAATTAATTAAGTGCTAAAGGGAAAAAGCAATGCAAAATGCAAAATGCGCCAAGGCGGGTGCTAAACTAGGTGTGAAATTGTACCACCCTAGCAAGTGCATACAATTTACGACGCTACAGAAAGTTGTTCTACAGAAACCTCATGGAGAGATTCTTCATCATTAAGAGGATTAGAGGAATTACCCATGTCCTCATTAAAAAGGCCATTCAAATTAGGTTCCATCTCCTCGGTAATTAAACCTTGGAAAGACTTAATTCTAAGGCTTCGTCTAACGAGAATAGTGTAAGTAGGGCTTATTGTTGTAAAACTCATGCACCAAAGAGAGAGAGAAGATTTTGAATTTAGAGGTAGCAAATTTCAATAAAATCAGCCAATCTCCTAGATTTAAGCTGTTAAATACAATCAGGACAATCTCCCGAAATTTCGAAAAAAATGTCAGGGACCGTGGCGAATGGAGTGCACACGGTCCTCGCAACTTTTTTTGAAATTTTTAGGGATGAAAGTTATGATGATTTTAAAGCTAATCTGAAAAAATTGAGTGATTTTACGATCTGTAGATAGGCCAAATTAAAGTTGCAATCTCAAAATTGAACCCTACCAAGATTGTTGAAAAATGCAAAATTTGAATTTTTGAAAAAGAGAGGGAAGCTGAAATTTTGAATTTTATGATTTTAGAGGGAATACTAAAAGCGATGCAGGCTTTCAAATTTAAAAGTTGACTCAATTTCATGCAAAATTCAATTTTGAAAGCAGAAATCAAGGTTGCTGCAATTAAACACTTAATTTCAAAAGTCACAAACTGCAAAAATTTGAATAAAGCACTGAAATTTCGAATGAATGTCAACACACTTTTCAGATTTAGGACAGTAAAAAACACAATTTTAACACAAATTTCAATTTCAACAATTTTTGAATGATTAGAAGCCTTAATCCAGACAATCACTAGACCAACTTTGACTTTAATTTTGAAAGTGTTAGAATTGATGAAATCAGCCAAAATTCTGGATTTTGGTAGAAAAATACAGTAAGATCTAGCTCCTAAAATTTCGAAAAAAATGTTGGGGACAATGGCGCTCGGGGTGCACACGGTCCTCGCAACTTTTTTCCAAATTTTTAGGGATGAGAGATATTATGATTTTGTTGCGGAATCAAAAGTTATAGCCGATTTGGAGGTGTTTTGATCAGTGAAATCATCGATCAAAGGTTGAATCAAGAGGGCTTTAAAAATTAGGGTTTTGACACTTAACCACTTAATTTTCAGAATTAGAGCACAAATATGAGTTGACAATTTGCAATAGAAGGGTAGATCTGAAACAAGCATTAACAATTAAACATTTCACAAGCTCAATTACTAAAACGAAAATTTAGGGTTTTTATGCCATTAACCTCTAAAATTTGCAAAAGATCAAACATGGAAATGTAATTAAAGAAGCAAAAAAAAAATTCAGATCTAACCATGAATAATCAGAATTAGGATGTTCACGTCGGGTTCACCAAAATGTAAAGCGGAAAATCGAACCCTAGGTGTTCCCCCACTCCAAGGAGAGAGAAAGGAGGTCACTAGTGTTGACGGTTTTCTCTTAGAAGAGACTTTACATTCAAAAGAGGGGTTGAAACCCACAAGATCCAATCCCACACAATGCAAGACTGGATTCTAAATGAGTTTCAAGGGTTGAGACATCAAGGATACCCTCTTTTGTAAAGAATGTAGATAGAATGATTGAACTAGGAATGCATGTAAAGTAAGAAAGATTAACTTATAAACGGAGATAGGGACACGGGATGAAGCTACGGACCTGAAATTAGTATTAAAATGTCGAGACGATGCTGTCCTGCAAATTTGAGCGAAAGTTGACGGGACGATGGCGCCCGAAGTGCACACGGTCCTCCGAAAAATCTGCGAAACGAAGGGGGATCTGTTCGTCTCTGCACAAGGATTCCAGATCTTCAATTACAGCCGCGTACCTGCAACCTACACACAGAAAAGAGAGGATGATTGGGGGGTTAGGGATTAGGGGTTTGCCTTTAGGTCAAACCTCAGTTTTGGAATTAACCAAGAAATGAGAATGCTGTAAATGTTTGTAATGTAATCAAGTACTGATACCTTGTTGTAAGAATGTTTGTATTCTTACATGCGAAGGTGTAATGATGTTGTATGTTGTATGTTGTAGGTGATCTCCTCTTCAATGGTTGAATCCTTGTCTTGAATGCAACACCTAGCCTTGAATGGAAACCTAGAATGCTCAATTGCTTGAAGAAATGCTTGAATGCTTGAATGTTTGAATGTTTGAATATCGCTTCCACCTCTTGCACACATATGTTTTTCTATTCTCTTTTTCTGGAAGGGGAAATGTAGTTTATATACTTGTCAATTAGGGTTGAGAGACTGATTTTTCCGACCTTAGGCCGACATAGGAACATTATTTTCCGAATTGCAAACTTAAAGACCCGATGCCCAACAAGAGACCGGGCCCAAAATAGGGCCAGGGACTAGGGCGTTGGGTGCCATGGTCCTGGGGGACCAGGGCACTAGGCGCCATGGTCCTGAAGGACCAGGGCATTGGGCGCCATGGTCCCACCTCTCGGGACAGCAGGGTGCAAGGAAGGATTAGGCCAAGGTGTAGAAATATGTAGTTTTTGATGTCGTAAATAGGTTTCGGGGTCTCCATTCAGGTTAAACGTTGCGCCGCCATCGTGAAGACCCAAATGCAATCGAAATTGCAAGTGTCACAATTTTAGGATGCTACATCTTCATTAATAAAATTGATTTGATGACCCTTCTAATCCCCCACCTTCATGAGATGATGAGTCTTTATCTGAACTATGAATAAGGATCATCCCAACACACTGAGATTTTACCCCATTACACTGAGCTTTCTCCTATTCTCTAAGCTTATACCATCAAGCAGAGCTTCTTCTTGACTTGTGTGTCATCTAAATACCCATCCACATGAGTCCAATCAAGTCCCAGCAGTCAGTTTCATATATGCATTCACTTACATATCCCATCTGCTCTATTTCCTATTTAGTCCCATCAAACACCTATGTTCATCGGGATGTATCCTTCCCATGTCTAAAAGATTATCCACCATCCTAGGTCCTACTCTTGGCAAGAGATTTTAGTTGGCCTGTTCATTTTGCTTGCATGATTTGATATGTTGCTTTGATTTGCATCTTTATGTCCTATGACTACCCCTACCTACGGCTACCAAGATCATTCTATATCTTGGTATGTCTTAGGTTGGTGTATACTGGGACATGCTTTTGTGGTATGGTGTGTTTGAGGTTCTCTCTTGTATGAGCCTGCAGTCCCATATCTACATCATCATGGTGTTTATGCGACTCCGTGCAAGGGATACCTATTGTCTAAGAGTCTAGTCCATGCCTTGGATCCTCACAACATTTTGATTCCTATAATCAACGATGTAGATCATCCTTGGCAATATCAAAACTAGGTTTTCTCTCCACATATACACAACAATAAACCTCCCCCATTTCATCCATATCACTTGCATTTCATCCCATCTCTCCCCTTTTGCATTTTGGAGACCTCAATTTATTCATTTCTCCTCCCCCCCTTCTTTTCCTCTTCTGTCTAGTTCTGTATCATTGTATTATGATTGGCACATTATGAAAATCATTACTATCATTTCATGTAGTTTCATTTTCATTTAGCTGCGTATCTTATTAAATTGTATGTTCATATCTCATGTGAATGGTAAGGTGAGCCATTAATTAGCCTCCTTTATTTCTACAATCATTAATAATCACACTATTCAATATAAAACATTTGCAGATAATCATATTTTGGTAAGTTAGTCGATAACAAGTTCAATACACATTTTGGTAAGCTAGTCAAGAACAAGTTCAACACACTTTCTGTTTGTCCTGCTTGTAATGCTAGTGGCTAAATAAGGGTTCTCGTTAGGGTTTGAAACTCATTGCATTACATTTTAGGTACATTGTATTATTACTTACATTCATTCATCTTCATTTAGATGCGTTCATAATAGTAATTTCATTTATATCATTTAGGTGCACTATATTATTAATTACATCTCATCTACATAGTAATTACATTCATTTTAGATTTATTACATTCATTCATCATTTTAGTTGTATTTATTCAATTATCATTTTTAGTTGCATTTATTAGGTGTATTCCTTCCATTTTGTTGCATATTCATATTTAATATCATTTATTATGTCACATTTTCATAGCACATACATCAAAGCACACATAAATAAAATCATAAACATTAAGTGCAAATAGGGCATTCATTCTTTGCATCACATACATCATAAATATCCATATAGAATAAATCATTCAGCCATAAACATACATCACAAAAAATAAAAAATTGCACATCATATAGTGCACATCCATCCTGCATCCACAAACATGTTAGGAACATCACATATAGTACATATGCATACATATCATAACCATCCATCCTGCAAACAAATAGGTTAGATCAAATGCATAATCATATCATCAAATCATAAATCAACATCCATCACATATAAATAAAAGTCCATGTACAATCTATAATAAATACACATGTATCTCACCGCCAAAACCGCATCCATCTCATATATATCTCAAAAAACAAATATGTCTAATCATGGTACAATGGTACACCCCCAAAGGGTCAAAACTATGTCACATATACATCAATGATAACTATCCCGTTCTCTCCCTATCGCCTCCCCCTGCTCCTAAACCTAAGGGTCCACCTGGTGCTCATGGTGCTCTAATCCCCATGGAGGCACCTGACTGTTGGCTTTGCATCCTGTGGGATTGGGTTATCTCTGCATATGAGGGTGCTTGCTAATCTTCGGGCACATCTTGATGGTATAGATCCCTGTAATAATGGATCTTCCTCCCCATCCACTCTGCCTGCTTCTTCACTATTGAGATCTCTATCAAGAGGGGTGTCAATTTGTTGGGAGCTAGTAACTATTTAACAATGTCTCTCTTAGTCTTGCACCTGGTAGCATTTTCCTTTTCTCTACTCAGTCAGGAGAAAAGTGTATCCATCTCATCATCCATCTATTGTAGCTCATCTCACAGCTACCCTATGGCTCCTCCACTCCTTGCCTCATCTAGAATTTTCTGTCTCATCCGATTGTACCTAGAAGTTGTCCCTCTCAGAGATGGTAGTTTGGAGATCCTCTCTCAATGCATCCCCCTCCCTCCTCAATCGATCCACCTCCTCCTACAAGTTGTCTTCCCGAGTCCTCTCCTGCTTTGCCCACTACCTCTCTATGGCTAGTTGATCCTCTATACTATGTGCCCTCTCCCTCTTTCTGTCCTGCTTGGCACTAACCCTGTCAAAATTTGTCGGGATACCTATCCAACCTGTCCCTCTCTAGCCTCATGTCCCTGTACCTCAGGAATATCCATGGGCTCTTCTCCCCCATCCCCACCCTCATCATGTGCTAGCCCTACACCAATCTAACATGTCGGTGCCACTAGCTATAAAGGAACCTCTACTTGAGGTGTTGGCATTACAAATAAGTTGGGAGATTGTTGGCATTACAATAAGTTTGATGGTTGATGATATTGAGAAGGTTGTTGGAGATGAATGATATAATTGATAAAGGAAGATTACTGTCTTAATATTATTATTTTGTCATTGATGTCAAGTAATTGATTTTCTGATTCAGTATGATGTTGTCATATCTTAAAAAGTATGTTTTGATAAGTATAAAGACATCAGTAAGTGACACAGAAAGAATGTGAAAATGAAGGGGAGTAATAAGTTATTCAATGGGCAACTATTACCGAGTTTGACAGTGATGAGATTATGATGTTTTGATTGTTTTAATATCCTATATATATATATGTATTCAAAGACTGAACAAGAAGGGGAAAATATTTCATGTAATAGAATGAGTAAAGGTTTGATACTATTCTATTTTACCGAGCAAGGAGCTAGGCGGTAAACTCCAAGGTTACCGATGTCGGTTAATGAATGAAAAAGTCACCGAGAAGAGAATGTCTACCGAGTAAAGTTCAGTATTAATTGAGTATCAACCGAGCAGTAACATAATGCATTAAATAAAGTGTATACATCATTTAATGAAGGATTCCAATGAGTTGGAGGTTTATTGAAGATAGGAATGTCGTGCAATAAGTTTGTTAAGGATCAATGACAATTAAAATTCAAGAGTAAGATCTACAACATAGATTGAACGGTCCTAATCGAGCACAAGTACCAAGAAAGGTATACAAGTTTCAAGGCAAGATAAAACATTTTTTAGGTTGAAGGATACAATGAACCTAGTCAAGTTTGAAGATCTGATGGCTAAGATTAATCATGGGAAATGTGATTAAGGAGATTAAGCAATTGGGAATTGCTAAATAAAGTAATGTTGTTGAACAAGAAAGTGGGTAAATTGAAGCATAGTGATGCTATAAAGGTGATTACCGAGTACAGAAGATTGAAGATTTGATTGAAGAATAGATTGAGAAGCCTAGCAAGGAGAAAGATAAGTCTTATGACAAGATTATCTCGAGCACATAGAATCTGCTTTAACATTTTAGATGTGAAGTTGCAGATATATTTTATTACTGTTATTTATTTTTGTAAGTGATAGGAAATCTCTTAACCGAGTGGACTTAACAGTCTTATTTGTAAATCCTCTTGGAAGGTAACATTCTGAATGAGTGTTTGAAATCCTTTGACAAGGTCACTTCTAACAAAGTGAAGATTCTAACAGATCTGAGGGAAATCCCTTGACCGGGTCACATCTAGCAATGTGTATGTAATCTTTAATAGGATTTGCTTTTAACCAAATACTCTAGAAGAGTATTTTTTCTTGTGGGTCCAAAATCCCATAGTGGTTTTTCCCTATTAGGGTTTCCACGTTAAATCTGGTGTCAAATGTGATTTAATGTTTTATGTTTATCTATTTATGAGTTTGAATGATTTACAATCATAGTTGCATATGAAGAAAGTGCTACCGAGGTTGAATCTGATTAAAGTAATTATTATTGAGGTTCTTTGATTCCCCCCCCCTCTCATCTAACTAACAATTGGTATCAAAGATAGGACTCCAGAAGAAAAATTTTAAAGGTACTTGAGGCAAGATCCGAAGATGTATAAAAGGGATGCACCAAAGCTGAACAAGTCAAGTTTCACCACATGGCAGAAAAGGATGAAGCTGCACTTATCAGGAATTGGAGAATATGCAACATATTATCTGGAGAATGATTACAGTGCACCTAGCACCTACCTTATGAAAATGGAAGAAATAAAGGCAAAGCAAGAACACATTCAAGAAATGATAGAGATAACTGTTACTACTTATCAAATTTCCATTAGTTTCTTATCCAAAGTCATACTATATATTCTAGTCAATTAGTATTACCAAATCATGCAGTCGGTACACACAGAGAAGTTGGTATGAACAATCTAGTCAGTTACAGAAGAAAGCAGTCACAGAACACAGTGTTCACCGAGCTAATTATCGAGTAAAGTTTCATGGCTACCGAGTGGTAAAGTTAACTCACCAAGTTGATATTCACCGAGTGAAACGTTTTACCAGATACATTGAACCTGGACATGCACATGAAAATGTGTTACAAGATCGAGGCACATCTAACCGTTTTTGCATTGGGAATTGCACTAGGAGATTGTGTAAGATTACAAGGTCAATCTAACCAATGAGATATTTTGTTTAGTTATTCATTCGAAGAATCTTTTTGTAAGATCGAAGCAATGAATTAGATCACCGCTATAAGAGATTTATTTAGCATGATTCTAGGGTTAGACATAACATATGAAATAAGAGATGTGAGATAACAGTGTGTATGCATGAAGGAAGATTGTTACAGAGACACAAAGAGGTCACCAAGAAGGTTATCAGTGAACAGTCGAAGAATAGAGTAAACAGAAGGGTTTACTGAGTTTCATCATGGGTTACCGAGGTATGCTACAAGCTAGGTAATCTTATTCAGAGCACATAGAATCTACTTTAGCATTTCAGATGTAAAGCTATAGATATTTGTAATGATTTTATTGTAATATTTTGAACTTGTAAGAAAAACCTTTAATAGGGTAAAAGACTCTAACCAAGTCTATAAATTGTAAATCCTTTAACCAGGTGCTACACTTATATAGTGTTGTAAAAATCCTTTAGTAAGGTAGATCTAACTGATCTTGATACTCCTAATAGGGTAAGCTATCAGAATTAGCTAAATGTAGCTCTAACCAAGAATTCTTTATTATTGTAGTAGTGAAGTTGTGGGTGCCATCCCCACCACAGTTTTTCTCTCTAACCAAGAGTTTCTGCGTGACCAAAATATATGTGTTATGGAGTGAATCATGTATGATTGTTATCTGTTGATCTTAGTTTTATTTTATGTTACTGCACTATTAAGTCTATACATAACAGTAAGGTTATTATCAGGGAAAAGTTTTGAAGTACTGATTCACCCCTCCCCTCTCAGTACATTAGCTTTCTATATTGGGCCTAACAATTGGTATCTGAGCTTCAATCTTGGAAAAGGGTTTAACTACCTAAAGAGAAAGATCTTAGCAATGGAAAGCTACAAACAATCTCGGAGGATTGTGCATCTTCAAGAAGAGCTCGATAATGCAAATCAAGTGATTGCAAACATGCAGAGGCAAATGCAAAAATCTCTGAAAGTAAGGAGAAGATTATCTGATGACTTGCAGGATTCCCAAGAGCTAGTGGAACAAATCGAGACATCATCTGAGAACAGCATATCTGAAGAGACTGAAGAAATGATTGGAATGTTCAAAGAAAAGAACAAAGCATTGGCTGATCAACTAAAAGCAATGAAAATAGAGCATGAACATTTCAGTACACAAATGACTGAAAATCTAGATGCATTAAGGATAGTTGAGGATAAAGCAAGAGATCTACAAAGAGAGAAACAACAACTTGAAGCTCTAGTATCTGATAAGGATGATGAAATCATAAGGTTAACTGGTATTCAACAAAATATGACAGATCAACTAGGTTATGCACATCATGAAGCAATTCTGAAGAATGATGAAAATCAATGATTGAAACTTGAACTATCAAGGTTGACTGGTGAACTTGAAACAGAGAAGAAATCCAAAGAATCATTGGAGAAAAGTTATGAAGCATCAAAGATGTTGGATGAGAAACTGAATATAAGAAGACTCTACAAAGATGGAGGACTCAGTTACAAAGGAAAAGAATCAACCGAGAAAGGAATTCATACTACCGAGAGAGGAGAACCATCAAAACAAGCTGGAAAAAGGAATAACATCAAAAGGAAGAAGCCTATTTGCTACTACTGTGGAAATCAAGGTCATACTGCCAACATATGCTAGATCATAAAAGGTAAGCAATCAAATATCTCTAAGTCCAATGGATATTGTTACAATTGCAATAAATATGGTCACACACCTAATCAATGTAGGACAAAGTCTGTTAACAACTATCAGAAGGCAAAATTCAAAGGGTTTTGTACAAACTGCAATAGATATGGACATAGTACCGAGAAGTGCTAGTTTAAGCAAAAGAACTACATGAAGTATCCACACTGAGTAAACACTGGAGGTTATTGAACTCACACAGATCCTTACCAATAATATGTAGTAGTACCATGGGATTACAATACAAGGATATGGTGAGAATGTTGTGAAAGATATGGACATATAAGTGCCAGTTATTTTATAAGGTTTGGAATGAACAACCGGAGATCATGGAGAAATCCCGGTATGGCATGTTTTCATTGTCACAAAGATGGACATTTAGCTGGAGATTGCAGAGATCAACCGAGAAAAGACACTGATGAGATAAAAGAAAAATTCAAGATGATTTGGAAAAAGAAAGAAATTATGTCTGATGAAGAAAGCACCTTACCTACCGAGTTGGGTGCACCTATTTCAAATTAGTCAATGAAAGGTATGAAGGGACTACATTCTTTAAAAAGTTAAATCATAACAGTTCCTATTCTATTATGTACAAAATTCAAAATCTGCATAGTTAAGATGCAATTAGTCAGTTTATATACTATACAGGAAACTTGTCAAGTCGATGTATATAGGAAACCTGTCAAGTCGGTTAATAAAGCTAAGTTGGGTACTTGGTGAAAACAGAAAATGGAGTAAATCCGTAAAAGGTGAACTGAGTGCATTTAATATCTTGACCTAACTTGCACGGAGCCCGATGAGGTATTTTTGAGTACTTAAAAGTGTTTTCACAGTCATTTTCATTCACCCAAGTTTTCGAGAAGAAGAACAGAGCGAATCAAAGCAATCAAACTTCATTTAGAGCGAATTTTCAGGTATTTACATCGATCTATTCACATTGTTTAGCTGGTTTCCGATCTAGTCAAATTGCTATTGTCTGTCGAGTGCGAAGAGTCAGTCACTTGTAAACCCTAAGGATAACTTGTCAAATCTTACCTGAAATATACCATGGCGCCTAAGATCCAAGACCCTATAGTTGTCCAAAATGTGGAGAAGCCCTCACTAAAATATTCCCTAACTCCTAAAGTTGCCTCAGAACCGGATGATAAAACTGCATTTTCACTCATCCTGGATCGAGTCTTGTTAGTAGAAGATGTCAGATTCTTTACCAAATGCCGTGTTGAGGAACTCGGTCATGTAGAGATTAGTGACACATATGATGAACTGTGCACTAATGGCAAACTAGATAGTAAGTTTGAGTACATCAAAATCAAGGGATTAACTGAAGCCCTAGTCTATCCTCGTGTATTCAAACCCCTGTGGGTTAAGTTTGTATTGAGCAGAGTGCATGATGATTTCATGTGGCTACAAGAGCAACTGTTCAAGATCACGAAGGAAGTCATTCACCTGATCACTGGATATCCCATCTACGATCATGCTCGTGCATAGAAAATGATATCACAAAAGGAGCTAATCAGTCTAATTGGAGTAGAATCTGATTACCGAGGACTGAAATTGAATAATGTCACTGATGCTAAACTTAAATTTGCAATCAGAGTTATTGGTTACTGTTTCTTCCAATATGCAAGGGAAAATAGTGTACCATGTGCTACAGTGGACCTAGCCTACAAAATAGTGAAGAAGGGAATGAAAGTAGACTTATGTGAAGCGCTACTAAAGAACTTGTTTGAGAACCTGAACACAATAAGGAAGCCGAAGAAGAAAAACTCGGCAAACACACTCAAGTTCGGTTCATTACTTGTATATATGTTTTTCTATTTTGAGAAGTTCTTTCCCTCAGTCGGTAAAGTAGTATGGGAGCTACACCGACCTATCACCCATCAGATCAATGACTACATAAAGAAGTTAGGAGATAACTTTAATGATATCATGGATGATTACTTCAGCAAATTCCAAGAGAAAATGCACAACAAGTACAGGATCCCACCATAGCTAGTCAAAAAATACAAAGACTATATGTTTTGAAGTCGACACTGATTATTGCTATGTAAATGATGTTGAACCGAGGACTCAATCATTGCAACCAATGGGTTATGAGATTGATTATGATATCACACAGCAACAAATTGATGCCTATCTATCATTGCCAAGGCATGCAACTGAACTAAGGTATGGAACCTATGAAGAGGTGAAGGAGAAAGTAAAAATGAGTATTGTAGTACCTAAGGCTACAAGAAAAGATACAAAGATGATAAAGACTTTATCTAAGAAATTCAGAGAAGGATCCTCTTCTACACCTGTCAAAGGCAATCTTGCCATTACCAAAGAGGAGAAAGAATCTCAAGAGGCTGCAATAACATTGAGCACAGAGTTGCCAAAGGGAAAAGTTTTGAAAAGAAAGAAACAGGACATCACAAAGGCCCTACCGACTCCACCAACAAAGAGACCCAACACCAGAGCATTAGCTGCATCACTAAGCAAGAAACAAAAGACTGTTGCTATTCCCAAGGTAACTAAGACTTACAAGAAATCAACTCGGAGACTCATTTTGGCAAAAGAGTCAAGTGATACAGAGTTTGATGATGCAAACAAATTCCAGATTGTGAAAAGCAAAAAGGTAAACATTCACAGTGTTGAAAACTTTTGTGCCAATCTCAAAGAATACGGTGGATTTGCAGTATTCAGATATGTTAAGTATGAGACTAGGAATAATGATGAGAAATGACAGATTGAAGAAGCTGTCATATGTACACTTCTAAAGTTTCAGTTAGCACCATTAGAACTAGCAAAGTCACTTCCGAGTGAACTCTACTCACATATTGATAACAGATGGAAATATGCAATGGATTCAAAGAGACAAATAAGAGAAAGAAGTCTAGTCCATCTATTTTCTGACATGTCCGTAGCTGAAATCAAGGAGCATTTGTCCACATACAATTCAAAATTTCTTGTGAAATAGAGAGCCTTAAAATTGATGAATGGGCTATACATTGATGGGGAAAATGAGACTAAAGCCAAGTGGCAGGAGATCTTCAAACAAAAGGATGTCGGTGAACAATCTCAAATTGAAATTGTTGATGTCATCGAGCAAGATCCAGATGTCACCGAGCAAGGTCCAGACCTGGTTGACACTATACAAATTGATGAAGATGTAATGGATGAAGCAGCATCGGAGCAGGAAATGATTGAAGGCACCACTTATGCAAAACTTGTTTGTAGTGAATCTGTCTTAGAACAAGTTCAGCCTTATCCACCGGTGAAGCCACCAGTCTCAACCGAAGCTCCCAAGGATACTGAGCAAGTTACCGAAGGTAACAAATCTAAAGCTGCAGAAGATACAAGTAATAAATCTGAAGTTGCATTAGACACAACCAAAGATCAGAAGTCTCAAGCACATACAAGCCCTGCAACTATTACAACTAAGACCCCTAGCACTGAGCCACCCAAAGACACTGCAACTGCTACAAGAATAGACCAAAGTGTTGCATCTACTGAGCAACCTACCGAGGGTCAGCAAGCCTCACAAGCACTTGTCTTAGTGCCACAGACCAAAGGCAAAGAGAAGAAGGTGAGAAAACATGGTTTTAAATTTGACTTATCTAAACCGATCGTGTTGCCCAATGTAGACATTTCCAAATTGAAAGGGCAAGCACTCACTAAATTTGGTGAGCTATGCAAAGCAAAGGCCGAACATGAGAAGAAACTGGCCATACAGAAAAAGAATAAAGTACTTCAGAAGGTTAGGACACTACTCACAGAAATGCTACCATCAACAACAGTGTCAACCGATGCAGCCATCCATAGTCAGTTGGATGAACTCCTAAATCAGATTGAAACATTTGGAGTTGATGCATCCGAGTACTTAAGCAAGCTCAGGGATAAAGAGCTTACAACAAAAATGATAGAGGAAGTTCAAAAATCAATTGTTGTTGGCAAGGTAAAACTTGTCAAATTCATTGCTGAGTTGTCCCCTCAACTCAAGCACATTATTTATTTATTCTAGAAATTGTGTACATTTTCTTTATTTATTAAAGATATCAAAAATAAAACTGATGCCATTGAGAAAGAGATCACCGATCTCTCATCTAAGTTGACCACTGAGCCTAATTCAGTTCAGAATTTTTACAAGAAGCTACAACAACTCATGACTCAACAGTTAGAACTGAGGAATGAAGATCATAAAATTAGGATGGATATAATGACCCTTCAAACATTATTCCTTCTTCATCTCTCATCAGTACAGGAACAGCTCACCCGAGCTACAAGCTTATCAACTACACAAGAGGGAAGCACTCTTGATGGCTTGATATCACTCTTATCTGATATTCAAGCACAAAACTCCTTAATGGAAAGTATCAAGGACTCACTCTCAGTCACCCTCACCGATGCCCAGACCAAGTATAAGACTATTTTTGATCAGTTACCACCTCTAGATGGAAATTAATTTTTTAATGTTTGTCAAAAAGGGGGAGTAATATTATGATACTACAAAGAGGAAAGCCTAGCAAAGGGGGAGTAATTCTACACTTTTAATATTATGATACTACAAAGAGGAAAGCCCAACAAAGGGGGAGTAATTCTACACTTGGAGAGTAATACAGTTTTGATACCACAATTTTGAGTATTTTATACAAGGGGAGTATACCGAGTAGAATATACAGAGCACTCAGAGCACACAAGTACAGAACAGAACTGAACATGCAAAATTCAGAGTTATGTACATAATAATGGTAAGGGGAGTATATCTGCATATACTATTTTATTGACTATTGTACATATTGTCAAGTATAGTCATTTTGCAAGTATATAGTTTTTGAGTTATGACTTTGTAAGTAGTTTTTGTCAAACATCTCAACTAATGTCAAAAGGGGAGATTGTTACTACTTATCAAATTGCCATTAGTTTCTTATCCAGAGTCATACTATATATTCTAGTCAGTTAGTATTACCGAATCATGCAGTCGGTACATACAGAGAAGTCGGTATGAAAAGTCTAGTCGGTTACAGAAGAAAGCAGTCACAGAACACAGTGTTCACCGAGCTGATTAACGAGTAAAGTTTCATGGCTACCAAGTGGTAAAGTTAACTCACCGAGTTGATACTCACCAAGTGAAATGTTTTACTAGATACATTGAACCTAGACATGCACATGAAAACGTGTTACGAGATCGAGGCACATCTAACCGTTTTTGCATTAGGAATTGCACTAGGAGATTGTGTATGATTACAAGATCAATCTAACCAATGAGATATTTTGTTTAGTTATTCATTCGAAGAATCTTTTTGTAAGATGAAAGCAATGAATTAGATCACCATTGTAAGAGATTTATTTAGCATGATTCTAGGGTTAGACATAACATATGAAACAAGAGATGTGAGATAACAGTGTGTATGCATGAAGGAAGATTATTACAGAGACACAGAGAGGTCACCGAGAAGGTTATCAGTGAATAGTCAAAGAACAAAGTAAATAGAAGGGTTTACCGAGTTTCACTATGGGTTACCGAGGTATGCTACAAGCTAGGTAATCTTATTCAGAGCACATAGAATCCACTTTAGCATTTCAGATGTAAAGCTGCAGATATTTGTAATGATTTTATTGTAATATTTTGAAGTTGTAAGAAAAACCTTTAACAGGGTAAAAGACTCTAACCAAGTCTATAAATTGTAAATCCTTTAACCAGATGCTACACTTATATAGTGTTGTAAAATTCCTTTAGTAAGGTAGATCTAACTAATCTTGATACTCCTAACAGGGTAAGCTATCAGAAATAGCTAAATGTAGCTCTAACCAAGAATTCTTTATTATTGTAGTAGTGAAGTTGTGGGTGCCATCCCCACCACAATTTTTCTCTCTAACTAAGAGTTTCTGTGTGACCAAAATATATGTGTTATGGAGTGAATCATGTATGATTGTTATCTGTTGATCTTAGTTTTATTTTATGTTACTGCACTATTAAGTCTATGCATAACAGTAAGGTTATTATCAGGGAAAAGTTTTGAAGTACTGATTCACCCCTCCCCTCTCAGTACATTAGCTTTCTATATTGGGCCTAACAATAACATCAACATTGACCGACTCAAAGTTTAATGACCTAGAAGGTTGTAATAATGCCAAAGCAATGTGGAATAAGCTCACATCTGTGTATGGTGGAGATGAACATGTTCAAAGAGAAAAAGCAGATAGTCTAAGAGGACAACTTGAATCCATGAGAATGAATGAAGGTGAGAACATAATCCAATACAGTACAAGGTTAAAGGAAACTGTTAATAAAATCAAAGGAGTAGGAGGAGCTATTGAAGAAAAGTATGTAACAAGTAAGTTGCTGAAAACACTTCTACTTGCTTATGCCATTAGAGTCTCTACAAATAATGAATTAAGGTATATACCAAACATGCCAGTCTCCTTGGATTGTACTATCGGTAAGCTACATGCTTTTGAGTTAAGTAATTTTGATAACAGTGGGTCTTCAGTAAACAAAGTTAAATCTACATTTAGTTCTTTTCATCTCAGTGAATCTAAAGATTACAATGATAGAATGTCTAAGTATACTGAAGGAAATAATAGTGGAGCAAGTGAGAGATTTTGCAAAAATATGGAAGAAGTACACAAACTATATGAGGAATTCAGAAAGCAAGAAGAGTTTGAAGCATTATTGGCCAGAAGGTTACCGAGAGGCAAAGGTAAGTATAAAGGGAAGTTACCTTTAAAATGTTTTAATTGTGATAAAATTGGACATATGGCTTCTAACTATCCTGAAAAAGATGATGAAAAGAAAGAATACCGAGATGACAGATAGAAAGTCAACCAATACAGAAGACACCGAGACTTCAGAAGGAGAGATAGAAAGACATGCCTAGTAGCTGATGATGAATCCAATGATGATAGATCTGATGAGACTGAGACTGAGGAAGTTGTATATGTGGCTATCAAAGATGGATCAGATGAAGAAAGGTATCAAGAAAAAGCCTTAATATCACACATAAATAAAAATGATTCTTGGATCATAGATAGTGGATGCTCACATCACATGACAGGTGATAAACACAAGTTTGTTAAATTAGAAGATTATGATGGAGGTCATGTAAGATTTGGTAATGATGCACCATGTCCTGTGAAAGGTAAAGGTACAATCACACTTCTTGACAATGCTAAATGTGATGATGTATATTGGGTTGAATGTCTAAAATACAATTTGTTGAGTGTAGCACAGCTAAATAATATAGGATACCGAATAAATTTTTTGAAAGGAATTGTCAAAGTTCATGACAAACATGGAAAGTTGGCTGCTATAGGGACTTAAACAAAAGGTAATACATTTCACCTTGACTCAACTCGGAACAATTATCTGTATGCAAAAATAGAAGATACCCGGTTATGGCATAAAAGGTTTTGTCATGTAAATTTTTATAATCTGATCAAAATAAGTAAGAAGCATCGTGTAAGAGGTCTACCGAGCTTGGAAAAACCTGTGAATGCAATATGCCGAGGATGCCATATGGGTAAGATGATAAAATCAAGCTTTACAAGTAAGTCTTACACTTCTAAAGGAATTTTAGATCTTGTACACACTTATCTTTGTGGTCCTATGAAAGTTCAAAGTTACTATGGTGATAAATACTTCATATTATTTGTGGATGATTACTCAAGGATGATGTCAGTTATGTTTCTAAAAGAGAAATCAGAAGCTTTTCAAATGTTCAAATGGTATAAGGCAAGAGTTGAAAAAGAAACAGGAAGACAGTTGAAATGTCTTAGATCTGATAGAGGAGGAGAATTCATTTATGATGAATTTAACTTATTTTGCAATGATCATGGTATAAAGAGACAAGTGTCAGCACCAAGGACACCACAACAAAATGGAATAGCTGAAAGAAGGAACAGATCAATTGTAGATTGTGCCAGAACTTTGATGATAGAAAAGAGAGTACCTCAAATATTTTGGAGAGAAGCAGTAAGCACTGTAGTTTACACCTTGAACTGAGTACAACTGAAGAAAGGAGCTATGAAGACACCTTATGAAATCTGGTATGACAAGAAACCAAATGTAAGTTATTTTAAAATATTTGGAAGTAGATGTTATGTTCACAAAGATGATAGAAATGGAAAATTTGATCATAAAAGTGAGGAAGGAACATTTCTTGGTTATTACTCTAGGAGTAAAGCATTTAAATGTCTGATCAAATCATCTAATAAAATTGTGGAAAGTGCAAATGTGAAAATTGATGAATTTGTAGAAAGGAATGATGAAGGAAACTCCAAAGAACCAAGAAGATTATGAAGAGTTTGTATATGTCCAACCGACCAGTTTTACTGAGAAAACCAATGAAGAAATTACTTAGTTACCGAGTGATGAAGAAGATCATCTAGAGCCTATCGAGCCTATATTAGAAAAATATGTCAGAAGAAATTATACATCAAGTCAGATTATAGGAGATAAGGATGCTCTAGTGATGACAAGGAACAAACTGAGACACAACACATGTCTGATATCCGAATTTGAACCAAGGATATGTTACTATTTACTAAGTTGTCATTAGTTTTATGTCCAAAGTCATTCTATATACTCTAGTCAGTTATTACTACCAAAATATTTAGTCAGTAAGCATAGAGCAATCGGTTACAGAAGTTAAAAGTCACATAGTTTAGTAAACACTGAGCTATCTATCAAGTAACGTTCTATGACTACCGAGCAAGAAAGATGGTATACCGAGTTGATACACACTGAGTGAAACATGTTACCAGATTCATTGAACCTGGACACATATAGGAAACGTGTTACAAAGATCGAGGAACAAGGAACCGTTATCACATTGGAAATTGCACTTAATATTTTGTATGATTTTGAGGACATCTATCCAATGAAATAATTTGTATGGTTATTCACTTAATGAATCATGTTTGTAAGATCGAAGCATGAACAAGATCATTGTCTTAAGAGATCTATTTATACATCATGAATTAAGGATCAAATGTGCATGTGTGTATGTGTGTGAAGCAAGACATATGTAAAAAGAAAAATCATGGGAAAGCACTAAGTGTTATGACTGTTACAGATACACAGAGGTCACCGAGAAGGATTTCAGAGAACAGTCAAGGAACAGAGTAAACAGAAAGGTTTACCGAGTTATTTTATGGGTTATCGAGGTATGTTATAAGCAAGGTAATTTCATTTTGAGCACATAGAATCTGCTATAACATTTCAGATGTGAAGTTGCAAATATTTTGTAAGATTTTGAATGTAATATTTTGAGTTGTAAGAGAAACCTTTAACAGGGTAAAAGACTCTAACAAAGTCTATAAATTGTAAAGCCTTTAACCAGGTGCAACTTTTTAGTATAAGTGCTGTAAAATCCTTTAGCAAGGTAGATCTAAAGATCTTGATACTCCTAACAAGGTAAGCTATCAGAAATAGCTAAACATGTAGCTCTAATCGAGCAACCTTTATTATTGTAGTAGTGAAGTTGTGGGTGCCATCCCCACCATAGTTTTTCTCTCTAACAAGGAGTTTATGCATAACCAAAATATAAGTGTTATAGAGTGAATCATGTATGATTGTTATTTATTTGTTTTAGCATTATATTATGTTTCAACAATATTCAGTTTATGCTTAACAGTAAAGTTATTGTTGAGGAAAGGATTTGAAGTACTGATTCACCCCTCCCCTCTCAGCACATTAGCTTTCCATATTGGGCCTAACAGGATAGTAAAAGAGGCATTAAGCAATGGAGATTGGGTAAATGCTATGACAGAAGAGATTGATCAAATCAAGAAAAATGAAACATGGACACTGGTTCCAAGACCAAAAGAGAAAAATGTAATCAGTACAAAGTAGATTTTCAGAAATAAGCTAAATGAAAAAGGAGAGGTCATTCGAAATAAAGCAAGGCTAGTTTGAAAAGGTATGCTCAAGAAGAAGGAATAGACTATGGAGAGACTTTTGCACTTGTAGCAAGACTTGAAGGTGTAAGAACATTGTTGGCATATGCTTCTTACAAAAATTTCAAGGTATATCAAATGGATGTTAAATCTGCATTTTTGAATGGTATACTAGAAGAAGAAGTCTATATTGAATAGCCTAAAGGATTTATTGAAGAGAAGAATAAACATTAGGTATGTAAGTTGAACAAAGCTTTATATGGTCTAAAGCAAGCACCTAGAGCATGGTATGAAAGGTTGCACTCTTATTAAAGATTGGATTTATAAGGACTAGTGAGAACAACAACATGTATATGAAGAATGATAAAAATGGAATATTGATGTCAGCCATATTTGTTGATGATATTATTTTTTGTGAAAATGAATCTTTATGTAAGAACTTTGGAAATGAAATGTGCAAAGAATTTGAGATGTCATTAATCGGTGAGATAAAGTATTTTATAGGTTTACAAATACTGCAAATGAAAAATGGGGATTTTATTACTCAATCCAAGTATATAAAGGAAATCTTGAAGAAATTTGGAATGGAGGATTCTAAACCTGTAAGTACTCCTATGACTACTAATTGTAAACTATCAAAGAATGATGAATCTGTATCTGTTGATGAGACACTTTACTGATCTATGATTGGAAAGTTGCAATATGTAGTTCACATCAGGCCTGATATAGCACATGCAGTAGGTATAGCTGCAAGATTTTCTGTAGATCCCAAAGAAACTCATATGATAGCAGTCAAGAGAATTTTCAGATATTTGAGAGGCACTAAAGATTATGGTCTACTATATGAAAAGAGGAATGATTTTGACTTAAAAGTCTATACTGATGCTGATTGGGCAAGAAATATTGATGACAGGGAAAGAACAAGCGGTGGAGCTTTCTTTTTGGGAGAAAGACTAGTAAGTTGGCTTAGCAAGAAACAATGATGCATTTCACAATCAACAGCTGAAGTTGAATATGTCACTGCAGCATTGAATTGTACCAATATAGCATGGATCAAACAACTGTTGGAAGGAATGAATGAGACAGTTACCAAGCCAGTAACTATATTTTGTGATAATACAAGTGCTATTAACATTTCAAAGAATCCGGTAATGCACTCTAAGACAAAACATATCTCTATAAAGTATCATTATCTTAGAGAAGAAGTTCAAGAAAAGAATGTTGTGCTGGAATATGTTAGCACAAAAGAAAAAATTGTAGACATCTTCACAAAGCCATTGCCAAGGGACACCTTTGAGTATCTCAAAAGTAAGCTAGGGGTCCTACCCCTATCTAGCACTCACTGACAAAGTTCGGTGACAACATCAATTCTATGACTCCAAAGAATACTATTTGTAAGTTGATGCTAATTTACACACTTTAGAAGGATATCTAAAGTTGTGCAGGATATAGTGAATGAAGACAAGTTGCTCTGACCGAGATACATTTGTATATGTTTGAATTGCAAGGAAATTACTTCATAGGGGGAGTAATTATGGATCAGTCTTACTTTTGGCATTATTGTCAAAGGGGGAGAAGATTATCAAACAGGAAAAGGTTACAACAGGGAGATGATTGTTTACAGCTCAAGGATAACAGGACAAGAATAGCAGTTTGAATCAATTGGAATAAATCAAGTTGGTATTGCCATCAATGCCAAAGGGGGAGATTGTTGGCATTACAATAAGTTTGATGGTTGATGATATTGAGAAGGTTGTTGGAGATGAATGATATAATTGATAAAGGAAGATTACTGTCTTAATATTATTATTTTGTCATTGATGTCAAGCAATTGATTTTTTGATTCAGTATGATGTTGTCATATGTTAAAAAGTATGTTTTGATAAGTATAAAGATGCTAGTAAGTGACACAGAAAGAATGTGAAAATGAAGGGGAGTAATAAGTTATTCAATGGGCAACTATTACTGAGTTTGACAGTGATGAGATTATGATGTTTTGATTGTTTTGATATCCTATATATATGTATTCAAAGACTGAACAAGAAGGGGAAAAGATTTCATGTAATAGAATGAGTAAAGGTTTGATACTATTCTATTTTACTGAGCAAGGAGCTAGGCGGTAAACTCCAAGGTTACCGATGTCGGTTAATGAAGGAAAAAGTCACCGAGAAGAGAATGTCTACTGAGTAAAGTTCAGTATTAATCAAGTATCAACCGAGCAGTAACAAAATGCATTAAATAAAGTGTATACATCATTTAATGAAGGATGCCAATGAGCTGGAGGTTTATTGAAGATAGGAATGTTGTGCAATAAGTTTGCTAAGGATCAACGACAATTAAAATTCAAGAGTAAGATCTACAACACAGATTGAACGGTCCTAACCAAGCACAAGTACTAAGAAAGGTATACAAGTTTCAAGGCAAGATAAAACATTTTTCAGGTTGAAGGATACAATGAACCTAGTCAAGTTTGAAGATCTGATGGCTAAGATTAATCATGGGAAATGTGATTAAGGAGATTAAGCAGTTGGGAATTGCTAAATAAAGTAATGTTGTTGAACAAGAAAGCGGGCAAACTGAAGCACAATGATGCTATAGAGGTGATTATTGAGTATAGAAGATTGAAGATCTGATTGAAGAATAGATTGAGAAGCCTAGCAAGGAGAAAGATAAGTCTTATGACAAGATTATCTTGAGCACATAGAATATGCTTTAACATTTTAGATGTGAAGTTGCAGATATATTTTATTACTGTTATTTATTTTTGTAAGTGACAGGAAATCTCTTAACCGAGTGTACTTAACAGTCTTATTTGTAAATCCTCTTGGAAGGTAACATTCTGAATGAGTGTTTGAAATCCTTTGACAAGGTCACTTCTAACAAAGTGAAGATTCTAATAGATCTGAGGGAAATCCCTTGACCGAGTCACATCTAGCAATGTGTATGTAATCTTTAATAGGATTTTCTTTTAACCGAGCATACTCTAGAAGAGTATATTTTCTTGTGGGTCCGAAATCCCATAGTGGTTTTTCCCTATTAGGGTTTCCACGTTAAATCTGGTGTAAAATGTGATTTAATGTTTTATGTTTATCTGTTTATGAGTTTGAATGATTTACAGTCATAATTGCATATGAAGAAAGTGCTACCGACATTGAATCTGATTAGAGTAATTATTATTGAGGTTATCTGATCCCCCCCTCTCATATAACTAACATGAGGTACTTTTTGTCCTTGTCCACCCCTCCCCCTCTGCAATACCTGTCTCTGCCCTCTCGCTCCTCTTTCCTACCTTCTTCCTTGCCCTCCCCCCTCCGATAGCCGCCCTATCTCTGAGGCCATCCCCCTTGCCTCCCACCACCTCATCTACAGATGGTGCATTCTCATCTACCTCTAAAACTCCAGATATTTTGAGTCAAACAAGCCCGTGGGCCTCCCACCAGCATTTGTATGTACTTGTACAACCCAGATCCTCCCCTACCTATAACTGCTCATCCCATGGGATCATCTCTACCCCATTCTAATTGAGCCTAACCTCAAGTGGCCCCACCACTTTTCCCCATGTGTTTGTCTCTAATTTGATATGTGGGTGGGTGCCCTCATGACCAACAATGTCCTATACATGGTTGAATTGTCTGATCACCCAGTGAGGCAGGTACTGATCAATAACATGGACGCTCCACCCGAATAACCAACACTCAGTTTCAAGAAATGCTAACTGTCAATCTTCCCTCCATCTCTTGCTATCCAATAAGGGTCACCATGTGAATAACATGAGCTCATAAAAAATCCTCCTCTAGAACCATAGTGTTTTGATCCAAATATAGTGCAATAGGTCTCTCTAGCAATCTACATATGGAAATCATCGTCGATGATTCAGAACTCCAATGGGCCATGTCACTGCAATGTGTTTCGAGGCCTAGATGTGCAATAGGGTGAGTCCTATATCAAGGGTCATGTAACCCCTATAGACACACATATGCATGATCCCAGTGCGTTGAGCATCTCTCGCTCGTCCCTCCCCAACTGCCTATACAATGCCATCATCGGTGACCAGTGCTCCCGAGATATGATCGGACCAAGGTTCGCCTACACACAACAAAATAAACTCATTTAGTCATTTATTCTATCCTATTTCTACCTTATTCCACCCCTGGGGCATCCATGTGATCCCTTGAACCCATTCCCCTTCCTTTCCTGTCCCCCTTTTAATCCCTTTCTCCCTTTTAGTGGAGATGTTGTTTCTCCTAGGTAGAGACACTGAAGTCATGGTGGAGATGTCATGCCATAGACGCGGATGTTGATCTATAGACTTTCCCCTCCTGATCCCCCTTTACTTGCAATACACTATCTGCGCAGACGTTATTCATTTGCGTGGGCGGTGATTTCTCTAATTTTACCCAATTCAATGTCTGTGTAGGCATTGAATGCCTGTACTTCATCAATCCCTTGCACATATGTCAATCCGGCAATCAACGTCTTCACATCGACCACTTTTCCCTTCTTTTATTATCCTAATAAATGACCTAACCTACTAAATGATAAAGTGGGTTTGGGGTACATATTGGTGGGTCATACTCGGCCGATCGTTGGAAGCGTCTGACCCTCTCTACTTGATGCCCTTGGTGTGGGATGTGTGCTATCTATCTCCTACTACTTTGTGCTCTCCAAATCTCCAAGGTGTATGTGTGACAGTGACCCCTCCTTGGGGCCCGTGTGGCTTATATAGGCCCCCCTCGACCCCTTTTTCTCATTGTTCTTTCATCATCTTCTATTTCTTCTCCCCTCACCATTTATTTTCTCATCCTCTTCTCCATTCCCATCATCTTCTTCTTTTTTTGAGAATTTTCCCAAAAAAAATAAAATTTTCTAGTTAAATTCTCTAGGGGGCATATACCACCCGCATCTTCATGCCGGGGCATCTTTTTCCTATCTTTCACCCACCGCCAATTTTTCCACTGCATAAAAGAGGGGCAAAATTTAGACGTCTAAAATTAATTAAATTAAATATTTAATTAATTTATCCTTACTACATAATTAATTAATTTAATTATGTTATTCCCTTTATTCTTCTCATAATTAATTAAATTCAATTCAATTAATCGAGTCACTATAGCCCAAATCATTAATTTATCAAATAAACTAATTATCCGTATTCTTCTAAAGTCATCTAAATAATTAATTCCTCTAAAATCCCCTTTGGTTAATTAATTCTAATTAACTAACTAAATCATGTGATTCCTACAAATCACCTTCTCCCAATCCTCAATTAAACTAATTAATTCTTCTAGAAGCCTGCTTAACATTATTCTTCTAGAGAGAGAGAGAGAGAGAGAGAGGGGAGAGGAGGTAAGAGAGAGAATAGGAGATAGGAAGAGAGGGAGAGAATAGGATAAGGAGAGGGGGAGGGATAGAGTGAGGGAGAGAGAGGAGATTGGGAGAGAGAGAGAGAGAGAATAGGATAAGGAGAGGGGTATGGAGGGAGAGGTAGAGAGAGGTAGAGGGAGAGAGAGAGAGAGAGAGAGAGAGAGAGAGAGAGAGAGAGAGAGAGAGAGAGAATGGGGAGAGGGGGTAAGAGAGATAATAGGAGATAGGAAGAGAGGCAGAGAATAGGATACGAAGAAGGGGAGGGAGAGAGAGGGGGAGAGAGAAGAGATTGGGAGAGAGGGAGAGGGAGGGCAGAGATGGGGTGAATAGGAGGGAGAGAGAGAGAGAGAGAGAGAGAGAGAGAGAGAGAGAGAGAGAGAGAGAGAGAGAGAGAGAGAGAGAGAGAGAGAGAGAGAATAGGATAAGGAGAGGGGTGTGGAGGGAGAGGGAGAGAGAGCGAGATTTGGAAAAGCAGAGGGGGAGAGAGAGGGAGAGAGAGAGAGAGAGAGAGAGAGAGAGAGAGAGAGAGAGAGAGAGTAGGGAGAGAGGGGGTAAGAGAGAGAATAGAAGATAGGAAGAGAGGGAGAGAATAGGATAAGGAGAGGGGGAGGGAGAGAGAGGGGGAGAGAGAGGAGATTGGAAGAGAGAGAGAGAGAGAGAGAGAGAGAGAGAGAGAGAGAGAGAGAGAGAGAGAAAGAGAGAGAGAGAGAGAGATAGAGAGTAGGGTAAGATATGGAGAGGGGGAGGGGGATGTTGGAGAAGGAGAGGGTGGGGGATAGAAATAGAGAGAAGGGTGAGAGGGTGATAATAGGATAGGATAATGAGAGAGAGAGAGAGAGGGTTAGGGAGAGAGAGGAGGAGAAGGATGAGAGGGTGAGAGACATGAGGTAGAGAGAGAAGGAGAAGGAGAAAAGGGTGAGAGACTCAATAGAGAGAGAAGTGTGAGGGGGAGAGAGATGAGATAGAACTCAAGGAGGATAATTAGGGCTTAGAATAGACAAATACAATGATGGGGAGGGAAGATGAGAGAGAGAGAGAGAGGAAAATAAGAGAGACATGCATGTATACAAACATATATACATATATCTATATTAATATATATATATATATATAACTATAGATATGCATATATACATACATAAACACATATTGTATATGTATGTATGTACATATGTGTAGTAAATGCTAAGTTTACAAGCATACATTATTATGTCTTCATAACCCGTACGAGTTATGTAGAACTATGAATAGTACTTTTTGGTTTTCAAAACCCATGTGGGTTATGAAGAACTATGAATAGTAATTTTTATTTTTCAAAACCCATGTGGGTTTTGGCTTGGTAAGAGGGTTGGAAAATGACCCTAAGGCTTGCAAGCCCATTTTCCCCCCATTTTTGTCCCTTTACATGTTTTTTCATCTTCCAACATGATTTCTCGACTTTGTCATCATCAGGTTTACAAATGATCAATTGGGTATCTCTAAAATTACCACCATAATCTCACACATCTTCTCAGTTTTCTAATCATATATTTTTTTCTATTTTTGGACAACATTAGCATAGTAAGCTTTAATTTTCCTTACCAATGCCTTGATAGTCCTCACAGACATATGTCTACCATTTTTTTAGTAACTTTTGATATAATTGACTAAATTCAAAAGAAATTACATATTATTGTTCTACACTAGATTCTATACCCTTTTAAAAAAAGAAGTTTTCATTTTCGATTGTTTTGATGCAAGTTATGCCCAGCGCATGAACAAGTACCATACTTTTAGGATGCGATCACTTCAAAAAATCATTTAAAAACAAATACTCAACAACAAATTACAAAAAAATACACAACTTTTAGATCTCACTCTTACCTATCATCTTACCAAAGTGTTTTTCAAACTATTAAATCTAACTATATATTTTGTGCAGTGCACGAAAACAACTATGTTATATTTTTCTAAAAAAATCAGGAACAATTTTTTGTGCGTGAAAGGTTTGACCCTCTTAATCTTATCCAATTTTTTAAAACTTTAGTAGTTTAGAAACTAGATTCAGAGCACTACAATTCTTATTCTTTTCTCAACTCCTATTTTTTAGTGCATGACCTTCAAATATCTCTTTGAAGTTCAGGTTTACCCATTTTCAGAAGAAAAAAAAAGTGGCCACTTATACCCTCCTTTTTGTTCACCATCTTGGTGCACTTACCCACATTGATGCTAAAAAAGCTACACAATCAAATAAAAAAGAAACTAAATGATAGTGTACTATGTGATGCTCATGTTTTTTTATTTGTGCTATTTAACCATAGTTGTATCTTTTGATCTACATCTTTAGAGGTTCATTGATTCTCGCATACACCAGCTTATCTTTGGATAGATTTTATAATTCTTGACATGCTTCAGGAGATCTTCATCATCATGTTCATCTTCACAATAAAATCCTTGTAGAATATTTTATCCTTCTATTTCTCTCTTTTAGAGGGGAGTTTTGTTCCCACATAGTTTTTTCCCTTACTCTTTTTAAGAGAGACATTTATTGTGCATAAGTACCTTACCAGGACATGTTGTCAGGACTCGTATTTTATGGGATTAGCTTAATCCTAATTTTTTATTAAGGGAGATTTTTAGTGCAAAAAGGTGCTTTACCTAACTAGTTTGATTTTAGGCTACTTAGTTGATTCCTATTCACACTATGCTTAAGCTCACTTAGAGGTTGAGATATTATTACCTCACTTTATGGGAGGTTAGTCAGAATTTTATCTTACCTCATGTAGACTTGCTAAGTGTCCCAGCAATTGTCCATAGAGTCATATACCTGTTGCATACTTGGAGGGGTATTTATAGTTTCACTCCTACATTCTTAGTTCTTGTTGGTTTCTTTGATATGCAAGGTACCTCTTTGTACATTTTGTGAAAATGTGACAATTTCTTACGACATTTTCTCTTCTTGCATGTTGCTAGTTTGTGGAGAGTATTTGTTTTTGTAATAGATCTTCGTTGTTTCCAACATTTATAACATATTTTCTACTATTTATACTAATGTTAATTAGTTAGCATTCAATGAGTTTTGTATATATTTTCATATAGTACATGGGGATTTGATATGAATGATGGATTTCTAATTATGATGTATATTCTATATATAGAATAGTATCTAATGGTTTAAGTCTAGCAAGACAAGACCTAGTAAATTAAATAGCTCAAGGGATGTTGCATGCTTGAATTATTTCATTTTTCTTACTTGATAGATATTTGACTTTATGCACATTTATAGAAAATTATCTATATGTTTTCTATCACACACTTCAAATTTTAAATGAAAATAAATAAGTTGTGTAATTTATACACTCACACTACTCTTAAGGATACAAAATATTAAAATTGTTTCATTTTAAATTCTTATCTTCTACTCATTTAAATGTTAGTTCAAATGAATATTTATATGTTATGTTGATCTCCCCATCTACTTGTAGATGGATAACACATAGTATATAGTCATCTATAATTTGGTTTTCTCTTCGTGTATTTAATGCCTAGTTTGATGTCCAAATAATCTCAAAATAATTGCTCAAAGTTAATGAATCCTTCTTACAAGCTACTCATCTAAATAATTTTGAGTTGCTCTTGTCATGATGTCCATTAAATATTATAGTAAAAACCTCCTTATCTTTGTAGAGCTCAAAGTACATAATAAAGAGGAACCTTAGATCTCAGATCTCACCCTATTCATTTGATTGTGTTTATCATATAGTTTTATTTTAAAATATTCTCCACTCAAGTATATAATTCATGTTGAGAAACAAGGTGAAGAAAGGTTTCAATATTGACTTTTTTATGTGATTACAAATATAAAAATATTACCAAATCTAAAACTAAATCTAAAATAAACAAGTGATTGTACCATTCAAAATAAATATAAAATCAACCATACCAAAAGAGACACTAGATTTAAGTTTTGAAACCCTTTTGGGAAAAAACTCCACCAAAGAACGAGGGCAAGTATATTATTAATTTTCAAATGAGACTACAAAAATTTAATATACTTCACTTCAATTCTCCAAATGATCCCAAAATTATTTGGAAACCTAAAATAAACTATGATGAAACAACAATGTCTTGGCTCCAATTTATATTTGAATGAGAGAGAAAAAACCACTACTATTTCCCAAAACAAGGGGCCAAAACCACTTACCAAAAACCCATGCCTGAATAGCCAAAAGACATAGTCAAATAATAAAACTCTTCAAGTGACTCCTCTTTGGTTTCCAAACCCAAAGCCACTAAGACTCTAAACATCTTGAGTTCAGATTTGTAACTTTTAATGACTATTCAGATCCCCAAATGGACACCTTTCCTCTTCCCAAACTTGGTCTCTTTATGCATGTCCCTTCGTGTCTGAATATGGACATGGGAAAGAGTGTATTTTTTTTATTTTAATTTATATCTATCACCTCTTCATGTTCACCTCTTGAATATGCAATTACAAATAACCATAAAGTACAAATATTTAATTTTCTCTCACATGTCCTAGGGAACAATTTCCAAGGAACATGGAGACATATGAAAGGCTTAGGAGAGTATTTGCAGGATCAACGGGGTCCAAAAAGTGGCAATGTGAAGAAAAAACATGTTTTTGCCCAAAAAAGTGAAAATCCACTTTCACTTTTTACTTGGGTTGGGGAAAATTACATGCTACCATGTAAAACCCAATGCTAAACGAATATCCGTTAGTAACAGATATCCATTTCATACACAATTTCAAAAAACAAATAAAAATTAATATAATATAATGTTCTAATATATATAATATATAATATATAATGTTGATGAAATAGCTTTGACAACCCGCAAACAAATGAGAGGGGGGGTGAATCAATTGTTTCACAAACTTACACAATATTAAAATTATTCTCAGATCTGATAATTAAGCATGAAAGCATGAATTAATAACACATCAAGAACACACATAACACCAAGATTTTTTATGTGGAAAACCTGATCAAGGGAAAAACCATGGTGGGAACCTACCCACAATATGATGATACTCTATTAGAAGTACATGAAATATTACAATGGGGAATGCACATGCATTCAGGAACACTACCTAGAGCTCACCGCTGAAAAAAAACAAGGGCTACAACCCTAGGGAAGACTCACTATCTTACAAATAGATTTGGATTACATCCAGAAGATCATGAACTGAGAAAATAACATCTTCTAATGCCTAGTTACAGTTCCATTTAAGAAAATGACAACACACTTCTTCTCTGCCTTCGAAAGATATATACATTCAGTACACATACATTTTGATTTTCATCCATACACTTACCATCACACTCAATTAAAAAGATATTACATTCATTTATACATGACATCAATCTCAACAAGGTCATCTCAACACACTTCACCTAATTATAAAAATATAACCACACATGCTACAAAATCAAATGTGGACCAAGCAATTCCAGCCAAGACATATCATGGACCCATATCACATGCCTCAAATATGAAACACCTCCAAGAATTATGCCTTGAACATCCGCAACACACTACAACCATCTGGTCGGCCAAAACAATGAAGAACACCAACACGCCAAAGAAAATAATCAATTACGTGCACAACGATCAATGCAAACCACCAACAGAAAAGGCACATGATCTAGAAACATCCACAAGCATCATGAATTACCACCGCAACATCTGCAACAACTCAAATTACTAGAATCATGTCATCATCATACCGAACTTCAAGAACACTAACTGGAATGACTATCAACCTGGAAAAATAACTTGTGGAGCTGATCCGAACCACAAACCACTTGAATTGAGGACACATATCAATGTCCAAAACATTCATCCAAATCCACAAAACAAGATATTACAATGCGGATCAATACATATCAAAATATTGAACACACTGGCATCACTAAATAGGAGGAAAACTAGCCACAACATAGATACTCATAACTCACTCAAATATTCATGCGGACCTCTAAAAATCCTTTAATCTGCAAACTCTGATTATCAACATGCAGAACAAATCTACTATTTGAACTCGCTGTAACACTACCACAAATAGAGAAATATGTTGACATCAATGACAACACATCTCTCATATATTATCAAAGCACATATTTGCAGCAATCTCACCAAACATCCAACAAGAGCATCCCTTTTCAAATAATCTTTCTTCTTAGATAATTCCTTGTTCGGGACTTGTTCACCCTTCTGACTCTCCTTTTTAGGGGACATGACAAAAGTAAAATTCGACACTGTAGAGGACAATGTTGGAACACAATTCTAAAATGAAGTTGTGATTGAATCGTAACCTACTACTCCCAATGCATGAAGACATGGTCTTCCTAAGACAAGGTTGTAAGATAAAGGACCTGACATCACATGTACAAGATTTGGAATAGTGACTAGTCCAACTTTAAAGGACAATATGACCGTTCCCAAAGCGTACTTTCCACTATTATCAAATCCTCAAATAAATAGAGAAGACGTTGCTAAAGCATTTGGATCTACCTTAATTTTTGTTTATAGATCTAGGCTACATATATTGAGTGATAACCTGTATCAACAAGGATTTGTCTAATCCCAACAACATTAACATGAACAATTATCATCAAAGGATCTTCCAAATTCCTTACATCTAGAGATGAGAGTTCATGGGGATAGAACATAATATTCGGTGTATCCGCATGAATATGATCCATCAATGCATTTACATCCACCAATATTGTAGAAGAAGGCAACAAAATATTTGTCAAGGCTTCATATAGCATACTTTGATATACCAGAGTAGTTTGAAGCAAATCCCATAGTAAGATCTTAGTAGGAGTAACCTTGAGTTTCTCAACAAGATCATAATCACTAGGGCGCTTGACCATAGGTGGAGGTGCTTGAGGAAGACTTGGTTGAGAAGGTGGTAAAGAAGATTGTGGTTGATCAAGAGGTTGTTTATTTCTTCTAGTATTATATGTATGAGCGATGGTATTATAGGAAGGTTGTTTAGATTGTATAAACCTAGTATACAAATCAAGAGCATCTCCCTTAAATGGTTTCCCACCAATGGTTTTATTTTTCTTCAAAGAATGACTAGTTGCAGTCACATAAATGCATGGCCTCTTAGGCTTTCGTGGAGCCACAGAGACAACAATGACATTCATAGATTCTTCATTTTTTAATGAAAAAGAGTCTAAAGATGAAATATATTTTACATTTCCATTAGAAGGAGATGCTTCTAATAAATTGTCTAAGACTTCATCTAACATATCGAAATCATCTTTGGAAAATGCCTTGTCGGATGCATCAAATTCTAAAAGAAAAAAATATGACATGAGGCATTTACATCACGTTCACCAAAATGTAGATGAGGGAATTTGTTACCTCTAAGATGACAAATCTTAGGGAACAAATTATCTGCCACTACCTCACTTAAATTGGTGCTAAAGGTGAGCCAAGGGATATATGTATTACAATAAATGAACACTAAATGAAACTAATGAAGTTGCAAAATGTAAAAGTATAAACAACAGATTGATGAAATTCCAATTGTTGAGAAAGTACAGAAGTAGATGTAAATTATACCAGAGAACCTATTATACCTTGGGTTTTGGATGCCAGCGTGCCATAGGGACATTTGTGCGCCACGTTGTTGTCTATATGAACAGAGACTTAGAGACACCTCCAAAATTAACCCTTAACCATGTAGAATCTATTCACCACCTGTGCACATAGAGACAAGGGAAAATGTTGGGGTTGTATAGGGGTTTTCCTCAGTCAAACCCCTATTTTTGTGTTTTCATTGCCATAGACAACCATATAGATAGATTGGATAAAGAGATAAATATAATAGAAACTAACCCCACTTAATGGAGGAAAACTCCTACTACATGAGATACAAGATAAATGATAAATGCAATAGAAACAAATCCCACTTAATGAAGGAAAACCTCTATTGCAACAGATACAAGATAAAATGATAAATGATAAGCTAAATGTACCTAGACAATAGATACATTCATAAATACAACAATGCAAAACATACAATGTTGCAAGGTAAGAGAAAAGAGAGAAGACAAAGCATTCTAGCCACCCGCTCTCTTGAGACAAGAGTATGACCAAGATCGAGATGGTGTTGCTATTGCAAGATGTTTTCCAAGTATTTACAATGATAGCCAAGAGCTTGAGAGTCAACAAAATGAAGAAAATGATCTTTTGGGAGCCTTCTTTCCAAGAGTATCCAAAGAGTGTAGAGAGTCTAGAGAGCCAAATGAACATGGAAACAAGCCTTTAATGCAATGAACAGGTGTGTGGAGCTGTTATGGATTAGTTCAAGCAAAGGGGTACGCATTCGAAAACATCAACCTGGGATATGCGATTTTTATTTGTGAATCTGACAAGACATTACTACATCACACAGACGTTTGTGCATCACGTTGTCGTCCTCACCAAGATGGTCCCAAATGAGGCTTTGGGGCGATTGAAGGCACTTTGTATTTTCACCTCATGATGTCAAAATAATGAGATCTTGATCATGAGGCTTTCCATAAATGCATTGAGTGCAATGCGCAAGTGTCATAAATGCACTAGGCATAATTTAGGACACTACAATAGGGTAACTGCAAGGTAATGGGTCACAAATTGGTAGAAGTCCATGTGTTAGAAAACACACTCTTAGAAATGGGGACCCATTTTCAAAAAATGGGGGCCCGTTTTTGCTTCAGGCCCCCAAGGCAAAAAGTAACGGGGGCTCGCTTGAAAACAAAACGGGAAATGAGCCCCCGTTTCTAAATCCGCTTTTACCCCTTTTTTTCTGGGGCACATTTTGTCATTTTCACCTGCAACTTAAGTGAGAAAAGGAGATAAAAAATGGGCCCCTGAGTTGTGCACTCCATTTCAAGCCTCCACCACTATCCCGGGTACACATTCGATCATCCATTTTCACATTACATAATTTTCTTGTATACTTTTCCTATTTTTTTTGGTATTTTAGTCACATAAATCTATCCATTTTATTTAAATGAATATTTTCTATTTATTTAATTAAAAATCCACTAGCCATCAGTTAATTAAATTAACATTTAATTAATTCATCTTCAAACATTCTCCTATTAATTAAATAAATTATTCAATTTATTTTAATTAATTCATTAAACCAAAATTGATAATTAATTAAATGAATAAATTCAATTTATTCAATTTAATCCTCTTTCCTCTTTTAAATAAATTAAATAAAACATTTATTTAAATAATTTATTCCCCCCCACTTGCATTTTCCTACAAATGCAAGTTGCAACCACAAGTTGAAATAAATTAATTTTATTTTAAATTAAAATCCTATTTTCCCTCACCCACCAAATCCACTTGCACTCCTAAACCCCCTTCTAGATTCTTCTAAACCCTTCCTAATTAACCTAATCCATCCCCTAATTATTGTCACATTCTTAAGCAACTTGGAGTCACTTCTCAAAGACTTCAAAGTCTTTGAAAAGCATTTAATGCTTTGTGTGTTCAACAATTTAACCTCTAAAGTCTTCCAAACCACGTATGGCTCTTACATAACCATTTATGGTTAACCCCTAACTCAACCCTCATGTGACTCATGTGTCTCCTCAAGCATTTATTGCTTTGACCATGGTTATCTCTTGTACCTTTGCACAAGTGTATCCATTGGATAAAATCTTTATTCTTTGAATAAAGAATTTCTTCACTCAACCCAACCTTGACCTTAACTCCTAAGTTAACTCTCAGGTCATGTCAAGCATTTAATACTTATTCCCTCTCCTCTCAACCTATCTCATATTGACACGTGTCATCCTGGGATTGGGTTGAAAGCCCTCACATGGATTGAATATCATTCAATCCTGACCCTTGTTGAGATTACTCAATCTCAACCATCCATTGCTCCATTTTTCCTATAAATAGAGCTCATTTCTTCATACTTCACATCCTGAAAACTTGTATGCATCTAAGTTATAGAGAATTTTAGAGAGCATTTTAGCATAATCAATCATATTCACTCTTTTGTCTTAAAATCAACACTAGCTAATTATATAATCTCTCATTTTTTAGCTTTTGTTCACACTTGCATAACATTTTAGATTAATCATCTTTTTATCTTAAACCTCCATAAGGCATTCATAGTGCAAAAAGTTGCTGAGAGCTACACTAATTTGGAACTTGGAGAGGAGAGGAACAAGGGAGAAGGAGCTAAGAACATGGTAGAAGGCATTTGGAGATGCCTTGTTGTATTTACTTCCATAGTTAAATATTTTATCATGTTTTTAGTGTCTCTTTTGGTATGCCTGCTTAGATTAGTTTTTGGCTGATTAACACTAACTCTTCTTTGTTTCTTGTGTTTCTGTGTGTTATACGACCACAGGTTTTAGTCTAACCTTGTCACATTTTGTAGAACATCATTTGGTGAACCCGATATGATTCCAACACCCAACAACATTTTTTTTTTACAAAAACTAACTTTTTGACTATTTAGCTTGACACACAGGTCGCGCTTTGGTGCCTTTGTTCGCGCTTTAGCGCTATTGCAATTTGATATTTTAGTGCTATTGTCTTTACAATAGAACTATTGTTCGTATATTAGTGCTTTTGAGTCTTAACTAGCACATTTGTCCATATTGTAGCGCACTTGTATTGTTGTTTAAAATTTTTAGTTTAGTGCATTTGTGTCAAGTAGCGCTTCTGTTGTCACACAGAGTAGCACTATTGTAATAGAACATTGTAAAAGAAAGGCCTTGTAACCGATGATATTTTTTTTTAGGCTTGTGGAAGCCCACCATGTTTTCAGATTTTTCTAACTGTTTGTTTCGTGTGCAGGTTTTAAACTAACTCCTTTTTTTTACTTAACAATCAAAAACACTTGTTTTGGTGCTTTAAAAATCACAAAAACAATCTTTATTTCTTGCAAGTTAGGATTCAAATTTTGTTTTGGTGCTTAAAATCAACAAAACAAACTTTATTTCTTGCAAGTTAGGATTCAAATTTCGTTTTGGTGCTTAAAATCAACAAAACAACCTTCATTTCTTGCAAGTTAGGATTCAAATTTTGTTTCGGTGCTTAAAATCAACAAAACAAACTTTTTTCTTGCAAGATAGGACTCATTTTCTTTTGGTGTTTAAAATCAACAACACATAAATTTGATTTCCTTGCATCAATCCAGAATTAAAAAAATTCACAATCAACACTTTGATTTTTGTGCAAGTAAAAAGAACAATCAACTTGTCTCATTTTTGCAAAACGATTTTACTTCATGCAAACATGTTTTTCATTAAGTTGATCAGGATCTAAAATTCTAGTTTACTCAAACATATTGCCTTTGAAGTTAAAAAGAACATCATGGTTGTTTGAGCAACATCTCCAATTAGATAGAACATCATTGCAATGATAAGTTAACAAGAACAAGTGTATTTTGTGTTTGGCACACTTTTGCAAAAGAGTTGGTCGAGTGGTCTTACTTCTAACACACACTATCCTCTCCCTTGGCTTTCGTGGTCCTAGGTGCAAGAGAAAAGTGTTAGTAACACTCAAGTTTTATCTTTTTAAGAGAGGCCTGCCAAAAGACACATCACTCTTGGGAACGACCTCGCACAGTAAATCCTTCGAGCCGCTATAGAAATCACGTGAGAGTGAAACTTGTAGCCTTGGGTATAGTTGTTCCTACAATGTAACTTGCCGAAAGGACAAATGGGCCCCACCACAAGTTACAAGGCTCTTAAGTGAGTCACTACAAAATGAACTTATGTCCAAAAATATCAAAAAATAATAAACACCTTTAAGTAGTATCCCACTCGTTCTATTGATTGGGGATATTTGTGATAAATTCAGTGCAAAAGAATAGAAGGTTTTGCTCCCAAGATACTCACCATACATATTTCCTTGAGTAGAAACATAGCTTTTTGAAAGGTTACTTGTAGCCCGATAAAAGTGGTGACTCCCCCATCATAGGAATCATCTATTTGTTATGCTCGTGCAAGACTTGGTATATCACATCCTTACCTTCCACGACGGGATTCATAAGGTATGTAGTACCAAAGTCAAAGAAATATCAAGATGTGTGCTGAAATTATCGCAACTGGTCATTTGACCTTAGGGATAAAGAGTGTTTGAAGTGTTTTCGTTGTGAGTCAAGACCAATGCAAATTGGGCCAACTTCAGGCTTTGGAAACACCTAAAATACATTTTAAGGAAAGGGTCATAAAAAGTTCAAAGGATTGGGTTGATCTAGACCCACACCTATTTGTGCCTTTTGAGGCAACATTCTTGTGTTTGTGTGCTTGCTTTGTTTTCTTGTCAAAGAAACATCATAAAACCAAAATCCAAAACAAGTATTCATCCAACATCAACATTTTCAAAAAAACAAAAGATCAAAAACAAAGAGCAACAAAAAGTATCAAACTATATGACCATTCTTCACATCCTGAGAAAGAAGAATCTTCATCAACACATCAACTTGAAGAAAAGACCATTGAGCTCAAAGGCTCTTATCAAAAGGAGGAAATTCTTCTATCTTAATAGAAAATCTTTGTCTCTCATAGAACCTTCCTACGTCGCATGTGTCTATATCTTCAAAGGAAATCAAATGAATTTGATCAAGAGTCATTAAACCACAAAGCTTTTATGCAATATCGAGCTTTGAGTTATCACAAGAACAAAGGAGGCAAAATCAATCCTAACTTCTTTCTCGACATTTGTATCACATATAACATGGCTTAGGAAGAACCACCAGCTCCTGAAAGAGAAGAGGAAGAATTTGTCCCATATGTGACACAAAGCTTTTATTGAAGTTCACATTTTCATCCATTATCATATCCATATCTCATCAAATCCACTTCCAACTCTCAAAACATCAAGATGTTTTTGTCCTAAGTTCTATTTCGATATTGCTTGAATCAAACACAATACATCACTTTTTAGAGTGTCTCTACATCTAGGATAAACTTATCCTAAGAGACATTTCTACGCAGGGTAAAACTAGTCTATGAGTGCAATCCTTTCATTAGTAGGTAGTTGAGTCTGTAATACATCTCAGATTTCTCTAAACCTTATCACATCAAACTTTGTCAATCAAACACAACAAGCAATTCAAGAAATAACTTTGGTAACATCTACCTTTCATGCTAGAGATTCATATGCAAAACACTTCACCAAACATCAATCTTTCATTTCATCACCATCTCATTGTCATTTTCATCAAACTTCAACAAAAACTTATAAACAAAATGGCTCATACCAGATCAAGATCTAAACAACAAGAAATTGAAGAGGAAGAGGAAGAAAATATCAATGAGTTCCAAGAAGCCCTAGGAGGAAATATAAATGATGAAAATCTAGGCACTCCTACTCCGGCAACAATAGAAAGGGAACAACACAACCCTCTCTTTAATAGACATTTTGATGAAATACTCAGGAGCAATGTTGATGCACACTTTTTAAGACTTGCTCAAGAGGGAGCTAAACTACCCTCTGACTTTGATGTTGCACAACTAAGACAAGCATCAGAATGCCAAAGTCATAATGAGGATGAAAGAGTCGAGAACATATTAGATACAACATTCACAAGGTAATCCCCCACCTCCTCCTCCTCCAAATAAAATAGAAATGTTCTGGCAACAAGTTGAGAATCTTGCCCAACAACTTCATAGTGGTGTAAAAACTAATAAATTTTCACTCAATGATATTTGTCCCTATCCCTTTGATAGGAATCTTCATATGCCACCTTTTCCGCAAGGGTTTGAAAAACCCAAGTTTGAAGGGTATAGAGGAAAAGGAGACCCTCGTGATCATGTTAGAGAATTTCATTCAGCTTGCCTCGAAGTGGCATACGAGGACACATACCTAATGCAACTTTTTCCCCAAAGCTTGGGAGGAACAACCACATCATGGTTTTCCCAATTACTAGGTTGCATTAGGACATTTGAAGAACTCATCCAAAAATTCCTGACACATTACTCACACAACATTGAATGTGATATCACAATGGTTGAATTATGTAACACTAAACAAAAACCAGGTGAACTATTTTTAGTCTTTTTGCAATGATGGCGTCAAATGTCTAGCAAACATTCTCTTTAGTTACCTGAACAAGAACTAGTGGAAATATTTATTTCTAACTTAAATGACGAAATGGAATTTCAGCTAGACGTAAAAGACACAAACTCTTTCAATGACATGATCACTAAAGGCTTAAAATGTGAACGGGCTCTCATAAAAAAAAAGGGCTTATCAAGATATACAATGAGCCAAAGGATGACCTTCACCTGTGCTTCAATAGTGACAAGCCTAACTTTTGGAACAAAAACAAAAACATCATCAACGACGAGGCTGTGGATGCAAGAACTATCAAAAGTGCACAACCTGTGGTACGATTTGCACGACAGAACCCCCAACCCAAGAATAACACAGTTGCTCCTCCAAATCAAGGATGCAATACATCTCAAGAGGAACCCAGACAATGCCATCAAAATTTTAAACCAAAATGAACATACACTCCCTTAGGGGAACCCATCGAAATAGTGTTACATCAATTGGTTTCTCAGAATCTGGTTACCTTACCCAAAATGTCAAATTATGAACCTCAAGTCAAACCTTCATGGTGGAGAGATACTGAACATTGCGATTTTCATCAAGGGAAAGGGCATAAGACAAGCAATTGTCGTAGATTGAAAGATCTTATTCAGGATCTTATTGACCGAAGTGAAATCGAAATCGAAGGACATGACCCAAAGACAACAAACTATGATCATCTCATGTTTAAAAATCCACTTCCATCACAAGATCAAAGGGGTCCTTCCACTTCAGGGAGAAAAATAGATACTACTTATTATACACAAGCCATGTATAATTACACTGTGAATCACCTATATGATGCCAGTGAACAGATTGCAACTATTACCATAAAAAATCCCAGCTCCACTTGCAATGTTGTTACACGTCATAGCAAGATTACCACAAAAGCAGCTCCACAAGGCACCCCATCTATCCCAAAGCAGGATAACCTTGTGAAATAGTTAGACAAAACACCTGCACTGATATCTATCTTAGAGCTGTTGCGCCTATCTCCATCTCATAAAACAATCTTAGATCAAGCTCTCCAAGAGGTATCAGTCCCTGCAAACCTAAATACAGATCAGTTTCAAGCCATGGTTGGAAACCTAAGGTCATCACCTTGTCTCACTTTCTCTGAAAGTGACAACTCATCCTTCTAGCAACCTCACAAAGCCTCACTACACATTGAAGGGTTTGTCAACCAACATAGGATCAAGTGAGTCTTGATCGATAATGGAGCAGGCCTGAATATCTGTACACTACAATTAGTCACAACTTTGGGATATGCAATTGAATCAATGGATCCCCACAAGAGGATCACAATCAAAGCCTATGATGATGCAAAACGTTCATCCAAAGGAGCTGTTGTGCTACCAATCTGAGTAGGCCTTGTGGTGAAACACATCATCTGTCAAGTTATGGACCTTCCTCTGCCATACAATTTACTGTTAGGAAGACCTTGGATACACGCCATGCAAGCTATTCCATCCACCTACCATCAGTGTATCAAGTTCCCGCATAATGGTGTAGAGATCACAATCATGGGTGATGAAAACCCCTTTGCATATTGTCACAATATCATTCATCAACCAGAGATTACCGTTCCCAACAATAGAGAAGCCATCTCATCCACATCATACGTAAGTCCAACCTCTCTTTCTAGTTAAACACCACTATACCCAAGCAAGAGAAGCTCAAGATGAAAATAGAAAAGGAAGGTCCTCGGGAGTACAATTTGAGTCAACTCTTTTGTGTTGGACAAATGCCTACTTCTCCTAGAACTCATGGTAAACCTCAATGGTTACTTAAAATGCTACTAGTCAAGCCAACATGTATTTTGACACCATTCATCCTTGGAAAGAGTCAAGAAGAAGAGACCAGAGATGAGGACTTAGCATAATGGATCTATAAAGATCCCATCACCACCGATATTCCGCAAGCTAAGCTTCCCATAGACTAGTATGGCAAAGGCCTTCTCATTATGCAAAGAATGGGTTATGATGGTCAGAGTGCTCTAGGCCCTTACAAACAAGGACAACATGAACCACTGCAACCGGAATTAAAGCCCAAAGATAACACTGACCTAGGCTTTCAAAAGGAGATCCTTCCTAAGCTTAGATTCAAAGGGAAACCCAACAAACCACTATATTTGCCTATTACAAAGAGGTCACCTTTGATTATAAAAGCAACATCAAACACCCTAGCAACTATCCCATTAAGGCTAAAAATCCTAGCACAACCATCTACAATACCCATCATCCCACCAATCAAACCAATAACCCCATTAGTAGCAGCAATAACATCAATAGCACCATTAGTAGCAGCAACTGTAGCAGAACCCCCAACAATATCAACAACACCGGTAATTCCAGCAGAAATAGCAGAGTCCACACTACTAATACTCCCCATATCAAATTCCTTGATCCCCACAATCCTTCCTGTAGCACCAATCATTTCACCTCCAAAGGTACATCAACCGATCACACCTGCAGTGTTTAACTCAAAGGATATCCCTGTATGGTACAGTAATCAGCTATTGGAAAGTGACTTAGAGACTGACTCACATGAGTGGGAATTTGATTCCATACAACTTAATGCTTCAAATGAGGAAGACACATCACCACCTCCACCCCGCAAAGACATCCCTATTTACGGAGAAGCACAGATAAAGACCTCTTGGGTTCTTGAACTGGAAACTTCTTCCACGGACCCTATGTCAACTCCTACGCCTGATTCTGACAGGGAGAGTACCATCAATGACCTTCACCACAATTTCTTAACCCTCACTGATACATCTAACAAACTTAACCTACTCGATGAGGTAATGCCCATTATCCATCATGAACTCATTGAATGGAACCAACCTAATCCCCCATGTCTTGACCATTTCCAAAAAGATGAGGCAATCATTGACTTTTTGGAACTACGGGATAACATACCAAGCGGGGATCACAAAGTTGGATTCACCATAGAACTTAACAGCGCAACATACTTTGGGGTGGATGCCAAACCTTTCAACTACAAAAATATAACAATAAAACATGGATCTTCCAGTGAAAACCACACTGTGGCACTATTTGATCCTACAAAAGTAAAAAGAAAGAGCGTATCCAATGGTGAAAACCTCTTTGAGGAGCCCGAGGATGAAAGGTTTGACATTCTCCCTTCTAGTACACAGCAGGAACAATTGATAATTCTAATTGAGGAAACCAAAGAATACAACGTGGGGACTTCTGAAACTCCTCACCACATACATTTGGCATCTCTTTTAACTCCAGAGGAACATCCTGAGTTTGTAGAGTTCTTCTAGAAGTGCCAGATCAGCTTCACATGGTCATATGTAGACATGCCTGGGCTTGATCCTAATTTAGTCATGCATCACCTCACCGTAGCAAAAGGAGCCAAACCTGTCAAGCAAAAACTTTGCAAGATGCATCCCCAGATTGCAGTATTATTCAAAGCAGAACTAAAGAAACTCCTAGATGTTGGTTTTATTAGACCAATTGATTATGCAAATTGGATATCCAATATTGTTCTTGTCAGCAAACCAAATGGGGGCATCTGTATCTGTACTGACTTCAGAGATCTAAACAAAGAATGTCCTAAAGATGACTTCCCCCTACCAAACATCGACATAATAGTGGACCTAACGACAGGGCACGCCATGCTTTCCCTCATGGATGGTTTTTCAAGGTACAATCAGATAAAGATCGCACCAGAGGATCAACATAAGATGGCCTTCACATGTCCATGGGAAACATACTATTTGAATGTAATGCCTTTTGGTCTAAAGAATGCAGGAGCAACCTATCAACGAGAAAAGATCACCATCTTCCATGACATGATGCATACTATAATGGAAGATTATGTTGATGACTTACTAGAAAAATCACTCACAAGAGAAGGTCATTTGGACATATTAGAGCAAATCTTTGACAGACTGGAACAATATCATGTTCGACTCAACCCAAAGAAATGTGTCTTTGGAGTAACCTCAGGGAAGCTTCTAGGATACATTGTCTCAAGAAAAGGCATTGAGGTCGATCCTGCAAAGGTCAAAGCAATCATGGACATGCCACCTCCCAAGAATATCAGTCAGCTAAGGACATTGCAAGAATGACTTCAATCCATCCGAAGATTCATTACACAACTGGCAGATAAGTGTCACCCCTTTACACACCTATTACACAAAAACATCCGCTTTCAATGGGATACCAAATGCCAGCAAGTATTCTAGATGCTTAAAGACTATCTCATGAATACACCATTGCTGATTCCACCAGATCCAAGTAGGCCTTTATTACTCTATATATCAGCAACAAGTACATCATTGGGTGTACTATTGGCACAACACAATGTAGATGGGAAAGAGTGTGTTGTTTACTACATCTCTCGCACACTGGTTGGCTATGAACTCAGTTACACTCCTATTGAGCGAGCTTAACTAGCAGTAATCTTGGCAACCACTAAACTGAGACACTATCTATTAACACATAAAGTATAGCTCATTGTAAAGATTGATCCACTCAAATACTTACTCAGCAAAGCAGCATTGACAGGCCGCTTGGCCAAATGGGTGATGATTCTCAGTGAATTTGACATCGAGTATGTGGACCATAGGGCTATCAAAGGTCAAGTTATTGTAGATCAGTTGGCCGATGCTCCCCTCATAGGTGATCATCCTCTCATTTCAAATTTTCTAGACGAAGATATATTCATGATCACAACAGCACAACCATGGAAGCTATACTTTGATGGTTCATACACTAGGCATGGCTCGGGGGTAGGCATTTTGTTTATCACACCTCAAGGTGACAACATCCTGAAGTCTTACAGGCTCACATTTCCATGTACAAACAACATAGTTGAATATGAGGCCTTGATCACAGGACTTAGGCTAGCCATACAATGGAAGTTACAAGAACTACAAGTATATGGCGACTCCCAACTAGTCATTCGACAAGAAACAGATGAATATCAGACCAAGGATGACAAACTCATGTCGTACAAACAAATGGTGGACAAATTAAAAACATCATTCACTAGTATCACCTTTGATCCAATACCTAGAGATCAGAATCGAGCTGTTGATGTTATGGCTACCATCACATCTATCCTAGATCTTCCATAGAATTCAACATGCTACGAGTTCTTGGTCGAATAGCTTTGGATTCCCGCTTATGATATCCCCAAATCTGAGATGATATGTCACCTTATTAGTTCTGAATCCCCATGGTACGGTGAGTTCTATGCCTACCTCTGCGATCACACCCTTCCTCCTAACCAATCGAATAACCAACGTAAAACCTTCATTCACCAAACCGCTCGATATACAATTATTGTTGAAACCCTATACCGACACAGTCTTGATGGTACTCTCCTTCGATGTCTGGAACAGGATGAGATAACAAAGGCCTTGGAAGAGGTACATGAAGGAATTTGTGGAACTCATGCAAGCGGTCCGTCACTAGCCAAGAAACTCCTACGCACTGGATACTATTGGCCATCCATGGAAAAAGACTCCTACTACTTTGTCAGAAAGTACAAGAAATGCCAAGTTCATGGAGACCTGATACATGTGCCAACACAAGAATTGCAACCAATCACAACACCATGGCCTTTTTATCAATGGGTCCTTGACCTTGTGGGTAAAATCCATCCATCTTCATCCAACGACCACAAATTCATTATTACCGCCATCGAATACTTCACAAAGTGGATCGAAGTTGTTCCACTTACCCAAGTCATCGGCAAGCAGATCGCCTCATTCATCCTTAATTACATCATCTATCGGTATGGTGTACCCATGCCCATCATCACAAATAACGGACTTCCATTCAAAAATCAGGATGTTTGTGAACTCTGTGAGAAATTTCACATCCAACAGTGCTTTTCCACTCCCTATTACCCACAAGGAAAGGGTCAGGTTGAAGCATCAAACAAAAACATATTGAGAATCCTCAAAAAGATAGTCAATGATGTCTGTCATGATTGGCATGTTCAATTAAATCCAGCACTATGGGCATATCGAACTAGCATTTGAACCCCTACAGGCGCAACTCCCTACTCACTAGTGTATGGCGCAGAAGCTATCTTACCTATTGAGGTCGAGATACAATCACTATGGGTTTCCTTATATAATCTCATAGATGATGAAGCATACAAAGTATCCCATCTTTAGGACTTAGAGCTACTTGATGAGAAACAACAAGCTGCACACAATCACCTCAAAGCCTATCAGCAATGCATGAGCAAGAGCTACAATCACCAAGTTAGACCTCGTACAATTGAGGTAGGTGATCTTGTTCTTTGAGAGAATCCTTGTAACCAACCAAATAGAGAACATCAGGGAAAGTTTGAATCAAACTAGCTGGGTCCATATGTTATCACTACTGTATTTGGGTTCGGGGCATATCAATTGGCTACTTCAGAAGGAGAACCGCTAGCAGATCCAATCAATAACATGCACCTCAAAAGGTTTTATACATAAGCTGCACAGAGCATCAGGCTCCCCTACATACTGGAAAAAACACCAAAAACATTTAGATAAATGTCTTGAAGAAAATACAAAAACATCAAAATAGTAAAGAGAAATCATGCATCCAAACGGTGAACAACCACTCTGGTGGCACCTTGGGTAAGTACGATGGTAAAAACCTGGAAAACAGGTGCCACTTGTAAAGGCTATGGCTCCATTGTCTTTCAAACTTGTTAGGATCACATTCATTTCATCCATTCATCCATCCATCCAAACCATGGCTTGTTATTGATCTGCAATCAAGGATAGTCCTTTATGCATCTCGCATCCTGCTTTTTCATAATCATGTCTAAACTAGGGGCAATGCCCTTAATCTAGTTGATGGAAGTGGATTCTACATTATTTTTTGATTCATTGAGTTCTTCATTCAAGACTATCTCACTAAATCCAAAAACATTCAAAACAATCATAAAAAATCCAAAAAAATTGGAAAACTATCTCACAAAATCCAAAAACATTTCGAAAACATCAAAATCAATCAAAAACATGGCAACACCTTGCACATATGTTTTTCAAAATAGATACAAAACAAACATTGTGAAATACTCAAACGATGATCACTTATCATATCAACCAAACAATCAACATCTACACACAAACTGTCTTAACAAGGATGCATCGTTCCTTACCAAAACAATGACAAGATGACATTTTCTTTGACAAAATTTTTTTGTTTAAGCTATCAAGTACTTGGTTGATTTGAAGGTTATTTATTCATTTATATCAAGTTCCTACGCTACTTCGGGATATCCACAGGTGATTAGGGTAGCCGAAATGGTTCCCACAAAATTGTTTGTATGTTTTCTGCGAATTATTCTGATGAAGTACTGGGGCATGTCCTAATGGTGTCTACGTGGGAAGTTCACTAAGTTACGTGATCATATGTGAAATACAGTCATAGATCACTACGGCTTGCTGACTACAGCGTATACCTTGACCATATGAGCATGAACCATTATCGAGGGTCCATATTCTTTATTCTTTATATATGTTGTTTGCTTATAGGTACAATGCTCCATATTCTTTATTCTTTATATATGTTGTTTGCTTACAGGTACAATGCTCCATCTTTGGTTCCTACTGCCTCATCCAAACTCGATAATGGTTTATCTCTTACTACGGTCTGAACTTGTCTCGAGATTTGATTGGCAAAAAGATCAAGGAGGACGTTCCAAGTCATGCATGAAAGGAGATCATCCTTGTCTCTACCGCAAGCACTACTCAGGTCAACTTGATCCATTATATCAAGTTGCTTGTATTAACTTGCTATATCAAAATCCATGTAAAGAATACTCAGGTCATCTTGGATCATTATGTCAAGTTGCTTGTATTTTCTTACAACATTTTTTAAAGCTCAATGATGAAAATAAAGCACTATGGATCATCATTTCATCTCATTTGTTTATATTGCATTTTGTTGCATATCGCCCATCCATTTACTCATTCATTATTCATATTCATTCTTTTGTATGCAAGTATGAACAAAGTTAATATGAGCAGTTATGTGAAAATTGAGTTGATCTTGGATACAATCATGACAGAGTACTCTGATACATCATCAGTGCATCATTCAAATTCTATACAACCTTGCATTCATCTATCATAATTATATCCTCATCATTACATTTAGTTACATTTGCATCGAGTGCATTTCATATCATTTAGTTGCATAACACTACATATAGTTCATTATCATTTATTAGTCTCATTATATCATTGCATCATTGCATAATCATGACATTTAGATTCATTCATATGATAAAATTGTCCTTGTGTGCATTTCTTACCATTATCAGCCATCACTATGCATTCATTTAGTATCAGTTACAAATCATCATTTATCATCATTTAAATGTATGTATCATACATTTGTTTAGATTTCCATAGTTGCATATATTTATTTATCTATCCATTAGTTAAGTGCATTCATGTAGTATATTCTTATACTCATTCATTGCATTTCATTTAGGATTCATTACAATGCATTAAGGTGCAGTTATTCGTTGCCCATTAGTTGCATTATCATTACATTATCATTTCACTTCATCATATTTTTCACCATTTAGAATCATAATAAAACCATTTGTTTCCACATAAGTTCATACATTATCCATATGCATTCATTTAGAAATCATCATTTAAATATTTATACTTTACATTTGTTTATTCATATCATCACTCATCTAAAAAAAATCATATAGATGCATTTACATAAATAAAATCATTAATTTTAGCGCATTATATCAAAACATCATTACATATCATTATCTCATTATCTCATCAAAACATAAAATCCAAAGTACCATCATAATCATCATTTCGCTATGCATCATGGTATTACATACATAAGACATCACATCATCCACATCATGAACACATATATCAACCTGCATCCATATATTAGCATCCCATTCATAAACAAAAATGCATATAGACATCATGTAAGAATAAATCATCATCAAACATGCATATAGGAATCATCTCATAAAAACAGATACATATAGCAAGTACAAGTATCCATCTAAGCATAAATCATAAAATCATCATCTTGCATAAGCATCCATACATATGCATCAGCACAAAATATGGGATCTCCTCATATATATCACATCATATCACCAAAATATATACATGTATCATAGTACAATGAAGTCCAAAAAAATTGGCTACCAAGAGCCATCCAAGATACAGTCCAAAATGACAATGTAAAAACATGCATACAAAATGCTCTATCAGATGCCACTCTGACCAGAAGCTACACCACCATCACCACCTGATCTATCTCTCTGTGGAGGACCCATCACACCACCACTGCTTTGCATCCTCTAAGACCGCTCTGATCTCGCCCGCCTCATCTGTGAATAGCTAAGTACTCGCTGACTAGCTAGCACCATCTGCTCATATAACCCCCGCCAATAATCTATCTCCTCCTGTGCTCATCGCATCTCCCTCATAGCATCCCCAGTAGGACCCTGCGCTCCTACTCCTGCTCCCACCCATACTCTCTCCTGCAATGCCACAAATCTCTCCACAGCCTCATCCCTCTCCTATAACACCACCGTCGGCTCTGACTCTCATGCAAACAACTGCACATCTCTAGCTGCCACCTCTGCCTCCATATCTTCACACTGCATCTGCAAGAATAATATCATATGGTCCCACAGATCTCCACCTGTAGCTCCCTCCCCCATATCCATAGGTGCCTCTCTAGTGGCTCCCTCCCCTGTATTCACAGGTGCATGTCCCTCACCTGCATCCCTGCTACCTAATCTCATACCTCCCTGCATCAAAGGTCCCTGAGATAGCCGCAATGGCTATCCACCTCTTCCTCTCTTCTATAATCGCCCACCACCCCCACCTCCACCTCTAAATCCACCACCTCCTCCAAACCCACCACCCCCTCCTCCTCCTCCATCACCACCTCCTCAATCCCCACCACCACCATCCCATCTCCCCCATCCACCTACTTCTTCATGACCTCCTCTCCTCCTTCATCTCCATCCCCTATCCTCCTCAAAATCTGGAATCGGCTCTGCCAGATCTGATATCCAAGGAATCAGATGTGCTGTAATATACTGCATGTACTCCTCTGACACCCCACCATCTACTACCCTCGACCTCATCTACGATGGTCTCGCCTGTGAGGTACGAAACTAAGCCAATGCATGATCATATGGTAGCACTAGCCCCCATAGGTACCTCTCTCAGACTACCCGTGCATGCTCTCCCGAACCACTAGGCAATCCCTACCTCTACCCAAACTGTCTCTCCACATTGTAGGTTGTCCTACCAATGAGGTATCATATCATGAACACATACGAAAATGCCTCTACATCATCCTCCCACGGCTCATACTCAATATACGGCCTCCAGATCACTATATCCAGGTCCTCCAGTGCCCGCCGCCACCACTCTAACTTCCCCAGGTGGGGTTGACTCATCATACCTCCATACATATATACATATGGCTAGTCCACTACTCAGAATCTCAGACTGACTGGTCAGGTAATAGGTAAGTGCTCCCAGGCCTAGATATGTAGTAGTGTGATACCCACTCCCAATGAGCCCCTCCCTCGGTATGCTACCTCATGTAGATCCCGACATAAGTGCAATAGCACACACGTTCCCCATGCAAACCGGGTCCCCTCTGTAATCATTTGCTCGATCACCTAACCCCAACCAATGGCAAGTCCATGCGATCGTCGATCTGGACAAAGCAATCCCCCAACAATCCCTGATAGCACTCCTGGTAATGGCTCATGCAAAGCTACTATATCCTCCCAGGATATTGACCCATCATCAATGAAGACATCCTCCTCAAAAAATCTTTGCACTGCTAATATCCCCCACTCTCGGTCATAGCTCACCAGCTCTCCTCGAATAGGAATGTGCAGGATGTGCCATACATCCTCCAGTGTCACTGTTATCTCCCCTTGCGTGAAGTGAAACATACATGTCTCACTATGCCATCCCTCGGCCAATGTTGTGATCAACCCATGATTCGTCTGAATCACGGGCATATACATAACGTCATACAGGCCTGTCACTGCAATACAATCCACCTCGGCCTCTATCAAATGATCACACAGCACCTATGTGGTGGGATGCCTCTCGCGCATTTGTAAGATGAGTAGATCATCCTACACACGTGCATCAACCATCATCATCAGTTGTTTTGTTTCAAACTTTCTTAAGTTTAAACCTAAACTATCAACAGATACTTTGATCAAGTATCTTCGGGTCTCAATAGGTAAGCAATCATGGCACACCTAGACTTCAACAAACATTTATCCTAATGACCTAAGTCTCATCAGGGCTGCTATGATTCAAAACAACTCTCACCTCACATCTCCATCCATCCATCATTGGCATCAGGAGATCCTTTTTCAAACACACTGGGGCATCTATCTTCCTACACATAAGTGCTATTTTGAAAACAACAACGTTAATACTATCACAAACACGCTAAATCAACTATGCAATAGTGCTAAACCAACAATAGCACTACATTGACTATACCATAGCACTACTTCAACAATAGCGCTCATTCAACTACTTAATAGCGCTACACAAACAACAACGCTAAAGCAGCTATACAATAGCGCCAGACTTGACAAAAGCGCTAAAACCACTATGCAATAGTGCTATAGCAGCACAATAGCACTAATTTAGTTGACAATAGCACCAAAACACAATTTTAGCGCTATGGTGTTGACTCAACTTGGACTAAGCAAAAAACATATAAAAAATGCATAAAATTCAAAAATTCAAATTCTCATACCACTGGTTTGTAGTCGTCTGGCCACTGGAATCGTCAGACTCTCTCTAATCGGTGCTCTGCTATGGGAACCGGCATTCTAACTGCTACTTGCTCTTCCAAAAGGTCACTCCTAAAGCTCAATTTTCACTATGAACGTGAATGCAAATGAACTTGTTTTCACCCCTTCCTCCCCATATATACCCTTCGTCGTAACCCTAATTTTCTCCGCTGACCGCCGTGGTCCCCGTGAACTTCCCGAGCCTCCCATTTCTTCTATTTTTCACCAACATTGCTAAAATCTTCTCTTCTACCACCCTACCAATTTTCATTCTTTTTTGAGAGATCGTCGGATTTTTCAAAAAAATTCAGCCCATCTCTCGAGGGGGCATACCACCCATTAAATTAATATTTTATGGGGCATTTCTTCACACCTATTTTTCTTTCTTTGAAATGACGTGATAAACCGCACCGTCTCAAAGAGGGGCAAATGTAGTCACATAAATCTGTCCATTTTATTTAAATAAATATTTGCTATTTATTTAATATAAAATCTACTAGCCATCAGTTAATTAAATTAATATTTAATTAATTCATCTTCAAACATTCTCCTATTAATTAAATAAATTATTCAATTTATTTTAATTAATTCATTAAACCAAAATTCACAATTAATTAAATGAATAAATTCTATTTATTCAATTTAATCCTCTTTCCTCTTTTAAATAAATTAAATAAAATATTTATTTAAATCATTTATTCCCCCCCACTTGCATTTTCCTACAAATGCAAGTTGCAACCACAAGTTGAAATAAATTAATTTTATTTTAAATTAAAATCCTATTTACCCTCACCCACCAAATCCACTTGCACTCCTAAACCTCCTTCTAGATTCTTCTAAACCCTTCCTAATTAACCTAATCCATCCCTTAATTATTGTCATATTCCTAGGCAACTTGGAGTCACTTCTCAAAGACTTCAAAGTCTTTGAAAAGTATTTAATGCTTTGTGTGTTCAACAATTTAACCTCTAAAGTCTTCCAAACCACTTATGGCTCTTACATAACCATTTATGGTTAAACCCTAACTCAACCCTCATGTGACTCATGTGTCTCCTCAAGCATTTATCGCTTTGACCATGGTTATCCCTTTTATCTTTGCACAAGAGTTTATCCATTGGATAAAAGCTTTATTCTTTGAATAAAGAATTTGTTCACTCAACCCAACCTTGACCTTAACTCCTAAGTTAACTCTCAGGTCATGTCAAGCATTTAATACTTATTCCCTCTCCTCTCAACCTATCTCATATTGACACTTGTCATCCTGGGATTGGGTTGAAAGCCCTCACATGGATTGAATATCATTCAATCCTAACCCTTGTTGAGATTACTCAATCTCAACCATCCATTGCTCCATTTTTCTTATAAATAGAGTTCATTTCTTCATACTCCACATCCTGAAAACTTGTATGCATCTAAGTTATAGAGAATTTTAGAGAGCATTTTAGCATAATCAATCATATTCACTCTTTTGGCTTAAAATCAACACTAGCTGATTATATAATTTCTCATTTTTTAGCTTTTGTTCACACTTGCATAACATTTTAGATTAATCATCTTTTTATCTTGAACCTCCATAAGGCATCCATAGTGCAAAAAGCTGTTGAGAGCTACACTAATTTGGAACTTGGAGAGGAGAGGAACAAGGGAGAATGAGCTAAGAGCATGGTAGAAGGCATTTGGAGATGTCTTCTTGCATTTATATTCATAGTTAAATGCTTTACTTTGTTTTTAGTGTCTCTCTTGGTATGCTTGCTTAGACTAGTTTTTGGTTGATTAACACTAACTCTTCTTTGTTTCTTGTGTTTACGTGTGTTATATGACCACAAGTTTTAGTCTAACCTTGCCCCATTTTGCAGAGCATCAGGCATTATTTAAGGTTTTTTTTAAAGTAGCCTATAAGTAATTTTGTTTTTACATTTTTAAATTCTTAATTTTGATCTAAAATATTCTTCAACAGTTAACCCTAAACCCTAAACCAAAATCAACAAATTTACAACTCAAAACCAAATCTAGATAGTTAACAAAAGAAAAAAATCAAATTTACAAGATACAAGATATCTCACAAACATCAAAACCAAGACCAAATCAAAACAAAACCGAAAGTAAATGGAAATCAAAACCAAAACCAAATAGAAGCAAAACCGAAACTAAATGGAAATCAAAACCAAGACCAAATCCAAACCAAACCGAAACTAATTGGATGTATCAAAACCAAAACCAAAATGAAATATTCATTAAGAATTAGCCATTGATATAGTCAAATTATTATAGATTTGATAACTATTTTCCTATTATTCCATGACATGACATAATAGGACCAATTATGGACCTATTATGGCATGTCATAGCATAATAGGACATATTATGCCATCATGCCATATTAAGGCATGTCATGGCATAATAGGAATATAGTAGGACATGGCATAATAGGACACATTATGTCATGATGGAAAATAATGTTCCTTTTATGCCATGTCATGGTATGATAGGACACATTATATCATGATGGCATAATATGTCCTATTATGCCATGACATTTCATAATAGGTCCATAGTTGGTCATGTCATACCATGACATGGCATAATAGGACCTATTATGCCATGAAATGGTGCAATAGGACCGTTTATGCCATGTCATGGCATAAAGGTCCTATTATGGTCCTATTATGCCATGTCATGGTATGATAGGACCAATTATGGACCTATTATTCCATGTCATGGCATAATAGGACCTATTATGCCATTATCAAAAATATTGCATGCTGCACCATGTTGTCTCATAAATGTAATCCTGACATCAAAAACCATACTAGAACTGATGCACTGCAAAATAGGATTAGAATGTTTGATGGGAACACAACAACACAAGAGAGAAAGTTCAAACGTTAGTGTTAGCAACAAAAGACTATCCTAAATAGGCATATCAAGAGAGATATTAAACATGAAATGGAAAGCATGCAAATACAAAAGAGATAAACTACACTCCTCCAAATGCTAACCAAGATGCTAATAGTTGCTCCTCCCTTGTTCCTCTCCTCTCCAAGTTCCACATGAGTGTAGCTCTCAGCTTTGCACCACTATGGAAGTCTTATGGAGATTCAAGATTGAAGATGATTATGAAAATATGCAAATGCAAGCTAGAAATGAGAAAGCATGAGTTAATTAAGCTATTATCAATTTTAACCAAAAGACAATGTGGATTATGATTTACTCTTAAATTCACTATAACTTAGATGCATACAAGATTTCCGGATCTGGATTATGAAGGAATGGGCTCTATTTATAGGGAAAATAGAGAAATGGATGGTTGAGATTGAGTAATCTCAACAAAGGTCAGGATTGATGGGTTTAGGATCCATGTGAAGCTTTTCAATCCAATCCCAGGATGACAAATGTCATCATGAGATGGCTTGAGAGGAGAGGGAAGAAGCATTAAATGCTTGACATGACTTGAAGGTTAACTTGGGAGGTAAGATTAGTGTTGATTTGAATGAATAAAATCATTATCCAATGAATAATGTCTTTAGCCAATGGATAAACTCTTGTGCAAGAGTCAGTGAGGATAACCATGGTCAAAGCAATAAATGCTTGAAGAGACCCATGAGTTAAATGAGACTTGAGTTAGAGGGAAAGTCTCTAACCATGTGGGTGAGTTGAGTTGACCATTAATGGTTATGCAAGAGCCATAAATGGTTATGTAAGAGCCATTAATGGTTTGGAAGACTTTAGGGGCTAACTTGTTGGAGACATAAAGCATTTAATGTTTTTCAAAGACTTTGGAGGCTTTGAAAAGTGACTTTAAGTTGCTTAGGAATGTGACAATAATTAGGGGATGGGTTTACGCTAATTAAGAATGGTTTAGAAGAATCTAGAATGGGTTTAGGATGCAAGTGTCTTTAGTGGGTAAGGGAAAACAAGATTTTAATTAAAATAAAATTCATTTATTTCAATCAAATAGGTGCAACTTGCATTTGTAGGAGAATGCAAGTGGGGGGGTAATTTACGAATTTAAATAAATATTTGATTATTTATTTAAATGAGGAAAGGGGATTAAATTAAATAAATATGTTTTATTCTTTTAATTGATTGTAAATTTGGTTTAATGAATTAATTTAAATAAATTGAATAATTTATTTAATTAATAGGAGATGAGGTTGAGGATAAATTAATTAAATATTAATTTAATTAACTAGTTATTGATGGTTAAATAATCAAATAAATAGTAAATATTCATTTAATTAAATGGACAAATTTATGTGACTACATTTGCCCCTCTTTGATACGGTGTGGTTTAATGCGTCATTTCAAAGAAAGAAAAATAGGTGTGAAAAAATATTTCCCATAAGTGTTAATTTAATGGGTGGTATACCCCCATGAGAGATGGGCCGAAAAATTGCGAAAAAATCGGGCGATCTCTCGAAAAAGAACGAGAAGTGGAAGGGAGGTAGAATAGAAGAAATTAGCAATAACAGTGAAAGAATGGAAGAAATCAGAGTTAAAATAGAGAAATGAGAGGCATTGGAAGTTCACAGGGACCACAACGATGATCGGGGTGAATTAGGGTGAAGGTTGGAGGGTATATATGGAGGGGAAGGGGTAAAAATAGACTCATTTGCATCTATCTCCTTGGCAGTTTGGAGCTCTGATAGTGACCTTTGGTGAAGGAGTGAGCAAAGATCATCATGCCAGTACCTATAACAGATCATAGGCTAGAGAGGATCCGTCGATTCCAGTGGCCAAATGACTACGGACCAACGGTACGCAAATATGAAATTTTGTTTTTTATGTTTTTTTTATATGTTTTTGCAAGCATCCAAGTCGAATCAAGACAATAGCGCTAAAACTATGTTTTAGCGCTTTTGTCAGCTTAAATAGCGCTTTTGTGTCGCAATGGCGTTATTGGGTAGTAGTTTTAGCGCTAGTGATAGGTTTCGCGTGTCTTCTTAGCAGTAATAGTGCTATTGTATTTTTAGCACTATGGTGTGGTTGTTTCAATGCTATTGTCTTGGAATAGCGCTATTGGGTAGTGGTTTTAGCGCGTTTGGTTTTAGCGTTGTTGTGTAATGGTTTCAGCGCTATTGTTAGCAAAATAGCGCGATTGTTAGAAAAAGATGCCCCTGTGTTTGAAAAATATCTCTTGATGCCTATGATAGGTGGATGGATGAGTGAGTTGTTTTGAATCATAGCAGCCCCATTGAGACTAGGTCATTATGATAAATGTTTGTTGTAGTCTAGGTTTGCCATGATCGCTTACCTGTTGAGACCCAAAGATACTTGATCAAAGTATTTGTTGATAGTCCAGGTTTAAACTTAAGAAAGTTTGAAACAAAACAACTGATGATGATATTTGATGTGTGTAGGAGGACCTTCTTGTCTTTCAGATGCGGTAGCGACATCCTGCCACATAGCAATTATGGGAGCAGTTCACCAAGGCAGAGAGAAATTGTGTTGCGGCGACTGGATTGTTTGATATGATGTATCTGCCTGTGATTCAGACAAATCACGGGCTGCTGACATCACTAGCTAAGATGTGGCACAACGAGACCTGTACCTTTCACCTTGTGATGGGAGAGATGACGGTGACTCTAGAGGATGTGTGGTAGATACTGCATATCCCGATCTAAGGAGAGTTGGTGACCTATGATCGAGGGTTAGGGACATCAACAATACAAAGGATTTTTTAGGAGGATGTTTATATTGAGGATGGGTCAATAGCCTGGGAGGACATAGTTGCATTGTATGAGCCATTACCAGCAGTGTTATCAAGGATTGTTAAAGGTTTACTGTGCCCTGATCAATGTTCACATGGACTGGTCGTTGGTTGGGGCTAGGTGATTGAACAGATGATGACAGAGGGGACTCACTATGCCTAGGGACCATGTGTGTTAGCACATCTATACAGGGAGCTACATGAGGTGGCATACCAGGAGGCGATATCACTAGGAGTAGGGATGACATTGCTACATGTATGGGCATGGGAGCACTTGCCAGTCACTCAGCCTATTTGTTTGAGATTCAAGGCAATAGATCAGCCCTACGTATACATGTATGGAGGGATGATGAGCCAGCCCCACCTGGGGAAGTTAGAGTTTTGGCAATAGGCTTTAGATGATCTAGACACAGTGATATGGAGGCCATATATCGAGTGTGAGCCCTGGGATGATGATGTAGAGGCCCTTCCATATGTATTTATGACATGGTTTTTGATTGGTCGCACATCCTACCTTATAGAGAGACAAGTGACAGGGAGCGTGATGAGACAGTTTGGATGGAGGTAGGGATTATTGAGGGGGTCAGGTGAGTATGCACGGGCTGTACGGGAGAGATTTTAGTGGGGACTAGTGTTACCATATGATCAGGCTCAGGCCAAGTTCTAGACCTTAGACCATGGCATATGAGGCCTAAGATTGTGGATGCAGGGGCGACAAAGGAGTACACACAGTATTGTACCACAAATCCGATTGCATGGATTTCATATCCAGCCGAGCCGATACCAGCTTTTGAGGATGAGAGGAGGTGGCGACGGGGGAGGAGAGGAGGTAGGGGTGGAGGAGGAGGAGATGGGGGAGAGGGAGGTGGAGGTGATGGGGTGGAGGTTTTGGGGGTGGAGGTGGATTTGGAGGTGGAGGTTGATTACAAAGGAGAGGGAGAGGCGAGCAGCCATTGCGACTGTCATAGGGTCCTTTGATACAGGGGTAGCCAGAGTAGGAGGTAGGGATATTGGTGAGGGTGTAGCACTTATAGAGATGGGAGAGGGAGAAATAGTTGGAGGAGAGGATCCTATGGAGATGGGTGGGGGAGCGACAGGTGGAGAAGATGGAGATTTACGGGAGTATATAATATTACACTTGTAGACTCGACTTATAGCAGTCGAGGCACAGTTAGAGGATAAGGATGCAAAGATTGCAGCTAGAGATGTTTAGTTGTTTGCACAAGAGTCAGAGTTGACAGTAGTGAAGTGAGAGCGGGATGATGTGGTTGATAGGGTGATCCAGTTATAGGATAGAGTTCAGGTTTTGGAGGGAACATAGGCACAGGGTCCGACGGAGGTGTTATTGAGTGTGATGCAGCTGGTAGGGGAGAGATTGACTACTGGTGAGGTTTATATGAGCAGGTTGTGTCGGTTAGCCAGCGAGCTATGAGCTACGCTCAGATGCAGAGGGCGAGGTCAGAGCGGTCGCAGAGGGTACAGAGTAGTGGGGATGTTATGGGTCCTCCGCAATGAGATAGTGTGGGTGGAGCAGGGGGTAGTGGTGGTGCAACATCTGGCCAGAGTGTCATTTGAGAGATTTTATGTATTTGTTGCTTTGTTATTTTGGACTGTACTCTGGATGGCTCTTGGCAGCCGATATATTTTTGACATCATTGTACTATGATATATGTATGCTTTTTGAAATGCGATATATGATGTGATATATGAGGGGATCCCATGTTTTGTGATGATATGATATGCATATGTATGTTGACAAGTATGTTTTTATGCAGGATGATGATTATGAGTTTATGCTTAGATTCATGCTATGGATGATTTTGCTTTCTATATGGTAATGATTTTATGACTTCTATATGCATTTTATGGATGTGGTGCTAACATGTGGATGCGGGTTGGTAGATGTATGATGCTTTATTGTAATGTTTTATGAATGTGATGCAATGATGAATGAATGATGATTATGGGATATATAATATTTGTTTATGTTGATAATATGATGATATGAGTAAATGATGTATGTTGTTTTTAAGATGAATCTAAATGAATCAAATTTTTATGCAAATGTTGATGGTCCTAAATGAATGCTTTTTAAATGGATAAACAAATGTGAATACAAATGTTTATGTTATGATTCTAAATGAATGCACTTAAAAATGGATAAACAAACGTTGAGACAAATGTTTATGTATGATTCTAAATGAATGTACTTAAAAATGGATAAACAAATGTTTGAGACAAATGTTTATGTATGATTCTAAATGAATGCACTTAAATAAATGTATCTAAATGATGTGATGTTTTGTTAGATGTATAAAAATGAATCTAAATGACTAAAAATGATTCAAAATATAACTAAGTGATACATGAGATGAAGTGATAAATGCAACTAAGTGATAATGAATGCATCTTAATGCAAAAAAAGAGAATGAATAACTGCACCTTAATGCAATTAAAAGGATAAAAAAAGGAATGCATAATGAATGTTGTTAAAATGAATGCACTATATGGGTGAATGAGTGTTCTTGATAACAAAATGCACTTAAATGAAATGCAAGTAAATGATAATAAATGCACTTGACGTGTTTAATGCCTTAATGGGATGAACAAATTAATGCAAAATAAATATCTAAATGCAAGTAAATGATAATGAACTGAATGCATGTAATGCGACTAAATGATAATGCCATACCATAATGATATATGAATGCAAGCTGGTGATAATTTACAGTCGTGAAATGCATATGTAAGATGATGTATCAGAGAACTCTGTCATGATGTACCCAAGGCAATGCCTGAATTACTTTGCATGCAACAATTGATATGAATAATGAATGAGCAAATGGATGGGTGACATGCAACGGAATGCAATATAAACAGATGAGATGAAATGACGTTCCATAGAGTATTCATAGTGCTTTATTTTCCTCATCGAGCATGGTAGTATTGTTCTTGGCCAAGGCAGTAGGAACCAAGTTTGGAGCAGTGTACCTGTAAGCAAGCATTTGTAAGGAAAAGTGACCCTCCATTCTGGTTCGTGCACAAATGGTCAGGTATACGTTGTAGTCAGTAAGCCATAGTGATCCATGACTAGTTTTTGCATAAGATCGTGTAGCTTAGTGAACTTTCCACGTAGACACCATTAGTACATGCCCCAAAACTTCATTGGAACAATCCATAGACAACAAACAAAATGATACTTAGGAACCATCCCGGCTACTCTTAATCACTTGCAGATATTCCAGAGTAGCGTAGGAACTTGATATGAATAAATAAATAACTAACAAACCAACAAATTACTTGATAGGTTAAACAAAATTTTCTCGTCAAAGAAAATGTTATCATGTCTTTGTTGTGGAAAGGAAGGATGCATCCTTGTTTAAGATAGTGGTGTGTACTTGTGTTGATTGTTTGGTTTATTTGATAAGTGATCATCATTTGAGTAGCTCAAAATGCTTGTTTGATGTCATTGGTGATGTGTATGTACAAAGGATTTTATGCGATGCCATGTTTTTGATTGATTTTTTATGTTTTATCATATTTTTGGATTTTTCGAGTGTTTTTTAATGTTTTTAAATTTTGTGAGTGTTTTTTTAATGCTTTTGGTATTGTTTCCAGATAGTTTTGAATGAAGAAAATCAATGAATCACAAATAGTGTAGAATCCACTTCTATCAATAGGTTAAGAGTATTTCCCCCAGTTTAGACATCACTATGAAAAGCAGGATGCAGGATGCAAGCCATGGTTTGAATGATGGATGAATGGATGTAATGAATGTGATCGCAACAAGTCTACAAGATAATAGAGCCAAAGCCTTTATGAGTGGCGCCTATTTGCCAGGTTTTCACCATCATACTTACCCAAGGTGCCACCGGAGTGGTTTGTTCACCGTTTGGATGCATGATTTTTCTTTACTATTTGGATTTTTTTGTATGTTCTTCAAGACATTTTTTTGAATGTTTTTGGTGTTTTTTGGATATGTGGTGGAGCCTGATGCTCTGTACAGCTTATATATGAAACCATTTGAGGTGCATGTTGTTGATTAGATCTGCTAGTGGTTCCCCTTCTGAAGTTGCCAATTGATATGCCCCAGATACAACAGTGATAACATATGGGCCCAAATACAACAGTGATAACATATGGGCCCAGCCAGTTGGATTCAAAATTTCCCTGATGTTCTCTATTTGGTTGATTGTGAGGATTCTCTTTGAGAACAAGATCACCTACCTCAAATGTATGAGGTTTAACCCAATGATTATAGCTTCTGCTCATGCGCTTCTGATAGGCTTTTAGGTGGTTGTATGCAGCTTGTCTCCTTTCATCAAGTAGTTCCAAGCCTTGAAGATGGGAGACCTAGTACACTTCATCATCTATCCGATTGTGCAAGGAAACCTGTAGAGATGGTATCTCAACCTCAATAGGAAGGATGGCTTTTGCTCAATAGACTAGTGAGTAGGGACTTGCGCCTGTAGGGGTTCGAATGCTAGTTCGATACACCCATAGTGCTAGATTTAATTGAACATGCCAATCATGGCCAACATCATTGATCATCTTCTTAAGGATTCTCAATATGTTTTTGTTTGATTCTTCGGCCCGACCATTGCCTTGTGGGTAATAGGGAGTGGAAAAGCGGTGTTGGATGTGAAACTTCTCACAGAGCTCACAAACATCTTGATTTTTGAAGGGGGATCTATTATCTGTGATGATGGACATGGGTACACCATACCGACAGATGATTTAATTAAGAATGAATGAAGTGATCTGCTTGCCGATGACTTGTGTAAGTGGAACGGCTTCGATCCACTTTGTGAAGTATTTGATGGCAGTAATGATAAATTTATGGCCATTGGATAAAGATGGATGAATTTTACCCACACGGTCAGGTCCCCATTGACAAAAGGGCCATGGTGTTGTGATTGGTTGCAATTCCTATGCGGGTGCATGTATCAAGTCTCCGTGAACTTGGCACTTCTTGCATTTTCTGACAAAATAGTAGGAGTCTTTTTTCATGGATGGCCAATAGTATCCAGCACACATGATTTTATTTGCTAAGGAAGGACCACTTGAGTGAGCCCCAAAAATGCCTTCATGTACCTCTTCCAAGGCCTTTTTTATCTCTTCATGTTCCAGACATCGAAGGAGAGTACCATAAAGACTTCACCGGTATATGGTTTCGGCAATAATGGTGTATCGAGCAGTTTGACGAATGAAGGTTTTACATTGGTTATTGGATTGGTTAGGAGGGAGTGTGTGATTGCAGAGGTAAGTGTAGAAATCATCATACCATGGAGATTCAGAACCAACGAGATGACATATCATTTCAGTTTTGGGGATATCATACGCGGGGATCCAAAGCTATTCTACCAAAAACTCATAGTGTGTTGAATTTTGTAGAAGAGCTAGGAGAGATGCAATTGTAGCCATTGCGTCAGTAGCTCGATTCTGATCTTTAAGGTACTTGCTCAAAGGTGATAGTTGTAAATGATTCTTTGTAACTATACACCATCCTTTTATATGGCATGAGCTTATCATCCTTAGTTTGATACTCATCAGTGACTTGTCGAATGACTAGTTGGGAATCACCATAGACCTGTAACTCTTTGAGATGCCATTGTATAGCCAATCTGAGTCTTGTGATTAAGGCCTCATATTCTGCTATATTATTGGTGCATGCGAAAGTGAGCCTGTATGACTTCGGGATGTTGTCGCCTTGAGGTGTGATGAAAAGAATACCTGCCCCCGAGCCATGTCTAGTATATGAGCCGTCAAAGTAGAGCTTCCATGATTGTGCTACTATGATCATGAAGATCTCTTCATCTGTAAAAATTGAAACAAGAGTATGGTCACCTATGAGGGGTGCATCAGCCAACTGATCTGTAATAACTTGCCCCTTGATAGCCTTGCGGTCCACATACTCAATATCAAATTCACTCAGGATCATAATGCTTTTGGCCAAGCGGCCTGTCAATGCTGCCTTGCTGAGTAGGTACTTGACTGGATCGATTTTAGCAATGAGTTGTACCTTATGTGTCAACATGTAGTGCCTTAGTTTGTTGGCTACCAAGATAACTGCTAGGCAAGCTCACTCAATAGGTGTGTAATTGAGTTCATAGCCTACCAATGTGTGAGAGATATAGTATACAACACATTCTTTTCCTTCTGCATTGTGTTGTGCCAGCAGTACTCCTAATGTCGTATTTGTAGCTAAAATATATAGCAATAGAGGTCTACTTGGATCTGGTGGGATTAGCAACAGTGTATTCATTAGGTAATCTTGAAGCATTTGGAATACTCACTGGCACTTTGTATCCCATTGAAAGTGGATATTCTTGTGTAACAGATGCATGAAGGGATGACACTTATCAGCCAATTACGCAATGAATCTCCGAATTGACTATAGCCGCCCTTGTAGTGTCCTTAACTAACTGATGTTCTTCAGAGGTGACATGTCCATGATTACTTTGACTTTCACCGGATCTACTTCAATGCCTTTACTTGAGAAAATGTATCTGAGGAGCTTCCCAGAGGTTACTCCAAAGACACATTTCTTTGGATTAACACGGACATGATATTGATCTAATTTGTCAAAGATTTGACCCAATATTTCTAGATGACCCTCTCTTGTTAATGATTTTGCTAATAAATTATCAACATAATCTTCCATTATGTTGTGCATCATGTCATGAAAGATGTTAGTCATAGCTCTTTGATAGGTTGCCCCTGTATTCTTCAGACCAGATGGCATCACATTCCAACAGTAGGTTCCCCATGGGCATGTGAAAGAAGTTTTATGTTGATCTTCTAGAGCAATCTTGATCTAGTTGTACCCTGAAAAACTATCCATAAGAGAAAGCATTGCATGACCTGTTGTTAAATCGACAATCATGTCGATGTTTGGTAATGGGAAGTCATCTTTAGGGCATGCCTTGTTCAGATCTCTGAAGTCTGTACAGATAGGGATGCCCCCATTAGGTTTTCCAATAGGGACGATGTTGGAAATCCAATCTACATAATCGATTGGCCTAAACCAACATCTAAGAGGTTTTTGATTTCCGCTTTGACAAGTACAACGATCTGTGGGTGCATCTTTTGAAGCTTTTGTTTAATAGGTTTAGCTCCTTCTGCCATGATGAGGCGATGCATGACCAAATCCAGATCTAAGCCAAGCATGTTTGCATAAGACCATGCAAAATTGATTTGACACTTCAGGAAGAATTCCACAAATTTTGGTTGTTCCTCTGGAGTTAGTAGAGATGCCAAATGTATTTGGTGAGGAGTCTTAGGGGTTCCCACATTGAATTCTTTTGTTTTTTCGATTAGGATTGTCGATCTCTCCTGATTTGTACTAGAGGGGAGGATGTCAAACCTTTCATCCTTAGGTGCCTCGGAGAGGTTTTCACCTTCGGATACACTCTTTATTTTTACTTTTTTGGGATCAAGAAGTACCACGGTGTGGTTTTCACTAGAAGATCCATGTTTTATTGTGATATTTTTGCAGCTGAAAGGTTTGGCATCTGCTCTGAAGTATGTTGCACTATTGAGTTCAATGGCAAAACTATCTTTGTGATCCTCCCTTGGTATGTGATCCCGTATTTCTAAAAATTCTATGAGCGCCTCATCATTTTGGAAGTGATCAAGACATGGGGGATTTGGCTGGTTCCAGTCAATGAGTTCAGGGTGGAGGATAGGCATTACCTCATCAATTAGGTTAAGTTTAGAGGAGGCATTAGTGGGGGTTAATATAGATGAGTGAAGTTCATCAATGGTACTCTCCTTATCAACATCTGGTGTTGGATTTGATGTAGGACCTGTGGAAGGTGTTTCTTGCTCATGACCCCAAAAAGTTTTAATCCAAGCCTCTCCATAAACTGGGATATCTTTACAAGGTGGTAGAGGTGATGTGTCTTCCTCATCTAAAGTATTTAGATTCATCGAATCAAATTCCCACTCATGCGAGTCAGTCTCCGAATCACTCTCTAACATCCTATTATTATACCAGTCTGGCGTGTCTTTTGTATTGAAGAGTGTATTTGTCATGGGTTTGTGCATTTATATAGGTGGGATTGTTGGTGTTGTTGGCAGGATTAAAGAAGTTGTTGATGTTGTTGGTGCAGCTGGTAGGATTATAGGAGTCATTGATGTTGTTGGTGTTGTTGGTAGGATTATGGGAGTTGTTGATGCTGCTAGTGCTACTGCTGCTATTCTTAGTTTGGTAGGTGCGGTTGGTACAACTACTGGGAGTATCGGTGTTGTTGGTGCAATTGGTGTTATTGATGTTCTTGATGGAATTATCAGTGTTGTTGATGCTACTGGTGTGATTGGTGTTGTTGATTTGATGATCAGTTTTGTTGGTGCAAATGGTGTTGTTGGTGTTGTAGATATAATTAAGGATGGCCTCCTTGGAGTAACTGGTTGATACATGGGTTTGTTGAGTTTACCTTTGAATCTGAGCTTAGGAAGAGATTCATTTTGAAAACCTAATCCAGTTTTATCTTGGGGTTTCAACTCAGGCTACAATGGCTCGTGGCGTCCTTATTTGCAATGTCCCAAAGCACTCTGACCATCATAACCCATTCTTTGCATAATGGTGAGGCCTTTTCCATATTTATCAGTAGGAAGCTTAGCCTGTGGGAATTCTGTGGTGATAGGATCTTTGTAGATCCATTCTGCTAGGTTTTCATCTCTGGTTTCCTCTTCCCAACTTTTATTAGGGATGAACTATACCAAAGTGCATGCTTTCTTTGCCAATGGTGGTTGAAGCAACTTTTGAGGCTTGCCATAAGTTCTAGGGGAAGTGGGTAATTTCCCAATACAAAAGAGTTGGCTTAGATTATATTCCCTAGGACCTTCCTCTGCCACCTTCATTTTCAAATTCTCTTTCTTTGGTATAGGGGTGATTGAGATGGAAAGAGAGGTTGGACTAGCATATGATGTGGATAGGATAGCTTCTTTGTTGTTAGGAATAGTGATCTCTGGCTGATGGTTAATATTGTTACACTATGCAAATGTATTTTCATCGCCAAGGATTGTGATTTCTACACCGTTATGGGGAAACTTGATACAATGATGATAGCTAGATGGAATGGATTGCATGTCGTGTATCCAAGGTCTTCCTAACAAGAGATTATATGGTAGAGGAAGGTCCAAAACTTGATAGATGATGTGATTCACCACTAGGCCCACTCTGATAGGTAATACAGCAACTCCTTTGGAAGAATGCTATGCTTCATCATAGGCCTTAATGGTTATCTTTTTACTGGGATCCACTGATTCTACTGCATAGCCTAATGTTGTGACCAACTACAAAGTGCATATATTCAAGTCGGCTCCATTGTTAATCAACATTTGCTTGATTATGTGTTGGTTTAAAAATCCTTCAATGTGAAGGGATGCGCTATGTGGTTGTTGGAATGAAGCATTGTCACTTTCAGAAAAAGTGAGGCATGGTGATGACCTGAGACTGCCAACCACAGCTTGAAATTGATCTGTGTTAGGGTTGGTGGGGACTGGTGCTTCTTGGAGAGTTTGATCCAAGATTGTTTTGTGTGAAGGAGATAAGCACAAAAGCTCTAATATGGATATGAGTGTAGGCGTTTTGTCCAATTGTTCCACAAGATTATATTGCTTGGGCAGGGGTGTTTCCCCTTGTGGTACCACTCGAAAGGTAATTTTTCTATGATGTGTAACAACATTGCATGCAGGGTTTGGATCTTTGATGGTGAGAGTTGCAACTTGTTGATCAGTGTCATAGAGGTGATTCATAGTATAACTATAGGCAACTTGTGTATAATTAGTTGTAGTATCTTTATTTCACTCGGAGGTGGAAGGATCCCTTTGATCATGTGATGGAAGTGGATTATTGATCATTAAATGATCATCATTTGATGTTTTAGGGTCGTGTCCTTCTATTTCAATTTCTCTTTTGTCAATGAGATCTTGAACAAGATCATTTAGTCGATGGTAATTGCTCGTCTTATGTCCTTTCCCTTGGTGGAATTCACAATGTTCATTATCTTTCCACCATGGAGGTTTGACCTGAGGTTCATAGTTAGACATTTTCGGTAAGGTTACAAGATTAGAAGAGACCAATTGGCATAATATTGTTCTGATGGGTTCCCCTAGGGGTGTGTATGTACGTTTTGGTTTATAGTTCTGTTGCCATTGTCTTGGTTCTTCATGTAGCGCATTGCAACCTTAATTTTGTGGATGAGTGATGGGGTTGCTTTTAGAAGGGGGATTTTTCCCCATGAATCTGACCATAGGTTGTGCATTCTTTACTGTTCTTGCATCTACTACCCCATCATTGACAATGTTCTTGTTCTTGTTCCATAAATTGGGTTTATCACTATTAAAACGTGGACGAGGGCCATCTTTAGGTTCATTATAGATTTTGATGAGTCCCTTTTTGATGAGGGCCCTTTCACATTTCAATCCTTGGGTGATCATGTCTTCAAAGGACTCTATTCCCTTCATGTCTAAATGGAATTCCATCCCATCATTCAAGTTGGAAATGAATATTTCCTCTAGTTCTTGTTCAAGCAAATGAAGAGAACGTCTGCTAGACAGTTGCCTCCACCATTCTATAATATGTGAATAATGAGCGATGAACTTTTGAACCAGTTCCTCAAATGTTCTAATGCCACCTGGTAATCGGGAAAACCATTGCGTGGTTGTGCCTCCCAAACTCTGAGGAAAGAGGCGCATTAGATAGGTGTCTTCATAAGCCACTTCTAGACAAGTTGAATGATCTTGAGGGTCTCCTTTGCCCCTGTACTTTTCAAACTTAGGTGTTTCAAACCCTCACAGAAAATGTGGCATATGTACGTTCCTATCAAAGGGATAGGGACAAATATTGTTAAGTGAAAACTGGGTAGTGTTCACACCACTATTGAGTTGTTGAGCAAGATTTTCAACTTGTCTATTTCCGTAGGAAGAGGAGGTGGAGGATTCCTTTGAAGATTAAGATCATAGTGGTAGTAATCTCTACCTCTTCCACCATCATTATGGCTTTGTTCAGATGTTTGACGTATCTGTGTGGTATCAAATTCAGAGGGTAGTTTAGCACCCTCTTGAGAAAATCTTATAAAATGAGCATCTGCGTTGTTTCTAAGGATTTCGTCAAAATTTTTATTGAATCTGGGATTGTGTTGTTCTCTTTCGATAGCTTCGAGAGTTGGAGTCCTAGGATCTTCATCATTTATGCCTCCTCCAATAGCCTCATGGAAATCATTGAGGTTTTCTTCCTCTTCTTTGATCTCTGGTTGTTTAGTTTTTGATCTGGTGTGAGCCATTTTGTGTGGAAGTTTTTAAATGAGTTTGGTGAAAGTGATATTGAGTTGGTGATGAGATGTTTTGATGAGAGATGAATGTTTTGTGAAATGTTTAGAAGATGGATCTCTAACACTGAAAGTTGGATGTTACCAAAGTTCCTTTGTGAATTTCTTTTGTTATTTTTCAATGATTTTGATATGATAAGGTATAGCAAGGTTTGAGATGTGTTACAAACCAAGCTACCTAGTAATGAGAGGATGCACTCATAATCTAGTTTTAACATTTGTAGAAATGCCTCTTAGGATGATTGATCCTAGATGTAGAGTCATTCTAATGTGTTGTTTTGATTTAAGCCATATCTAAAAAGAACTTTAGGACAAGACCTTTTTTATGTTTTGAGAGTTGAAATGGATTGATGATATGTGAATGTGAAAATGGAATATGAAACTCAATAAAAACTTTGTGTCACAAAGGGGACTTCTTCTTCCTCTTCTCTCTCAAGGGTTGGTGGTTCTTCTCGAGCTACATTATAGGTGATGGAGATGTTTGGAAAGAAAGAAGGTTTGATTTTGCCTTCATTGTTTTTGTGATAACTCAAGGCTCTATACTGGGTAAAATCTTTGTTTTTCAAAGGCTCTTTATCGAATTCATTGGATTTGCCTTGAATATACAAACGCATATGACACAAGAAGGTTCTATGTGAGATAAAAATTTGTCTATTGAGATAGAAAAATTTCCTTCTGTTGATAAGATCCTTTGAAATCAATGGTCTTTTATTCAAGTTGATATGCTGATGAATATTCCTTTTTCTCAATATCTGAATGATGGTCATATAATTTGATGTCTTGTTGCACTTTGTTTTGATGTTTGTTTATTGGTCAAATGTTTGATGGAAAATTGTGTTGGATGAATACTTGGTTTGAATTTGTTTGGAATTTGTTTGACAAGAAAACAGAGCAAGCACACAAGCACAATAATTTTGTCTCAAAAGGCACAACTAGGTGTGCGTCTAAATCAACCCAATATTGAAAATTTTGACCCTTTTTCAAAAAAAAATTGTATGTTTTTCCAAAAGCCTAAAGTCGGCTCAGTTTGTCACTAGTCTAACACAAAACGAAGACACTTAAAACACAATTTATCCCTAAGGTCAAATGGCCAGTTGCAATAATTTCAAACCACATCTTGATATTTCTTCAACTTTGGTACTACATACCTTATGAATCCCGCCGTAGCAGGTAAGGATTTGATATACTAAGTCTTGCATGAGCATAACAGATAGATGATCCCTATGATGGGAGAGTCACCACTTTTATCAAGCTACAAGTAGCCTTTCAAAAATCCTTATTTCTACTCAAGGAAATATGTATGGTGAGTATCTTGGGAGAAAAACCATCTATGCTCTTGCACTGAAATTTTCACAAATATTCTCAATCAATAGAACGGGTGGGTTTCTATGTAAAAAGGTGTCTAGTAATGTTCGATGTTTTTGGACATAAGTTCATTCTGTAGTGACTCACTGAAGAGCCTTGTAACTTGTGGTGGGGCTCATATGTCCTTTCAGCAACTTACACTATAGGAACAACTATACACAAGGCTACAACTTTCGCTCTTACCTGACTTCTATAGCGGCTCAAAAAATTTACCACGCAAGGTCGTTCCCAAGAGTGATGTGTCTCTTGGCATACCTCTCTTAAAAATATAAAACTTTGAGTGTTACTAACACTTTTCTCTTGCACCTAGGACCATGAAAGCCAAGGGAGAGGATAGTGTGTGTTAGAAGTAGGACCACTCTAAAAACTTTTTGCACAAGTGTGCCAATCACTGAAAACACTTGTTCTTTTTAACCAATTTATAGAAATGTGATCTAAAAGCTATTTAGAGATGTTGCTCCAACAAACATGATGTTCTTTTTAACTTCAAGGCAAAAAATGTTGTTTAATCTATCAAATTGAAATCCTGGTCAACCAAAATGAAGTAAGTTTGCTTGAAGTAAAGTCGATTTGGAAACAAAACTTTGACAAATTGTTGTTTCTTTTTAACTTGCAAAAATGGAAATTGATTGTGATTATTAGCCTTCGTGCAAAAAATGAAAGTTTGTTTGTCTTGTTTTAGACCCAAAATAAAAAATTGTTCCTAACTTGCAAGAAAAACAAATTTGTTGGGTTTTGAGTTTGTGGTTCTTTTTACTTTTGTCAAGTGAGGTTATTTTTAAAGCCCAAACTAAAAGATGTGATTCATTTTATGACCCAAAATGAAAAATGAAGTTAATTATTAAGCCAAAAGAGAAAGTGAATTCATTTTAATCCAACTTTAAAGACAAAGTTAGTTAAAAAGAAAAAAACTTCCTAATCTAACTCTTCAAAATCTTGCAATGGAGTTAGTCGAAAACCTGCATAAGAACCAAATAATTAGTAAAAAATGAATTTTTGGTGGGCTTCTACAAGCCTAATTTTTTTTTATTTTTCGGTTACAATAAATTTTTTACAACTCTCTGTTACAATAGCGCTACTCTGTGTGAAAACATAAGAGCTATTTAACACAAAAGCGCTATACTACAAACAAAAGTGCTACAAGAAATTCAACCACGCTAAACTATGGACAAATGCGCTAAAAGAAGTTGTTGAATAGAATAAAATTTTGTCAAATAGACAGCGTGAAAGTGCTAAACTGAGTGCAATGGCGCTATTTGAAGAGAAATAGCGCTAAAATGATGACAATAGCGCTATTCTAGCGAATAATAGTGCTAAAGCACCAACTTTCGAAGGCGCTAAAGCCCAACTTGTGTGTCAATTTCAACAGTCAAAAGATTTTAGTAATTATCAAAATTTTAGATCAGAAGGTTGCGTGTTCGATTCACATCAGGTTCACAAAATGCTGCACTGCAAAATAGGATTAGAATGTTTGATGGGAGCACAACACAAGAGAGCAAGTTCAAACATTAGTGTTAGAAACAAAACAATATCCTAAACAGGCTTATCAAGAGAGATATTAAACATGAAATGGAAAGCATGCAAATACGAAAGAGATAAACTACACTCCTCCAAATGCTAACCAAGATGCTCATAGTTGTTCCTCCCTTGTTCCTCTCCTCTCCAAGTTCCACATGAGTGTAGCTCTCAGCTTTGCACTACTATGGAAGTCCTATGGAGATTCAAGATTGAAAATGATTATGAAAATATGCAAATGCAAGCTAGAAATGAGAAAGCATGGGTCAATTAAGATATTATCAGTTTTAACCAAAAGACAATGTGGATTATGATTTACTCTAGAATGCTCTCTTAAATTCACTATAAATTAGATGCATACAAGATTTTTGGATCTGGATTATGAAGGAATGGGCCCTATTTATAGGAAAAATAGAGAAATCGATGTTTGAGATTGACTAATCTCAACAAAGGTTAGAATTGATGGGTTTAGGATCCATGTGAAGGTTTTCAATTTAATCCCAGGAAGACAAATGTCATCATGAGATGGCTTGAGAGGAGAGGGAAGAATCATTAAATGCTTGACATGACTTGAAGGTTAACTTGGGAGGTAAGGTTACTGTTGAGTTGAATTAATAAAACCATTATCCAATGAATAATGCGTTTATCCAATGGATAAACTCTTGTGCAAGAGTTAGTGAGGATAACCATGGTCAAAGCAATAAATGCTTGAAGAGACCCATGGGTTAAATGAGGGTTGAGTTAGAGGGAAGGTCTCTAACCATGTGGGTGAGTTGAATTAACCATAAATGGTTATGTAAGAGCCATAAATGGTCATGTAAGAGCCATTAGTGGTTTGGAAGACTTTAGGGGTGAACTTGTTGGAGACATAAAGCATTTAATGCTTTTCAAAGACTTTGGAGGCTTTAAGAAGTGACTTCAAGTTGCTTAGGAATGTGACAATATTTAGGAGATGGATTAGGTTAATTAGGAAGGGGTTAGAAGAGTCTAGAAGGTGGTTAGAAGAGCAAGTGGGTTTAGTGGGTGAGGGAAAATAGGATTTTAATTAAAATAAAATTCATTTATTCCAATCAAATAGGTGCAACTTGCATTTGTAGGAGAATGCAAGTGGGGGGGTAATTTACAAATTTAAATAAATATTTGATTATTTATCTAAATGAGGAAAGAGGGTTAAATTAAATAAATATGTTTTATTCATTTAATTGATTGTGAATTTGGTTTAATAAATTAATTTAAATAAATTAAATAATTTATTTAATTAATATGAGAAGAGGTTAAGGATAAATTAATGAAATATTAATTTAATTAACTGGTTACTGATGGTTAAATAACTAAATAAATAGTAAATATTCATTTAATTAAGTGGACAGATTTGTATGACTACAAGAACTATCAAGATCTTTCCATTAAGATATGTTAGTTTTCTCACCAATCACATCACCATCTACATGCAAGATAGTCAATGAATTCATGAAATCCATGGTGAAAACTACTAAGACATTAAGAGACTTTACTTGTAGTAATATTTGATCCACTATAGTAAATTTCAATTCATCTTTCAATATTGAATTTGTGAGACTCGGGTTAAATGTTTCTAGGAATTATTATTTTAGGTATTGGGCCTTTCAACCAATAAACGAAAGAATTTAACCACTTCCAGCAAGCCACCATTCCAATTATTTAAATTGAACATATGTACCAAAATTATTCTTAATCCTCATTAGGCAATACAAAAGTTACCACTATTAGTTATTGGTACCTTTCTAGTGCCTTAGATCATTTTTAGGTGACCATGTGGCCTTTTGGGCTATTCTAGTGGGTTATGGGAAGTCAAAAAAATAGGAGAGATACATTTTAAATTTCATGGATTAGATGAAATCCATAATTAAAACCACAATTTGAGCTACTGGACATTGGGGTAACTAAAAATTCATTTTTGAAGAGGGAAATCCAAATGTATAACCTTAAGTAATTAACATTACGAGCTTCAAATTTTAGATATCAAAGTTTAGGCTTAGGTCCTATTATAGTCCTATTATGCCATGTCATCTTATGATAGGACCAATTAATGGCATAATAGGTCCATAGTTGGTCCTAGTATATCATGTCATGGCATGATAGGACCTATTATGCCATGATGGCATAATAAGTCTTGTTATGCCATGACATTGCATAATAGGACCTATTAAGCCATGACATGACATGATTTTCTCAAATTTCCAACTTCATCATCTAATTCATCTCCAACGGTGAAGTACTAATTCAACATGTTTACTTAGTATGATAGGACCAATTATGGACCTATTATGCCATGTCTGATAGTTCTGATACTTAATATAAGTACATATCCAATAACCAACAAGATGAGAGGGGGGGCGGTGAATCATACAAACTTAATCATCCATAAAAACATCAGATTCAACCTCGGTAACTTATATATCAGTAATATAACCAAAACTGTTAACCATGCAAACTCAAAAGCATATGAACAATATAAACCTCATAACACCAGATTTAACGTGGAAACCCAAATAGGGAAAAACCACTGTGGGATTTGGACCCACTAAGAAATATACTCTTCTAGAGTATGCTCGGTTAAAAGCAAATCTTGTTAAAGATTACAAACACATTGCTAGATGTGACCTGATTAAGGGATTTCCCTCAGATTTGTTAGGATCTTCACTTTGTTAGAAGTGACCTTGTTAAAGGATTTCAAACACTCAATCAGAATGTCACCTTGCTAGAGGGTTTACATATAAGACTGTTAAGTCCACTCGGTTAAGAGATTTTCTGTCACTTTCAAAAAATAACAGTAATAAAAATCTATATGCAACTTCACATCTAAAATGCTAAAGCAGATTCTTATTTGTTCAATACAATCTAGACATAGAACTAATCTTGTCTATCTACTGGGCTTCTATACTTTGTTATTCTAATAGGTCTTCAAGCTTCTGTGCTCGGTAATCACTGTGTAGCATCCCTGTGCATACACTTGCCTGCATACACTGTTTATTAACAATTTCCTATTTATAAACAATTAGGTAATCGCTTAATCTCCTTGATCACATTTCCCATGATCAATCATAGCCATCAGATCTTCAATCTTGTCCAGGTTCAATGCATCTTTCGATTTGAAAACGTTTTACCCTGCCTTGGAACTTGCATAATAGTCTTGGAACTTATGTCAGGGTATTGCGGTTCAATCTGAGTTGTAGATCTTCATGCCAACTTTTTATTGCCTTAGATTCGTTAACAAACTTCATTTACGGCTTACCAATCATTTAATCCACTCTAGCTCATTAGCTTCCTTCATTAAATACCGCATGTAAACATTTAATGCATTCTGTTATAGCTCGGTCACAACTCAGTAACAACTCGGTGAATACTAAACTTTCACTCGGTAGACATTCTGCCTTCATTAACCGATAGCGATAACCTTAGGGTTTACTGACTAGGTTCCTTAGGGTTTACCGACTAGGTTCTTTGCTTGATAACATAGTATAGTATTAACCTTTACAATTTACAACATATGTATGATGTTAAAACAATCTAAAACATCATGATCTCATCATTGTCTAACTTGGTAGTAGTTGCCCATTGAATACCTTATTCATCATATTCTTTCCTATGTCTTTTACCGACATCTTTATAATCTTCATATCATACTTCTCAAGATATGGCAACATCATACTGAATTAGAAAATCAATTTCTTGACATCAATGACAAAATAATAATATCAAGACAGTAAAACATCTTTAATCAGTTATATCCATAATCATCAACAACCTTCTCAATATCCTTATGAAATGCCAACAATCTTTCATTGTCTGTTATAATGCAATATTGCCAACAATGTCATGGCATAATAGGACCTATTATATCATGTCATGGAATGATAGTGTTAGGATAACCGGTGGACAACTGAGAGGGGGGGTGAATCAGTTATCAACAGATTATATCAATCAAACCTCTTTACAACCTTTAACCGGAGCACATAATCATTGAATACCGGAGTAACAAAAATAGATACCAGTAAGAAATTAAACTTAATAATGAAACAAATAATCAACACAATACAACCATACCACATAAAACCATGATTTGTATGTAGAAAACTCGGTAAAGGGAAAAACCACGGTGAGAAGCCTACCCACAGTCAGATGATACTTCTGTAGAAAGTATGTGATAAAATTAGGGGCCTGCACATGTAGGAAGGTACACTGCCTAAAGCATACTACTCATTACAAAAGAGTCTCACTGACTACAAAGAGGTTATAACCACCTCAAAATAATTGGATAACAATCCAGAAGAATGAACTGCTAGAGATAGAATCTACCATGCCTGATTACAGTTTTGGTTAAGCTCAATACCGGAGGCCTTTGACCTCTTACATAAACCCAATTCGATCTTCAATGATCAACCAAATCTCTTTCTCATAGGATATTACATTCCATGACCATGACACTTATTTCCATTCCCATACCCTTGATCTTCAATGAGATCTTACATCAATTTATACCAACCCTAAGGCCTAAACCAATTAGGTCATCCACCTAAAAGATATTACAATAAGATCATTACATACATTCATATTACAATGATATGCCATGTTGTCTTTAGACCAAAACAACATTAATCAATCCATGAATCATCCCGATAACGTGTAGAGAACACGTTAACATGATACCAGTCCATAACCTCGATAGGTACTAGACCTAATCTAGGTCCACCATGCCAAAGAGATGTCTCCAACCAATCTAGGCACGATCAAGGATCACCTTTTGCACCTTGAATTCCATCTAGAAGCTGCACCAACACCACTTATGCATCCTGTCAAAGATTCTCAGTAAAAGCTCTACCGGAAAAACCTTAAACCCTTACTAGCATAGGCATACTAGAGTGTATGATAGCATTGGATCACCAAGTCAATACCAACTAACCAAAACATGCTCCAAAAACATGTAACACATAAAACAAAACATACTCCATTGATCCAAACATGTCGGAAGTGTCCAACAAATAGTCCCTTCTATCGGTAACACTAGATCTTCTGCCAGTAACCAAGACCTGTCTACCAGTAACCAACCATAATAGCTAGTGTTGACATCAATGCAACACATAATCAATTCCTCCATATTTCCAAAAAATAGGACCTTTTATTCCATGATGACATAATAAGTCCTATTATGCCATGACATTGCATAATAATGTCATCATGGCATAATAGGTCCATAATAGGACCTATTAAGCCATGACATGACATGATTTTCTCGAATTGTCAACTTCATCATCTAATTCATCTTCAACATTGAAGTACTAATTCAACATGTTTACTTAGTATGATAGGACCAATTATGGACCTATTATGCCATGATGACATAAGAAGTCCTATTATGACATGACATTGCATAATAGTCCACCTATTATGGCATAACAGGTCCATAATAGGACCTATTAAGCCATGACATGACATGATTTTCTCGAATTGCCAACTTCATCATCTAATTCATCTTCAACATTGAAGTGCTAATTCAACATGTTTACTTAGTAAATGACCACTTAGAGAGGTTACCATCTAATATATTAGTACTATTCCAACACAAAGTACTAATTCAACATGTTTACCAGAATTGTGACTAATTATTTATTATATAAATTCCTTTATATATGTTGACCTCATTTTACTTTTTTTCCAAGTTCATGTATGGAATATTTTATATTGATTTAAATAGTTGATGCATTTTACAAGAAATGGATGCATTAAATTGAATATATAATAGATTTATGAAGTTTCAATGAAAGTTTGTATTAAGTTTTGTGCTCAAATTTTATATTTAAAGATTTAATAGTATGTACATGTATATTTTTTTAAGTTCGATATCATATTATATGTCATGTGTATCTCATTCAATAACATAGAAATATTACTATTTATAAAAAAAAAATTAAAACTAAAATAGATTCTTCTTTGACATAGAGTTGTATATAATTCATGTACATCTTTATATATGCAGGAGCTCTTTGTTATGATGGATGTTTTTGACATAGATGAATTGTTAGGTGAGAATCCCCCACTGCAACCCCCTCCTCCTCCACCTCCACCTCCACCTCCACCACCACCACCTCCACCCACTATATTAGATGAAATCCATTTAAGAGAAAGAATTAATGAAAACCTACTAGTTATTGAACAAAATATTACTTCAATCCAAAATGAGCCAATCACCTCCCCCCCCACACACACATTTTCTAGAGTTTTCCAAATCAATGCAAATGATTGTCGAGTCAGTTAGATCAGTTGATTCTCAATTAGATCAATTTCATAGATGACAACAAGAGTTGCATGATTTTTATGTTGATGGATTAACTTATAAGTAGATCATTGATCTTAGAATAACCAAAGCTCATTTATGTCCATATTTTACTAACCCAAAAACAAGATAGCGAATGTAACCTACCCAAAAAAGAATTTTAATTAGGTGGTGTGATCATCTAGAAATGGCTAGACACTTTTGGGATAGATGGTGGATGGTTTTTTATTATCCACTACATTGTAATTATGAGGTCCCTTTATATTGTTTGAAAAAATTATACTAGGAGTTTGTAATGCACTAAAAACCAAATTATTTTGATATTAAGTCATTCCAGGGTGTTGGTTGTGGAATGCCACAACATAGATTAGGGTAACATAGTAATAATTCCCTACCAGATCCACCCATGGTTCCACTTGTTGCTCCATCAATTCCTGCAGATGTGCAGAATAAATCATTTATTTCAACATTAGATGCTTTGACTTCCCTCACAGGTAACCTGAGTGAGCAAACTGCATACATGGCATCCACTCCTCGATCGATGCCACATATGTGTATGAGCTATCATCAGATGTGTGTAGGTCCTACTACTGATCCAGGATCCACTTCAATTGCAGTTGAGCATGATGCAGCAGATGATACTATGATGACATCATATATGGATTTTGTTTGTTCTAATGATCATCTTGAGTGGGTATATATGTGTGTGTGTGTGTGTGTACATGTCAATCTAATACTTCATTAAATAAATTTTGTTTATGTAGATAAGGACTACACCAAATGTTTGAGTCAATATTGCATATACTCCTACACAACTTGGCACACCTTTTGGGGTATAGTATCAATTTCTATCTAGACATTGTACTATCTTTTTAAGTTAATATGTTTTGATTAAGTAAAAGTAGGCATTTGAAAGGTACCCGAACCTTTTACAAGCCAGGAAAATAGAAATGCAAAAAAAGTGCCTGATCACTTCAAAAAGAAAAAATGAACCCACCGGAAGGGAACAACTTAATACATCATTACATGAAAAAATCAGAACAGACAGCAAAAGGAAAGCACAAGGATAGCAAAGAGATAGAACCAAGGATAGCAATTGGAACTAAATACTATTTAGAATTTCCTCGGTGTGAACAACCATTTGTTTCATGTTGTTCGTTGAGGTCTTCATATCCTCCAGCTCATGACCATCGATGTCGACCTTATTCTTTGTGTTGGCTCTGGTCCTCCTTTCATGACCCTTCTTGTTCACCTGCTCTTTATCACCATCCTTGTTTGCATTATTCTCGAACCTGTTGATAAAGATGTTCATGTTGTCCATCGAAGATTTGAGGATTTGGAAATTTTGATCAGCAATCTGCTTGACGTTGTGCTCCAGCCTTTCAATTCTGCTGCCAAAATCTTTTTTTTTTTTTTTTTCATTTCCTTTCTATCTCCCATCCCATTGACCTTTTTTTCTGTTGCTAAGATTTTTCCAACCATACATTCAATAGCTTCCGCATTATGTAGAACGGCCACTAACTCTTTAACATGCTCCACCAAGGGCTTGTCACCAACTGTAATTCTTGCCATGGCCTGTGTATTAGTTTTCAAACTATTAATATCCTTCACCATAGTAGCAATGGTCTCACAGAAGGCCTTAATAGTATCTTTGTCACCACTGTCACTTTGACCCCCTTTTTCCTCCTTATGTAGACTAGTGGTATTCACGGTCTCCAAATTATCCTTAACCGGGTTACCCTCCCCTTCTTTGTCTTGACTATCGATCCTCTTATTTTCTTCATCCTCCTCCTCAGATTCAACTAGAACATAATTGAAATCAGAATTGCTACCCTTTTTAGTGTTCTTTTTCTGAGCCTTCTTTCCAGTGGCTTTCCCTTTCCTCTTTTTAATAGGTATTTCCTCAAGGGATTCAATTTCAGAATCTAACATTTCAGATTCCACAATAATCCTCCTCTTCTTGGCCCCAAGCCTCCCTTTTTTGCTAGTTTCTTTCGACTCTCCCCCAATCTCTGAATCAAAGTTGAAACCACTATCCTTACTTTCCGTAGTCTCATCTCTGGCATTTTTGCCTTTAATAGGCTTTTCAATGCACTTCCCCTTTAGCATTTTATAAACCAGGACCATAGCCCCTGGTGGAGGGCATGATCACCTTTAGGGTCCTTCTGGATCTCCTAATAGGGAAGGCTAACCCTTTCTCCATGATGGAAATGGTTGAGAAGGACGAAGTGATGCCCATATGCCCTGGTAAACCTACTATCTAAGGTAATGTATTCAATAGAAGTAAATATGACAAACCTCCATGGCCTACAAATTCTCTTCGGGGAGTGGTAGGAGTTGTCAATTTTGATCATCTTTCTTCTCTCACCATCCGTAACAGGAAACTTGTCTGTTGCTTTATCTGATATCCCTTTGTCCCTATAAAATTTCATACCCTCGGTAGTCATCCCCGTGGCCTCAGCAATAACCTCTTTGTCTACATTCATCATATGTGATCCAATCAAAATTTTTCCATTTTTCCAATTCTTGATGAAATAGCTGGTGATTGTGGGGTCCTTCCCATTTAGTCGTTCCATGAAAACATTGAGACCCCCCTGCTGAAGGATACCCCAGACTTCTTCGTTCTTTCTCCATTCAGAGCAGGAAGCAGGTTCAAATCTTTTCTTGTTACCTCCCATTTTTCCAGCACCTTCCTTGCAATGCCTTCTCTTGTTTTGATAACTTTTCCTCTAGTTTTTGTGGTTATTCTATAAGAGCGCCCATAATCCATGCCAAATAATAATGATATAACACCTTTTTAATAGCTCATTATCTTCAAGCAAGCCCTACATCGAAAAAGGCGGAAAGGTCATTAGAAATAATGATTAAAAGTACCACGTTGCCTTGTATAGCTTCAGTCCTGATTGAGCAAGGATTTCATTTCACTTGCAATCTCCATTTCTCCATAACTAGTAATGATGTCTCTCGATTGGCAAGCCAGGTTGGCTGCCCAATCAGTGTAAGAGTTGGCCTCCTTGTAAACATGTGTAAAAACACACATTTCAAATTCTTCGCTGATTTTCCTAGTAGCTTTAATAGCATTACTAATCGACCAAGACGACGAGAATTTCATATTTAAACAATTGATAATGTTTAAGGAGTCTCCTTCACACCAAACTTTAGTGCAATTAGCTTCTTTGGCAAGGATAATCCCATGATAAGTCGCCATGGCTTCAGCAACATGATTGGTCTAATTTCCTATAGGAATACATTTTATGATTTTACATATTCCCCATTCATCCCTTAGGACCACTCCACATCCTGCAACCCCCAAATTTCCCTTAGAGGCCCCATCAAAATTGATTTTCATCCATCCCCTAGGTGAGTTGATCCATATCACTCCCTCTCTAGGATTACTCTGGATGCTCTCTTGAGCTTTTAATCTCCATTTTTTATAGACAAATTGATCCTCCTTAGTGTTAGGATTATCAATACCACCTATAATATTCATATTTTCCACTATACTTCTTCTTATTTTTTCAAACACAATGTTAGCCTTAGTATTCTTTTCTATCATTTCTCTCTTTCCATATACCCCAGCACATGTGAGGTAAAGCAATTCTCCATAATAAGGTAGTGGTTCTATTTTTTGAAGGATGATGCCATGACTTGAAAATCTCCTGAATCGAGTTGGGGAAGCTCCAACTAATATTGAATTGATCCAGACAACTTCCCCAAACATCAGCTGAGAAGGGGCAATGAAAGAGCATATGATTTATTGTCTCCTCATTCTGATTATAGAGAGTACAGAAACTTGGCATGCTAATACCTTTTTTTCTGATATTCTCAGTAGTAAGAATTTTGTCTTGAAGGGCTATCCAAAAGAAAATGTTGATCTTGGGGGTAAGACCTTTCACCCAAGCTTTAGCCCAGCAAGGACTTTCCATGTTATTGTATTGTTGATGATAAAGAGAGGCCACAGTAAAAGTACCACTAGCTGTGAGTTTCCAAATTAACTGGTCTTCTTCTTCAATCCTCACCATTGAATTCATGACTTTGTTCAAACTACCCAAAGACTGATCCACTTGAGATAAGTCTTTCCACTATCCATCTTTCCAATAATCCTCCACCTTGGTTCCAAATCTTTCCTTACATTGGTTTAGATATCTATTCCACTCAGGGTTTTCATTTAAAGGGGGCTCCAGAAGCCAAGGGTCTCCTCCCAGAACTGAATAAGATTCCCTTTCCCCAACTTCCATTTTGTGCCTTTGATAATTAAGTCTCTAGTCCTAGAGACATTTTTCCAAATATTGGACCCAATAGGGATAATCTTTTCTATGAGGAAACTTTGAAGATTCGGACATTGGCTTTTATATTTGTTGTCCCATATTTTTTTCCACTCTCCTTGATTTCTATATCCTCTCCAAATCTGCTTGGCCATAAGGTAATCATTTATGTCTCTTATTCTTCTAAGGCCTAGACTGCCTTTATTCATAGGCTTACAGACCTTCTCCCAAGCAATTAAGTTCATTCTCTTCTTCTCGTCAACCCATGTCCATAAAAAGGATCTCTGAATTTTTTCAATGGCCCCAGCATACTTAGTAGGAATCCTAAACAAACTGATGGCATAGAGAGGGATACTTTGAAGAGTGGTTTTTAGCAATTGAACCTTACTTGTTTGACTAAGTAGAGATCCCTTCCATCCAGACAAATTTTTATGGAATTTATCCACCAAGGCTCCCCAAAAGGTATCTAGAGGATCTTGACCTAAGGGGAGCCCCAAATATGAAGCAGGCAAGCTACCAATTTGGCCACCCAGAATGTTACTAATTTTAATCCTCCTTCTCTCCGGGGTATTGATAAAATAAAAAAATCTTTTAGACTAGTTTATAAGCTTACCAGTAGCCTCTCCATAGTTATCAAAAGCCTTTTTTAGTCTTCGAGCATCCTTCACAATGGCTTTTCCCATTATTATAGAATTATCAACAAACTACTGATGAGAACATATTTGATTTGCCGAAGAAGGATTCAAACCACAAAACTCCCTTTTCTCAACTAGCTTTCCAATACATCTCCCCAAACATTCTGCCATGATGATAAAGATCACTGGAGATAGAGGGTCCCCTTGCCTAAGACCTCTTGAAGCTTTAAAGAAAGGAGAGGGGGAACCATTCATTAACACAGAGAAAGAAGCCGAAGAAACAAGTTGCCTGATAAGGCCAACACTCCTAGGATTAAAACCAAAAGCAGAAAGAACATCCATCATAAAATCCCAATCGACTCTATCATAGGCTTTAGAGAGGTCAAGCTTCAGAAAAAAACCTTCTTTTTTAGAAAAGGCTAGAGAATGGATATTTTCATGAACAGAGATGATAGAATCCAAAATTTGCCTTCCCGAGACAAAACCACTTTGTTGAGGCGAAATAATGGAGGGAAGCAATTTTAGAATTCTAGAGGTAAGGACCTTAGAGATAATCTTATAGAGAGAGTTGCATAAGCTTATAGGTCTGAAAAGATCCATTGAATCTGCCACCATCCTTTTGGGTATAAGAGCTATAAAAGTACCATTAACTTCTTTCAAAAAAATTCTAGCACCAAAAAACTCTTTCACAGCTCTGGTAACGTCATCTCCAATAATATGCCAGTACATTTGGAAGAAGAACATGGGAAAGCCGTCTGGACCTGGGGCCTTGTTGCCCTCAAAGGAATTAACAGCTGTCAGGATTTCATCATGTGAAGGAATGGTAGTTAAATGATCATTCTGATCATCCCCCAAAATGGTAGGTATACTGTCCAGAAGTTCTCTTTGGGCCTGTATATTCAAATTTTGATCCTTAGCAAGTAAATTAGAGAAAAAATCCATAGCAACCTTGCTCATGGAATCATCATCTTCAACACAACTGCCATTCACTTTAATCTGTACAATTCTATTTATGGCCTTATGTCTTAGGGTGGACATATGGAAGTATTTAGTGTTCCTATCCCCCTCCTTTAACTAGACATTTCTTGATCTTTGTTTCTAGTAGGTTTCCTCTTTAGCTATTATTTCATGATATCTCATAAGAATAGCATCTTCAGTGTTTCTAGACATATAAGTGTAGCCATTGTTTTGTATCTCATCCTGGATTTCCTTGAGTTCTAAGAGGGTTGTCGCTTTTGAGGTAAAGATGTTCCCAAAGCAATCCTTATTCCACTTCTTGACATTATCTTTAACACTCTTTAGCTTTTTGACCACTTTATACATGGCATTGCCTTCAATACTGACCTGCCACCAGTCCTTAATCTTACTTTCCAAATCCGGGTGTCTAGTCCACATTTTTTCAAATCTATAAGGGAAATGTCTCCTTCTATTCTTTACTTTAGTCGTGAAGGTTATAGGGTAATGTGTAGGGGAAAAAGCAAGACTAGGCTAACATGCCCTAATCCTACCTTTTGACACACATTGTGGAATATGAAAGAGCCTAGAGGTATCACACAATTGGCTACTTCTTTTTGTGGAAGAGAGAGCCACGGGCTACCTATTAGGGTTTCTATTCCTTTGTTGTAATTGAAAGATAAAATGATGCAAATTCAATTCCTAACCCTAAAGTGCAAGTATGAACTAATAACAAGATTGCAGAATTGAGATTAAACAATGGAAAGCTATAAACACAAGGACAAGGCAAGAATGCAGATGCATACCCAGAGTTAAAATCTCAGTGAAAATGTTCGGGACGGGGGCACAGGCGCCACTGTCCTGATACTGCTCCTGAAACTGCTGTTTTGCACCCTGAAAAGCTGTCGGAAATGCCAAAACTTGTTGTCTGACAGAAGGACCAAGGCGCCCAGCACCCCTATCCCAGGGACTAGGGTGCCCCACGCCCCTGTGCTAGTCTTTTGCCTTGAAATTTGGTATGTAGCTCAGTTTCTATCTACTTCTGCCGGATCTGCAACTTGCGGCATCATCTGAATCCCAAAATCTGCACTTATATCTGAAAAGGTATGGTGGGCGGCTATATAGGGTTTTGCCTTAGTCAAACCCCCACTTTGGTGATTTCCACCTCCACGAATAGCCAAGTTGTATTGTAAAAGTATTGTGTGTGCAGACCTTGTGTGTGTGCAAGATCCTAAAATGCAAGTAAGCAAACTAGAGCAACCTAGAAAGTAAACCCTAATTGCTTGTAAATGATTATGTAAATGCTCCAAATCAAGATGCAAAGTGATCTAAAGCATGAATACAAATGATATAATGAGGCTTATGCAAAGACATGAAAACAACATGAAATCATACCCTACCCCAAGGGAGGGGTACAGGCCAATCTTCAGTCGATGATCCCCTATTGCTCTTCAATGTCTTCAAAGCCCTAAATGGATGAATGAAATTGATGAATGCTTGATGGATGGATGTTGAATGTTGTTGAAGTCCTCAAAGATCTACTCTTTCACTGCGTAGAAGGCCCCTGAAACCCAAAATTTTGATCCTTTCAAATGAAGAAAGAGAGCTCTTATATATGAAACCCTAGGTCTTAATTTCAACTTTTGGCCGACCTAGAGATTGAATCTCCCGCCAATTTCTTGGGGTTAAGCTTTATTTTATGATTGGATTGCACTCCTAAAATTTTGAGAAAAATGTCCGGGACCGTGTCCACTCCGGGCGCCATGGTCCCGACAACTTTTCACCAAATTTTTAGGGCCGTCGGATATGATGATTTTAGACAAAATCCTGAATTTACAGCTGATTTCAAGATGTTTTGTCCCCCGAAATCAAGCCCCCAAGTTCAAAATAGGACCTAATTAGGGTTTTTGATTAAATGATGTATTGGAGGAATAAAATAAAAGGGGCAAACTTTAATGAAAAGGGCCCAACTTTATGATATGGGAGATGATAAAAATAGAACCTTAGACCTAATTAAGTGCTAAAGGAGAAATGCAATGCAAAATGCAAAATGCGCCAAGGTGGGTGCTAAACCAAGTGTGAAATTGTACCACCCTAGCAAGTGCGTACAATTTACGACACTACATTTAGCCCCCACTTTAGTGGTCATATGAGTACTATGTGCATATGCAAGCTAAAGTACAGGAAAGTAAACATTATTTGAAAAAGGATATATCCATAAGTCTATCGAACGAAGCCCCTAGCGGTATCTGCAGTACATAGTTAGGAACCGCGCCCTACAAAACACACGTTAGATCACAAAATCACCTAATGCTTACTAAGGAAGGTGATGAAAATTCGAGGGTAGCTATATGCCCCCCCTGTTTCGGCTTGCTAATTTTAGTGAGTTGAAACAGGGTATCATGTTTACCACTTCGAATTGTTAAAGAATATTGATGACAAATGCTCACAAGAAGATTTGATATGAGATCAAAAACTAATGGAGAATCATTTGGTAAGAAAGAGGACTAAATCTCAATTCCAACACAACAAAGAGTGTGAGGATTTGAGAGTTCTCTAACACAAGATGAAGGATGTAAATGGAAACAAAATGCAAAGAGAAGAAAAGGAAGGAAAAAAGCATGAATACACACATTGGTGATCCATGAGAAGAATAGTGAGAGAGAAAACATGGACTTCTCACCCCTAGATCTTGTCTAGGTGATCCATGGGAAAAGGACATGGAAAACTAGCCCCTAGAGTCTGTCTAGGTGATCCATGTAAGGGAGGAGAGTGAGAAAGTCTAGCCTTATGCCGCTAGTTCCACTCAACCTTGTGCATGTGTGTGTAAGGGAGGTTAGAAGCACCTCATAGGAGTCTATGTCCAAGTATGCTACAACTTGTATATGTATAGTACAAAAGCGTGACATCTCGCTCTAAGAGTCTGTGCTCTGGTTCCGAGAATAATCACCTTGCATAAAAGAAAAATGGAGACATCTCGCTCTAAGAGTTTGTGCTCTGGTTCTGAGAATGACCCATAGCTCAAAAAGTGTAATGCTTATGTCATAAGTAAAGTAGAACAAGGATACCTACCTTCATCACAAAAGAAGATACCCCAAAAATGCAACAATGTCATAGATCCAAGCAAGAGAGTTTTGCACTCTTTAAGCATGGATAAGATAGTTGAAAAAGGGATATCTTGTAGTATGTGTAAAGGAGATCCTTAGAGGAGAAGAGATCTTTGTACAAAAGACACCTATCCCTGAGAGGAATTGTCTTAGACAAATACAACATCTTCTAGAATAAGACAAAGAAGAGAATAAGAATGCAATACTTCCTTCTTTTGCGAGGTGAAAGTGATTCTTAATGAAGGATGATGCTCTTTTTAACCCAATTGGGAGAGTAAATTCATTATGGATGTATTTTACCAAGTGAAAAAGAGGTTGTAGTCAAGGACTTAAACCTCTTGTAAGAGAGAATCCTTGAACAAACAACAACAAATGCATACAAGGAATAACATCAAGTAATAAAGTTCACACCATCCACAAAATAGGAAAAAGTGGATCCTTAGATAAAAATAAGGAAAGATCATTGCCTCCCAAGGATAAGGACAATGAGAAGGACTTACACAATCTTCTAGGGAGAGATTTAGGCATAAGCAAAATGTACTACATACTCACATGAGTTCATGCAAGCAAGACATTAGTGTATGTAAAATGCTCCTCACAAGAAGTGGGTAGGATAAGAAAGAGAATACACATCTTCTCCCATATCTAGGAAAAGAGGATTCTAAAGAAAAGATGATCAATATTTCCACACTATTACCCCAAAAGGGAAATTTTAACCATAAAAAGAAGAGATGTATGAAATCACTCTTGTCCCCATAAGAACAAGAGATAACATAGAAAATTAGGCTATTATGTTGCTTCAAAAATATGATTGCACTTGAAATTGTACCATCATGAATGACAATGAGCCCCCAGTAAATGAGCTACCAATGTCACATAATGATGAGCAACATAATAGCCATTAATTTTATTTAAAAACATGATAGACTAAATGAGGTATTTGAATATGACATGCTAAATGCTCAACTATAAGTGAGATCAAAAACATGTATAAAATGATAAAAATTGAAGAAGAAAAGTCACAAGAAATCTTAGAAGAGGGATCAGTGTAATTTATTAGAGCCTTATCCCTGGAGGAAAGGACTTTATGATGAATAGGAGATAAAGATTCATAAGTGGATTTAGAAATTTGAGGGGAGTCATAAAGAGATTTGTTCATCGCCAAGATTTCCTTATGAGGGGAATGAGAGTTGATAGAAGTAGAAGATGATTTAGTTGAAGTGAGATCATCATCACTACTAAATATAGCATTCACATTGAGAGATGGTCTTTTAGATGCTTTGGTGGGCTTAGAAAGATTATATCCAAGTCCAAATGAATATTCATGCATGTTATGCTCTAAAGGAACTTTAATTCCTTGTTCATTTGTGCCACAACCATTTCCACTATAGCCACTCTTAGCCAAAATGTGAAAACCACGACCATGAAGGGATGCCCCATAGATTTCAGTGCTATTTGTATTAGAGGAAGATGTTGAAGAGTTATTTGAATCGGAGGTAGCCACAAAGTTGTTACTGAATTGCTTAGACAAAGTGGGCTTCTCTTTAGTTTCTTCCTTAGATTTTCCCTTCTCAATCTTAGGCACTCTATATTCTCCTAAAAAAGTAGGGTTAAAGTCTAAAGATCCCCATTCATCATCCAAGAGAGCCTTTTCGAGAGAAAAGATATCTTTGGGAGAAGATTCTGATTGAGTAGAAGGATCAAGAGTACTAGAGGGGACAAAATCCTTAAAGGAAGTAGATGCATTTGAAGTGGTAGAAGGATTGGAAGTAGTTGAACAAGAAGATCCAGTTCGTAATGGTTCTTGAAGATTAGTATCAGCTAGCAAGGTGTATGTTATATTGTCATAAATGAATTTGACTCGCCCATGCAAAGTTGAGGGGACAACTTGCATACTATGAAGCCAAGGTCTCCCTAATAGAATATTGTAAGTCAAATTACCAGAGATGACATGAATAGGTGTAGGTAAAGTAACAGGACTTACTGTAATAGGTAAGATTATGATACCCAAACATTCTTTACCAACATTATCAAAGCCTCAAATAGAAATAGAAGAACATTTAATGAGAGAATGATCCACATTAAGCTTGTCCAATAAATCAATACTACAAACATTAAGGTCAGATCCATTTTCCACAAGGGTTCATCTTATAGCACTTTCATTGATAATAACTACAATCATAAGAGGATCATATTGATTTTGAATTTCATGAGAAGGTAACTCATCTTGTGTGAACACAATTTGATCTTTGGGTTTGCTTGTAGAATCAATCAGGGAAGCCATGTTATTATTATTATTATTAGGTGTCACTGCAGGTGGGACATCTTAATTTTTTAAAGCATCTTGTAACATCCCATGATAGGCAGGTGAAGTTTGAACTAAATCCCAAATAGAAATCTTTGCTGGAGTAGTTTTAAGTTGTTCAATAAGATCATAGTCCTTACCTTGCATTTGTGAAATACGTGGAACTTGCGGAAGAATTGGTTGAGGATTAGGAAGAGAAACTGGAGTAACAGGAGGAGGATTAGGCTGCCTATTATTTCTAGTATTATAAGTATGGGCAACCGCATTATAACTCTCTCTAGTTAATTGCTTGGCATAACTATAAGGACTTATAGGTTTTCTTCCTTGCACAGTGATGATAGGTTTATTCGGAGTAAGAAAGGAATCATGACCATACCTTCCTTGGACAGTAAGGAGAGGTGATTTAGGAACTTGAAAGGTGGGAGAAGGATAAGAACCTTGGACTTCAAAGAGAGGCTTATTATGCTCATTCAAGTTTATCATGTTAACTAATTTAGAAGTCATCAAGAGCATCATCCAACAAAGCATGATCATATCGATTAAAAGGTTTATCTTTTGATTCAAAAGGAGACATCTCTTCATAGAGGGGATCATTGAAAACAACCCTGTTACTAGATTTAGTGGAGGAGTTGATAGGAATGTACCCTTGAGAGGAATCATTTGACTTATCTTTCTCATCACAATGAAATGGCATAGTAACAATGTTTATGAGTTTTTGGTAAAATGAAGGTTTGGTATCTTTAGGGTTCAAAAACTCATCTAAAGCTTCATCTAATTCATCTTGGCTATACTCATAATAAACATAATTGCATACATCATCATAAATATGAACATCTTGCAAATAAAAATCTGACATTTTGAAATAAAAATTGCATAAAACTTAAACACACAATGCAAAGAAACAAAGAAACACACTCTTTCCTTTCCTTTTTTTTTTTTTTTTTTTTAATGAAAATGAAACACACTAAATCTAGATCTAGATCTAACAAATGCAATGCAAGAGAAAGCAATAATAAGTTCACGTCCGGTTCACCAAAATGTGTAGGGGAAAAAGCGAGACTAGGCTAACATGCCCTAATCCTACCTTTTGACACACATTGTGGAATATGAAAGAGCCTAGAGGTATCACACAATTGGCTACTTCTTTTTGTGGAAGAGAGAGCCATGGGCTACCTATTAGGGTTTCTATTCCTTTGTTGTAATTGAAAGATAAAATGATGCAAGTTCAATTCCTAACCCTAAAGTGCAAGTATGAACTAATAACAAGATTGCAGAATTGAGATTAAACAATGGAAAGTTGTAAACACAAGGACAAGGCAAGAATGCAGATGCGTACCTGGAGTTAAAACCTGAGTGAAAATGTTTGGGACAGGGGCACAAGTGCCGCTGTCCTGATACTGCTCCTGAAACTACTATTTTGCAACCTGAAAAGCTGTCGGAAATGCTGAAACTTGTTGTCTGACAGAAGGACCAAGGCGCCCAGTGCCCCTGTCCTGGTCTTTTGCCCTGAAATTTGGTGTGTAGCTCAGTTTCTATCTGCTTCTATCGGATCTGCAACTTGCAGCGTCGTCTGAATCCTGAAATCTGCACTTATATCTGAAAAGGTATGGTGGGCGGCTATATAGAGTTTTGCCTTAGTCAAACCCCCACATTGGTGATTTCCACCTCCATGAATATCCAAGTTGTATTGTAAAAGTAGTGTGTGTGCAGACCTTGTGTGTGTGCAAGATCCTAAAATGCAAGTAAGCAAACTAGAGCAACCTAGAAAGTAAACCCTAATTGCTTGTAAATGATAATGTAAATGCTCCAAATCAAGATGCAAAGTGATCTAAAGCATGAATACAAATGATATAATGAGGCTTATGCAAAGACATGAAAACAACATGAAATCATACCCAACCCCAAGGGAGGGGTACAAGCCAATCTTCAGTCGGTGATCCCCTATTGCTCTTCAATGTCTTCAAAGCCCTAAATGGATGAATGAAATTGATGAATGAATGATGGATGGATGTTGAATGTTGTTGAAGTCTTCAAAAATCTGCTCTTTCACTACGTAGAAGGCCCCTGAAACCCAAAATTTCGATCCTTTCAAATGAAGAAAAAGAGCTCTTATATATGAAACCCTACATCTTAATTTGAACTTTTGGCCGACCTAGAGATTGAATCTCAAGCCAATTTCTTGGGGTTAAGCTTTATTATATGATTGGATTGCACTCCTAAAATTTTGAGAAAAATGTCCGGGACCGTGTGCACTCCGGGCGCCATGGTCCCTACAACTTTTCACCAAATTTTCAGGGCCATCGGATATGATGATTTTAGAGAAAATCCCGAAGTTATAGCTAATTTCAAGATGTTTTGATCCCCGAAATCAAGCCTCCAAATTCAAAATAGGACCTAATTAGGGTTTTTGATTAAATGATGTATTGGAGGAATAAAATAAAAGGGGCACACTTTAATGAAAATGGCCCAACTTTATGATATGGGAGATGATAAAAATAGAACCTTAGACCTAATTAAGTGCTAAAGGGGAAATGTAATGCAAAATGCAAAATGCGCCAAGGCGGGTGCTAAACCAAGTGTGAAAATGTACCACCCTAGCAAGTGTGTACAATTTACGATGCTACAGGTAATGATCTGATCCTGCCCTTATGTCAGAAGATAAAGAACATTCATGAAGATTAAACCAATCTAAGGAAATAAGAGCTCTATCAAGTCTAACCTGAATCAAATTCTCACCACTTCTTCTATTAGTCCAAGTGTATTTAACTCCTTGCAACTCCAGATCATGAATGGCATTATTGTTTATAAAGTCCATTAGGTCCAATCTGCTATCCAGATTAGCATGACTCCCTTCCTTTTTCTCATTTTCCTTCAAGGGAGTGTTGAAATCTCCCATAATTATCCAGCTATCCTCAGCAAACCTTCTTCTCAGCCCAGTAAGATATCTCCACATCTCACTTCGACCAGTCTTAGTGTTAGGAGCATAAACATTAGTTAGGACCCACGTAGTGCAATTCTTAATATTCTTAAATCTTATACAAGCCAGATTGTTGTCCTGAATTAACAACTCTCTTTCTATATTTTTTTTTTTCCAAAATGTAACAATTCCTCCTGAAGCACCTTCTGAACTACCTCCGCTTACTCCTCCATTTTTGAAAATATTCAAACTTTCAACTTTATCTTTAACCATCTTAGTTTCTTGAATCAAAAAAATGTCAGGGCTTTTGTCTCTAATCATGTTTTTAACTAAATTGTGCTTGTGAGGACTATTAAGTCCCCTAATATTCCAGGAGATGATTTTCATGGATTTTTAGAAATACCTGCCTCAAAGATGGTTCTTTGGGTACCATCTGCTAAATTCCTACTTGTTTCCAATGATCTTTTTTTGGCATTTGAGTGTCTTCCTAGAGAAGTGTGTTGCTCTCCCACATCACCAAGCCTGCTTCTAGTGTTTCTAGTCAGCGTACTATTTACTAGGTTATTGTTATTCTTTTTTTTGTGCTTGTTCCTTCTTTTATCCTCTGCTAATTCTTTGTCCTCTTGCTTTGTTTCATTCTTCCCCAGTGCCTTTTTTATGTCCTCTTCATCTCCCCATTTTGGATCTTGTTCCTCCGAATAGGCCAACTTTCCCTTTGCTAGGGTGGTTAATGAGATTTTCGATAGCCCTTGGCCTAAAATGGTATTAGGTTGGGCCTCCTGGAACCAATCTATTTCTTTATCTTGATCTTGAGATTTTGAAACAAGGTTGAAGTTATCTCCTTCCTCTTTATTATCTGTGGGCTTTTTATCTACTTTCTCTACCTCTGTCTTGTCCTCTTTTTGATCCTCTTGCTGAGTGTTGTCTTTTTCTTTTTCTTTTTGTACTGAGTCCTTAACACCCTGTTCCAACATCTGAATCTTTAGTTCATTACCCACTTCACTGGTGATTTCTTCCTCCACCCGTCCTATCTGAGACTACTTCTCCTGATTAGGATCATTGGATTCCCAAGCTTTTAGTGGCTTGTCCACTTTTTTCCAAACCTTAGTTTGGATATGGGGTTTATCCTCTATAGATGGACATTTTTTAGCCCAGTGTCCGACTTTTTTACAATGAAAACAGGTGAAGGGGATTGTTTCATAAACAATATTCTGCTTCCACTTCCCCAGTTTTGATTCTATCTCTATTTCCTCTGGCATGTTCATATCAGGTCCAACTCCAACACAGATCCTAGCATAGATCAGCCTTCTTCTAGAAGTCATGATCTGATCAATAGCGATAAGCTCCCCAAAGGTATTGGCAATTCCTGCAAAAACATCTTCCTCCCAGAATTCCATTGGGAGCCCAGGGAGCTTGACCCACACCGAAACTTGGGCCAAAAAATTCTTTCCTTTCGCTACATTAGGGTACCACTTCTAGATGTACATGATGTATTTGCCTATTGCCCAAGACCCACTACATAGAATGTTTCTTCTATCCTCATCACAAGAAAAGGAGAAGGATAGACAGCCTTTGTTCATTGCTACCACATCAACCTGACCTTTCAGGTTCCACTTTCTTTTGACAAATCCACGAACTATTTCTATTTTAGATCTAGATCCAAAGAAATAACCAATTAAAGTATTTTCCATTCTAGCGACATTTTGATCAATGATTTGGTCAGGAACAACGATAGCAAACTTGCCCTGAGACACATTTGAGGAGTTTTTAACGAGAGGCGATGAGGACTTACCTTTAGGCTTAACCCCAAACAACGAGGACCACTTACATGTCTATCCATTGGGTTCCCCTTTAGGGTCCGTTGATGAAAGAACCTTTTCTGGATGATCTTTACCTTCCACCATGTTCTCTGAAACACAAGTCGTTTGCTATCCTTGGGCTCCTTCTAAGTTGTTGTCTTCTATTTTTGAAGTTTGAACCTGCCCTTTCCTGCTTTGAACTGCTAACTTCTCTTCACGTGGTGTTGGTCCTCCCCCTGGGTCCCCCAAATTCATGGGATCATCGGGGTCCTTACCATCTGAACCTCCTCCTTCAGCAGGAATCTCGGAATCATCTACCGCATGCTGTCTTGATGCCAATCCAGAATTCCCGCTCAAAGTTGAATTCTGGAACCGCCCGCCTTCCATGGTTCTGACTTTTTCTGCTCAGTTTATGGATTTGTTTCTTAAGTTAATATGTTATCATCGTATACTATATAAATTTTCATGTTGATACATTGAATGCTTCTTTTTCTAGGCTTCGGGTCATGAGGGACCCTCTACATCACATCGAGAAGAGGGTGTGACAACCATGACACCATCTATTGTATGTATCTTAAATTCATAGATTAAATATGTTCTTACAATATTGTAACTTAACTTGAAATTATTTAATACACATATATATGTTCAATAAATATGATTTCATTAAATGCATGTTTGTAGGTGGACACTACTATCAGGATAGGTTATCCTCGTCATTTTTATCAGAGCCAATTTGAACGCACATCGACATCCTTTAAGGTCTTAATATGTACAATACTTAATTTGACCTTATTTTGACTCTTAATTTGACATTTAATTGGACACTTTGAATTTGACCTTGTACGGGACTTAGCTAGCACTGCATTTGGTGTTGATTGCAATGTACATACACGTCAAGGTGCACAAGATACTACTAGAGGAGATGAGCAACCTTGTGTACGATATTTTATTGTATGATTATTTAATCAAATTATAAATGTTCATTTTTATTTAATAAAAAAATAAACACATGTATGTGCTCATGTTCATTATATCATGTTTCTTATCTTGTATAAAGGATGGCACAACTCCTAAGCATATAGTACATGGAAAACAAGTTACTGGAGTTGATGTGCACACGCATACCGTGGTAAGTTTGTAACTTAATTTATGAATTCCAACTGTATTTGATAAATGATTATCTTTTAATAGTTAATCAAGTATTTTAATATTATTTTTTCCATGTATAGCATGAGACAGGTGGATTTGGTCCATGTCCCAGGGAGAAGAGACCACGAGATGTTATTGATGATAGCACTTAGATTTTACTTTTTATTGGGCTCTGATATGATGTACATGTATTGTTTTATATGATATGTACTTTTTTATGGACTTTACACATTTGTTTACCCGTGTACTTATTTTTTAACGTTGTATATATTGTATTGGACATGCACATACTTTATATATGGATAGTTACATAATAGGATTAGATCATATATATTTTTTGGACTACATATATATGCACATTAGATATTATGTGGAGTTCATCATATGGTACTTGTGCTTAAATAACTTTATATGGATTATGTGGACTTGAAATTTTATTTATGGAATTTTATTTAAATAACTTGTGATTAGATAAAATAAAGGTTTACATCGTGAACTAACAATGATGATAAGACCAAAGTAACAAAACATATCTTATAATTATAACCTATTTTAAACTAAATTAAAAGGTATTAATCATCATATAAATACACAAAATATATAATCAAATATATAATTATCATTACAATAATAATGATGATAAGAGAAAAGTATCAAAACATAGATTTAAATATATAATTACCATTTCAATAACAATTATGATAAGAGAAAAGTGTAAGGAACAAAGTAGGTCATATGGTGGGGTCCAACAAGTAGAACTAATGTGCTATGTATGAAATTAAATTTACCCCATAGAATATATAATATATTGAATAGAACTTGATTAAAACATAATTATCTCATTCATAAATTTTACCAATACTCTCTCATTTATGTATATTACACAAAGTGTAATCAAGCAAACCTATCTAAAATCTTTGACTTCATCTCCTAAGGGACCTGCAAAAAAAACATATCGTATAAAATACACAATCATAATTCAACATTCAAGTGCAAGATTATTACTTTACTCAAGTAAAGTTTAAAAATTTAACCTTAAACATATTTGTAAAAGCACAAATAATAGTATTCATTGATGCCATGTACATGTGGAAGACCTGAAATAAAATAAAAAATAATCTATTTAAATTGTAATAATAAGGATATATCTCTCAAAATACAATAGAAAGTATGCACAAATAGTAGTAGTCATTGAGGCCAAGTCTACTCTGAGAGACTTGGAAAAAAAAAATACATATGATTAGTTTTTATAATGAGAATGCATTCAATTTACAATACAATATAAAGCATACACCAGGACTCTTCAAAGAGAGTTGCCTTAAGGGTACAAAACTAAATAACTTACTTGTAATTATTCAAAATGAAACATAAAGTATGCACAAATAACTTGGTTTTCATTGATGCCTTCTATTTGTGGTAGATCTGAAACAAAATTACTATATTAGATTTTATAATTAGGATGCATGATTTAAAATGCTCTGTAAAATATACATCATGAAGTTTTTAAAAGGGACGTGGATTAAGGGTTCAAATTATAACTTACTTGTATATATTCATTCTGTTATACCATCTGCATCCTCTCTCTTTTGCAAAGCATCTATAATTGTCTCATTCTCTTCCATACAGAGAGTCCATAATTGTTTATTAGCAGGTCTTCCATGATATCTATCCAATTTTATATTAGTTGCCACTACCAAATGCGAGGAATGTATAATCTTCTTCTCTAATTCATAATCTTCAAACGCGGGCAATCCATTCTTTCTTGTTAGATATTTGCGTAGCCAGGTGCCAACAACAACCACAGATCCTATTGGATAATCATAACCATCACCATCTACTCGAGGAGTGGTTAGATTATATTTTGGCTCTACACATCGATCCAACCAATACTTTGTCCCCTCTTCATTGTCCTCTAGTGCAACAACAACATAGACATGTCATGTGCACAAACCAATTTTATTTTAATATTTAATGAGATATAAAAACAAAAATATACACTGTAAGATTTCATGTATGTACTATTTAATAAATCAAAACAAATTTCAAAAACAATTATACCTTGTTGTATAAGATCTAGAATACGATCATAGTCATTTGACGCAAACATCTGATCCATATCTTTATCAGTTCTTTCATGCGGATCATTTGCATCTATGGGTGTCATGATCTTTGTTGCCATTCTTCAACCCATTCTTTATTCTCACAAAATTCCCAATCTTCGGAAACACAAAACTGACAAAAGCAAGCAAGCTCCCTTGTGAATATAGTCCATGTGTTTGAATTAGAACTCTTAAATGAATGTCATTTAGTTGATCCAATGATGGTATTACAATCATGTCGAATAGGAATACTATCTTCCTCTACCAACCAGAAGAAACGTCGAATTGCAAAGTTCTCAGTTGATCCTTTTGACAACTTTGAATTGCACCAATCTACAACTGTACGAGCATACCCGAATTTCACTGCATCCTCGAATTTCAATTGTTCTCTAGCAAGAACTTTTTTTACACATGCACCATCTCCATCGTGTTCCCCCTTACCATGTCCCACTTCAAAAAAACTCCATAAATGTTGGACATTGGTTTTCTTGTGAACTCTGCGTAGCCAATAAAACATTCTTGCATTTTTTAATTGTCCAGTGCAGTTATCTGACCATATCATATGTTGTTTCATGCCAATTTCTCTTTCCTTAAGATTATCATGAAATACCTTGGGGCAATGCTGAACAAACTCTGAGGAGTGTAATCAATTATCACTAACATAGAAATGATACTCCCTCAAAAAAAAATTGTTATCTTTTGTACTGTCATGGTCATGTCTATATATAATGTGCACAAATATGGCCACTTGCACTGAGTTGTAGTATTGTGATTGAGTTTCCTCTTGTGGTTTTAGAGTATATTTTTTTGCAAAGTCCACAACTGATACTATTGTTCCAACTGGAAATGTGTTCTTGCATATGCAAAAATTTCCATCAAGCCATCGAGCATGTTGGGAATGTTTCACATATTTTGGAACAATATGACTTTTAAACTCACTGATAAATGCATCCACACTATTTTGTCGTGTAATCAATTCTAAATGTTTCCTCATATTTCCATCCTTTAAAGGGTATTCTATATTTTTAAATCTCCTAACATCAACCATTTTTTGTCCAAACTCAAATGAAACATGTTCATGCAAACATTCAACTATCAAAGAATAGTTCCCACATAAATTGCAAAGGCCATAAGTGCATAACTAGAAAGAAATAATTGCTCATTAGGTGGTTTACAAAATAAACTTGCAATAAAATCTTTTATAGTTTTAGGTGGAACATAAACACCACAATCCTGCACAAGATCATTACCATGCAACATACAACATATATATTGAAAAACATTATAATAGTAACGAAACTGAACATGAGTTTTACAACAACAAGATATTAGATTTGTTTATTGATTTTAACATACCAGGGTTTGCATTTTTCAAATGATCTTTAACTAATTCGTAAATTCATTAACACAGATTCATCACTAAATTTTTTAAAGAATTTAGTTTAAGTCATGTCAAAAATATGTTTTGGATGAGGATCATGAATTTTTGATCCCACCCTTAACTTTAAAAAATCTCTAGCATTTGATGAAACTCTAGTGTTATCATGCCAAAATTTTGCCATTAATTATTTAGTTTCATCATTTAATTGCATGTCTGACCTTTGAAGTCTGCCACTAAAACTCCAATAATGGTTTAGTGGATAAATTTCAATTGTTTCTCTTCTTTTGGCCACTCTTGACAAGGTTCTACGATGTAAGTTTAAATAGCCACTTATATCACTTAACATTCTTTTACTAACAATTGTTTTGTCAACTATAGCACTTGTTATAACTCTACGTGTCGCATTCTTATCTTTAGATCGACTTGTTTTTCTGATAGAATCAATGACACTGGCAACAATAGATACAACTTGCTTATATGATTCATCTTTTCTTTTTGGTTTTGCATAAATACCTATTTTTCATGACTTTACGCATTTTTAACATTTTTATTAATTGTAGCATTAATTGACATTGGAATCCTAACTTTTTATTATAGAAAAATTATTTATATAATATGTTCACATGTGAACTGATTTGTCTCCAAGAAACTAACCCATTAAGATTATCTAGCACATTGCTATCAATAGTAAACAAATTACATTCATTTTCTTTCAAAATGGGTGGTGTAATATTTTCAATTTTTATTTATTTTCGTATTGGTGTATAAAATATATATCCAACTTCATTTAAATCAACAATTTGATTGGCATCATAGTCTTGGGGATTTAAAAACATACCAGGATTCACATCCACATGAACATTTGCATCAACAGTCATAACCGTGTTTGGTTCTACATTTCTTGGATCCATCATGATCTCTTCAATGGTCTCATCTACAATGGGCATTGAACTAGATGCTTCGGTGTTTTTCAATTATCGTTGTTGTGATCTTCGATCTCTTTGGCATTTTGCCTCCTTCTCTCTTTGTGCTTGAATTTTGTCCGATGTCATTGTCTTCCTTTGTTTCTTTTGACATTGCTTAGAACCCATATTTACAAACTCCTCTTCAAAAAATAATATTTATTTTTATTGAGTTCTCCTGATGTTTGTGTAAAAAGGATAAAAAAATAGTGCCAAATGCTGTAAAAAATGTTTGTCAGTACGGATTCCAATGATAATATGGTAAATTGATGCAATCTATCCTTTTTTTTACAAAAACGGTAATTTAGGAATGGGCCCCCATTTTTAAAATGGGGGCTTGTTCCTAAAACCAACAGTTAAAAAAAGGAACGAGCCCTTGTTTTCCCCGTTCTATGGAAGTTGATTCCACAACCCGCCACTTGCCTCAGGATTAGGTTCAGGATAGGCTTGGGATGGCCAAACCTGAGACATGGATCTACAAATTCAAATCTCCATGAACGAAAGCACAAATATGAACTTCTGAAATAGTTTATGTGCCTCTAATTAGAAAATTTTTATACGAAATTAAAACCCATTTCAGATTATATTGTCTAGATTTCAAATATGTAAATTTATTTAAAATTTGATTATTTTAACTATTTTTCATTTAATTTATACTAAATCAGGTCCATAAACTTGAAATATTAACTAATTTTGTTAATTTAACAATTTTTTATTTTAATGAATTTTGAAAAAAATTAATTATGTCATCAATATACACAAAATTCTTTTCTATTTAAAAAAAAAAAAATATATTTAGTTTACGTCAAATTATGTGGGTCGTACACATCAAATTTTTAAAAAGATAATTACGGTCATTAAAAAATTAATTTAAAAAAAAAAGACAAAAATATGCTCATCAATCTTCAATGTATTACAAACCATTTTCCAAAACGGTTTGAGAAAATAATTTTAATTGTGTCAAAAAGTGTGGGTCATACAAATGCATGGTATGGTCCTGAAACAGGCATTTTTAAAACATAGTTTTTAGAACTCCATTCAAAAAGTTATTTTTTATTATGTGGGTATTAAAATAAATTACATATTTGGAAAGTAGACTCAGAGGGATATCTTTTATATTTCTGACTTTTTCCGATAGTTAATCTCCAAGTGTTTCAAAATTTAAGCTCAAATGAGACAAAATCTGAAAATCGGAGAAAACACTTCCACGCCAAAAAGTGGACTTAGTTTCTTGCACTACCCAATAATTATAAATTTTTGGTGTCAAATTTTATAGATTACAACTAGTTATAACTAAGACAACCTAAGACTAAAATTATATTTAGATTTTTAAAAGTAAGTCAATTTTATACATGCAAACTTGACTTAGATCAAGATATCACTTGTAGTTTTGGATTCGAAAGAGAAAATAATATTCTACAATATAAAAAATTATAACAAGAGTTAAATTCTATTTTTGAATCTCAACTCAAAATTAAAATAGATAAAAACATCAAATCAATCAAAACGTCTATTAAAACAATACAACTAAAATACACATCCAAACTAATATAAATTTAATACACTTATACAAAACAATATAAAATTAAAGATAAAATTTAAATATACACTTTTTACATTTATAACATAAAACAAAACTCATATTTAAAATCTATCAAATGAAAATAATATTTTAGATATTAAAATAATAGTTATAGTTTACAAGGCACACAATTAAGCAAATGGAATGCCAATAAGTAAAGAAAGAAAATGTTTACACACATCAACTACCTTAAAGTCATACAAAAAACACAAGTAGTTGTTGAAATGACTTTGAGGTAGATAACCTTCCTCATGTTGCTAACCCATCAAAGAATGTACTCTAGAATAACTGATTTCAATAAGTGGAATTAGATTGAATAGTAAGTAAATCCACATGCTCGGGTGTTTAGATATTTAGAGCACAAGTTTGGAAGACTGGATTTGGATACGTAACTCTAGGTGTTGTAATATCCGCAAGAAAAGGCTGTCCTTTTCTCTGTGTTTGTTGGGTTGATGTGTGTTTGTATATGTACAATGAACTTAATCCTGCAGGCTTTCAAACTTCTGTGTCTCCTTGTGTATGGCGTGCATTCTCTTGTTTGTTACAACCATTTTAAAGCCCACCCAATATGCTTTTCGGGAATGTCGCAGCCTGATCTGTCCAACATTCTTCTGCAACAGTAAAAGAGGAGGAGGAGGAAAAGAGTTGGAAGAAGAAAAACACAATGAAAACTTGTGAGCAGGAGAGATCATGGAAGATGCAGGAGAAACTGGCCTTAATTATCAGCCTGCTGATGTTTAAGTTGAGGTCTCATGTTTCCTGTAAAGACCTGCAAAAGTGTGTGATGTTTGAGTTGAAGAGCAGAGTGATGGAGGTGAAATCGGTATCAGAATTCATGGACAATATTACGTAGCAGGGATAGGTTTATGGGCATACATGGGAAAGGCCAGGCAATTTATTGTAGTATTTTTTTTCTGTTACTGTTTTTAATATGAAGTTTTTAAGAATATATTGTAGATGTAGGTGATCCTGCAATTGAGAGAGAAAAGTTTGGAGGTGAAATTTGTGAAGACGTGAACATGATATTGGCTACTGCCTAGCAGTGCAGATGTATGTTGAACGTTCCTTATTGATTGACATGATCATTATTGTAAGTTGTTGATGTTACTGAAATTCTTATTACCATTAAACCATTTAAGAAAATCTCTTATTATGAAATTTTTTTGCAAAAGTTATGAGACACCGTTAATTTTAATCTGGCTCGGTCTGGAGTCGAATCTAGGTTTTCTATTTGTTGCAAGGTGTTCTAGCATTGAGCAGGTGCCGCTCATTCTCCAATATTTCTTTTTGAGTAGAGGGTTTTCCATTTGTCTATAATAGGTTAAGGTGTGGCTTATTCTCCAATATCTCCCCTTGAGTCGAATCTAGAGTTTTTCATTTGTTACAGGGTGTTCTAGCCCTTGAGTCGAATCTAGAGTTTTTCATTTGTTACAGGGTGTTCTAGCATTGAGCTACCTGTTCTATTGGCGACATGTCTATAATAGGTTAAGGTGTGGCTCATTTTCCAATATCTTTTCCCTTGAGTCGAATCTAGAGTTTTTCATTTGTTACAGGGTGTTCTAGCATTGAGTTACATGTTCTATTGGCGACATGTCCATAATAGGTTAAGGTGTGGCTCATTTTTCAATATCTTCTCCTGAAACACACTTAATGTGTTCAGTAATCTTAACTTGATTTGGACTCTGATACCATGTTAAACTTTACATTAACCAATTAAAAATCACCCCTAAACCTACATATGTGAGAGTATTCTAGAATTTAGCTTTTCCGATTTTAATCAAATGCTCAGTCTAAAATTTCAGTCGTAAACCTTATAGCTGTCTGCCTTGGCAATGATAAGTCGAAAATTCAGCTAGTTTAACCAAGAAATCAACATATATATCATAATATCAACCTCGGTTGTGCTTATCTTGCACAAGGTTTAGTTGGGGGGTTGAGGGACATTATTGGGACGTTGAAAAGTTAGAATTTTCCTTCTTTTAAAGATTATAACTGGTTTTATTTTAGCATATAGCTTTCCTATCAGGAAAAATTGTGACCCCATCTCCATTATTAGTTGTTTGCTTTCAGTGGCGTCCCTCAAAGAACTTGCTTCTTTTTTTTTTTTACAGTATAAACTAGAAAATGGTATATGTTGGCTGCATCAGACTCTCACCATTCTTTCGAGATCTGTCATTAGGGACTTCATTGCTAATCAATTATTTTGCTCTTTTTCTTTCTTTCTGAATTCTGAGAGCTACTCTGGTGTATCCTATATTTACTTCATTACCTTCTTTTCATCCTACCTCTTCTCTCCATATTGGTTGTCTTTATAAGGAACTGTGTATTTCTTTTAAATGCATGCAGGAAAAGGGACAAGAGGCTGCATATAAATAGAGGAGAATAAAAAGATATCCGTCTGAAATATGCGATTCAGTCTACCATTCTTGAATTTAAACTAGGTTTCTTAAACAAAATACATTACATCATAAGTGAAATTTATATTATATAAGTGATAAATAAGGGTCGCGGTTATTCTGGTTTCAAAACGGACCTTTCGTACAGAGTGATAGCAACGTGTTAGTCAATCGCAATCGTTTATTGCAAACTCGACGGTGTAAAACGCGCGACTAACATGTTAGTCAATCCGTACAACCGTTTTGGAGCCAGAATAGACGCGTCCATAAATAAAATGGTTATTTAAGTTATGTGTAAAACGCGCGACTAACATGTTAGTCAATCGATACAGTCGTTTTGGAGCCAGAATAGACGCATCCATAAATAAGGTAGTTATTTAAGTTCTGCCTTCAATATGTGATAAATATGGGTGTTATTCACATCTTTTCATTGATATATAGCTAAACAATAGAGAACATTTTAGAAAAGAGAAAATATGGACAAATTTTTAGTACACAAAACAAATAAGAAAACACGTATAAAATAATATGGATTACACTTACAAGATGATTTGGATAAGATTTTTAATTATATAAAAAAATGAGAAAATACCCAAAAGATGACATGGATAGTTTTTAGTATGTCTAAAGAAATGATAAGACTTAGAAGATGGCATGGATAGGATTTTAGTATGTACAAAGAGATGATAACATCTAGAAGATGACATGTTTAATATTTATGTTAAATTGACGATGATGTATTTTGTCACATTTGTGTGGTTATTGTTCTTTTATAAATTATGTATAGTAAATAAATAATACAATTATAAATATATTATCAAATACCATATCCTATTCATTAGGGTGATTCATTTTCTTTTGGATATGAAGGTTCCATATTTAAATTTTAACTTCATGGCTAGTTGTCCCATGAGTCCAAATTGTATATAATTCTTTAGTTGACGTATTTTGTCAAAAGTTTGTTACTTGAAAATTTTATTCTTCAACTAAGGGAGCTCTCTAGATGTGTTAAATATGTTAAATACTTCAAATAATAACTTCAATGTTTGCTTGTATTTTACTAGTTCTAACTTCCAACTGATATGAATAAATACCATCCTTGTATAGACAAGCCTCACAAACTCAATATTTTATAAAATATGAACAATTCCAAGTAATTTGATAATCCTTTTAAAAGATAAAAATATGTGCATAATTTCTCAAGATCCACTTAACTAAGAATGTAAGATGGTAGAAATAAAATAATACTTTACCACTTAAATAAATGATTTATGGCACACAAATCCTATATATTTATGAGTGGATTGTTTACTTTGTCAAAACATCATAATTATTTACATTTGAATTTGCCATGCATGTCACATTAATGTGTCATTGAAACATTGATTACAATAAATTATAACATTTAAATCTTTGTTGGTTGTTTTTGTTTACAATTGCTACCACAAGCTATATGACATAAACCAATTGTTGCAACATTTTCTTTTGGATCCAAAGATTCAAATATTCTATAAGAGTGAACAAAATTAATTATTATATATAATTCTAGTCATCAAGGAAAATGATTACTACTATATTTTTTATCCATGCTTGAATGAATCATAGTCTATTCCAATAATGAACTGCTATACATACAATTAGGATCCTAGATTTTGTTCACATGTGATATCTTGGCTTTGACCTTTACTAAAGAATGTCTTATTACTAATAAATAAAGTGTGTTAGGTGTATTGGGTCATTGAAACCTTCAATTACAAAGACTCAAATTATATGGATATCATAAATAGGATCTATAAAATCAAGCTAATATTAATCCTTAAAAACCAATTCAATTTTTGATGACCTAATTTTGAAGCACTAATATCTATAGGATACTAAGCTAGTTCCAAGATCTTGAAACCAATTAGTAGTTTAAATGCATGTCTAAAGATTAGTGTTTAAATCTACTTTGTTCTCTCAATACACTATTTACCTATCATTAATGTTGAAATAAAAATTAACTTTAGATTTATCTTAATAAAATACAATGTGCCCTTTTTTACTTTGGTTTGAAAAAGAGTGCAATTTGATAAACATTAAATTTGAAGAAATGTTATGTGAAAAGCCTAAATACAACTATCCCAGGATTTTTAAACATTCAAAAAAATTAAATCTCACATTCTTGGCATTTCATTAACTAAACTTGTAAGCTATCATGTCATAATTAGCTTCCTCATCCAAATCTTATAAAATATTTCTAAACTAACATTCTATTATGGATGTTAATGGGTAATAGGAGGGTAATAGTAAGAAGATAGGCCCCATTATACCCTCACAAATCTTCATCTACCTGATTCTATTAATTGTTCCCCCATCTGACATTCCATATTAAGCCATCTATACCCCATTTACTACTACTTATATCCCCACTCATCTCTTATTATTTCTTAATCAACCCTTTACAATATTATGAAGATGACTTAGTAATTTTTCAAAGTAGAGTTAATACCTTGTCTTTAACTACAAAGAAAGATACATGAAGAAAGAACAAATTATAGTTCACCACAAGGCTTATATCACCATCTATTACCAAATAGATTAATTTCTCACATTTTCATAACTACTTTTCTTCTCTTTAGAGAAGGATTACTAGATTGTATGGCAAGATTACTAAGCCTTCTAGATGGGCCTCTTTGGTACAAGATGATGTCTATTGATAATGAATTTGATAATACCTTTTCATGGCTCTCTACATTGCCATATTTCTCTTCATGGTGATAACTAACCTAGACATCTTAAATATCACTCATCTTGTGCCTCTTTCAAGCTTTATGTCTCACATTTATGTATTGCATTCATTTCCTCCACATAATTTTTTCTTCTTTATTGAGCTCCAAGTTTGCATCCATGGTAATTTGGTTCATTTAGGCCTATGCCTTTGTGAAGTCTAGTCTTTTCCTTTACCCTTGTAGTTTTTTCCTAATTGGTAATGACTAATTATTAGTTATAATTTAGTACTTAAGTCTAGGAATGTCTAAGAAAGCTAGTCAATTTTAACTATTTCTAGCCCATTTGATCTACTTAGTCAAGTCTTGGTTCTATGTTTTAGGCCATTTAATAATCTTAAATTTTGTTGATGTTTTCATTTCATATGCACCTCAACAAAATAGAAAAAGTCAATGGTCTTCACATTTTATCCCTAACTATTAATCATTTGTTTATTGATTTCTCCAAAGCTTTGAATTGGCTAGATAAGAATGCCGATAAATTTTCATTGCAATATCATGTCTATATTTGAAAGATATTAGTTTTTATTTATAAAAGTAGTGAACAAATATTTCGTCAATCAGAAACTCAGTTCAAAAAATTTGGCCTCCGAAAGTTGGATCTCCTAAAATAAGAGATATTTAAAATGTGTTGGACACATAAATGAGTTGTAAAAGGGAGTTACATTTGCTGGTATGTGTATTGACACATCATGGATCATCTTGTATTAGAGATAAGATGGGTGCTACTATTGAATGGTTTTAGCCCATGGTTTTGTAATACCATTTGATAGTTTCATGTATTGTATCTCCTATATATTAGGTGTGCGAGATGGAGGTTGGGTGTAAGAGTTTGACAGATATTGAGTTGCCTCTAGATCTTTGTGGGTGATACTCTTATGAGAATATTGCTTTGCAAGTATATTGTAATATTTTGATTTCTGAATAATATATTGGACGTCTTTTGGAGTGTGGAGTTTTTCTCCCAAAAGGGTTCCCCACATAAAATATTGTGTTGTGGTATGCATGTTATTCATGTTTATTTCAGTTAAGTTTATGTAATTATTGTAAATATTTGTAAAATTTTTGCATTACCCTCCTCTCAAGGTTATTGTAGGAAGTTGTTCTGCTACTTAACTTCCTTACACAAATTCTATTCACGTAGTTGAAATGAAAAAGGTTAATACCCTATGCCTTCCTTTATTTCACTTATTGTTAATCTCATAAAAATCAACATAGGCTATTGATGATGAGTGACACTTACCAAAAAAGGTAATGGAAAGTGACGTACTAAGAGGAACGAGAAATGGATGTTTAGAATGTATTCATTGGCAATTCTACATCAACTATGTTAAAAGAAAGTATTTTAATGGTTTTCTACTATGGTTTTTGATATAAATGTGAGATTAATATAAGCTACCAATTTTAACCTTCTAATTCAAATAGGAAGAAATAAGTTTCTAAAATTATAGAATTACATAAAATTTAAATGGTGCTTGCAAGATCTAATCGATAACCTAAGAGCATTGATTACTAAATTGGGATAACTAGATGGATATCTACTAAGGAAAAATTGATCTAGAGGTCATTTTTAAAGTGTAGAGGATGTAGCTATAAAATTAAATGAGGATCAATCCAAGCATGTATTAATTCAAGAGTGATAAACTCTTGGTTGACTATAGACTACATTTTATCCATTAATTAGCACCGAAAACCAAAAGAGTTAAGTGTTTGTACAAAGTTTGAGTGTATATTTGATGACAACCTTCTTGCCTACCATATGTAGATTTGATATGTGAGGATTTTATTGGTCTTCTAAAGGTGTGGATATATCATTATTAAACCCTACCAAATATTAAAATTATTCTTAGAAATCTTAATTAAGTATGATACATGACTTCAATAAATTCATCAGCTCAACAAAAGTGGATGGAAATTTAGTCAAAATTTTTTTATAAATTATATATAAATTGCAAGAAGTGTTATTGAGTAATTTGTCACGGTTTAGAAGCTACATTTACTTGTCAAATCAGGGGTCATGAACTTGAAATGGTACAACACAATATGTGCATTATGAACTTATCCTAGGTTGTTATCCTATATTAACTACAAAGATTATAGTAAAGAAAAGTGTAGGAAAACAACTGCTAATGATTATTACAAATGATAAGAAAATATTAAAGAAAGAACAAGCGAAATGAAAGAAAAAAATTATAATAAAATAATCCTAGTCACTTGGTAAGAATAACAAGAACATTTGCAAACTTTCACTTATAGTATCTAGTGGAAACCAATAATTGCTACAAGAAACCAATAAAGATTAAAACACTATACAACTGTTATATAACTTCTAAAGATAAGTTGAACTAGAAAGGTCTAAACAAACTATATGCATAAAATAAACTAACTAAGAGTAGCATTACCTCAAGTGGGACCCCTTAGATAGGTACTCATTTACAAAAGAACTAATTTAGGAGTTGCATTATCATTCATATTGTAGCATCATAGATTGTACACCTTCAATTAGGGTGTCCAATTCTATGCTTAGCACTCATTTTAGTATTTCTCATTATATTATGCATTATAGTAATTTCATATGTATTTTAATAAATTAATTAAAATTCAAGAGTCCTTTATTAATTCAAATCATGTCACACTTTATAATTTGGTCCCTTGATTCTAGGTATGTCATTTTATCATTTCATTTTGATTCATCCTTAATCCTATCCCAATTGAAAATTTCAAAACACATTTTGTATATCTATACATCATGGTTTGAGCCATTGTGCTAGAATTAGCATTAGAACCCTGTTATCTTGCATCCCTAGAAATTCAGAATAAAGTTATTAGGACCAAGACGATCAACTTCCCTAGATTCTAGGAATTTTTTGCTGAGTTTTGGGAGGATAATTTGGTGGTCCTAATCAATCCAAATCCCACTCCATGCAAATAAATAACAAACTTAAGTCATCTTTTCATAAAATTCAAATCTAAGGTTTCATATGTAAGGCAATTCACTTCCTCATTTGTGATAATATTTTGGCATCTTTGGAGAGAAACAATTATGCAATTGAAGGAATCCTAATGAAGTGAGAGTGATTCTTTAAATGAGTCTTATACATACAAATAAATCAATTCTTCATCAACATTAATTCAATCATGAAAGCTTCAAGATACATTGGAGGATGATAGGGAATCATTGGCCAATGATTTTCTTGTACCTCTTCCTAAAGGATTTGGTATGATTTCATGTTGTTCTTATGTTTCTACCATTAAAATTCACATCTACATCATATTTAGCTTCAAATTTACATTATTACTTCAGATCTACATTCTAATCATGTGATTAAAAGCATTTTCAATTCAATCACTATAATTTAGGTTTTTTTCTCTAACACATTTGAGTAGGACTCTAGTTTGCATATTAGACAATTTAGCTCATAGCAATCTTAGACACACTTAAGATTCAAGAGCGCATACATTATTCCAATTTTAATATCACCTATTTGTGGAGGTGGAAATCACCAAAATAGGGGGAACTAACTAAGAAAAATCCCTATATAGCCACCACCATACCATTTTCCATCTTGCAGGTGTAGCATGTTTAGGTACTTGACAAAGCCAAGAAGCCCGAGATAGCATCAAGAGACTGTCCCAAACCTGCTCCTAGAATTTAGACCTAATTTCTCGGGACCAGGGTGGTTGGGGAAGGCCCCTATCTAGACCAGGGCACTAGGGGAACCCCTATCCTCAACCTTTTCCTCTAGAGTTGACAGGTAGCTCCCAGAAAGCTTCAGGTTGTAGATTCTCAAATAGTAGCTCATACTCAGAGACTAGAGCATTCTAAGCATCCTAAACCTGTAGATTCAGCTTCATTTTGTAATTATACGTGCACAATCAAATTTCCCATCCATTTATATGTTTATTACAAGATTTCTATGTGTTTACCAGTCAATTATAGTGTGATTATAGTAGCATAAGTGTTCATCTACTTCATACTTTAGTCATAAGTTTTTCATTGTTTCAACCTATTTCCAGAGTTCATTCACTTTCTAAAGCAACAAAGGATTTAAAACCCTAACAGTCTTATTTGATTCTCTTTTACAAGAGTTATTCAAATATGATCACTTCTCTAGGTGATTTTGTATTCCAATGTGTGTATAAAAGTGGATCTTGGTCATAATCCTACCTGGTTCCATTTTCATGCCTTATATTTTGGTGAACCCAACCTTATTCTATTGCATTTTCTTATTTTTATGTTCATTTCATTTCAAAATAATAAAAATACAAAAAAAATCTTGTTTTACGCAGTGTGTGTGTTTAGATTAGATCATTTCATTTCATTGCAAAAGTTTTCTTTTTCTTTTTAAAAATGTTAGATGCATATTTGCAAAACTTTCATACCTATGATAATCCCTTTGCTTATGATGATTACCCTTTTTAGGAGACATATAGTAGGGAAGAAATTGATGAACCTCCTGATTATTTTCTTTATCCTAAGCCTTCTAAATGCTCCTTTTATAAAACAATTGATCAACATAATCCCTATGCCATTTCATAGTGATGATTTAGATAAGTTGGATGAAACTTTTGATGATGTCATTCTTACCAAATCATCCTATAAATCTTCAAAATCCAATAACATGGTAGTGTATGAGAATCCATTTCATGAATACCTAACTCCTATTCAATTTAACAATCAACCATCTAGTAGTGACAATTTTTCTATGTTAGATGATTTCATCTCTAGCAAATCTTCCTCAAACAATCCTAAAACATCCATGTGTAAAAGATTTATTAAATCTAATAAATTTAAATTGATATGAACAAAATTTACAAACACCTAATAAGCCTATTGTTGTTGTTAAGGGTTGTAGTACTCCTCAAACCCCTCAACCTATTAATATGACATTGTGGTTAAAGGTGGTTATAAGTTTCATGATACTTTTTAAATTCTTAATAAATCATTCATTACTATGAAAGGAGGCTATCCTACTAAAAGTCAACAGAGTTATAATGTGGTTTTCCACACATATTACACAAGACACTAATACATTTGGGGTTAAATTCCGACGAAGGTTTCTGACGGACAAGGAGCATTGTGAGAAAATTTGATTTTTTTTTTTTAAATGCCCATGTTTGTCAGAATTCTGGCGACCTATGCCCATGTTCGTCGGAATTCCGTTGACCTCGGACATTTTATTAAAAAAAAAAACACAACGCATTTTCATTTTGAAAGCACAAGCGGTGACCATCTTGCCTCCCTGCCCCTCCTGCCGGAGTGATCTCTGCACAAGCAAGGTAAGGTTTTTTTCAAATTAATCCATTTTGTGAATTCCTGCGATCTTGGTAATGTATTTTATCATAGGTTGAAAACGATAGGCTGGGGATTCTTTCAAAATTGTAACCCCTCCAATTTCTTGCTATATTTCGATTGGCCTGCAAAGGTGGAGTTCAAATTGTTTGAGACCATGCCACTATTTACTTCTCCTCACCACAAATCGGCTGGGTAATACTTTTGGTATTAATTTGTTTGTTTTGTTTGTTTTCATTTCACAGTTCTTGCAAATCGTGGCATATATATATATATATATATATATATATATATATATATATATATATATATATATATATATAGTATCGATCTTTTATTGCTTAATTTCTCAATGTTGTCTCTGCTCTAAATTAAACCCAACCAAATATGCCATTATTTTCGATCTGCATTAACCTTGATTATTTTTGTTTAGCACCGATCTGGCAAAGTACATGGGCAGGGATCGATTTGGTTTGTTTGAAGGCTTAATCGGTACCCATGAGGGTAAATTTGCACCCTCCATATCTCCCTTTTTGAAACCCTACATCCTGAATCTTGTTGGACAAGAACCGACCTATATTCCAATGCTCTCTCAATTATGCTTTGATGGATGTCCATACCTTGTTCAAAAGCTCCTATTTTGGCACACGCAAGGAGGATGCCGGCAAACGTTTAATTATTTGCTATATGTCTGTAAAAAAATTCTTTCGTTGTCAAGGTAAGGTTTATTTATCAACAATAAATATGAGAAAACATTAGTGTAATCTCTGAGACAGTATCCAAAAGAGTAGGGTATAAATGAGGGAGATATGACTGTCAAGACAAAACAAACACTAGTAATGATGAATTCTTATTAAGACAAATCAAAAGCCATCATCAGAATTCTTGACCAAAGACAATATTTTTGGAATCTTAGAGGGGCTCGTGGAAGTTGCAACTCTGAAAGTTTGTAATAGAAGTTTGTAATGGAAACAAGTGCATGGACCATTAGCTACCATGATAGTTTCTCACACCTATTAAGGAATAGTCTCCACTCTAGAACCAAAGGTTTCACATGGACAGACATCCTAACATGAGGAATTTGTACCATGAAGAGGGCAAATTAGTAGTCCATTGTAAAGAGCCATTACTACAAATAAGAGTGCAAAAGTGACAATATGAGAATAAGGATAGTATGTCATATTGTCATGTATTTTTGTGATAGTATAGAGCAAACTCTAACAAGAGCAAAAGAAAAAGCAATTTCCTAGAAGCTTTCAATTAGTTGGCATATCAATAGTACGGTCCAAATCTTAATGAGCAAGGATCATGCTAGTGACAATCATAGACTTTGATGATGTTCCATAAATGGAGGTCAATAAGCTATAGAAAGACAATAATGATCATCCAAAAACAAGGTTTATAGAGTCCATCAGATAGAGACAACCAAAGACAACCAAACAAAAACAATGACACAAGATTCAATTGAAATCGCCTTTTTTCATGCAATCACATGATACAGTGCAGCCATCTAAAAACAATGATTAATGATAGTCAAGTTGTTGTAGACAATGAAGATACCTAAAAGATTTTATATCTTGAAGAAAACCTATAGAAAGGACTTACAAGATTAGTCCTATGACTATTGAGATAAGAGCACATCAAGTGACCAGAAGAAAAAAACATATTATTTGTTGAGTCCATTGGCCTTTAGGAAGGCTCGAGTCGTAACCGTTCTCAAAACATCACTCATCATTTCAAAAAAAAATCTTTACATTTTCTATTGTAGGAGCAGCTATATGTAGTATTTTGCTTTCAGTTTTAACATCTTTTCACCTTGTGCCAACCAAATGATAGAGAATAAGGAGTGATTGAATCAAAGTTGACATAAAATAACCCTTCAAAATTGCAAAACGCAATTAATTTAAATAAATGGCAATGTTAAGTTTGACAATCCATGTTGGATAAAATGTCATGTATCTCATTGCAAGAAATCAAAACACGGGGAATTGTCGAGCATATCTACACTATCACTGCTAATATGAAATAACGAGTATAAATAAATGCATTGTTTGATATAAAAATATAGTAGCGACTGATAATCAGTCATAAACAGATATGCAAAGTGTACTTCATGCCATGTAATGGCCAACAATAATTTTTCTACAATAAGGCACTAGAGAGGACATCTATCTATATACATAGAGAATGCACATTGCACCAATTGAATACCTTCGAATTACCTTCGATGGCCACAAATTGTCAACCTGCTAACATGGTATTTTATTTTGTCATTTACAGTCAATGGCATGTATCTGAGAGAAATCAAAATGTCAACCACTAATAACAGTCCTACATTACTCTTAGAAATCATGTGAATGTTGTTCGCCCATAGCACTATCAAAATCCAAACACCTACCTGGAATTCTTTGGGCAGAGTTCAATGATGACTTCAACACCAAGGGAGCAATTTTTGCACCATTTTCATCAACAACAAAACATAAAACATCTAAAAGGACAAGAATAATTGAATGTTCGAATGCCCCTTCACTGTGACAGTTTAGAATTAACTTGTGTAGGATGCAATAGACCCAGAAACATTCACATGAGCTTCCTCTACTTCATCCATTCTCTTCTTCCTCTTCCTCCTCGTATAACTTTATGAGGGGATCACAAACAACTCAAAATTAGGGACATCGTATGACATGTCATTACCACTACTCTATCTACATTGTTGTTGAACTTGAGCATGATCCTTTCTTGCATTAAACCATGGCCACATGTGAATAGGGATAGTTTCTGTTGGATTATTATGTGGACTGAAGTTGAATGTTAGAGCATAAAAATGCTCAAGATCAAGAAAGAATCTCTTCACATAGAATGCATAAGGATAGGTGGATTTTCCTAAAGATTCACATAAGGATAGGTGGATTTTCCTAAAGATGAAGGGATAAGACTTAACAAAAAGAGGACTTAGGATGATGACAAGGAGGATTCATTTAAGGATATGGCATATTCACCTAAGGGATAGTGTATTCTCCCAAGAATATGGAAAAATTATTGATTGGTGGAATGACATACTAGATCAAGGAATGATACAAGGGTAGATTCACCTAAATATAGGGTAAATTCAGCTAAAAGGGTACCCATGAGATTGTGGTACTGAGTACCTATCTATGGATGGTGTATTTGGATACAAGTATGATGAAACCATGCTTGTGTATGATGAAACAAAGTCCAGATCTCTATTATAGGTCCAACATAATCTCTATTATTTGAGACACCATTTTATTAGCATATCCAATTAGGGTAATTTATGGGTTTAATTATGGATCATGTTGTCTATTTCCATGCACTATTGAACTTATTTGGATGTATTGTGATTGTTTTAATTTTGAAGTTATAAATAAATTATGTTTGTACCTTAGAAAGGGTAACTCCAATTGATGTTTGGGCAGTTTATTTGAAAACTTATGGTGATTATTGCCCTATGTTATGTAATGGAGTTATTTTTACACTAAGTAATTAACTAGAAAAATGAATTTGTATTGTTGTACAAGTATGATGAAACCATGCTTGTGTGTTTACATGTTTGTGCATCCTATTGAGAACCAACCTCGCTGTTGAGGAACTCAATAAATGTGGTGTTAAGTAGAAGAATGGAAAACTCAAGAAGCTATGGTGACATATTGTGGCATTAGTAGGGATTATCTCTATTGACCACACCTTTCAAAGATAGTATCCCCTAGTTCTCCTCATAGAATGGACCATTGGATGGCTCATAGTGGTATCCTATCCTACATTTATCTTGTTGATAGTTGGTATGTGGTTCTTGGTACGGGTTTCCTCTTACCCTATTATCTTATTTATATCTTTGTTCCAACATGTGGAGATTGATTTTTGTCTTGCTATGATGATTTTCATGTTTGCATGTGTTTTGACATTATGCAAATAGATATGATGTCACACCATACTTATGTTTTGATATAGTGTAGGTGATGGTTACATGTTGTTGATGGTAGCGATTTGGGTTCAAAGACACAATTCCACACACACACACAAATATTTGAAGATGCATTTTATATTTTTCCTTCTTAGTGGCGATTAGTGTTGGAAGATTTGCACACATGTAGAGAGGAACTCATGTTAGATACAATAGGTTGTGTTTGATAACATATGAATGTGCCTCATGATGTATACATATAGCTTTGGCGTGTGACATGCATGCACATTTTTCCATAAGACACATTGCTATGTGGCATGTGCCCTATGCATGTCTTCTTTGTGAGGCACGTTGCTATGTGCAATGTGGCCCTAGGTGTGTCTTCTCTATGAGGTGTATTGCCATGATATGTTAGGATTTGTAGTGTGTAGGTCACAAATGCATGCATGAGGGACTATTATTATAGTCATGTTTTTTGGGCATGTAGCCTAGGCATGTCTTCTCCATTAGGTACATGGCCATGCCATGTGGGAGTTTTTGTGTTCATGTCACAAATGCACACATGAGGGACTATTATTGGAGTCATGATGAATCTTCACTCTGTTTAGCCACAATTTCTAGTCATATAGTTATGTAATGTGCACTTTTAAGGATTGTGAAGTTTCCTTCAATTATTGATGATCTCTCATCTTTGTTGCATGGGCCAACAATTTTATTTTATCTTGTTTGAATTAGTTTAATCACTATTGTGAGTTTTCTCTATTTTGTAGTTATTGTGGCTATGTTTGATTTGCTATTGGAATTGAACACATTTATTTGACTTATTATTGGTACTATTTTTTCTTTCTTTCAATATTTATGATCTTTGGTAGTTTAGTGAAACTCTTGCTATTTTTAAATGTTGCCTTCTTGGTCACTTTGTGAGACCATGGCATCCTCTTAGACCAATATGTGAGCCTTGTATTGTTATCCCTACAATGTGGATGAATAAGTGTATGTTAAAATAAATGCTTTGTGTGCCATATAGTTGCATATGAGTTGTTCACATCATCAGATCATGATTTAGAATATGTGAATTCTTTTATCCATGTGAAGTCGAATGATTGATTATGAAAATGTGTTATACATTGAGGCATAATCTGTAAGATGTTCTCTTCAAGAAAAAATATTTATGCTTTCATAGTGAAATGTTGACGAAATGGGGTCCTAGTCTAGGAAAGTAAACTACAAACTTATACATTCACCATTTCAAAACATTTTATTGGGGAATAGTCAATTTGGTTCAATTTAATTCCTCTAGGAGAGACCAGCAATATGATTAATTGTTCCATTTTGATGTGATTGGATATGATTAGATATAATTTCATTGAAGATGCAAGAACTAAGTAAAATTATGCAAAATTGACAAGATTAAGCATAAACAGGCAAATAATAAAGCAAAAAGCTAACATAGAGGTACATATTTGGAAATAAGACTCTAAAATGAACCTAATCAGTTACCTATAGGGAAAATGAGGTTAGAGATAATCTACCTATATGGAAAGTGGTTAAACTCTACCTCTAAGTGGCTCATCTTGAGCATTGTCGGTATATGGGCATTTATGGCATATTATATATGGTTCTATCATTTTTGTGGGTGCAAAATTAACAAGGCAAAATAGTATTAGTGGGATTATGATCTCATCAAAATGGTTTTGGCTTTGCATTTATGATAGCACATTGATCACACCTTACAAAAGGTTCCAATCTCATACATAGCATCCCAAAGTAAGGTCAATAATGATGTAACTTAATGCTTAAACTGGAGTTCTGGGTAGTCATATACCGATCATTTCTAGGATTGATGCTTAAACTGGAGTTCTGAGTAGTCATATACCCATGGCATAGGGTAGGGGTGACCTGCAAACAATGCTAGTTCTAGATGCCTGTTTGCTTGGTGTATAACTTGTCAAAATTAGATCGATTGGCTACAGGTTTGCCATAAAGTTTCCAACTTATCACCAGCAAAAATACAAGAACCAAGGCTTAGAATACTCAAAAATGTCTCTTAGAAAGTCTGCAACAGGCAAACTTTTAGTAAGAATTTGCAGACACAATGCTTAGAAATTCACACAATCAGCTACATTAAATACGTTCTCTATTAAGTTCAATGTTTTAAGATGAAAAAGAAGAGTTAAATGGTTTTGGTTCGATTTGCAATTTTTGTGAAGCTTTTGCACTGAAGTTTCCATAGCCTAATTTTTTTGCCTATGAAGAAAGACCATGTCAGATAATATCAGCGAAGAACAAAATAAGGAGACAGTTGCTAGATTATGGTCTAACTTGAAAAGAAAAGGTGATGGGAAATGTTATTGTCCCTGTAAAATTTGTAAGGGCTTAAAGACTAGAAGACTTCTAATCAAAACAGCTAAGAAACATTGTAGGCAGCATGGTCACATTGAAGGGGGACATGATTATCATCCACTGGTAAGTTGTTCACTATATCGTTTTAACAGTTTATATACATAAGAAATCACTTGATAATGAGATCATGATCATGGTTTATTTATGTTGATCATTTTTATATAGGTCGAGAGCCCCAGGGCACATGATATGGACCAACACAACCCGAAGAATATGGTTTTTGAAGTGGAGGAACATGGAGGTGTGAATATCGAAGCTGAAGATAATGATCCCATGGAAGATGACGATCATGCACCAGAAAACACAATTGAAGATGATGGTACAAATACATTGATCCATGACACATTTAGTACTGGCACAGCTGATCATGATGATCAGGATGACCTTGATGTTCATGATTTACCTCTTCTTGAGAAGGCATATGAGCCCCTTTACAAAGGCTCCCAAACAACTCTTCTCTCTGTTGTATTGTTGTTGGTGAACTTGAAGGTTATGAATGGTTTATCCAACATAACAATCTCACGTATGTTAAGGTGTGTCATACATGTCATTACAGTTAATAAATGGTGAATCATGTACCATTAATATTCTTTATATTAACACCTCAAACTTTTTTTTTTTGCTGTAGATTGATAGGTGAGTTTTTCTTACCACCATCAAATATTCTACCTCGCTCATACCGAGAATTATCTGCCATTATGAAAGATATTGGAATGGAGTATCAAACAATAGATGCTTGTCCCAATGATTATATTATATATCATAAACAACATGAATTTGAAATAGAATGCCCTGAATGTCATATCAGTAGATATCGAACAGATCAAATAACAAAAAAGGTGCCTCGCAAGGTTCTTCGTTATATTCCCATTATTCCACGTATGCAACGATTATTCAAGTGCACTAGCTTGGCACAATTTATGGATTACCATGCACGCAATAGAAGTCGAGATGACATTATTCGAATGCCTATGGATGGTTCAGCATTTATGGACATAGAGGAAAAGTGGCCACACTTTAAAGAAGAACCTCGTAATCTCAGGCTTTCATTGGCAGCAGACGGTGTCAATCCATTTGGAGAGTTGAGATCTGTTTACTCGGTGTGGCCTATTTTTGTTATCAACAATAATATTCCTCCATGGATGTCAATAAAGAGGGAGCACATAATGTTGGCAATGATTGTTCTAGGTATTTTGTCATTTAATACTCATCTACATTTAATTATGAATATTGCAGTAAAATGGTCATGATAATTATGCAATGTTTTTGTTCATTCCACTAGGCAAGTACCAAGTTAAAGATATGAATGTATATATTGAGCCTCTTATCGATGAGTTGTTGGAGTTATGGAATGGTGTGACCATGTATGACATCTCTAGACCAATAGGACAAAGACAATTTCAATTCCATGCAATGCTTGTATGGACAATACATGATGCCCCAGGGCTAACACATTTTTGTGGTACGTTATAGTGTTCAAGTTGCGCATGATAATTATAATTATAAAAATTAACAGATTTAATAGAATTCTACATTATCTTGTAGGTCTTCAAACAAAGGGAAAATTTGCATGTCTAGTTTGTGGTCCAAAGATGAAATCTCGTCATTCAAAAAGTTTAGGAAAGCAGGTGTTTGATGAGTATAGGCACTTCCTTCACAAAAATCATAAATACCGGAATACTGAAAAACATCTTTTCAATGGGAAAGAAGAGACTACATCAAAGCCACGAAGAATGACTCCTCACTTATGGAAGTTAGAATATAATAGAGTTAATCGTCAAGGTAATGTCATTCCATCTAATGGTTTATGTTTGGAATTTGAATTTTTCTATCATGTTTTTTTTACTGATGATGTAATTGATGATACCGAAGGTCGTCAAGGCATGGATGGCCACCTTCCAAAGGGACTAAAAATTTATCCTAGACAATTCAGTAGGTTTCCTTACTATGAGCAGCTACAAATTGTGCATTTGTTTGATACAATGCATATTGGAAAGAATATAACAGAGACATTATGGAAAATATTGGATGGAAGGCATGACAAAGAAAAAATTATCAAAATTTGTAGTGACATTGTGGAATCCAATCATGCAATGAAAAATGTCATTCAATCAAATAGCAATGGAGATCAGATTAATATAAGTGCCCTTCCTTGGTTATTAACGGAGCAGCAAAGCAATTCTATAAAAGAAGTCATACAAAAAATTCGATTTCCCACAGGATTTGCTGCGAACATAAACAATCTCATATCAAAGAAGAGTGAATTTGGGCCAGGGATGAAAACACATGATTGGCATACCTTCATTAAGGTAATTCGTGTTCTTGTGTATTTACTATATATTTGTATACTACGCATGTACTTTTCATTGTATTATGTTAGAAAACAATGAAAAGATCATTTTATAATTGTTGCAGTACATTCTACCTCTATCTCTCCCAGACCACTTCGACAATAATATCAAGCAAGTCATATATGATCTTGGAAAATACATGAGGTAAGTAGTGATGTTTGTTCAATTTGTTGTATAGATATTATATTTGCGATTTGGTTTACTTGCTATGCAATATATTGTATATTATTTTGTAAAGTCTCGTTTATATATTTTTGCGTCTTCAATCTCTTTTAGGTGGTTGTCATCTAAAGAAATCCACAAGGAAGATATAAAATATTGGAAGAGAAAAATCCCTCATCTAATGTGTGAAATGCAAAAGTGTCTACCTTCAACTTTTTTCAATGCATAAGAACACTACCTCATACACCAAGTTGAGGAGATCGAATTGTGTGGACCTGTACACACTAGGTCAATGTGGATGGTTGAGAGGCACTTGAAATTTTTGAAGGTTTTGGTTCGACAAAGAGCACATCCTGAGGGTTCTATGGTGGAGGGATATATGGTATACCAAACTATGGTGTACATTACTGAATATCTTCCTAAGTTTGCAGCAAAAATCCACGTAGATCGCATTTGGGATCCCAACCCCATTAATAAATTCGAAGGGGAGCACTTGATGGGGAAAGGTAGATTGAAGAAAGTGAGAGGTAATTATAAGATGTTATTGTAGTAAATTAATTCTTCATCTTCTAAATAAATCAGTTGTAAGTGGTCTATTAATTATTTGTACACTTGGTCGGGAGTGGGATGCACTACATTTGTATATTGCAAACAATCTTGATTGGATGACGATGTGGATTGAACGATGTCAACATTCTGGTCGCACATTAACATGGGATGGTGTCGCTTCATTGGTTAAAGAGGCTCATCGTAATGGAGATTCCAATGTTACACAAAGGGAAATTGATTTAGCATATGGTTTAAGAGATCAATAGGTATGTATAATTTTATAAATCACCTGTATGTTTATCAACTCATGATGCAATAATTTTAATATGTTAGACATATTGCAAGTCAAACACCACAAGGCTATGTGCTGCAATGGTCATAAATTTTGCATCAAACAGTTGGATGACACGAAGAAAACTTATGATTCTGGGATAACTGCAGTCTTCGAGGTGACCAATATTTCATCTAGAAACGACATACATCCTCAAGAGTCTCAAAATCGATACTATGGCATTTTGGATGATATACTTGAGTGTGACTTTAATTCCTTCAAATTAGTTCTCTTCATCGTCAAATGGTATAGGCTACGACTGAATAAAAATGATCCTGATAGAACTGTTATCGAACATGATAATGGATTTACAATGGTTAATACAAGGTCATTTGAACAAGTTGGGGATGAGCCCTATGTTCTTCCAAGTCAATGTGAGCAGGTATTTTACTCGGAGGTTCCACATAAATCGGGTTGGTCATTTGTTGTTAGACATGATCCAAGAGGAAGGCCGATAATGTATAATATGATGGAAGAAGAAGATACCGAAGAAGTAGAAGATGATGTAGATGATGATCACAATCGACAGTTAGTCAATGATGTTCCTGACGGAAATGTACACGAAGAAGAAGTTGATGATGATGATGTTGTTGCTGCTGATGGTGATGGTGATGGTGATGGTGATGGTGATGGTGATGGTGATGGTGATGGTGATGGTGATGGTGATGGTGATGGTGATGGTGATGGTGATGGTGATGGTGACGGTGACGGTGATGGTGATGACGATGATGATGACGAACATAATGACGACGCCGACAATGACGACGATGATCATGATCATGATCATGATCATGATGGTCATGATGATGAGTTGGATGAAGAAGAAGATCAATGACATGAATGAAATGTATGAGATGTGATTATTATATTATCTATTTAATATTGATATCTTAATAGAAATTGATTTGACTTATATGGCTACATAAATAATTCATATGTTTTGAATTCTAATGCCATTACTTAATTAATTCATGACGCACCTCTAGCTATGTGATAGATGGTGATTTAAAATACATATGTGATGGATTACATGCTTATGATGATACATGTGACATTTTTTGAACTTTGTGTTTATTTATGGAATGTGGACTACTTATTAGCTATGTGATGGATGGTGATTTATGATACGTATGTTATGGATTACATGTTTATGATGATACATATGTGATTCTTATGATGCTCAATTACATATATGATGATACATATGTGATGCTTATGATGCTTATGATACTGCAGTATTTATTGTTTATCAAATTACAAATGTAATGCTTATGATGCTCAATTGTTGGTGCAGGAACCTAAACCCCTTTGACGAGGATCCTGCACAGTCTCATGGATTGACAGGTATAAGTCAATGCACCTTATAGAAATAATATATTTTAAAAAAATTACAAGAAAAACAAACTTCCTCAGTTTTTCAAACCTCAACATTAGCAGCAAATCTAATACAGTTATCAACACTTGAGGCCCCAGTTGGACTTACTCAAATTCTAATCTCAACATCAACTTTATGGCCGACTTCTTCATCAATATTACCCTCATTTGTAAAATATCTCTCATTACCAACTAACTCTCTCATTTGATGGTGCATAGGTATCACCAAATAGGTATTTGTCAGATGTGTCTTCCTCGAGTGAGGGAAATGCAGGAATAGAAGAGGAAAGTGAGACATGTGGTAGATCTCAAATAGGGAGATCAACTAGAGGTCAAAAGATTAGAAGAAAATTCAATAAACGCATGGAATTTTTTCTTGCTCAAGGGGGGTCATGTTCTTATGATGATGAGACCAAAGGAGACATTGAGGTGCCCTTGAGGTACAAACATCTACTGAAACAATGTGTACCCAAGGAACTTCCTCCAATAAACATTGATTTTTGTGTTAATGAGAGGATATATCGCATAGCACCTTTGTCGTTACATGGTTTGGGCCTATTTTCCATGGACAGCATAAAGGTCTGTTACAACAAAGTTGTTGAATTGATGGAGTTTGTTGGACCTTGTTACAATTATAATGATTGGATGCAGATTGTTCCATATAAAAAAAGTATGCGTAGGTATGCACTGTCAGCCAATTATATACAACAAAAAGATAATGATCAAAGTAAACGAGTGGTTGTATACATTGATGGAAGGCCAAAAGCAACAGGGAATATTGCAGGTTTTATAAATAGTACACGACCTAGGTCAACTAATAAGCAACCCAATTGCATATTTGAGGCATGTGAGAGAAACTGTGTGTTTGTATGTGCGATAAAATCAATAAGTACAAGGGAAGAGTTGCTAATCGATTACAATTTGAATCGTATAGATACAAACAAAGTTACTATCATGGGGGTGGTACGTACTATATATATACCATTTAAGCTAACTTCCAATTAATGAATCCAATAAACCATTGTATTATTAAGTTTTTTTGGTAAGTCTATTGGTTTCATTTCGCTAACGTTTTTATATTTTTTCTTTGTCACAGGGCCACATGGATCCACCACATAGCACAGATAGGGGTGTAGGTCCCAACACTTCTATAGAGCAGGTAAACCTCATTGTAATTGTATAAATTAGATAGAAGCAAACTGTTACATTATGATCTTTTCTTGAGTGTTTTGAGGTAATTTTGATAGTGTTAATTATATTCTTGTCACAGATGGATGTTCGGGATAAGGGAAAGGAACCTGCAGTACCTCAGCACCTCCATAGGGATGTGGGGCACTCGATAGTGTTATGCACTGATGACATCACACTTAGCGCAAACCCTATACAATTTGTACAAAAGAATATTAGAAAAATTAGGCAAGAGATTGTTGATTTGGCAACCATAAGCCCTTAGACTGATGAGATAACAAAGAGGGTGCAACTATTGTTGCGAACAATGGAAAACTTGCAAGTAAGCAGTAATGAAAGCTTTAATCATAACAAAAGTTCAATAATGGTTTATATTTTTTTCTCTTTTATGTCATTAACTAAAATATGTATGTGTTGTTTTTATAGAAATTTATAGGGCCTCATCATCCTGGTGGTGATGATCAGGGTATTGCGGGCAGTTCAAGTGATGACCATGTTCTATATATTAAAACCACTCCTTTGGACTTGTGAACTTGCTTTTTTAATGTTTTACATATTTAATGTATTACTCTTCAGGTGCTGACATGGGTCTGAGGTCGACCCCAACTATATTGCCGACTGCAATATCGGCAACACGTAGCATGCAGACATCGTCTGTTGCATCAGCTCATGTTGACCCGCCCACTGGTGGTAGATCCCTCTTTTTCTCTCTCTTTCGTTATGTGTTTATTACCCTTGAAGTGTTCTTTCTTGGAGGCATTTCATAGTGGATTCATTTACTGTGGCAGGAGATGCACATGAGGATGCACTAGAGGCGAGTACTGGTGATAACATACCATCATGTCCTGGATCTTCCCGTATTGCTAGTACGGGAATGTTGCAGGCCACATTGGTGGTGAGCAAGAAGAATTGATTCCCTTGAAGATACAAAAGGTTCCAGGTACTTTAAAATTATTATTATATATAGTCTAATTGTAATTTACTTACTGATCACTCATTTTGGACTAATGATCCCATGTTTTTTTTGCAAGAAATGATATTTTTTATAAAAATTCTAATGACATTACATTGCAGATATTTGGGGCCATCATACGTAAAAGGTGGAACATCATACGTGAACTAACCCTTATCCACTATTTTGATTTCATATCATTGCTAGAATAGTTTTCCTTTTATCCATTTCTTGAACTATATCAAAGGTAGCTTCAGTTTCTTTCTAAATCTAACAGGTTTGTTTTTGCTTTAAAGGTGGAATGACCAAGAAAAAAAGTTAAAAGATGAACTCACAAACCATATGGTAGGGTTGTTTGGAAATGACACATTTGACAAGACTAAGCTCCTGGAAAAAGCCAGCATATATCTAAAGTATGTGAGGGACCAATACAGGACACATTTAGAGAAGAATGTAAAGTATGAGCGTCCCCCCATGATTCCAGAGAGGGAGTGGAAGGACCTAATTTTGGATGGAAAGGAGAGAATTGAAAGGAAAAAAGGAAATACACCACCAGACGCCAAAAGAAGGTATGTGATACTATTAAGAATGTGAATATGTACTAATTATTCATTATATTTATATAATCTAACATATTTCAATCTTTTCATAGATTGAGTGACACGTCAAAGGCAACCAAGGCAAGACAAGAAAAGCATGGGCAACACAAACTCGACTCTAGTGGTTATATGAAACTTGCTGCACGAATTGTAAGAATCAGTAAATTAAGTATCACATCAAAATATTTATAAATTGTAAACAATTTTTCTTTTATCAAACAATACAAGCAAAATTCACAATACTAAGCAAAAATTCAGGGCTCTGGAATCAATAGAGTGCCCACGGAAGATGACAAGAGAATTGGCTGCCAGCAAGGCTATATAGTCATGGCTGAATGGCTACAAGAATTGAGTGGGCAAACACGAGATTCTGATGCATCTGTCACAATGGTAAATAAGCTAAATGAAAATTATTTCAAATTGAATACTTAACCAATAATCTATTTGATGTTAAGTTTCAACATAAAGTGACTATATTTTTTTAAAATAAGCAAGCAATGATAACACTGCGCGTCACATTGGAATGCAGCATGATAATCGTGGAACAAAACCTGTACATGAAGGTCTGGATGTGCATCCTAGTAGTGGAGGTATTCATTTGCTATTCAAATTTTTTTATGTAATTATTAATATAATTAAACATCTTAAATTGAAAATTAGTGTAGTAATTAATGTAACCTTTATTGTTAATATTTTAGAGCATGTAGTCGGTGGTGACCAAGTGGAGCATGATCTGGGTAGACAACATCAGGAACGTGATGTTCCCTAATCAGGTAAAGAGGACCACTGTTATTCCTTTAAACAAATTTAATTGCAATTGGTGTATTGATTAATGTAATGTTTCGTATTTCAACTCCAGAGGATCTAGAGGGTGTTCAGCATGTCGAGGTTGAGGCTAGACAAAATGATGTGGTCCCATCAGGTAAAGAGTGTAATGGTTGTGTTCTTTAAATTAATGAAATACTTGTAACAATAATAAAAAAATGTTTTGAATTTAACCCAATTCTTTGTTATTGCAGAGGACCCCCCTTTGGTTCAGCATCCTCATCCTTTGTATAGGACTAGGCATACATCAAGAGCACAAGAAGAGGGCAGAACATCCAAAGATGGGGGAAATGATGAAGCAATCGATGTTCTACTTAGTCTTTTCATAGCTTCAAAGAAAAAACAAAGAAAGAAATGATTGTAATCTACCTTATTTGATAATGACTGATTTTTATGTGTTAATGAATGTAATTATGTGCTAATGAATGTTCATGAATGATATGTGTTGATGATTATTGATGAATGTTGCATTTTAATGAAAGTCAATGAATTTTATGTGTTAATGAATGTTATGTGATAATGAATGAATGTTGTATTTTAATAATGGATGAAAGAATGAATGAATGTTAGATGTTAACGGGGAATTTAGAGTGATGTTGGGGGGGGGGGGGGGAGGAGGGGCCAAATGAGCTTCCACCTTCACGTGGTTGGCCCTGTTAAGTAGAGAATATTAAACTATTCTCGAAACAAAGCGAAGCTCAATAAGATAACACACTTTTCAATATTTCATTATGTTGCACAGTTAATCTTATTGAATAATGTACGTATATTGAATCTTAATTGCAGGGTCCAACAAAGCCAACACAAACAACACCATGGTGCAACTACAAAAGTTGTGAATATGCCTCATCATGAATAAAGCCGAATTAGTGCAATCTCTGTAAAATCTCAAATGCTCTATACTTTGGAAGTTTTGAAATTTTTATGATCATATCGGTCCCTACCTAAAAGCTTTTTTCCTTGATTTGTTTGTGATACACATTGAGAGATTTTTGTTTTCCTTTTATTTATGCATGTCTTAACCATTCTCCACATGCTTCCCATTCTTATTTAGATTGTTGTATTTTTACATATGTTGGAATTTGTAGTTCCATGTACATGTTTTCTATGTTCTTTGTAACTGTATGAAAAGGTGTAAAATGTGGGTATAGTCCAAAATCTTGATTACCAACAAGCTATTGTTGTTTAATAGTTTCAGTGTTTGTATTAATTGAAACAGTTTAACCCTTTTAACATGTTTCATAGCAAACCTTCACTTTGTATGCAATCTTATTGTTACAGTTCAATTACTGAGGTGATGTGATTTATCTTGACAATAGAATGTCGGAATTTAATACCATAATCCATGATGAAAACTACCAAAAATGGAAATTTATCCTAGTTCGCAATTACAAAATGTTTTTGTATAGGCCTCTCGAAGATTAAGTACATCAAATTAAGACTTTATAAATTGAGTGTATGTATTAGCAATCTCCCAAATTGTTCAATGGTCTCCAAACCTTGTCAATTTTTTATTTTTATTTTAACTCAAATATGTATGGTATAGGCATATCATTGGTTGTGTGATTTTTTTTTTCCTTAAATGCTTCTACGACCAAAAGAGACAAGTTTTAGATGAAAATGGGGTCTTATGGGCCTTTTTGACACAATGGTAGGTTCTTTAGACCTGAAAATGCCCCAAAAACTAGTCAAGTGCCTTAAGTTACAAACAAATCCTTGTTTGTGAGCATGCTTCTTGATCTCCAATTTTGGTGGAATGAAAGATAATATTGAATTTCTCAAGCCTTTTAGATGCTTCGAAACCACCAAAAAAAAGCTACTTTGATCATTGAAATGTTGTAGTGACTTGGATAAAAAAAGAAAACTAAGTCTAAACTTTAGAAGTTAGTTTTTTCTTGTCAAATTGTTTTCAATTTTCAAATCATCCAAGGATGCAAGAGGAGTATATTTTGTTATGACAAGATAAAAAAAAAAACTTAGAATCTTTTGAAACCATTGAAACACGGGGACCCCTTCCCCACCTCCAAAATCCCTATTTTTTCAGGATGCAATACTTAGGGGAAACATCCCCTTGCCGCACCACTTAGGGACGTCCTAGGGACTCCAAGGAGTCTCTTGACCATCTTGAGGATTCCTATAAGTCTCCCGTGGCCCCCAATTAGAAACTCCAATTCTAAACAAAAATAGTGAAATTATTGTGAAAATGTCATCCGTATTAAAGGTTTGGCAATGCCCCCTAACCTTGATGGGGGCTCTGCCCCAAACCCCCCACAAGGGGCACTACCCATTGACCCCAAACTTCTACCCACCATTCTTATTGTTAATGCAATCGTTTCCATTTTTTTTATGTTGACTAGTTTAAACACTTAGTATGCCAAAGTTTCATCTGCAATTCTTATACTTATTCTTAGTTTGTTCCCAAAGTTCCAAAACTCTACCACCATTGTTAATGTTCAAATTTCAATGCAATCATTGACATATTTTTAATGTTTATTGTAAAATTTACATAGTGTGGCAAAGTTTTATTTATAGTTGTTATAATTATTCTATACACATCCTTTTATAATTAATTTTTTAAGTTGTATATATATTTGCATCCTACCCTGCCCCCTTTGTCATCCCCCTGTCATCCCCAAACTTAAGCCCTTGGTATGTTAAGATATGAAAGCTCACAATAGTTTCATTTGATATGTTAATCGAGGAAAAACCTACAATATATAGCTTCCAAGATTCCAAACCCATGAGGATCATGAAGAGGTAGAAAACCAAAAAAAGCAATTGCTTATCCAAGTTTCCAAATTTGTGACAAGGAAAAAGTAGAATCTCAATCAAAGAAGGAGAATGTGCAACTCATTATCTTATTCTACCTAAGTAAAAATATTGCCTAATTAAGCTTTTTAATAGTGGAATATCACACTTAGGATAAAACATATCCAAGGTAAATAAAATATTACATTGATAGGCTTCTTTGGTTTCTCTAAAAGTGGTGCCTTATGAATTATGTTCTTGGATACTAAAGTTTCCAAATTCTAGGCACTCTTGATAGCTTCTCATAGAGATTGTGATTCGAAGGCTTTAACCAAACCTTTCAATGGTTTCTGTTGATGTGTTTTTTATGCACTATGCAACACAAAATAAAATACTAAGTATTCTATCCTCTCTTGAACAAAATCCTCCCAAGTGCTAAACTACGTGATCAAATGGGATGACTCCAAGATTCCAATAGTCAGGTCTTGACTTTATATTGCAAATAGACTCAATGATTGTGATGTGATGTCTTCTGAAATCACAAGGGGGACTTACGTTGCTTGGGTCAAGACCTATCCATTCTCATGTTTCATGATTGATTTACACTCCATGATTTAGGTCATCCTTGAGCAACATCTCGACTTAGCCAAATTTTGTTTTTTGTACCTAATTCTTTAATTTTGACCCCTTACTAGCATTGCCTTAGGTTTTATTGGAATTCTTGCTTCTCTAGCATGGGCACATTTCTAGGGTTCATTCTCACAAATTGCTCTTGATGAGAAAGCTAGTATCATGACCATGACTTAAACAAAATTTTAACTTAGTCAAATTATCTCCTCCAAACTTCTATGAGTTCATCGACTTCATTCTTCATCATTTGGATGTCTTTTGTCATTGGAAGGTAATTCTTGACCACCATACCTCAATCTTGACCTATGCTACCCTAAAACCCTAGAACCTAGTCATGTTTACAATTGAGAACTTGGTGACTTGATCACTTAATACAGCTTAATCATGCATGTCTCATCTAACTCTGACTCCAACACTTAAGCAAATCAACCCTAGCAACCAAGTACTTTGGGAAATATCTTGCAACTTGACAACATGGGTAATGATGGAGGAATGGAAGGTGAGACCTATAGAGGTGAGAGAGAGAGAGAGGGTGAGAGGAAGAGATAATGACCTGGAGAGGGTAAAGAAAGAGAAGTGGAGAAGGAGAGAAGAAGAGAGGGATGGAGAAAGAGACCTAGAGAGGGGAGAGAGAAGAGAGATAGTAGAGAGGGATAGAGATGAGAGATAGAAGAGAGATACCAATGTCAATCTTTTTCTATAAAAAAAAATTTCCCAGAACTCGGCCTATCGTTGGAATTCCGACTCCACAAGGTAAAATTCCGATAGAGGAGTGTCGTCGGATGCACAGCATCCTCGTCAGAACTCTCCTGGAGGCCATCGTAATTATGACGGCCTCCAGGAGAGTTTACGACGACCTCCAGGAGAGTTCCGATGAGGATGTTGTGCATCCGACGACACTCCTCTGTCAGAATTTTACCCTATGGAGTCAAAATTCCGACGATAGGCCAAGATCGCGACAGTATTCTTTCTGGGTATGAGCATCCATGGCGGCCGTCGGAAAGGTTGGAGGTGAAGTCGGAATTGCGATGACCACAAGGATAGTCGGAACTTCCGACAAAAAGTTTTTGACGGCTTTTTTTGTCGGTAGTGCGACGAAATTTCATCAGAATTCTGACGATTTGCCGTCGAAATTTTGACCTGAATGTACTAGTGAGAAACAATAAGCAACCTACTACTCCTCCAATTATTCCTTCTTCTCTTCCTATTTCTCAACCTATTAAAGTCACTCCTGCTAAGATATCTGTTTGGGATTTGATTCAGACTCCATCTACACATCATGGATTTTTACAACATGCCTTAAATAAGTTAGATGTTCTACCTACTAGGACACCTAATAATATGACTTCTTTGATAGATTATATGAAGGCACCTAAGGCTTAAATTGTGTTATATCAAACTAAACTACCTCCTAAAGAGATTCAAAAAATTTATGATGCTCTTATGATTGTTGTTCTTATTAATGGTAATGTTATAAGATAAACCTTAGTGGACAATGAATCTGGCCTTAATGTTTTTATCATTCATTTGTTGCATAATATCAATGTGGATACATCTTTGATTCAACCTAAGTCTCTTTTTATTCATGGATTTGACAATGTTGCTAGAGAATCCTTAGGTACTATAACCCTGCCTATTAAGGTAAGAATTGTTATTTTACCCACACCTATCCAATTCATGCCCAATAATCTCACTTATAATCTTCTCCTAGGATGACCTTAGATTCATTCTATGCAAGTGGTTCCTTCTACTCTTCATCGTCAAGTCAAATTTATTTATGAAAATGAGATGTATACTTTGCACATTGACACTAATTTACAAGCCTTCTTGCAAACTTCATCTAGTCCCAAATCTCCTTTACATTCTTCTCCTCTTCAAATTGAAACACCATATCCTCTTGAAGATACTTATTCATCCGAAGAGGTAAACTTAGAAGATGATTGGGGGTCCTTAGATTTTACACATTCCTTTGTAGGAGATTATAAAATTCCCCCAATAGAGCCTAAGACTAAAAAGGATGATGATATGGTGGAACTTAAGAAGCAATCAACTTAGTAACAATTGTGTGGCTTCTTCTAATTCTCATACTTCCTCTTCTACTTCATCTACTTATGAAATTGAGACATATGAAGCTTCACCGTCCCTTTCTAATATGGCATCCCTCTATGATCTTGGTTTTCCAATCCTAGCTAAACATGAATATAACGGTAATAGTTGTAGCACAAATGAACAAGGGATCAAATTTCCTATAGAAAACCATCTTCATGGAATATCTTTTGGACTTGGGTATAATCCCTTAAAGCCCAACAAAGCATCTGCAAAACTATCTCTCAATGTTGGCAAAGTTTCTCTCCTTGTTCAACCTAGTTATGAATTAAATTGAGTTGTAACCCTCTATATCACTATAGGGATTTTCTTTTCAAGGAGGAAACAAGAAGCCTAATAGTTTTACACTATCATTAGTGATATGATGAGAAAAATGTATACTTGCTACATCTCGGATGTGTTTAATAGGAGTGGTAATATTTCACTAGGGAAATAAAAGATACTTTATAAAGCCACAAATGGACTATAATCATATAGTTGTAGGTTAAGAGGGTTACCTCTATTAGCGATCAAAAAATATTGGCTTCTTAATTGAGAAATATTCGGGATATGAAATATTTTTCTATTTAGTTGAGAAGAACCACTGGTAGTATAGGCATAAAATGTGTCATTGACTAGACTCTTAAATATGGTGAAGGTTCTCTTCTAGATTTGTTCCTTCTTACTAAAGATAAAGGTAACTTGAAAGATTCAAAATATGTGCCTTTACATGATACTATAGTTTTCATCTTTGGCATGAATGATTAACACAATCTTAAGTCAAGGGACTAGAGTCACCAAGTGCTTGTATGTCAAGTCCAATGACTACACAACTAAGATCAACATTAATTTCCTCCATAGATTTTGTAAGATCATGATCTCTTTTAGCATACACATTATATTTCAAAGTTTCTAGAATATTGTGGACCACTTTATTGGTGTAAAAAGGGGTATTGCCTAATTATTTTCACTATCAAGCCCTCTTCACACCTTATCATTTAAGTTTACTTAGGGTACACTTGTTCTCATGTTAAGTTTACTTAGAGAACTAAAAATATTTCTAGGAGTCGTGCAATCATATCCTATCTTGTCACTTTATGTCTCATATCATAATATTAAGACACTTGTCATAATCTTATGATCTCCTTTGTCTCACCTAGGCTTATATAACCAAGGGGTTCCCTTTCTAATCTGAATCCATCCTCATTGTATATCTGTATTCATTGAAAGGATTATAGTTCATTCTTGTCATATGGATCTTTTGATTTCATTGTGTTTTTCATTAGGTTGCTAGATCTTGGGTAGCTATCTCCATAAAAAAATATTACATGGTATTAGAGCAAGTTGGATGCCTTTGCAAGTAGTCCTTTTGAGGGGTCTTGAGTGCACATCTTGGTAAATATTAAAAATTTGAGTATGCTCTTCTCTTGCATTGTATGAGAATTTTGAGAATCAAAACAACTTGATAGAAATACCAGATTCCAGGGGGTCCTCTTTGTGTCTTTGTATTGCAATTAAAAATTGAAGCTTGTTGATGCAAATTTGAGCTTAACATTGAGGTTAAATGGTGCAAGAAATTTTGTTTTTGTTTTTATTTTATCCAAATCAGGCATCTGACACTATATCTACAAGGGTTTGAAGCTAGGAGGCGGTTGCCAGATCCATAATGTAGCTACAATTTTTAAGCATTTTGAGTCAAATTTGACCTTGCCATCATACCTAGAAGACCCAATATTGATTGTCAATTCATCAAAATTGAACATTTTTGCTTAGGTCCATCAGAGAATTTGTTTCCCTCCTCAGCCATACATATCACTAGGTAATTTTTCAAGATTTTGTTGGTGTCATACTAGCATGCAAGTGTCCACATAGATAAAGTCACTAAAAACCAAAGAAACAAAAATCTTCAAGTCATAGGTAGTGTTAACCTATGTATTGTGTAAAGTCATCAAGTATGAGAAATACCTCTTCCGCCATGTGGTTACTCTTGATTAGCCTAAAATGCTCCCACTTCACCTAGCACAATAGGTGGGAATATTCTATAGGAAAAGGCATATTCCTCTATTGTTGTAAATATTCTTATGAATATTCTAATATTTTTAGTAGATTCTATTCATCAAGTAAATAATAGTCTAGCACATATATAGATTCTGGTTGTTGAGATTCTATTCAAGAATATTTTGGCAAGAGGGAGAATATGTCATTAGATCTCCTATGTTGATGCCAACATGACATCAAGTTGACATCAACGGGTTGGCCCTCTTTTTCCCCCCTTCTCCATTTGAATTTTGGTTTTGGCAAGCAATTTTCAACTACTTATAACTTGGGCTCAAGACCTCCAATTTTTAAGTTTTTTTTTAATTTATTTATTTATGGTAGAATTTTATGCTCTTTGTATTGGTGTATTCTATTCAAGAGTATTTTGGAAAGAGGGGGAATATGTCATTAGATCTTTTGTGTTGATGTCAACATGAAATTAAGTTGACATCAACAGGTCGACCCTCTTTTTTCCCCTTATCCATTTGAATTTTGGTTTTGGCAAGCAATTTTCAACTACTTATAAATTGGGCTCAGGACCTCTAATTTTTTAGATTTTTTTTAATTTATGGTAGAATTTTATGCTCTTTGTATTGGTTTATAAATATTTTTAGTTTGTTGTCAATATTTTCTAAAAATTAAAAATTGTCATAGATGTTGCTAAGCAGTTCTCATTTTGAGAACTTCTAAAGCTTTGTTCTCGCTCCTACAGTGACATTTTTGGGTGTCATTTTTTTCTAAAAGTGCATGATTTTTCATTTACTTTGTAGTGGTTTGATCGAATTGATCTCATTCTATGTAAAAACTATAGTTTGAGCTTGTGGCCAAATTTAGTAATCTTTATGTACCAAGATCAAGACCACTTCGTTGTTTTTGGTAAATGGCATTTGTAATCACACTAATCATAAAATGACAAGATTCTATATTGTTGGGTGCATTATTTCATTGAATAATTTGGCGGGGGGGCTAATCATTGGGCCTTCACTTAGTGAACCTGGGTTATAGCACGTGCATTCATGGCATACTAAATAATCTCCCTATTTTCAAAAAATATTGCCCTAAACTCCTTTTTTGTTACCCCCTCCCAATACACAACATGAATTAAAAGCCCCCCCATTTCCACCAAATATTGTATTTTTTAATAGCCCGAATTAAAAAGCCCCCTATTTTCACTGATAGGCAATATATTGTACTCTCATTTTTCGGATATCAAACCCCCCAATATGAATGCACGTGGTTTAATATTACCTATCCAGTGAAGCCCCCATGGGGGTAATATTATGATCAATTCATATGCATATTGATCTCAATTTTCATCTTTTAAGGAGGTATCGAGGGTTTTTCTATTCATCATTCTATAGTAATTTTGAAAAAGAACAATTATGAATATTAGAGAAAAGGGATCTTGACACATATCGGGTGGCTTAAGCTTTTGCCTTATCTTTATGGACTCCATCCTAAACTAGACACACCTCAAAAGAAATTAATTTGGGTCAATAAAAATGGTCTTATAATAGGATTGATGGCTACAACTTTAGGTTTTACATTCCTATGGAGATCTCAAAAATTGAGTGCCCACACACACCTTGGACTAAGATTTGAGATATCTATGGATACCCTCATATCTCTCCATTCCTTGATACAAACTACCTCATTGCTCTTTATGATGCAGATAATATAGCCTATGATGATGAGATAATTTAGAGCTATAATATAGTGAATATCTTGAATGTCCAATTGACAATGATAATCATCTTCTTACTTCTCCTTCTCCTATTGAGATCACGTATATTATTGCTCTTGATAATGCTTGGGTTTCTAAATCCATGGCTTCTTATAATTTAGTGCAAAATGATATACATTGTCTTCCATATTCAATGACTTGGGATGAGTGCTCGACATAAATTACAGGTTTTTTTAGCAAGTCTTATCTTGCAAATTTAGGATATATCATTCATGACACTCATATTCTATTTTATGGAGATTATTCTTCTTCAATTGTTATGAAGGAATACTCTGACCCTCTTTTTCATTCTCTATATGATCATTCCTCACATTTTGACATGAGTGTGGATACTTTAGAACAACATTTTGAGGAGGCTTCTTTATCTTAAGAGGAGAATTGAATCTTTGGATCTTGTTCTTCATTCATCCTAACTAGATCTTGGATTGAAATAGAATGTCTATTTTGGAAGGAGAAACTTACAACATTGATATTTGGACGCTTAATCTATCTTAATATTTATCCTTATATATTCCTTTTAGGATTGAGAAGACTTCTTACACACACCTTTGGTTTTATTTCATCCTAAGGGGAGGAACATTTTTTTATGTTTTTGGAGCATCTTCTACATCTAGTTTTGAGAATCTGCAATTGATACATATTCTACATAGAGGGGGACTACATGGTCTCTCTTCTTCTCTCTTATGGGGAGACTTTTTTCTTATATGAGATTTTTTCTTTCTTATTCTTATTTCAGAAAATTTTTCTTATATTTTCTCTATTTTGGGGAGGATTTTTACCCTACGGAGTTTTCTCCATTTGTGAGAAACTGCATTGCATTTGTACATGGATGGCCTAACATGACTTAGTAGATAGGACCCATCATTTGCATCCTTGGATCTTTAAATATTCCCCCTAAGTTACACTTAAGGGGCTCTTGGTGTGAAAAGGGGTATTATGTAACCATTTTAACTATTAGGTCATCTTCATACATTACCATTTAACTTAGGGTACACTTGTTCTCATATTAAGTTTTCTTACGAAACTAGGAATCTTTCTAGGAGTCATGCAATCTTATCATATGTTGTCACTTTATGTCTTATATCATGAGATTATGACACTTTTCTCGATATTATGGTATTGTATGCCTCACATTGGCCTACATAACCAAGGGGTTCCCTTTGTAATCTCAATTCAATCTCATTTTATATTTACATTCATTACATTCATTTATAGGAATACAAATTAATCTTGTCATATTGATCTTCTCATTTCATTTATCTTTCCATTAGGCATCTAGATCTTGAGTGGATATCTCCATAGCCAAACCTAACACACCTAAAAAACATTCTCATTATTCTAACATCATCTTACATGTGCTCTTGCAACTATTGAAGATATACATTGTGATTAAAAAAAATGTTGCTTTCAATCTTGGTGTTTTAGGTGAATTTGTTCTAGTTGTCATCTTAGTTTCTTTATTACTACTATTTCTTGTAATATTTCCTATGTTCATAGCACTATTGTTGGCACCTTGAGATATCCTTTACCTCTCTATCTTCATCCACTCACACTAGGGTGTTTCTCCCCATATATTAGAGAATTAAAACACTTGCACATTATTATTGCATCATTTCTTTTAAATTCTAGATATCCATCAAATTTAAAAAGAACACACTATTAAATTTCTCCTTATTTCATTGATTGCATGTGGGGTTTGAAGACAAAATTAGAGTTCTAACTATTTTGGTAGGCTCCTTTATAGTCACTCCCTTTCTCTCCATCTCAACTAACATGTTATCTTAAGGAGCTAAGAACTCATGGATATTTTAATTCATTTTCCTATTTGATCACTTGAACATAAAGTTTAAAATATATTCTCACAATTCTATGTCTTTTTGTATATTTCTAGATTACCTTGTCATGCATCTTCACTTTCTAGTGTGTAATACATACCATAATCTATAGACACTTTATTTTTTTCCTTCTTGGGTCAATAACATTACAGCTATTTGAAGTAGTTTTCAAGTTCTTTGTAATTTTCCATTCATTATTTTATAGCTAATTTTCTATATTTCATTTTTTATATTTCGAGTGTTTCTATTTTTCATTCCTACCTCAATTAATCTAATATGATTTTAACATAGCTTAACCTTTAAATTACACCATTAAATAACACTTGCATTTGCACACTAGTACATATATATGAAAAATAAAGTATAAGTATTGAAAAACATTTGTCCTTTGATATGTGAAAGTATGATGAAAGATTAGGGCCAAAGTTTCATCATCATTGATCTAACAAGATGTATAATCATTATTATTCATGGAGAAAAATGAAGTAAAATCCTCTAACATATATGGGAATACAAGCATAAGGTCTATAAATGATGAAATAATATCCAAACATGCTACAATTTTATGCATGGGACATATAGGATTGTCTATATCATTAGAGGTACAAATATAAACAACGAGAATCAATAAAGTGTGAAAAATAGCATGTAATTCATGATGTATACATGAAAGGAGCCCCAAAATAAATACAAGAATCCATGATAAAAAAAAATATAACAACAAAGCTCAATTGGAGGGTATATGCAAGTAAGTAGTGAATATAGATCAAACAATGAAAGTCTGAAACCCTATTCAAATCTAAAAATATTAGATTTAAAAACCTGAAAGAAATAAGGTTAAAAACCTAAAAGGGTTTGATGTCATGTTCACCAAAATGTAAATAAATAAAAATAAGTTTGATGAATATAACAAGCAGTATAATCCAATTAATCTAATTTAGAGTTGTGGTAGATCTTGAGATAAAATTAGAAAACAAAAAATTAAGAGGAACACAAGTACTTAGTTGATTTTGGTGGTTGATATATAATTGCACACCATTTTGATAACTTTTGAACCATATCTCATTCATCACTTATTCTAGGATGCATTAGAAGTAAAATAATAAAAATTTAGACAATCATTATCATAATTACAACTAATTTTAAATGAGCTAGATCAAATTTGTGAGCATATATCTAAACCTTATGTGTAGATTTGAATAGTGTGTGAAGAATTGATTTAGACTAAATTTCTTAGTCTTAATTATTGTCATTTGTTTTAGCTAATTGAATTTATTTAGGAACACCTTTGAGGAGTTTGTTATACAAGGATGAGTTCTAGTCTAGTCAAACCTAGACAAGATGTTTATTTAAGGACTTTTGGAAAAGATTGAAGATATTGGGTGGTCTATAAATTATGGTAGTCTAGATGTTTATGTAAGTAGATAATGCAATTTGGATGCTTTGATAACACCATTTGAATGATTATGCAATTAGGAATGAGAACTAATCATGATGCATAAATGAATTAGGGTTAATCCTTAAATACAATTCTAAACATGAAAAGTGAAATGTTTCACACTCCAAGTCATCACATGACAACTAACTAGAAGGGAGGGAAAATATTCAAACTTGAATTCGGCTCTTATAAAATTGAAGTTCACTTTTACAAATTGAGCAACTAACCTAGGTCAATCCTACAAATTGAGGATCTAAACTTAAGTAGAATGTGAACAAATTGAGGGTCTAGACTAGGACCGGTACTTGGAATGAGTGCATATAAGATCAAGTTAAATGGTAAATTTTATTAAAAATTACATCACTTGAATATTTTTCATTGTAAAAGGACAATTGGATCAAAGTGAGCTCAAAATGAAGGAGAATTTAGTGCAAGGTATGTGATTTTCACCATTACAAAGTTAAATAAAACATTTAAAAGTTGTATGCATCACAAAATTGTCACACCCTAAAATTGTGTGCAATATATTAAACATGTAAAAATTATTTATTTTATAATAATAAAAATTATCATTACTTTTACATATTAGTCGATGCCTTAGGTTGTGTTTTGATTAAGGTGGGTTGGCTAACATTTCTCAAAGGGTGTTGCTAACAAAATTTACCACCCTTATTTAAGCAAGGAGTCCTAGGAATTTTTTGAATTATTTTTTGGTAAGAAGTAGTAAAATTTAAATAGAAAATTACAACCAACACAAGCATATGAAATCACAATTAAAAATTATGTCAAGCTACCATGTATATATATAAGACTTAGGGTGGTGTAGGAAACTTTTAGTCCCTTTCCCTAATATTAGCCTAATGTTTGTGACTATATATGTGGAGCTCCTATTTTCCAAGGAAAAAACATTTAAATTTCTAGTCACAATTTTTAAATTTCTTATCGTGAAGCAAGTGAATTATATCCTTAGGCAATTATCTGATTGAGGCATGCTACCTGAATTTTATAAGGGGGTTGTTAAGGAAATTTTGGATTTTTTATAACCAAGTGATTTCATGGATTTAATAGTAGGACTTAAGTTGAAAAGTTTAGTTGAATTTTTTAGGAAGCTAGTGGTCTCATGGATTTTATAACACTAGCTTTAATGATAATTGAGAGAAAGAGTGATTGGTGTAGAGCTTTCTTGAAGTGGAAAAAAAATCCTAGGATTTTTTTAGCAATTTTCTCTTGCCAATCCTCACGACAGGTAGAGCGGGTTGTCATAGAATTCATGAGGTTGAAGACAAAGGCAAGGAAAGTGAGAGGCAAATAGGAATGAAAGCGAACAATGAAGGAAGTTGGTCCTTTGGTGTAAGGGCAGCACAAATAAGTTTTATAGCATAAGGGTTCACCCAAGGGCCTATGTGGAAATGGATTTAAACAACCAATCGCTTGAAAACATCAAACTAATTAAGCAAGGGTTTGAGTTTTTCGAGCCCATAATTTATTTAAATAAGCCTAATGCATGTTTTTTTGCTAACAAGATGGACACTTGATAAGAGATTATCTTGCTAGGAAAAATAGATATAACCAAGTTCACATGATATTCTCACTTAATACACAAAATCAACTACATTTTTCTCAACATGTTGGTATGCCTAGTGCAATACCTCAATTTAAATAGCAAGACAATGTTACTTCATAGAAAAATAATGATGATAAATTCCATTCCTATAAAGATGCTATTATGATACCCAAAAGGGAAAGTCATCTTCTAAAAATTGTAACCCACCTTCAACCTGGCCTAATGCAAGGAATATAGATAGTGCTTCTCCATCACCTTCTCCAAGATAAGTTTCCTTATCTTTTTCCATAATACATAGGTCTAGGTCTCCTATCTCTAATGTTAAGGAACCAAGGCATTCTGTTCAATCCGTTATGTTTTCTAGCAACCCTAAAAGCTTGGTGGTAGTGAGGCTCTATCCAGGTTGATTTTGAAGTCAAAATAACTCGTGTAGCTAGTCACATAGAATTCCAAGGGTCTTTGATGGTTATAAGAGTCAAAATAAAATCAATTGCACACACATAAGCAAAAGAAGATCAACATTTCTAGAATCGATGGAGAAGTTTTATGCACCTCCATTCATAAATCTTGGTTACATAGTGTGTTAGGTTGGATGGTCTAAGTCTTTTGAGAATGGATTGAACTCCTGTCTCTGAAATGTTTCGCACCTTTAATCCAATTAGTGCATTTCAAAATTTACAACACACACACTCATCCTTGTTAGAATAGGAACTACATTCTTGTAATGCATCTTGCATTAGCATAACTCATATCAAAAAATAATTGTATCCATATGCATCATTAGGATACCATCATAGGTCTGCACTTGGGGGCATAACTGAAAAAACCCTAAAAATCAAATAAAGTCCTAAAAAAAATTCAAAAAAAATCAGATAAAGTCCTAAAAAAATTCTAAAAAATCAGATAAAGACCTAAAAAAAATTTTAAAATTAGATAAAGACTTGAAAAAATCCTAAAAATCAGATAAAGTCCTGAAAAAACCCTAAAAATCAGATAAAGTCCTGAAAAAATTCTACAAAAAATCAAATAAAGTCCTAAAAAAATTCTACAAAAATTAGATAAAGTCTTGAAAAACATCAAACAAAAACAATCAGATAAAGTCTTGAAAAAATCAACACAAAAAAAAAACATGAAATATCAAAAATCAATCAAAAACAAACTAAAAATCCAAGAACATCAAAAACTTGCAATAAATTGTCTCACAAGAATCAAACACCCTAGTAGATATCTAGCAAACACTTCACATGAAGTTAAACAAAGGATACAACTATCTTATCAAATCATTTGCAATCAAGTTGATCAATTGTCTAATCTATCGAATCACTATCAAAATATATATGTGATCAACATCTTGTCTTAAACAGAATCGATACACTCAAAACCAGACAGGTCAGTCTTAAACAGGGTCCAAAACTTCTGAAACCAGACATTATCAAAATAACATCAAACATATCAAAGCAAAGGCAAAATCAGTCCAACTGCTAAGTTTTGTCTATTTTGGTTGACTCTTTTTATCAAATTGGCAAAGATCATTGCTTTTAGCTAATCAAGGATGTCCAAAAAGTGACTAGAGGAGCCATGATGGGCATGATCCTTTTCTTTGTTTGTTGTTTGTGGTTTGAACCAATGAAGTTCTGGGTCAATTGCTCTAGTGAGTGTTTGTGATAGGAGCATTCAACATGTGAATGCCAGACATACCTTGACCCCTATTGTAATTCCCAGAATGGAGGTTTCATTTCTTGTCTACTACGTATTTGTTTTTTTGCAATGAGATATCTATACATCTTGGTTCCTCATAGCCTGGTGTAATAAGCTCCATTGTTACATAATAAGGCTCAATGATAATAATGTATTGCACTACAAATAAAGCAATGAAGACTTTCTCATCAAAATTCTATCAAATCATTTTTATTATATCTAAATCTGGAATAAACAACAATTGATTCAACTAATTGATCATTTCATATCTATTCTACGTCTAACAACTAACAATTCTTCCAAATTCACAATTTTCAACACCTATTTTGATACACAAAAATAAACATCATCACATCATCACATTACATTTTCATACATATCATTTCATAGTGTTAGTCCATTGCATTATAATAAGAATTTCATCAACCATTATACATCGCAAAATAAAGGTACATCACATCACTGCATGATACCACATTCACATTGCATTCATCATCACAATAGCATAAAACACAATAAAGAAACATTAGACCATGAAGTTCATCATCAAACAGCTCATCAAGAATGCATATCATAAAACATATATCATACAAAAATGTGTCAAAATACATCGTATCTACAACATCAACATCAATATCAAATCTCTCAACCTATGTTGCCTCTATCAGTAGGGGCATCTTGCCTAACTTCAGTCTATCTTGACGGTGCCCTAGGTAGACCCATCACTCCTCCACTGCTAGTCTGTCGAGAGGTAGATAGAATCGATCTTCTCCCCATAAAAGCACTAAAACTAGGCTCCCTTTGACCCTCAAGGATAGCTCTCTCATAAGCCTGTCGATAATAAATAGTCTCCTATGCAGCAGCAAAATATCTATCTACCTGGCTACGTGCCTCTGTCACCAGCCCAAATAACTGATCATATGCATCCATGGTGATCTAAGCTCTCCTAACTGCCTCATCCCTCTCCCTTTGTAGTAAATCTCTCTCACCAGCCATCTAATCCCTCTCTGTAGTCAACTCCTCCATCACTTGCTGATACTGATCTCTATCGTCCATCCACTACTGCCACAAAGTAGCGACCAGGTCCTCTAAACACCTAACCCGATCTCTCAATCCCTCCTCATCTCCTCTCTCTGCACTTCAAGACTTTGTAGCCTGGGGCATCTCCACATCATGTCCATCATCCTCACCCTCATCCCCATCACTGATCGTTGAGCCTGATCCTAACTCATCGCCTTCATCAGAACTGCTCATAGATGCAGTCTCTCTGCTAATATCAACATCCTCCTCTCCACTATCCACCTGCTCTGCAACTGCTTCTATCAGATCTATACCACCTCCACATCTACCTCCTCCATCTCTCCCCCCACCTCTCCCTCTCCCCCTAGGACCCTTGCTATGTCTAATCTACTGAGCACCAATCGGAACTGTCGAATCTGTCAAAGGTATAGGCCTATGTTGTATCCACCATACACTATACTATGTTGTGGACCCTGTATCCGCTACATCAACACGCCATCCCCATAGAACAAGAGCAAGAGCATCAAACTTAGCAATAGAAACATGAGGTTGCATGCAAGCACCCCAATCACCAACCTCTCGAGTAGTGAGAGATAAATAAGTTGTCACATCCGAAATATCCTATATCTCCCTGAATTGTCTGAGTATGCAGCCAAGAAGATGCATGTCAATAACCCTGTGACCACCCACGTCTTGACTAATAAGATATCTCTATTGTCGACAAAAAGGAAGATGTTGGGCATCATCAGTCCAACCGGGGCAAGTAAGATAAGGTCTCCATGAGAAATACTATAAGATATCAATCTAATGATGCCAATACAAGATGTTACCCAATGCCCTATGTCTCACACCAATAGTGTACCCGAAACAATATGGTTGATCTGGATCTAAATCAATATGTAATGCAGGATGAAAGATAGCTATGTGCTCCCAAGCCCATGTCTGGAGCAAAGTAATGCCACATCCAACTGAATTCTACTACAAGTAAACAATCCCATGTATCTAATGATACAAAGTGGCAAGAAGACAAGGACCCCAAGCAAACACATGTCTATCAATAATCATATCATGTATGACTCATCCCCATCCAACATGAAAACCATGGGTACATCTATCAGGAATCAATAATCCAGCAACAATGCAAGCAAGAACAATGGTGAGATCATCATAATCAAAATCATCCCAATGAATCTTGTAACGACCACAAATATGTAGATCCTACTCGTCACACTCGAACAATGTACACAAAACAGAAGCACCATCATGACGATCAAAAGTAACTCATGTACCAAATATCAAAATGTGTAAGATATGCCACACATCCTCAAGTGTGATGGACGCCTCACCTGTCGGTAGATAAAAAGAACATGTCTCTATACGCCACCGCTCAATCAAAGTAGTAATCATGGCCCTGTTGGCCTAACCTCGGGCAATTGTGCTATGTAATACAATCCAACCTGTCGTAACAAAGTGGTATCCTCTGGATCCAACTTATGACATTGATCAAGACCATCTGGCCTTGTCTTTCTAGAAAGCAGTACTGGATAATGCGCCTGCATTTGGATAACATAAAAATGAATCAGTTACATCATCAAATTATCAAGATGCATAAGAAAAAATTGCCTTTACTATAAAATGTGGCATACTTGTATCTATTGCGAAGTAAAATTATCAATTGTGTAAAGATTTTATCAAGTGTGAATTACTATTAGCAAATGTGAAACACAATTATCAATTGTGAAGAAAAACTTGCAAATGTGAATCAAGAGAAGCAAGTGTGATGTAAAACATCAATTGTGGTACATTAGCATCAATTGCGGCAAAATCGACAATCAAATGCGAAATTCATGAAAAAGTACATATCATCAAACAATTGAAAATTTTGAAAAAATAGGCATAAATGAGCAAAAAATAATGCAACTCACCATGCCACCAGTGTCGGGAGGTCTCTGATAAGACTGTACTCACTCAGATAAATGCAGCCTCGCTCTATGACCTACCATTTTTCTCCAAGGACGCCAAAACCTTTAATATCTTTAAGGACTTCTTGCAAAACAAAATAGTGCAAATGAGCTCAAATCAATACCAATCTTCAATTTATAAGCTCAAAATTAGGGTTTTTCTTAACATAATGCCAATGGACCCCTCCAACTTTAACGCAGTTGTAGACATAGCAAACGAGATTGAAACTATTTCAAACTTCATATTATCACTATCCAACACATTTCCGAAAAACTGGTCTTCATTCCACAATTTTCCGAGCACTTTTTCTGAGGGGGCATATTTATACCCTAAGTGTCACTAAAGCATACTGGGGCAGTTTTCTTTTCGTTTTCTTTGAAACAACGTTGTTCCGACATTGTCTCAAAGAGGGGCAAATGTAGACACCTAAAAATGTCTCATTAATTCTACACTAATTATTTGTCTATTTGATTAAGTAATTCTTTAATTATTTGATTAAACTAACTATTTCTTCTAAGCATCACCCTTCAACACTTCTAATTATTCTATTTCTATTCTCAAATCATTTTAATCGATTAACCATATCTCAATTATTAATTAAATATCAATTATTTAATTAATTATGATTTATTCCTTAGTTAAATAATCTTTATTATTTAATTAATTCTATTTCCTAAGTTTAAATAATTTTATTTAAATTATTTAAATTAATTGATTAAATTCCTCCAAATCCCCAAATTATAATTCCAAATTAATTCCATCTAATTTCATTTCACATTTTCCCCAAATTCGAATTTCATATCATTTCTTCCAAAATTCACATTTCACCAAATCTAAATTTCAGTTAATTTCATGTGCATTTTAGCATTCGAATGACCAAATTCAAATCCAAATTGAAAATGAAAATCAAATTCAATTTCAAATTCCTACAACACATGCTAAAATCAGAACTGATTGATCAAATCAGTTGTCTAATCAATTAACTTAATTAACTCATCAATCATCTCTTTTAACTCAAAATTAGCTTTTTATGACTAATCCATCTATTCAACCTTCTAATCCATCTATTCAGTCATCTCCCTAGTCTATTCAGTTTACTGATCAATCAAATGAGTTTACTAGCCAATCTATTGAGTTCACTCTCCAATCAATCTTGTTAACAGATCAATCTATTGAGTTAACAAATCAATCATGGCTAGTTCATTGATCAATCGTTTTTAGTTATCTATCAATCAACACTTGAGTTCTATTTCTCACCCCCTTTGTGTTGAAAATCAATAAATTAAACATCATTTTCATCAATTCGATCTAGCTTTTTTAGAATCATTGTCTTCAATGTATTTGTATGCAGGAAATTGGTGCAATACCTGAGAGCCACCAACCACTCAAATTGGAGAAGCACAATGGAAGCAAAGATGCAGAATGAGGGAGTTCTTATTTGAATTCATTCCTTATTTCGTATTGATTTTCATTGATTATGTTTGTTTGTTTGTTAATTAGTTGAGAACTGGTGATTCATTCTTACTTGCTAATTAGCTTAATAAAACATGACATTCGAGCATAGAAACAATGGTGAACCTGACGTGAATCATGCTAACTTTTTTTTTTGTTTTAAATGACTTTGCAGATCCGTTCATGGTGAACAAGATCCAGATTTCGCACTTGATCACGCAAAAATTTACAATTGCTAGTATTGCACCACAATTGCTAGTATAATACATTTCAATTGATCAGACATCATACTGCAATTGCAAAAGTGTCTCGCAATTGACATAAAGGGTTACAAAATCAAATTGTCTTGTGTTGTTTCTTCATTATCTAGTCTTGCGCATCTAACCCAGAAATTTCATCAAATTCTGGAAATTTCAATTTCTGCATATAAGATGTATTTAATCCAATGGTAGGAAAGGTGACTTTTAGAATTTCAAGTGCAAGGAAGGTAAAACAGCATAGGAGACAACAAAGGAAATATCAAAGGCTCTTAAAGGCAGAAAGGGAGCTCTATGAAATCGAAGAAAAATATGAGATTGATCAATATCACATAAACATCCACCGTTTCTTAACCAAGTACAAATTTTACGATGAGATTGATGTGATGGCTCATGTGGTGTGGGACAATATCATTGCTAAATAACCCTTCTATCTTCTATCTTTTTTTGCTATTTTTTAAAATTCAAATATTCAAAAAAAAAAAAATTACTATGAGCAATTGATCTTATATCAATTTACAATTGAGCAGTCATCACATTGCAATTGCCTAAACAATAATTTACAATTGATGATACATCAATTTGCATATGATTTGATATCAATTCGCATTTGCTCTGTACTTAATTCACAATTGTTAGATTAAGTTTTTCCTTTTCTGTCTTGTTTCAGTTTTGGTTTTTATCAGAATATCTTTTTGTCTGTAAAAAGACAGAATTCTGTAATTGGAAAATTAGACTAGATAGCCCACCATGTGCTTACTAAAATCATTTTCTACAGGGGTATCTTAGAAACACTTCAATTTGGTGCAAGTGAAATAAATCCACAAACAACATGTTTTCTTTCACAAATTGCTATGAAGGTTAAAAATGAACACCATGTCTATGTGGAGCAACATCTCCACTTAGAATAGAAAATCAATGCAATGGAAGGATAAAAGAAATTTTGTTTTTCGTGTCTTTGAAGGGATAGGTATTATGTTATCCCCTTCAATGGGTGATCAGAAAACCAGACTCTCTTCTTTCATGTTTTCATTTATTTCTTACAATTAAATCCTTTAGAAGGCTTGCCCTCCCGAGTTTCCCTTTGGGCACCATTAAGGTCGGTGAGAGGGGAATGACCTAAGTGGCAACGACTAAAACCAAGTAATCCATGCCACTATAAATAAATGCGTATGTGATGAAAATCATATGCGACGAGTGTTACATGTTGTCACAACAACGTTATGCCTCCCTCAATGCCTATATGGTGTGTTAAAATTTGTAGAGTGTAACCTCTATAGACTGGGAGACCTCCCTCAATGGAGTATAAAACGCTACTGATTGTGACCACTCAAATGGAACCCTTTCTAAACACTGTAGAAATTAGAAGCCAAACTAAGTCAATACTAGACACTTGTTTTATCATGGTGCAAGGGTGGGGAAGAATCTGCCCCCAAGACACTCATCATATATCTCCCAGGATAACAGACCAATTGAGGAGCAATCTTCTTTGGTCTATTTTTTGAAAAAAGGCAAAAAATGGGTGCACCCTAGGGTGTGACAGATTTGTTTGAGTTGACAGAGTATCAAGATGTGGGTTGTGATAATACTTATGACCTTTTGACCTTAGGAGAGTCTGTCTGATGTGATATCGAATTGCCCCAATACAACAAGAACAAAATGAGATCTTGAGAAAGATCCCAACATTCATGGAAATTTGAAAAAAATCCTTAAACAAATGTTCTTTTCATGGTTTTGTTCTTTTAATGTGACTACTGTTTCCTTTGCTACACTTTGACAAATTCAAAAAATTATAAGAAACAAATCACAACCTCAACAAAGTCAAAGTTTCAGTGTTCGACAAGATCAAACAAAACTTCAACAAAGTTAAGTGTCAACATTAACACCAACATCAGATCCAAACCTTTTGCACAAATTTAAAGATGATGTACATGTTACTTTCAAGTGATCTTAGGTCCTAGGCATTCAATTCATGTAGAAGTACCATTAGAATCATCACACAAAGTCCTAGCACAAGTCATTTCACCAAATTGTCTTTCACTCACTTAAGATTTAGTGTTGCATTAGAGTATAGGAATCATACCTAAGTCCATGGGTATCAAAGGAGATGGACAATTCCCATTTGAACAACCCAATCTTGGGCCAAGCAATGACCAATTACAAATAATTGATGGTTTAGATAACCTCGTTTGGGAAGTAAGAGTCAATCGTGCCCAATATGACATAGTTGAGGTCGTCATAAATGATGAAATTCGGAAGTCCATTCGTCTTGATGAGAAACTAAAGAAAAAGATACAAAGAGTAGCTCAAAAAGAAGCCATTAGACAATTAGTAGAAAAGACCATAGCAACATTTCTCAAACCATGTTAAAAGAGAAAGGTGTCAATCATTTTTAGGTGTCAATCATTTTAGGTTTCAATCATTTCTAGGGTCTGCATTGTCTGCATAGTAGTCTTCAACATATGGGTCTAAAAGGAAATGATAAATTCCCATTTGAACAACCCAATCTTGGGCCAAACAACGTTCAATTAGAAATTATTGACGGTTTGAATATCCTTGCTGGGGAATTAATAGTTGATCAAGACCAACACAACACAGTCCAAGCTGTCATAGATGATGAAGTTTGGAAGTCAGTACAAATAGACATAGACCTCGAAAATTGAATCAAACAAGAGGCATAATTTAAAGCTTTTTGGCAATACGCTAAAAATCTTGTGTTTGAATTTCAGAATCCTCGATAGCAAGTCATCATTCATAGATTACATTATTTGCACTTTAGTCTTAAGGAAGTCATAGAAACATATTTAGTTGCATTTAATTGAGCCTTGCATACACATCTTAGAGAGTCAAGATCACTTCGAAACAATATTCATGCCATTAATGTGTGCTCAAAAGGAAAAACACCAAATAGATCCTAACAATGATCCCTTGGTTAACCCAACATGGAATATGGATCTATCCACACAACAACAAACACAGGGTTGCACACCCACAACATTGTCAACAAGCACAAACAGGATGCCTTCCATTGATGAAATAAAACATAATTTGACAAAAGAAGAATTGGAAGTAGCCCAACAAGATCTTGTGACACTCATGATTCTCAACGCTCTCATCAATAATGATAGAGACAAATATATCGCTCTCTTAGTCCAGAATGGGGCCAAGTTACCTCTAGGGGTAGAAATTTCAACGATATTGCCACAAGGTGTGATATTAAATCAAAATATACCTCAAATGCCTATTGCAACATAGACGCAAGCAACAGTTGCTACATCAACGCAAGGTATATCTCAAAATGCCCATATGGCTACAACCTCAGCACAGTCAACAATGGCATCAGCAAGTACCAATCTTACACCGCTGACAACACCCAACATGGTGATGCAAGCTCCAATGGCTCACAATGCTACCTTGGCAAATATAACTCAACCCGCAGTTTCAGTTGGTTCCACCCACAGTAGTCAGAATGTGAATCAAGGGACAACTAGCTCAGCTCAACCAAATATCAATCCACAATTTGCATACTTTACACCACCTAGTGGAACTTATGGTGCAAGTTACTTTGTCAGTCTATATTTCAACAAGCTTGAAGGTACTCAAATACTATCCCTTTTGTGGGAAACACTCAACAAGTCAATACACCATTGACCCAAATAAAAATTTTGACCCAACAAATGGAGAACCTTCAAAAGCAAATGGCCAGTATGCAAACAATTAATGATAAAAAGATCTACACAATGGAGGACCTTTGTCCATATCCTTTTTACAGAAAATTATGCATGCCACCATTTCCCCCACATTTTGAAACTCCAAAGTTTGACAAGTATAGAGGGAAAGGGGATCCTCAAGATCATATCAGATAATTCTCCACTGCATGTATTGAAGTAGCTCACAATGATACATACTTAATGAGGCTATTTTCCAAGAGTCTTGGAGGGACAAAATTGGAATGGTTTTCACACCTTCCACCCAAAATTAATTCATGGGGAGAATTGGCTGAGTAATTTATATCCAACTTTGCCTTCAACATAGATAATCCAATTACCTTAATGGATCTATGTATGACAAAGCAAAAAGAAGGTGAAACTTTCACCACATTCTTGCAAAGATAGAGAGGCATATATCACAGATGTCTTAGTCACATCCTTGAAGCAAAGCAAGTAGACATCTTCAATGAAAATCTTGTGCCTCCAATTAAATATCCATTACAAATGTCTAGCTATAATAAATAGCCTCCTATGCAGCAGCAAAATATCTATCTGCCTGGCTACGTGCCTCTGTCACCGACCCAAATAATTGATCATATGCATCCATGGTGATTTTATCTCTCCTAACTGCCTCATCCCTCTCCCTTTGTAGTCGATCTCTCTCAGCAGCTATCTGATCCCTAAGCAAACACACGTCTATCAATAATCATATCATGTATGACTTGTCCCTATCCAACAAGAAAACAATGGGTACGTCTATCAAGAATCAATAATCCAGCAATAGTGCAAGCAAGAACAACAGTGAGATCATCATAATCAAAATCATCCTAACAGACCTTGTAACGGCCACAAATATGTAGATCTTTCTCCTCACACTCGAACAATGTACACAAAGAAGATACACCATCATGACGATCAAAACTAACTCATGTACCAAATATCGAAATGTGTAAGATACACCACACATCCTCAAGTATGATGGACACCTCACCTATCGGTAGATGAAAAGAACATGTCTCTGAATGGCATCGCTCAATCAAATAAATAATCATGGACCTGTTGGTTGTAACCTCAGGCAAATGTGCTATGTAACACAGTCCAACTTGTCGTAATAAAGCGGTGTCCTTTGGATCCAACTCATGACGTCAATCAAGACCATCTAGCCTTGTCTGTCTAGGAAGTAGTACTAGATAATGCACCTACATTTGGATAACATAAAAATGAATCAGTTACATCATCAAATTATCAAGACGCATAAGAATAAATTGCCTTTACCATCAAATCCGGCATACTTCTATCAACTGCGAAGTAAAACTATCAATTGCGTAATGATTTTATCAAATGCGAATTACTTTTAGCAAATGTGAAACACAATTATCAATTGCGAAGCAAAACTTGTAAATGTGAATCAAGTGAAGCAAGTGCTATGTAAAACATCAATTGCGGTACATTAGCATCAATTGTGCAATATCAATTACGGCAAAATCGACAGTCAAATGCGAAATTCACGAAAAAGTACATATCATCAAACGATTAAAATTTTCAAAAAAATAGACATAAATGAGAAAATAATCATGCAACTCACCATGCCACCAGTGTCGAGAGGTCTCTGATAAGACCTCACTCACTCGGATAAATGCAGCCTCACTCTATGACCTATCATTTCACTCCAAGGAAGTTGAAAGCACTAATATCTTTAAGGACTTCTTGCAAAACAAAATAGTGCAAATGAGCTCAAATCAATACCAATCTTCAATTTATAAGCTCAAAATTAGGGTTTTTCTCAACATAACGCATGTGGACCCCTCCAAATTCAATGCAGTTGTATACATAGCAAACGAGATCGAAACCATTTCAAACTTCATATTATCACTATCCAGCACATTTCCGAAAAACTGGTCTTCATTCCACAATTTTCCAACCATTTTTTCCGAGGGGGCATATTTATACCCTAAGTGTCACGGAGGCATACTAGGGCAGTTTTCTTTTCATTTTATTTGAAACAACATCTTCTGACATTGTCTCAAAGAGGGGCAAATGTAGACACCTAAAAATGTCTCATTAATTCTACACTAATTATTTGTCTATTTGATTAAGTAATTCTTTAATTATTTGATTAAACTAACTATTTTGTCTAATCATCACCCTTCAACACTTCTAATTATTCTTTTTTCATTCTCAAATCATTTTAATCAGTTAGCCATATCTCAATTATTAATTAAATATCAATTATTTAATTAATTATGATTTATTCCTTAGTTAAATAATCTTTATTATTTAATTAATTCTATTTCCTAAGTTTAAATAATTTCATTTAAATTATTTAAATTAATTAAATTCCTCCAAATCCCCAAATTATAATTCCAAATTAATTCCATCTAATTTCATTTCACATTTTCCCCAAATTCGAATTTCATATCATTTTTTCCAAATTCACATTTCACCAAATCTGAATTTCAATTAATTTCATGTGCATTTCAACATTTGAATGACCAAATTCAAATCCAAATTGAAAATGAAAATCAAATTCAATTTCAAATTCCTACAACACATGCTAAAATCAGAATTGATTGATCAAATTAGTTGTCTAATCAGTTAACTCATCAATCATCTTTTTTAACTCAAAATTAGCTTTTTATGACTAATCCATCAATTCAGTCATCTCCCTAGTCTATTCAGTTTACTGATCAATCAAATGAGTTTACTAGCCAATCTATTGAGTTCACTCTCCAATCAATCTTGTTAACGGGTCAATCTATTGAGTTAACAAATCAATCATGACTAGTTCACTGGTCAATCAATTTTAATTATCTATCAATTAACACTTGAGTTCTATTTCTCGCCCCCTTTGTGTTGAAAAGCTATAAATTAAACATCATTTTAATCAATTTGATCTATCTTTTTCAGAATCATGGTCTTCAAAGTATTTGTATGCTGGAAATTGGTGCAATACCTGAGAGCCACCAACCACTAAATTTGGAGAAGCACAATGGAAGCAAAGATGCAGAATGAGGGAGTTCTAATTTGAATTCATTCCTTATTTCGTATTGATTTTCATTGATTATGTTTGTTTGTTTGTTAATTAGTTGAGAATTGGTGATTCATTCTTACTTGCTAATTAGCTTAATAACACATGACATTCAGGCGTAAAAACAATAATCATAACTGGTATACTTGGACTATTTGCAGAATGGGAGTTAGTCGGAAGCTTAGAAAAATAGATAGGTTCTATATCTCTCTCAACCTTTGAGTGGTTCAAGACACCATGGGGAATTATGTGAAAATTTGATTATTCTACCACCCTCTCAGATCATTTTCCCATATTTTGTGTTATTGCAAGAGAAAAAACTAAGATAGTGGATTCTTAAGCTACCATACAAGCTTAATACATCACATTTTAAAAATTACTCTTGTGTTGATGCTTTGATCGGCCTTGGAATTCCATTCGCAAGACAAAAGAAGGGGAATCTTGTAGGGATTGGTGGTAGGATTCCATTACTCTTTGCGCTACTTTTTTATGCTCTTTTGGTAAAAGACTAGTATGATAACAAAAACATAAAGAAAAATATTTACAAGTTAGAGCTGACTAAAAAATTACAAAACTCAAACCCAAATAATATTACTATGCAAACTTTCACAGCCTTTATTAAAACTCAACTTCACAAATTGGATAATTATATGTGGAAAGGAGTTAAGATTGGGACTAGATTATCTTGGCTTAAGGAAGTTAACAAAGGTTCCAAGTAGTTATTTAACTACTCAACTATAAACATGAGGAATATACTGGATCAATATATGATGAGGATGGACAACTTCATATGAATTCAGAAGAAATAAAATATATGTTTCAGAAATCTTATAAGAAACTTTTTAGGGAAGACCTACATTAACAAGATGCTTAAATAATTTTAGAAGATATCATAAATGAAATCATGCCTAGAAAGGTGGATTAAGAATATAGTCATTTTCTTGATTGAGATCTTTCTATTGAAGATTTGGAACATGATGTTTTTTTCTATGGCTCCTAATAAAAGTCCGGGTATTAATTTACTATCAATTGAATTTTATCAAACTTTGTGGCAAAATATTAAGGAAAATTTTTACTTTGTTAATTTGGAAGCTATGAATTAAGGATTTTTAGGGCCATATATCAATAGAGGCTTAATCAAATTTCTTTCTAAAGGGAAAAATATTGATTACATCTTTGGATGGAGGCCTATTACATTGATTTTAACACGTCCTATAAAATTATGCTAAAGCCCTAGCCAATAGGATTAAGCCACTGACTAAAATGATAATTAGACTTGAACAAATTGGGCAACAAATTTATTCTTGATAATTTAATATTGACTTAGGAAAGAAGTGAAAGGGTTCATCAATCAAGGCAAAATGCTTTTTTAGTTAAACGTGATTTTGATAAAGCTTATAATAGGATGCGATGGAGCTTCATTATCAAGATGTTGCAGTGGTTGGATTTTGGTCCCAAAATATGCAAGTATGTCAAAATGATATTTAATGATGCTTATTCCCAAATAATTGTTGGCAAGAGACACTGCTCTTGTGGAGATTTACACATGAGAGATGCTTAGGAGTTGTCATTGATGGAAACTCAGTTCAGATATCATATCTGGTGTACATAGATTTACTGGAAGTTGCATTGTTCATTTGGCATAAGTCTATAAGGTGAAATACAGTAACCAGTAGAGCATGAGTTCAATGTGTAGATATTGATTTTGGTTGGATAATCTTGGTTGTAGTATTAGAGGCAGATGATTTGAGGTTTGAGATAGATTATTCTTTAATCCTAGTAAGCAGTATTGATTCATGGGCAAGATTGAAGGTCCGGTATGTGGTAATTCAAGTAGAACAAGGCTATTTTGGTGTAACGTGTGGTCCAGAATCTTTGGGATGATTTCGGTGATTGGTTTCGTGTTCAAGGAGATTGGGCCAACATATATAAATATTTTTATCATCTTGTTTAGGTCTGCATATGGATTTGTGGACTGATTGAGCTGACTCATTGGTTACACGTTTCATATTGCGTGTTATGCAAAATTTGGAAGCCGACATGAGAAATGATTTGTTTGATGATGGTGTGAGTGTGAGAAGTCTGTATGAGCGGATGTGTGAAGTTTGGTGAATGTGATTGAATATTTTGGTGCTCTAGTATATGACAGAGCATGAAAATAGAGTAGAGAGACAAAATAGTTATAAAAGTCAAATTGAGCCTAACCAGAACTGCTATTTGGCATATGCAAATGCTATTATCCAGTTCAGTTATCCTTGTAATCATTTGTAATTAATTGTAGGACTGTGAGTCCTATGGGTTGTATCCCTTTTATGTATTTGAGCAGTGAGCTCTAGGCAATGAGCCAAAATGCAAGTGCATTCCCCTTTTTGTAATATTATCATACTCCTGATCAAAGTATAATAATATTGTGGGTTAAAATCCCACTGTGGTTTTTCCCTTTCCAGGTTTCCAATGTAAAAATCCTGGTATTATGGTTTTGTGGTTGATTGGTTTATGTTTCTGCACTTTACTTTCATTCTTATGTATCTAGTGGTTAAAGAATTAGTTTAATAAGTTTGTAAATTATAAAGCACTAATTCATCCCCCCTCTTAGTGTTCATTGATTCCAACAATTGGTATCAAAGCCTAGTTCCTCAAAAGGAGACTAATAGCTTGAGGAAGATCCAAAATATTGAATCAATGGACTCTAGTTTGCAGAAGCAACTCATTATGGTGCTTGAAGATCTTGATGCAGCTATGGAAGAGAAAAGTATCTTGAGGAGAATTCTAGAAGTAGCTGAAAATTTCATTGAATCTTTGAAAGAACAAGTGAACACATCCAAAGAGAAGAGAAAGGAACTAGTGGATAACTCAAGGAAAGAAGAACAAAGCATTGGCAATCAATCCCTACAAGACAAGACAGATGAATGTGAGAAGCTTGCTAGAGAGAATGTAGTCTTGAAGAATAAGATGCAATCCACTGTGATGAAGATGACAAAGGAGATTGAAGAGAGGAAGGAGAATGATGAAAATTTGACTCAGTCATTGAAGGATATATCTGATGAATGTTGTAGATTGAACTATGAGAATGATCAGTTGAAACTTGAATTGGTGCAATCTAAGAATGATGGGAAAGAACTTGAAAGGAAGATCATAATCCTGAGAGATGAAAAATTCAAAGCCAGCTCAACCAGACTAGATGAGATGCTAGAAATTCAAATAAGTAGAAAAGACATGCGAGGACTTGGATATGAAAAATGAGAATCCTCCGATTTTGGACAAAACAATCATAAGAAGAACATAAGACCTCTGGTAAGACAACCTAATGCTTATAAATTTAATGGTAAATGTTTTATTTGCAATAAATTTGGTCATATAGAAAAAGAATGCAGAAATAGGATGATGAATAATGGTCCTACCTTTACCGATCAATGTTTCAAATGCAAGAACTTTGGTCATAAGTCAAACATGTGCAGAGCAGTGATGAATAATTTCCAAAATAAGAGATGTTATGATTGTAGAATGTTTGGACACATTTCTAACCAATGTAGGATGAGACAAAATCAGATGAACTTCAAGCCTATGCAAGGAAATGTTGTTTGCTATGCATGCAACAAATCAGGTCACATTGCAAAATATTGTAGAAGCAAGAATGTGAGCAAGAATACTCTGGTAGACAAGAACAGGTCAGATGAAAAGGGAAAAGTGAAGATTGAAGAAGTTAGAGATAAGCATAAGAAGATGTGGGTTAAGAAGGAAGATTCAAATGTTCAGAATGGCTCCACAACTGATTTTGATGTTGGAACCTCATCCGGTAACTAAGGTATTTTGGCCTTAGGGGGAAGCTTTTCATGTAGATTCTTAGAACCCCCTTTTTGGAGATCTGTAACTGAAAGAGGAAGGTTGTAGATGATTGAGATCAGTTGTGCAATTGATATCTAGAAGATTTCATGCCTATCTGAGTATCTGGTGATGAATTCTTGAAGAAACGGGGTATTTAAAAAGCCTTTAGGGTTGTGCATTTATTACAACTTGAAGTTAGGGTTTTTGGGAGATAAAAATGCATTCTTCTATTCATTCTTCACATTGTGAACAAAGAGAAAGAGAAGGAGAGCGAGGCTAATGAGATTAAGCAGCAATAATAGCACTTGAAGTGATCTGGCAAGTGATTCCTAGCATCCAGTTGAATTTGCAAAGGCATTTATCTGAGTTCAAGCTATCTGTTTATAGTTCCCTATTTTTGAAATGGCATCTGCATCTGGTGTATAAAATCCATTGGTAGTAGATATCACTAAAAGGGCAAGGCTAGTGTTTAAGAAACATCCATTCAAATCCATTGAAGATGATTTAGAATGAGCATTTTCCTCTATATTGTATGGCATATTGCACAATGAAGATATTAGGGCATACATTTATAGTAATGTCAAAGAGCTTAGAAATGTTGACATGCTATCATTATACACCAAGCATATAATGGATGAAATGGGGAATCTGAAGCCCAAATTTAAATCATTGCAAGACAAGGGTTTTATCCCGTTTGTTCACTTTCCAATGTTCGATGGACCTGAATGGGTCAGGTATATCTTGAGCCGAATCCATGATGATTTTATATGGTTGGATAGACTCATAAGATCACAAAGCAATCCATTCAAGCGCTAACCTATTTGAATGCAACTGGTGAGATCCCCAATCTGAGAAATGTTAAGAACACAATAATGAACGCGGTTACCGGATCCTAGCATGGAAGTCAATCGATGATAATAAGTGACATCATTGAACATGATGTGATATTTGCCTCAATGGTAACATGATATAAGGTGTATTAGTCCAACAGACATAATTCAGTGTCCAGTACTGCAATATATGCTACATATCAAATGCTCAAGGAGAACAAAAAATATGATTTGTGTGGAGTGCTTCTTAGTGAGCTAATGAGCAATCTGAAGAAGATCAAACAAGATAAGAAACATGTTTTCAAATTCGGTTCTCTAATTGTTTGTTTAGCACTTTACTTTTTGAATGAAATCCTCAGTATAGGAAAAGTATAATGGGCTTATGATAAATCGATGGCAGTCCAAATCAAGGAAGATTTGCAGAGTTTAGGTGATGTGGTGACTCAAAAACCTGCTTTATGGGGTTACTTAAAATTATTTCAAGCTATGATGCAAAGCAGAGAGAGAATCCCTAAAGACAATGTTGAAAAATATGAGGATACCATATGCTTTATGGTAGACAAAGATCAATGTCACACAAAGGCAACAAAATCTAGAATTGTTTCGATCATGCCCATGGGGTATGAGGTAGATGGAAACACACTTGATGCATATGCTCAACACGTGTTGAGTAAACCAGTAGATGAGAAGGAAGAGAGGTTCGGTACTTATAAAGAAAAAGATTTAGACCTACACAAGAAATTTACTGAGCCTGCAAGGAAGAGGAAGGTCAAAAAAGAGGTTGAAGAGCTTGTAGAACAAATGGGCATATCAAAAGAAGTCGTTCAAAGAGCTAGGGAACATAATATATTGAAGGCGGAGGACATGGTAAAGCCTAAGAAGACAAAACCGGTCTCCACTCCTCCCAAGCAGACCAAGCCAAGGCAAGCCCAGTTAGCACCTACCTCTGGTGCTCAGAAGCCTATCCTCCACCCAATCCACAAGCCAAGTTAACCGGTGGAGTAGAGAATATGAAGAAGGAGAAGCCACAAAGATAATATGTTGCATCCACTATTGAGGATGTAGAGACATAATCTGATGAGGTAGTTAAAGAGGTAAAGAAGACAACCACTTATGCCAGGGTGGTGAGGAAGCCTCAATTTGGTGGAGCCCAGTCGACCAAGAAGCCAAGGACAGAAGTTGAGCCATCTAATAGAGCCAGAGCAAGCAAGAAACAAAAATTTTAATTAGATGAATCTCTTAAGTCTGACAAAGTTAAAGGTACTTATGATGTTGTGCCGCCAATGAATTTAAAAGTAATAATTGATGAAGTGCTTAAGGAAAGTAATTTGAAGAATGTGCCTGTATATTATGAAAATTTTGATGATAAAGATCAAAGAGCTATAGCGGAAGTAGTTGTACAGTATATGGATGTTTATAGTAAAGCATTAATAGAATTATCATCTATGATACGTAAGATCCCATATGACATTTTGGATGCAAGGAGACACACAACTAGTTTGGAAGATGAAAGGATAAAGGAATATGTATTAGTTAATTTGAGTTCTATAATCTCTAAAGTTGCAGTTGATAGATCGTTGAAGATAGAAAAGGATAGATTCAGAAGCAAGAAGAGAGTCAATAAGATCATGCTCGGTAAAATTGATGAAGTAACTAAAGAAACCGTAGCAATTTTGAGACAATTTTTTAAAGAGCACGGGTATGATGTTAATCTAGCACATGATGATACTCAATCGGAAGAGTCGTCACGAGATATATCCATTTTAGAAGTGCATACAACCATTCCTAATGTGTAGATAGACCAATCCACTATGAAAGCCACTCCAACAGTACAAACAAATGAACAAACCACTGATGCTCCTAAAGTTGATAACTGTGATGAAACTGAGTAAGACCCTCCAGTGATAGAGATTGATTCAGTGAAGGCAACTAAGGAGATTGGAAAAGGTGATGAAGAAAAGGGAAAATTTTATGTGGATAAGAGTGAAAAAGATGCTAGTGTGGAGGTAACATGGAAGGAGAAAGGAGAAGATAAGGGTGATCAGGCTTCGGTAATAGTGGTAAGAGACACTGTAACTGACAAAGGTAAATAGGTTGTCACTGATTCGGATGATTTTTCTCAAGGGCCTATAGATCTGAGTTCATTATCTCCTATTCAAGAATTGAAGCTTGCAACTCTTGCAAAACAAAAAGCTAGGGAGGACTTACTCAAATCCCACACTACAGATAAAGAGTTGATAACATTGGCGGTAGATGTATTATAGAAAATTTTGCCATCATTTAAACCAAATATAATTGATATTCCCTCCGGTAAGCTTAGATGTATGTTGAATGTTGTAGGATCTCATTTTGTGTCTTTGGAGAAGGCAACAAATGCAAATTTTTTGTCTGTTTAATGCCATGAGAATGAGGTCAATTTTGAAGATGATTGAGGGAGATAGGATAAGCTTGATAACTGCTATGAAGAACATTCAAGATGCATTAGATGAAGGTGGCCAAATTTACAAGTCATGTCTGATATTGCCAAAGTTTACCATTGACATTGACAAGAAAATAAGAGAATGTGAAGGCCCACTTGCTAGCATATCTTAATCTTATGCACCTCAATCAATTCCAGCTAGCCATTTTGAAGGTCAAGTTATGAGTATATTAAATAAGATTAAGAGTTTAAATTAGGAAAAGAACATAATTTTGGGCAGAGTGGGAGAAGTAAGAAGTCTTATCACTCCCTGGATAGATTCACTAATGAGAAGTATGCAAGATGCAAAGGATGCTCTGAACAAGAATATTAACCACTTGTTGAACCTAAAGAATTTTTTTGTAGATACCTTCAATTTTTTGTAAGTAATTGTATATATCCCTGTATATAACTTTTGGCAGATTCCTATCTTTGGCATTGCTTTCAAAGGTGGAGAGAGAGAAGTGAAAAATGGTGCAAATCCTCAGGGTGAGCTTATTGAGCTTGTTGAGTTTGTAGAGTTTTGGGGGTTTTGAAGTTTTGCAACTTTGAGTGTACAATTCATTTTTCATAGTGTTGCCATCAATGTCAAAGGGGGAGATTGTTGGAAAGAGACACTATTCTTGTGGAGATTGAAGCATGAGGATGCTTAGGAGTTGTCATTGATGGAAACTCAGTTCAGATATCATATCCGATATACATAGATTTGATTTACCAGAAGTTGCATTGTTCATTTGGCATAAGTCTGGAAGGTGGAATACAGTAACCGGTAGAGAATGAGTTCAATGTGTGGATCTTGATTTTGGTTGGATAATCTTGGTTGCGGTACTAGAGGCAGATGATTTGAGGTAGATTATTCTTTAATCCTAGTAACCAGATTCATGAGCAAGATTGAAAGTCTTGTATGTGGTAATTCAGGTAGAACATAGCTATTTTGGTGTAACATGTGGTCCATAATCTTTGGGATGATTTCGGTGATTGATTTCATGTTCAAGGAGATTGGGCCAACATATATAAAGCTTTGTATCATCTTCTTTAGGTCCACATATGGATTTGTGGACAGATTGAGCCAACTCATTGGTTACACATTTCATATTGTGTGTTATGCGGAATTTGGAAGTTGTCATGACAAATGATTTGTTTAGTTAAGCAGATATATAAGATCGATTTGGCCGAGCATTTTGAAGATGATGTGAATGTGAGATGTCTGTATGAGTGAATGTGAGAATTTTGGTTAATGTGATTGAAGATTTTGGTGCTTCGGTATATGATAGAGCAGGAAAACAGGGTAGAGAGACAAAACAGTTGCAGAAGTCAAATTGAGCCTAACCAAAACTGCTATTTGGCATATGCATATGCTATTATCCAATTCAGTCATACTTGTAATAATTTGTAATCAATTGTAGGTTAGTAAGTCCTTCGGGTTGTAACCCTCTTATGTATTTGAGCAGTGAGCTCTAGGCAGTTGTAGTGTCATAAAATTGTGATCTTGCAATTTTCAACCACATTTGGGTCTTCACGTTGGCAAAACGAATCCCTAAGCCTGATTGGAGACCCGAGACATTCTCACACTGCCCGAAGCTTGCATTTCCCCGCACTCCTTATTGTTTCTTCCTGTCCTAAATTAGGGCAGGACAGGGGTGTGGTGCCCCTCTCCTTGCCCTATTTTGGGCCCCTTCCATTCAAATTTTGCATTGGGCTTTGCATTTTGGAAGTGGGAAAAGTTCCCCTATGTCGGCCTATAATGAAAAATCAGCCAATTAATCCTAATTGACGAATATATAAGATGCATTCCTCTCTCCTATTTGCATAAGATAGATGCATGTAGAGGAAATTGTGATCCTAAGTGAAATCAAGCATTCAAGTGTCCATTCAAGCATCCATTGAGCATCTCAAGTCTCATTTCAAGGCTAGGTGTTGCATTCAACTCAAGGATTCAACCATTGAAGTGGAGATCTCTCTTGACATTCAATTCTACATATCCTTTCAAAAAAATCTATCAACATTTCAATTACATCCTCCCTTGAGGTGAATTCCATTTCAGTCATTTACTTTCATTACTTGCAAGTACTTTTCATCATTTGGTTAATTCCAAAACCAGGGTTTGACCTGAAGGCAAACCCCTAATCCCAACAACATTTCCTCTCTTTTCTATGTATAGGTTGTAGGTACGCAACTGTATTTGCAAATTTGGACTCCAATCTCAGAGGTGGAAAAACCCTTTTCGACGCGCAAATTTTTGAAGGACCGTGTGCACTTTTAACACGGTCCTGACAACTTTCACCCAAATTTGTAGGGAGGCTTCACCTCGACCTTTTACTGCTAATTCCAGGTGCACAGCTTCATCCCACATTTCTATCTCAACTTATAATCATTTATTTGTCGCTTTTACACTTAGTCTTAAATTGTATAATTCAACCTATTGCATTCTAAAAGAGGGGTTACTTTCACTTTCCAAATTCATTGTCAATTCACTTAGCATTCAATCTCTTGAGATTGGATCTAGTGAATTGTCCCCCCTCTTTTAAATGTAATGTGTGTGAGAGGTTGAAGAGAATCTTTTTTGAAACTTTCAGTCCTCCCCTTGAGGAGAGAAAAGCTTTCCTCTTGACTTCTCCATCCCCCTTTTTCACCATATTACATTTTGGTGAACCCGACATCTTACATGCTTGAAATTTCAAATCATTGCATATTTTTCATATACAAGTTTAATTTTATTGCAAATTTACAAAACTTAGTGGTTAATTCAATCAAAACCCTAGTTTTCAAAAAATTGGAATTGAACTTGTGTCTTGTAAAAATTGTTATTTGTTGTTTTAGATCTGAAAATTGCATTAATTATCAAATTCAATTTCATCATTGTCTTGTTTAAATTGCGAATCAAATTTACAAAATTAAGTGGTTAATTGTCGAAACCCTAATTTTTAAAAATCAATTTGAACTTGTGCAAAACTTGAATTTACATTTAAATTTCAGATTTAGGAATATTTTCATATTTGTCTTCCTGCTTAAAAATCAAAATTTCAATTTCCCTCCCTTTTTCAAAATCCAAAATTTTAAAATTCAGTGGTTAGGTCCTAAAACCCTAATTTTCAAAATTAATTAGATTTTGGGTAAATTTCAATCAATTTCAATCAATTTCAATTTTCTAAATAATCTTCAAGGTGGCCCTATCCATTAGGTTTGACCTTTTTCAAATTTGCAATTCAACTTCTTGTCTTTTTCAAAACCCTATTAGGGTCCTATTTTCACATTCAAACCTCAATTTCGCCTATCTAAACTTTGTAAAATCAACCAATTTTGGGGGTTAGCTCTAAAATCATTGTAACTTTCATCCCTAAAAATTTCTGAAAAAGTTGGGAGGACCGTGTGCACTTTCAACACGGTCCCTGGCTTTTTTCTCGAAATTTCAGGAGACTGTTATGGATGTATTTAATTGCTTAAATCTAGAAAATTGGCTAATTTTCTCAAATTTTTCTCTCTCTAAAATAAAAAATACTTCCCAATTTCAATATCACAACTTTCAAGGAAAAAATTAAAATTAAGTTGTTAATTCTAATCTTCCCTGAGTTTAAAAGTTCAAATTTTAACAATTTTTTTTTGAAATTAAGTGGTATTCAATTGGCCCTAATTTTAAATATCAATTTCTTACATTATTTTGGAAATTGTGTCATTTCTCCTTTCAACAAAGTTCAAATTGTGTAATCATAAATTCCTTGTTTTTTGCATTTTTGCATTTTGCAAACTTTGTTCCTAGAATTCGAAATTCAAATTTTCCCTCTAGTGCATGAGTTTTACCACTATTAGTCCTACCTACACTATCCCCGTTAGATGAATCATTAGAATTAAGGCTTCCCAAGGTTTAATTACCAAGGAGATGGAGCCTAATTTGGGTGACTTTTTCAATGAGGACAATGCTAACTCTTCTCATCCTAATAACATCTCTATTTACCCAATTAATGATTCTACTGATGATGAAAAAGATTTGACTAGAGTTTCCATAGATCAACTGTCAAAATTGGATAATCAATTTGACAACTTTCAACAATGGATGTCCCAAGAATACCCTAATAGTGAAGCTCTTCCATTAATTGAAAGCCTAAAGCACATGATTCAAAGTGATAAGAATGGAATTGATATATTACATGGCATTGCTCATATTGTTGATTCTAATGTCACGCCTATAAAGAGTTGTGCTAAGAACTTAGGTTATTCACAACCTTCTACACAAATCAATCATTTTATTCCTTTGACCACTTTGATGGCTAGTATTCCTACTTTCACTTCAAACAACATGGCTACATTAGCTCAACATGTCATACCTACAACCATTAGTCATGGGGGCAATCCCTCTTCTTCAATAAGCCCTTAATCCTTACCCATGCCTTCAATAAGTATTCCCCTTGTCTCTCACCCAATCAATGTGACGCAAGGGGTTAATTCATCCAATCATTCTATTCCTCCTTTTAGTGTCCCATTTCCTACTCAATCATCTCCTATGCCTACTTACCATAGTGTCCCTCCACCTTATTCTCAATCAATGCCTTCTTTCAACATCACACCACCTTCTCAATCAAACATGTTTAACATGAATTCTTCAACTGAAGCAACCATTAATAATCTTTCTCAAACCGTGTCATCATTGCAACAACAAATCGCTTCTATGAGTCAATCCAAGTTTAGTGTGTCCACGTTTGATGTTGCGAGCCCACTTTCTCTTAATATTGTTAGAGTTTTCCCTCCTAAACATGTTGAAGTCCCTCAATTGATACTCTATAATGGAAAAGGTGATCCTTTGACATATGTCAATACATTCCAAACTTTGTGTATTGACTTTGCTTATGATCAAAGATTGCTTGCTAAATTGTTTACTAGAACATTGAGAGATAAGGCTTTACAATGGTATTGCTCTTTGCCTTCCTATTCTATTACTTCTTTTTAACAATTAGCAAATGCTTTTAATCAACAATTTGAAAACAACATAGGTCCTAATATTTCTTTGTTGGAATCCAAGAACACTGAGAGGGGGGGTGAATCAGTGTTCTACTAGAATTGAGAAATGTAACCTTATTAATACAACAACTTATCAACTGGTAAATATAAAAGCATATAACAATAAGCAATAATGTAACTACAAAGATAAACACCATAACACCATAGATTTATACATGGAAAACCTCAAAGAGGAAAAACCACGGTGGGATTGGTGACCCACAATATCTATCCACTAATCAGATGAATAAATATTACAATAAGGGGCCTGCACATGCAGGAAGGCCAACAGCCTAAATCACATTGCTCATCACTAAAGGAGTCTCACTGACTACATAAAACATCAAACAACAATTCAGAATGAAGATTGAACTGCAAGTATAACACCTCCCATGTCTGAGTACAGTTCTGGTTAAGCTCAATAAATGAGGCCTAAAACCTTTTCCACAATCCTAGTTTGATCACCAATGATCGATCAAATCCTCTGTATGAATGATTATTACATTATTCACTCGCATACAATATCCCATATATTCTACCACGATCTACAAAAAGATCTTACATCATATTTATACCAACCTGGGACCTAAACAATTAGGTCGGCCACTTAATAGATAATACAATAAATTCATAGCTTAAACCCATAATCAAATGATCAACTAAGTTGGCTTAGGCCGAAAAAAATGTAATCCAATCCTTAAATCTCATCGGTAACGCATCAGGAACAACCTCCAACACGTTACAGAAATCGGTCCATAACCTAGATAACACAAGACCCAATTTAGGTCCACACATGCTAAAGCAATGATCCCAATCAACCAAGTCTTGAACATGATCACCATTAGCATCCTGAATCTCTACTAGAAGACGCACCAACACCACTTATGCACAACATCAAAGCTCTGTCGGTGAAACCCTCACCGGATCAACAAACCAGGTTTACCAGCATACAGGATAGCATTTGATCACCAAATCAATACCAACTGAATGTGATACACATCAAGAACACATGAATGTCCAATCCAAACCAAATCATCAGATCAAGGCATATCAGAGTATACCAGATCAACATGATCTAATCCAACCAGAAACCAAACAACCTACTAGGACCAATCAGATACTGATAAATTGCCAAAGCAACTAGTGGAGTCGATGTTGCCATCAATGACAAACATCAATGCAACACATAATCAATTCCTCCAAATTGCCAACACACTTTTACTGATTTAATGCATTGTAAACAAGGTGTTAAAGAAAAAGTGACTGATTTCATTGGTAGATATAAGCATTTGTGTTCTCAAATTTATTTTCAAGTGTCTGATAATGATATTCAAAGAATTTTCATTTCTAATTTGCAAAAAGATATTAGAGAAAAACTTCTCTTTTCCAAGTTTACTTCCTTTTTGCAATTGTGTGCAACACTTCACATTTATCAACTGACTGTGAGTCAACTAGAGAAATCCATTCCCATGGCTCCAAGTGATAAGGGTGATAGTGCTTAACAACCGTTTGCGAAGTTCAAACCAAGCAAAGGATTCATCAAATTCAATGACAACATCAACTACAACAATGTGAATGCTACAATAGGTGTGCCTCCTATTTCTAGATTTTTCAAAAGAGAAAGACAATTTACTCCTCTTAATGAATATTTTGTTATAAAGAAATGTTATCAAACTTCCTGCAATAAAACCAGTTGACCCTTCTAAGGCAACCTCACCTTACTTTCATAATAATTCTTTTTGTCAATTTCATCGTCAACCTGGTCATGACACTGAAAAGTGTTTCACATTAAAAATTAAGATTCAAGATTTAATTGATAATAATACTATATATGTGGTAGGTGTGAATGATAAGGGAAACAAATCAGTAGCCCCTCCTAATCAAAATTTTAAGATTTTTACTGATCCTTTACCTTCTCATACCTCTAACGTGATTGAGACTGAACATACCTCTTTCTCTCCTTCTGATGTGACTACCACGGTTCAAAATTTGGTGAATATGGTAGAAAAACAAAGAAAACCTAAGGATCTATGTATCACATTTGACCCTACTGAGACCATTAGAGCACTTGATGGACCTCTATACATAGTTGCAAAGATTCAAGAAATGCCTTGTCATGGTGTTCTTATCGATCCCTCTTGCATGGTTAATGTCATCACCGAGGAGTATCTTTTCACTTTACGTTTGCATAAACCAATCTATGATGACACTAATGTGGTCCCTAAGTTATTTGATTGATTTTCTTGTCCTACCATCGGTTCTATCACACTCCCTATTGAGGTTCACACTAAATCTATAGATGTTAATTTTGTTATCATTCCTTCATCTAAACAATTTTGTATAAAGTTAGGCTACCCTTGGCTATCTTCCATGAAGGCTATTGCTTCTCCAATCCATAAATGTTTAAAATTCCCCATAATGGAGAAATCATAACTATTAACCATAGCTTATTTCGACTAGCTGAAAGAATCCCAAGTGATCCTATTGATTTCTTTTGGCCTAAACAATTTCAATCTCTTCCACCGAGAAGCGATGCTCTCTTTCAATCTTATCAAAAGTGGAAGAAAGACATGATCCTATCCTTAAGCCAACCTAGAACTCCAAAACTTGACATTCCTATCATTCTTGAAGATGAGGTTCTTCCCTTCAAATAGAAATAACCTTCCTCCTAAGGAAGATTCCCAACCTATTCCAATGGATGAAACTATTCCTTCTCCTAAGAAGAATAACAATATTCCTCCTAAGGTTAGACCTGTACCTTCTTCTCATGATGGTCCTGGTCTCCTTCCTACACCAAACATTCCTCCTTTATATGGTGAAGGTCCACCTCCTTGCTCTTATAGAGAGAAGAGAGTTGCCTCTCCTCTTGTTCAACCTAAAAGACCTCAACCTACACCTTCAACTACTAAAGATGAGAATATTTCTCCTTTAACAAATATTCCTCCTCCTTCTCAGTCTTCTGCTAAGACTTAACAAAATCGTTGTGCAAGAGAACACCGACGAAAGTGTCGTTCTTGAGCTCATGAAGTTGTGCCTCAAAATTTTCAATCTCCCAAAACTCCAACAGTTGACATGATTCCCTTTTCTCCTAAACAAGATGTTGAACCTACATCTCCAAATCATAAGTTGCAAAAAACATGTGATGGTTTTACTCCAATTCGTGTTCGCGCTCCTCTTTCTATAAATCTTGATGAAGAAATAGGTGAAAATATTATTCATGATGGAAATGCAACTCCTAATGCTTCTGATAGTGACTATGAATATGTTGATGTGGACAAACATGTATCTGCAGATTTTTCAAAAGCCTTAATTGTAGCTCCTAGAAACAAACAAAGTGAATTAGCACATGAGCATAGTCCTTGTTTGGATCTTGTGATAGCTCCATCTATTGTGCTTGATGTCTCTCCTCTGGCGTGTTTCCCGCCTTCCCAAAATAGTGATCAGCAAGATCGGGAGGTGGATGACGTGCTAGATTAGCTTCATTAGCACCATAGATCCTCTACCTCTCTCTCTCTCTCTCTTTTCTTGCTCTTTTATGACCATTCCTCTATGTGTATCCCTATTCTTCTATGTTCCCTAGTAATGTCTACTTGAGGACGATGCAAAGCATTGAGATCTCTTTTGGTCTCTTTCATGTTGACTTAAAAGACACTTTCTATTCTCTTTCTTCCAAGGTAGTTTCCTTTCTTTGGGGAATGATGACTATTCTATGCATATATATATGTGATATACACAAGTTATCATAAAGCATACCGATCCCAAGGAAAGAGAAACTACCTCGTAATTTGTGTTTGTGTTCATTATCCTTGGGTTTATTCCTCAATTGGGGCTTAAATCCTTGCGATAACGTGCTCTCTCTCTCTCTCTTTCTCTCTTGGGTGTATCCTACCTTAAAGAAATCACTCCTGATAAGGCATGTGCGATCGCTTTAATGTGGGGGCATACACTTCGCTCATATTTTCCTTCTTGATACTCAAAGTTACTTAGTGAACTTGGCTTTACTTTGTAATTTTTGGTATCCTTTCTTTTTCATGACTCATACTGAGGGAAACCTTGCTACATGCAGTCGTGGTCCTTCCCTCTTGATCTTCCCTTTTACTTTGTCAATCGATGTTGTAAGATCCTTAGTCCACCAGGGGCTTGGTGTATCTTTCCTCCTTGACTTGGTGGAAGTCTTTCAATCTTGTTTCCTTGTACTTTACCGATAGTATTGGCATATGCTTATACTCCCACTAAAGTGGGGGCTAAATGTAGCATCATAAAATTGCAACCTTGCATTTTTCAACCATATTTGGGTCTTCACATTGGCAAAACGAATCCCTAAGCCTAATTGGAGACCCGAGACATGCTCACACTGCTCGAAGCTTGCATTTCCCTGCACTCTCTGTTACTAGCATGGCACCCCTATCCTTGACCTATTTTGGGCCCCTTCCATTCAAATTTTGCATTGGGCTTTGCATTTTGGAAGTGGGAAAAGTTTCCCTATGTCATCCTATAATGAAAAATCGGTCAATTAACCCTAATTGACAAATATATAAGATGCATTCTTCTCTCCTATTTTCACAAGATAGATGCATGAAGAGGAAATTGCGATCCTAAGTGAAATCAAGCATTCAAGCATTCAAGTGTCCATTCAAGCATCCATTGAGCATCTCAAGTCTCCTTTCAAGGCTAGGTGTTGCATTCAACTCAAGGATTCAACCATTGAAGTGGAGATCTCTCTTGACATTCAATTCTACATATCCTTTCAAACAACTCTATCAAAATTTCAATTATATCCTCCCTTGAGGTGAATTCCATTTCAATCATTTACTTTCATTACTTGCAAGTACGTTTTACCATTTGGTTAATTCCAAAACCGGGGTTTGACCTGAACGAAAACCCCCAATCCCAACAACATTTCCTCTCTTTTCTATGTGTAGGTTGCAGGTGCGCAACTGTATTTTCAGATTTGGACTCCAATCTCAGAGGCAGAAAAACCCTTTTCGGCGCGAGTATTTTTCGAAGGACCGTGTGCACTTTCAACACGGTCCTGACAACTTTCACCCAAATTTGCAGGGGAGCTTAGTCTCGGCCTTTTACTGCTAATTCCAGGTCGACAACTTCATTCCGCATTTCTCTCTCAACTTATAATCATTTCTTTGTCGCTTTTACACTTAGTCTTAAATTGCATAATTCAAGCTATTGCATTCTAAAAGAGGGGTTACTTTCACTTTCCAAATTCATTGTCAATTCCCTTAGCATTCAATCTCTTGAGATTGGATCTAGTGAATTCTCCCCACTCTTTTAAATGTAATATGTGTGAGAGGTTGAAGAGAATCTTTTGTGAAACTTTCACTCCTCCTCTTGACGAGAGAAAAGTTTTCCTCTTGACTTCTCCATCCCCCTTTTTCACCACATTACAATAGTGAGCCTGAATGCAAGTGCTTTCCCCTTTATGTAATATTATCATACTCCTAATCAAAGTATAATAATATTGTGGGTTCAAATCCCACTGTGGTTTTTCCCTTCTAGGTTTCCACGTAAAAATCCCGATGTTATGGTTTTGTGGTTGATTGATTTATGTTTATGCATTTTACTTTCATTCTTATGCATTTGGTGGTTAAAGAATCAATTTAATAAGTTTGTAAATTGCAGAACACTAATTTTGCAATTGAGCTTCAAATATGATATTTTACCATTCAAGTCATGTGATTTATGCATTAACTCATGCTTCATTTAATCATTATCATTTTAAGGCTTTGTTCTAACACATTTGAGTAGGACTCTAGTTTACGTTTATGTACTTTAGCTCATAGCAATCTTAGACACACTTAAGATTCGAGAGCACACACATTATTCTATTTTTAATATTAGCTTTTTGTGGAGGTGGAAATCACCAAAACAAGGAGTTGATTGAGGTAAACCCCTATATAGTCACAACCTTATCCCCATTCTATTTTGCAAGTGCAACTATAGGTTCCCAACGAAGCTAGAAGGATCAAAAGACATCTAGGAAGCAAAGACAACACCACATTAAGCCGGGATAAGATCACCCTAGGCAAGGGTATGTGGGGCGGCCTTGTCCAGACAGGGGCACCCTGGGCGACCTTGTCCCCAAGAAACAATTTCAAATTTGACAAGAATTGAGTTCTGGTTCTCAAGAAGTCGAATCTAGGTTGGTGTGCAGTGGTTGAAAGACTAAGACACTTCGAGTGACAGTATCCAGTGAAACCAACTTCAAATTCCAGACATAGGTGCACCTTTGTACTTTCTACTCATTTCTATTCTTGTTGTGAAGGTTCTCCTTATGCATCAATATGCTATAGTGATTCAAGATTTCATTGCCTCATACTTAGATCTTAGTTTTATATCACTCCAAAGTCATTTACTTTCTAAAGCAACAAAGGAATAGAAGCCCTAAGGTATCATTTGACTCTCTTTGACAAGAGTTAGTCAAATGCAATCACCCTTTTTGTGACTTTGTATTCCAATGTTTTAGTGAAAGTGGGTCTTGGTCCTAGTTTTTCTTTGTTCCATTTTCATCCTAAATATTTAGATAAGATTTTGCTAGCTCCATTTTTTGAGTTAGGGCTTCTTTATCGTTGCAATCTATTTATAAGTCTTGGCAACACGTTTGTAAATTTTCAAGTTGGAAGAAGTATTCCTTACAACGTGGTTTTAGCTTTGCAAATTCTTCTATTTGGTGGAACAATATTATCCAATACCATGGGCAACTACTTGTTTTTATATTTCCTAAACAATCTCACTACCTATTTAAAAAAGGTGTGAAATCAATTAAAGGGTTCATTTCTTTTGTGAAATAGTTGGTTCTTATGGATCTCCTCATGAAATTGTGCCTGCAATTTCTTTAAGGATTGACAATGGCTTGATAATTATCCCTTTTTATGCTTTCCTTTGAAGATCTATTTTGAGCTTCTTCTAATCATGAATTTGAACCTAAGACTTAACACCAAATGGAATTGTAGATTTCAAGAAAAGAAATTGATGAATTTAAGTGATCAAATCTAGAAGTCCAAGGCAAATGCAAATGCTCAAAATTTAGTTTGGAAAATTTTACATCATAAGATAACAATAGGGGATTTAGGTTAAAACATTTGAAGATAAATTCAACCAACTATCCTTATTGTCAGTGCAGAGAAAGCCTAAAACACATTTTTTGGGATTGTTCTAGAGTAAAAAAAAACAGAGCATTATTTTTAATCATTTTCTTGCTATTTTTGATCACGTATTATGCTAGAAAGAAGTAATGCTTTGTATTAGTTTTCATAAAAATGTGATTGGTGATACTATGAGACAATGTCTTCTATTGCATATATGGAAAAATAGATGTTTAGCAATGTTTTCTAACCATGTTTTGGATAAGGAAGTAGATATTCTAAAGTTCTATTTTGACATCATGTTTCAATTCATACTTTTATACTCATAGTTATAAAAAGAGGCACAAAGAAGAGGCTAACTTCAACAAGCGTCTAAAAAAGATTAAGCATCATTTTTTGCAGCCCCATGCAGGAGAGATTAGATGTGCTAGTTACTTCCAAAGCCTTTTCAAATTTAATGTTTGAGTTGTATTTTGCTATGCTCTATGAGTTGTCATATTCAATTAGTTGTATTAGTCTTTCATGTTTGTGGACAATTCTTGTTTGCATAGCTTGTTTTTATTGTGATGTATGCGTTGTTCTAATTTTCCTTCTTTCCTTGAGAGACTTCTATTTGGACTGATTTTATTCTCATTGTAATTCTTTCAACTATGATCAATATATATACAAAATTAAGTGAAAATCCAAAAATTTAAAATGCCTACTAAAAATACCATGCACGAAAAAAGAGAAGGAAGTCTTAAATCCCATTCAATATGATGAGAGCTTAAAAAATAGACTCTTATTATTATTAAGGATAGAATTTCTATTTATCATGATAATTTTTCACTCATCTTCTAAGACATATAGTTTTATACTTATAAAATTCTCATATAATTTTAATAATTTTTCAATTTTCTTTTTTAATGAAACCCCATCCATACAATTGCTTTTAACATTTTTACACGTTTTGAATGCTGAGGAATTGGAGTCGGCAACTTTTACGAGAATATCTAAGCAGCAGTTGATAAAAATAATTTCATTTCATCGCTGTAAAAGCTTATTACAGGTCCAAGAACACTTTGTTACAGGTTTTTTCTGGCGAGTTTCATTGAGCTGCTTATTTGATGAGCGCGGTAACATGGATTGCAATCGTAACAAATTCTTATTTCTGTGGGCTGCAATTACTGCGATTTTAGTGGAACATAGAAATCAGAGAGAAAACCCTCATCAAATGCGCTGCCTCAGTGACGCTCGCCATTAAGAGTCCTGAAATGATAATGCAGGCTGTGTGAGGCACTCGATGTACTGATTGTTTATTGGGTAAGATGTTCTTAAATTAAAACTTCAAGTAAAATTCTTTTATATATTTACTCTTACAGCCATTGCTGCTATCAACACTATGAGCTGCAAATACTTCAGAAATTTCCTTTCTATATAGGATTCAGAATTTCAGAGTATTTAAAACAAATGTTTAGGATCTAGAGCTCGCGCAGTTTTACAGATAATTTTTTTCAATATGATTGTGGTGATTTGCTGCGTTTAATCTTATGAGCCCTAAATACTTGAGAAATTTCTCTTCTATAGAGGATAAAAAATATTATAAAAAATGTTAAAGGTTTAGAGATCTGGGATTTTAATGGGTGACTATCTTTAATATAATCGTGGACATTTGATGCAATCAATGTTATGAACTATAGATACTTCAGAAATTTCCCTCGTATATGGAATTTAAAATATTTTTAAAAAATGATTAGGTTTTAGGATATTTGGGTTCATTTTGATTTTACATAAATCTGCAATGGCTTGTACATTTAGGTAAGGAAGCTTTGGCATTCTATGAATTTGTATATTTAAATATCTTACTGTTGCCATTATTTCCCATCAACATCATAAGCGTCGGGTACTTAGAAATTTCCTAAATATTACAGGGATTTAGAAATTTGCATCATAGTAAGAGGATGCTATGCTTGCCTTTTTTCTTATTCTATGCTTTATTTTTGTTTTAGGTTTGTGTATTAATCTGTTTCAGTTTTGGCAATATTAAAATAATAAAATATTTTGATAAGACCTTTAATCTGTAGATCTGTAAATAAAATTCATAATAGGTTTTCTATTTGCTTTGCATTTTTAAGGATTAGGTAGATTTATTGTATGAAACCCATAAGCCTCATGTTTTTTGTTTGATGTTATTTTATTTTTGGAATGTTATTTTTAGTGCTCATAATTTTTCTAGAAATGTGTGGTCTTTTATTTTTATGCGTAGGATTTAAAGTGTTTTTAAGTAACATGTACCCGTATGTTTCATGCTCTAGGGTGTATAACCGTATAGTTTTCCAAGCAAATGTGTAGCTGCAAATTTTAAAGCTTAGGTTTAGAGTTCTGTCAAATAATATGTATAATGTTAACCATAATTAGTATAGAGATTCATACATTCCATTTATTGTTCTTGAAGAACAACACTCTAAATGGATAATATTTTCCAAATTTACAATGACCACTATATAGATCAGCTTCTTAATGGCTGTTTTTTCAATGATTGGCAGAATCCTGGCCTGTTTGATTTTTTTTTAATAATTGGAAAGAAAAATAAATGAAGGCTCTCCTGTTTTATTTTCAATATAATGAGGTTTTTTCAAAAGAGTGACCATGTTTATTTGTGAATGTGACGTACTTTGCAATTCTATTATTACTCATCTCATTCAAACAGCATTATCTCTTTATGAATACACAGTTGCACTGCATTTGATCTCTATTGTAGTCACACAATTCAAAGTCGAGCCAACTCTTAGCTATTTTCTTTACCATTTCTGAGAACTCTCTGGTTATCTCTCATTAAGGTGCCCTAGGAGCTAGTGATTGCTTAGTATTCCAAGAAATCTTTAGAGTGTTGGAAGCCCATTTTTTTTTTTTTGATTTTGTAAATGAGGGTTCTATTCGGGCCCTCACCCACATATGTAAAAGCAAATGTATAAAAAATACAACGAAAGGAGGAAACTTGCCAGTCAAAACTTTATTTACTACTACCCTAGAAATACTAAGGCGACAAAGTCACATACAATCTACAGTCAAGCCATCAGAGCTGCTGCTTCTGTGAGTTATCCTCCTGATACCAAAACTATCCCCAAAAATCAACCTTCATTTGTTTGGATGTCCTCTACAGAATTTCATCCAATGGAGACAACATAGAAAGATGGCTAGAAGTTTTCAGCTCACCATTTCTGGGGTAACCCTAAGAGTATTCATAACCGTGGTTAAATCCATGCAAAATGATGTCAGCTCTTCCTTGTGGAGAAAAATCACTTGGATTTCCTTCCTCAAGACCATAATTTCCCCCCCTGCAAACCATGGATTGGTTCCTCATGATCAGCCTCCTCTACAATATACTCCACTACCCCAACAAACTACCCAAATTCCTGTTTTGGAAGTACCTTATGGCAAACCCAATCTTAGACGAGTTAGTCTGCAAGCAAACCCTTTAGATTGTAGCACAGGTCAACTGCAGTGAATGGCCTCAACCAAAAACCCCATCATTCTTCAGAATCTGGATCATCTAGCTAAAGGATACATTTAACACGATAGAGTCTCAATGTCTGGGTAGGAGAAAATGTTATGCAACCTTCTGTTGGATCCTGCACCCTTATTGAAAGCATCACAAACCACTCCCACCAATTAATGGCCAGCCATCATTCAGAATTGAATAACACAATATGCTAGAGAAAAAATGGTGCTAAACCCTAATTGCTTTCAGAGATAATAATTAAGGCAATTAAAGCCACAAAATAAAGGTTATCCTGCTTGCACATGCTGGGAAACAATTTCCCAACCTTCAAAACAGCAACCTTGAAGGATGAATATAAAGTCTCTGCCAACCTTGCCAGCGAAAAAGCAAAAGAATCAAACAAACAAGTGGAGTAAACATTATAGCGGGACAAGAGGAGACATTTAAGAAGGGTAGTTGGCTAACAGCAAGTGGATGCAGGGCAAGCCACTTGAATGTTTAAAGTCACTATCTTCAGCCAAAAAGGGTATTCGTTCAATCCCTGCATTAACCAAGAAATTTGTCACTTTGTTACATTCTGTATGACAATGCATAAAAAAGATATCCTTTAAGGTCTCACAAAGCTTGAGAGCTTTCTCCATAGCTTCAAAACTTTTAGCTTTGATTTTCCTTTTTTACACGAACCATTAACAACGACCAAAGAGAGTCTTTTCACAATCAAATTCCTATGCTTGATTGAAACAGCCAAACTAAATCGTTCTGCCAATGCCAACCTTTCTGTTTGGTTACTACTTTTCAAGCTCAAAAAGGTGATTCGAGGTCCAGGAGTAAAGCCTAGTAGACAAGTCAATGAAGGAAATTCATTTAGGTAATAAATGCAAATGATTTACGTATGATAGGGATTTCAAACATATGCAAAGGACATTGAACAAGAGAAATATAGAACAAACAATAAGAACTGTAACAGCGAGATCGTATTATGCTTAGTTTTGTACATTGGATTGTGAGAATGGGTGTATGATCCTTCTCCTTATTGTTCAATCCCCTATCTATCTCTATTTTTTTACAGGGCCCTTACAACTAACAGGGGAAACCTCCCTGCCTATAGTTCCCACCCACCTGTAACCTTAATATCGTTCAGGTTACGTCCCTTAGAATAGCAGGGGCCTCCCATCCACCCCAAATGCATCAGTTGAAAAGTGATAGTTCATAATACATATTACCATTGTCACAACTGCTCACAAAAGCTAGGATAGATTGGGTTGTGCAGCATTGCTAAAATGGATTACGACATGTAATTTGGACCAAGGGTGTTGACTAGGCTAAGGATCTTGATGACAAAACTACATGGTCTTTTGTGTAAGACTCAAGAATAAGATTTATGGTACAACTAAGTGGCCTGGATTCTCTTGGATCATTGCCTCACATTCAAGAGCAATGGTCTCCATTGCAGGTAAGTGTGGTAAAAGACGTGGAAATTGACTTGTACCTTAAGCTTTTGTGAACTGTTTTGCTTACAAGGAACTTGACCTGCTTTGACGATCTAGAAGAGAGTGATGTATTGTTGTCTCGCTCATTTGACCTTGGTGTCAATGACTGGATTCAACTTTGTTGCAATGTTGCATTGTGGATTGATTTGTTTGTTGAAGTGTCATTGCAAATTTGAAGAATCCAACAAAGCAGGAAAGCATGGATTCAAGAGTTCAGCATTTAAGATTGGATGCAAGGTAGGTAGGTGGATTGCACTTAAATGTGTTATCTCTTGCTTGGTGATTGTATAGGGCTAATATTGAAGTGGATGAAGCTTATGGTAAGTTCTTGTTAGTCTCTCTTGTAGATTTAGCCAGACTTGTTTACCAATTTGATACCAATTTGAAAAGAGTGTGGTGTCTTCAATCTTGTGCTTCCATGTTGTTGTTATATGTTGCATTAGTCTTTTGTATAATGATTTGTACGTGTTGCTGAATATGCTCAAGGAATTGAAAAACATTGTCATCTGCCTTTTGAGTCGAAGGAGTTGCTACTTTTATTGGAGGAACAAGATAAGCTATGCTAATGGGTAGCAATGGTAGGAAACCTAAGCAAACTTGAAAGGACTGCGTGTGCTCTAGGGCTGTGTAGATATCTGTTTTAGTTGTGTTGAATGAATGGCAAACTTTCATCCCAAGTGCAATGGTTCTTCAAATGGTACACATAGGGAAGATCCACTTTCGTGTTGTTAACATCCTTAGTTTGTCCATCATTTTATGAGTAGAAGGAAATAGATTTGTTCAAATTTGCGTCTAGCATAGACCAAAGTGTTTCCTAAAAACTGCTCGAAAACTTGTATCTCTGTTTGGAATGATAGATCATGGGATTCCAAAGAGGATCTAGACATTCTGAGAAGATACGTGCTCTGTTTCTAGAGCTATAATGGTATGCTTGCAAGGAGTTAACAGTGCCATTTTGGAAAATCTATCAACCATTACTCAAGCACAATCATTACCATTTTGGTTGTAGGGCAGCTTAAGAGGAAGTCTATGAAAAAAAATTCAGAAAGTCTCTTTGGAAATGGAAAAAGTATGTATACGCCTAGATTTTTGTTGCTTGGCTTGGCAATTGCACATGTGGTACGTGATTTGATGTTTTGCTAACATTCGATTTGAGTTGTGGCTAAATTAAGTTCTTTTGCAACACCACTCTGAAATGCTCTGCAACCTTGCTAAAATGAGCCTCTCAAATCAATCTCTATCTTTTTGCCTCACGTAGAAAGCATAAGTGACCACGGTTGTATAGGAGTCCATCCTACAAATAGAAATCTTGAACTCGTTTTCTTCAAAGTAAGTTTTGATAGATTTCTGCAAAAGCCTTGTCAGAAAGTTATAATTCTTACCATGTATTGATTTCATGTCCACGAACGTTGAGAATAAAGAGGAGTGAACTGGCAAATAGCTCAGACAACATACTTGGATTAATTATTCCCTTCCTGTGCTAGATGTTCAGGTGGAATTGTTGAAAATACGAAGACCACTTCTAATGTTGCTCTTGCTATAATTTATATTGTGTCTGCAAGAACCACAATATCTTGTGATTTGTGTGGATCAGGTCTCCTTGCCCAAAATATAACTTATCCAATGCTTACATGCCTAAACAATGGCATAAAGCTCTTTGTTGTGCTACATGCCTATACATTTCAAGTCTTCAAATGTTTTTCGTTGTGCTACTACCAAATGAACCTAGCTTTGCTGCGCCCTCTTCTAAATTGGTTTTGCAGCCAAGTCGCATCTAAGTAACCAAGTACAAACATCCTATAGAAGTTTTCCATTCCCAAGAATCTAGGTAGCTCTATGAGATTCTTTGGTTGTAGCCAATTTTGGATGACTTGAATCTTGGCTGGGTTTAGGTTCACTCTGCAATTACAATATAACCTGCTATTGTTTCTCCTTCTTGGCAAATGAACACTTCTCCATGTTTGCATATAGCTTGTGTTTCCACAATGTGTCTAAGTAAATGCTCAACATGGTGCAGGTTCTCATCCCAAGTATTGTTGAAGATTAAGATGTCATTAAGGTAGACAACAATATACCAAATGGTGAATGGCTTGAGGATGTCATTCATCATCTGCTTGAATGTAATTAGAGCATTGGTCAGGCTGAAGGGCATGGCTTGCTCAAACAAACTTTCTCTACCCTTGAGGGCTATCCTTGAGATATGCGTGGGCTTTACAGGAATCTGATGGTACTTAGACCTACCATCAATCTATATAAAGAACCTTGGCTTGACATGGTCCAATGTAATGTCCCCTTTTTGGGATTTCCTTAATTTAGCCCCGAGACAACAATTCCAACTTAAGGTGAAAATTGTAATACATTTAGAAATGTAATTTTATCAATTCTGAAGACATTTCACTATAATATTTAACTTAAGATTATAAGACTTGTTTGGAAGATAGATTCATCTTGATAGCTCCCTCTGATTTGTATCCTCAATGTTATAATTCGTTGCTGCTCAACTGAGCCTTCAGATTATAGTAATAATAGATTCCTCACAACTTATGCTATAGTTCTCCCTTTTAACTGGATCTTCAAATGCTTTGAAGTGACTATAAGTCTGCCACACGATTCTCTTCACAATGAAGTTCTTTATATCACCGATGAAACTACTATAAATCTGATCACAGTTCTGCCACAGTATGATCACACTTTCTCTCTGGATAGTCTGCTATAAACTCTTCTTATGTCCTCTCTGTAGATCTGCTATAATCTTTCTATTTATATATCTGCCTTGGTGTATATCTGATATATATTTTTTGCTCCACCACTCTGCTACAAGAGTCTGCAAAGCAGGATCCCGAAGCCACATAAGTTGGAATTTGAATGAAGGAGAGCGAGCGACCCGAGCAGAAGAAGAAACCATCTTGATCGGCCAGTGGTCGGACCCTCTCCAGTCAAGAATCTCAGAGCTTGTGGACCACTCCCCACCAATCCAAAAACTAGAAACCAGAAAATGATCCAACCTTTCCGCAATCCAATACTCCCCTACCCTCCTATTGTTCAAGGTGAACAAACCATTACCAGGCTTAATGTCAACAAGATGCAACGATGCTATATTATCCTGAAAAAGGAAAGACGAAGGTTCCAATTGCATAACACCCCCCTTCTTCTCACTCAACTCAAGGATGACATTGAAATCTCCCGCCATAATCCAAGGATGAAAAGGGACCAACCTTCGCATACAAGAAATATGGGACCATAAGTTCTGCTGACCTTGAAGATCAGTGGGGGCATAGATGTTAGTAAACAAGATATATTCTCCAGTCTCAAGACTAGAGACAACCCCGGATAACGAAGATTTGGAGGCCACCCACCAGACAGGGCGAATCCTTAAAGGGTTCCAAAGATAGGCCACCCCTCTCGAGGAACCCACAACCCCAATACACTAACACTGGCATCTCCCCCAAAGCTTTGACGCCAAATCCATCATACTTTCCATAGATAGTTTTGTTTCTTGCAAAAATAGGATATCAAGAGAATGACTCCTTATCAACTCCCGAACAACTTTTTATCTAGGGCCACTGTTCAAGCCCCTCACATTCCATGATAAAATAATCATTTAGGGGGATTGGAAAAGTGAGAATCCGGAGTCTTTACTGACCCTGACTCAACCAAATTCTCCCCCATCAATTTGATCTTCAAATCCTTTTTTCTACCAACCTTTGAACTCTTCTCCATTGATCCTTTCTTAATGTCCTTCTGGTGGAGACCCAAATGTAAGCCCATCTTGTTACTTTTGGCCCCAACAAATTCCAATTTTTGAGCTGAAGGAGAAACATTCCCCCCAGCCAACTCCACTACAACACTAGGAATGGTTCCCAACTGAGCCACACTTAGCAAATCCATCTCCATTTGCTGGCTCCCAGCAATTTGCAGAGCCTGGGTCGAGTCCCAATTCACACTATCATTGCCCTGATGCACACTAATCCAAAGGAGTCAACCCAGGGTTCACCTCTTGTTGGGTGAGGTCGTCCAGGGCTTCAAACTTGTTAAAGGTATCCTCCTCCTGTCTCTCCTATAGGGGCCTCTTTTGTCCCCGATTCCTGTTCTTTGTCTTAACTAGGACAAAACCATCAGTACCCACAACTTCCCCAGTCATGGCGGCTTTTCCTTTGTCAGCCCCATCTGTGTTGCGGGTCGGTTGTTAAGGTTTGCGCACCATCGGTTTATACCTAGAACACTTGCGTTGCAAATGACCATACTCATGACACAGACGATACCGAAATGGTAAAGTCTCATAATCCAACAGCTGAACCCAGGAATCAGAACCCGCACACATATCTATAGCATCTGGCAGAGGCTTACTAAGATCAATTTCAACACAGATACGAGCGAAGGTCATTACCCTTCTCCCCAGGGTTTGCGATGAGGCTCCAACTGGCCTCCCAAGCACTGAAGCGAGTATCCATAGCACATCCTCCCGACAACATTCCACCGGAAAACACGATAAACGGACCCACACTGGGACCCTATTCGGGAGTTCCTTCGAAGGATTGAACCCTGCATGCCAAGGTTTGATGAACAACCCCACCTGGTTGTAAAAATACGACCCTCCTTCAAAAACCCTACTCCGATCCTCCATGCAATTGAAGGTAACCATGAAGTAGTTGTTTGCCAGTAACATAATCTTCATTTCCTCTTCTGGTGACCAAGATCTCTGAGCCCAGTTCTCCAAAAACTGCAGAGAAACCCTTATCCCCAAAAACTTGCAGTATAACGAATGTTTTGAAAAGTAATCAACATCTTCCGCTATCATCTCCGGAGGAATACTCAACCTTGGTCCCTCACTACACCTCTCCAGGCAGCCATTAATCTTCGAGATCCGAGAGCCCCCAGCACTTCCAGCCCCGGACTCTGAGGCAAAAAGGTTATTATCAAAGGTCTTTACATTTTGGGGTGGAGATTTCAAACCCACCACAGCCCGGAAATCCATATCGTGAGGCACCTTCGAGGCCTCTCCATCAGATCTAGACATCACACCACTCGGAGAGCCCACCTCCCAAAAGGAACTAGGCAAGGACGCCACACCCCCTTGCAAGAACACACTCTCCCCACCATGCAGATCGAAACCCCCACTGCCCTTCCCTGCGAACAAGGTGCGACTCCGCAGGAACCCCAAGCCCCTGCCTCCCGCAGCACCTCCCACCACCCGCAACCACTGCACCACCTTCCACCCCCGTAGCTAACCCCTCCCGCAACAACACCCACACCCGCAAACGTCACCCTCCCGTTGCTGCACTAGCATGCAAGCTCCACTCACGAGCTAGGGCTGCGATGCCCTAGCCCGCGTTCGGCTCCCACCACGCACAACGCCATCCTCACCTTTCATCCCATTCACAAGCTAAAGAAAATTAATGTATTATTAATTTTTTAAATTTTTTTCTCAGTATAAAGCATTATCATAATTATATTAAATATTATTTATAAAATATTTTAGAAAGAAAGTTATGTTGTATTTTCTATTTAAATATTTTAAATTTAATATTTATAGTAGTTTTAAGGTTGTTTGTGTATGACTCTTAATTTATATGTTTTATTTTTATTTAAGTATTATCATTTTTTTTAAACAATTTTTTGTTTGTTTTCTTGATGTAAAATATTATTTTAATTATAACTAGTTATGATATTATATTAATATTATCTATAATATTATTTAAAAGGAAGTATATTGTATTTTTATTTGGATACTATAAATTTATATTAATTTTTATGTTGTTTAGTATATGGCTCAATTTATGTTTGATTTTTATTTGATTATTAAAAATTTATATTTATGTTATTCTTTAAGTTGTTACGTGTACAACTCTTAGTTTATAATTTATATGAGTTAGTTTGTCTTTTCAATAATATTTTATCAAATTACAAATTTATCCTCATGAATTAAATATTAAGTGATATTTTATAATGTAAAATATTTTCATGATTATTATAAAATGATTAGAAATTTATTTTAATTTATATTGACTAAATATATACTTATAATATAAAATTTGAAGTCTCCATTTGTAATAGGTATGATATCTTATTCCATGGAGGGGTAGAGTCTTCAATGCCATTTTTATTTAAAATTAATATCAATAAATTATATTTTAATATTTATAATTTTATTAAATATATTTCTTAAGATATAATTTGAACACACTACAATTATAGAAGATGACAATTATATATTTAACCAAGTTATAAAATAATCTTTTTTTCTATCTCTATCTTAGATACCATTATGTTATTATAAAATTATTGTTAAGCTATTATAAGTGTAGGGAATCATCACAATGCTTTTTTTTTTTTTAATGTATGATTCAAAATAATAATTTCTTATTTGTATCTTCGATGCAAAATATTTTCTTATAATTATACATATTTATGTAATAATGTTTAATAATATTTTATAATATATGTTTTTTAAAATGTCTTTCCTCGAACTTTTTACGATTATAAATTTTATATTTTATCATTCTTTACATTATTCATGTATGATTATCACTTTATAATTTATGTGATTTATTATCTTTTTTATTAATAAGTTTTGTGAACCTATAAACGCGTACTTATGCATATGATATAAACATAATAATAGTTTTGTAATGTAAAATATTTTTCTACTTAAATTGCAAAGCATGAATGTAGGTCTTCTGATTACAGCTAAATTGACTGAAGCTCAATCTATGAACTCATGGCTCATGTGATTTTATTTTCTGAAGGTATGCACTCTTCCCAAAGGTTAGCCGTGTGGAGGTCCCACAGAGGTTCGGTTTCTTAAAAGCTAATGGTTGCAACTTCTTTATGCTAAGGGGTCACATGTCGAAAAGGACAATTTCATCACCTGTAGTTTTTTTGAGTCTTAAAAAGCCTCATGGAAGCTTTCCAAGGGATTGCTAGTTGTCACTCATTCAAGAAATCAAAATAGGGAGAAGAGAAAATCCTTGCAAAGCTTCATCATCATGATGCGTGTCACAATGATATGTGGAAGTTTCACGGAGAATCAAAAGCATAGTCCCACTAGGTTCGAAACTAAATTTTTGAAACAAAATCAAAAAGAGTGAAGTGATAGTTGTCGTGATGCCTCAGTTTCAAAAATATCTTTAAGCATTTGCAATCAAGTTGGTAGAATGAACCTAGACGCCTAGCGGGTTAAAAGAAGAATCAAATGGCATAAGATTCCAAATGGAAAAGGCATGCGCAAAACTGTTTCATCCCAAAATGATGGAAGGTCCAAATGGTGCTCATGCTTGAGCCTGAGGCGAGAATCGTTCTAAAAATTTCTCATGTGAGGAAGTAGTCTGTTGCAAGGTGTGCACCCTTGGTCTTTGTGTAACACAAGCAGTGGGTTTGAGACATGGCTTAACTGCCTCTCGTGGATTCTCTGTGTCTGGTGGTTGTAGCGAGCATTGACAAGTTGACCTTTTGGTGCAACGACAACCGTACCCAACAAATGGTATCAGAGCTGGATCGCGGGTTCAAACCCCGCTTGCGCTAAGGGGGGGATTGTTGCAAGGTGTGCGCCTTTGGTCTCTGTGCAGCACAAGCAATGGGTTTGCGACACGGCTTAACTGGCTCTCGTGGATTCTATGTGTCTGGTGGTTGTAGCGAGCATAGACAGGTCGACCTTTTGGTGCAACGACAAGCATACCCAACACAGTCATTATTGCCGAGGACATGTAGCAAAGATGCAGAAGATAAGATAATTGTAAAATCTCGCCATCTTTGGTGAATTTTTCATATAAAAGCGGGTAAGCATCTTTGTATTAAGGGTTCTGAAAAATGTAAAAAATGACAACACTTGATGAGCGAAGAAAGTTTTGTAATTCCCCTTCTTTGAAAAAATAAAATTATTTTTTGACACTCCGTAAATTGGTGCTTACGATCTGACCTTAGCATGTTAGTTCTTAGTATGGGCATTGGACTATGCCATGTTTGCCTTTCTTTTGCTTTACTTAAATTGGTATGTTTTGTGTCTCTTAAGTGCGGGAGCACCTACTATTTACTCATTTCCGCTTTTTCATTTCAATTAATCTAAGAACAATGGTTCATATCATGGAATTCATTTTGCTAATATTCAAGTAGATTTGGAAATAAACTATGCCAATCAGAAATAGATCTTTTATTAATGGTTAATTATTGTGAAAATCTCAAAGGGTTGCTCTATTTTCCTTCAAGCCTTAATAGATGCAATTCATGAGAGGATTTGAAAGCGATACCTTATGTCTAGATGACTTTGTCCATCTTGTTCCCCTCTCATTTAATGAAAAATTGTGATGCCATGTGCCCATTTATGGAAAGCTAGCATCTCTCTATCTTTTGCAAAAAGGGGAAATTTGGAGTGTTGTAAAAGCTTTGCATCTAGCATTTCACCTCTATTTAAGTTTTTGTTTTCCCTCTCCCTTTTCCTCCTCCCCTTTCAGACTAAAGAGCTAGCTTCTCAAATTTCGAAGGTTGTTTCATAGAGTGCAAAAGAGGTCCCACATCTGTGAAACTTTCTAATGCCCTTACTTAAGGCGAAAGCCTTATTGGGGATCAACAATGAATAAATTTTTTTTTGAATGGTTGCATCAAATTCTATTAAATAGTAATAAAATTACACATTCACAGAAATATTTGGGTCTATACAAGATCACACCCTCATAGTCAAATTACCAGTGTTTGGAAAGCTTATAACAACATAAAAAAGATAGGCCACTTAAGTGGCAAGAGAAACATTGGACGGAGGAGGAGGATCTTCTTGGGAAAACAGGTATTGTACACCTTGGATGATAAGATTTATAATTGTAATATTTTATTTACTATGTGAGTTGCACATGGACATGTAAAGTGTAGAGATTCCCTTGGAATATTCTCAAGGACACTTGATGAGCTGTATTGTAACACAGAGTTATTATATTGTAATTATTTAATATTAAGGAAAGTAAATTTAATAAAATACCCAATATTAGACGTGGGGTCAATGGGTAGTTAGGCCATGGTTTTAGCACATGGTTTTGATGTAGTACCACTTGGTGGTGTTGTGGGAGCTTGTGTCTGTAAAAACAACCATAACCTAGTAATTGTTTGGTTTAGCTAGGTTTGGCATTTATGGAGGTTGGAAACATGGCATGGGATGTTTGGTCACATGCTTGTTCACATGGAGTGCTTGTTGATGGATGGGGTTTCAAAAGCTTTCATGGTTGTATTTATAATGATGCATTGTTAATATACATGGACGATAGATGTTTTTGGAGATTGGGTTTTTTCCCTCATGAGGGTTATTCTTGGGTATATTTTGCATCATCTTTGATGGGTATGTTGTCTATTATTTGCATATGGATTCTAAGTGTTTATTTTCTTGATTTCTCAATTGGGTTATGTGAAAGTTGTTTAAATGAGTCTGCAAGTTTCTTTTCAAGTGGTATCTGAGCTATAATTATGGTTGTTATAACCTAAGAGTTGAATCTATGAATGCATGTATGAATGAAAGACATGGCAAGATATGGGGGTTTTGTGCAGGTTGTGGGGTTGCAAATTTGTGGGCCTTTTTTTTTGTAGATTTAGGTTTATAAAAAATTGTTTCAAAATAGGTTTTCATGGATTTCATTATGTGCGTTTTAGGGGTTAGGTTTTGTATTTGACCTCGTGGGGGAAAAACGATCTCGTGGTTGCATTCGGGGAGGCTGAGAGATGAATTTTAAACATAATTCAACCCCTTTTGATGATAGTGGGTTGAGATGGAATTTTTTTTAGGCGGTACTGTTGTATCACCTGCCACAAGTTTCATTAGAGATTAAAAAAATATAAATATTTATTTTTTGTGGATAAAAACCAGGCATGCCTTTTTTGAAAAATTATTAAAAAAAGGCTAATGATTTTTTTTTTCTTAAATTAAAATAAATTTGAGGGGAGAGGGGGTAGCAGGACTATCCCTACCCTTATTGCAACAGTCGTGGTACCACCCACTGTCCATAGATACCCCAAAAATAAATAAACAAAAAAAATTCTCTTTAAATTTTTTTGCCAAATTTCAAAAATTGAAAATTTTTAAATTATTGTTGATTTTATTTTATAAAGTTTTTAAATAAAAATTTGAAATGTAAATTGTCATTCCAATGAAAAAATTATATGTTGCAGTTAATATTGGGTCGGGTTCATAGAGCTAATATTATTTTAAAAAATTGTAAATAAAAATATATGGCATATTGGCTTTTTTGGAGATTCATTTATTTGCAAATATAGTCCAATAGGCTCTTTTTTTTCAACAAAGCATAGTTCTTGGGCGTATGATGTTAGATTTTTGACTTCTTATAGTCGTTAGAAGGTGACTTAGAGCACTATATTACAGTGTGATCAATTTTTCTAGATATTGTTGTGTGAAATGTTAGCTGGAAGTCAGGTACTTTTATGCCTTTGAGAAGTCATAACAAGCGTATAGAGTTAAATTTTGAACTTTGAATAGTCGACAAAAAGCTTGTTGAGAAAGTGGATCACAATCGGAGCAAGTTTGACATGATTTATTTGATTTGATTTGCTTATGGGTTCTTTTGACTACGGTGACATTATGAGTTTATGACATGTTACATATTGGACATTTGGAGTTTATGTTATTGTACACTTAGTATTGTATGCCAAATTTCTCTCATGTTGACATGGTTATCAGTATTTGGTTTAGGTATGTATGTTGCATTGTTGGGTTTACAAGTCGTGCAGTGTTGTAGGTGGTCTTTACTTAAAGGATTGCATTTATGGCTTGGATATGGGTTTTCTATGCCCATAAACCTTTCATTGCTGATGCATATTCATATTGGTGGCTTGGTTTAGTCACTTGGTTTGTTGATTTGTTGTCATGTTGAGAAGGAGAGATGTTGTTACCAGGTACAGTCATGGTGCAGGATCTATGTTGTTGAATATGTGATGCTTACGGGTTGGACACATTAGGAGTTAGATGCTTGTTTAGTGCATGTGATCATGGTGTCACAAAAGCTCCTTATTCTTAGAGGATTTAGCATGACATGTTTGGATTCACAAGTACTTTGATTGGTGATGGTTATAGATTCTTGATTGGTTATGGTGGTGCATCTTCTTGTTTGAGGATCATGGTTACTGTGGCTTTTGGAATCTCATGATATGCATTATTGAGTTTTTTTATTATGTGAGCACTTTGTTTGATTTTAATGTAGAGGATGGTTTTATCATGATGTCATCGATAATTTGCTACACTTTTAGTGGGAGATTTTGACTGTGATAATGTAGCAGTGTAGGATTGGTTCCTGATGGTTTGTTGGGAGTTTTGTATTTTCTTGGCTTGGAGATCATGGTTTACTTGATATTATTGATATTTCACTTATGTGTATGTAGACATGGATGACATTCATATAAGAGATGGTTATCACAATGTTATCGAGATCTTGATATCACAATTCAGTGGGAGCTTGTGACAATGTGTATTCACCATTGGATGGTGGATGATCTTCTTAGTGTGTATATGTTGAAGGATGCCTTAGATCCTATTCCTATAGAATGGTCGTTCACATTAGCAGGTACACTTGTAGGAAATGGTGATCTTCATGATCTTATTTGAAAATGTAGACATCTTGGAGGGCTCAAGGAGTCCTTGGTTGAGATGTGGTTTATGATTTTGTTTGACATGTTATCCTTGTTTGATAGGATGGTTTCTATTATGTCCCAGTATACTCTTGATGCACATTTAGAATTTTGACATGTTATGGTTATTTGATATGTTCATATGGAGCATATTATCTCCTAGGAGGGTATGGTTAGATCATGTTGTCATGTTTATGTTCTTGATTATGTGGTTGGAGCTTTGACATTGATCTTGGTGGTTCTCTTTATATTGGGTACATGATCATTTTCTTGATTAGGTCATGATGGTTTTTTTTTGCATATGGAATTTGACATGGATTGATTGGTTACAGGTACTCATGGATACATGGAGTCATAGGTGATGCTAGTATTCTCTTGTGATTAGAGACGTGCCGAGATGGTTGATGGTTTCAACAGGAAGACCATGAAGCATTCACCTAGTATGGACTTGAGAGGATATTGTTCTTAGTGAGTCATGATGACTTGGATAGGTTGACGAGCATTCTCATTCCCACTCTTGGTCCACTCAACGATTTACTACTTAAGAGGTATTGCCCATTGTTCCTTTTAGGTGCATTATGTTTATGCTTACCTTTCATAGATATGGATCTTAAGCTACAGATAGATGGTTAGTTCCGGAGGATTCAATTTGAGAGATGTTTGACATTGGTTATCTCCTTATGCATTTGAGTTGTTATTATGATGGCATTCATTGATATTGAATTCAAAAGATGGTTTATTAGGTGTATTCCCTAGGATTGGGAATGCTATTTGTTTGATCTTATTGGTTATGAGAGACTTACATCCAAGTTGATTACATGATATATATGTTTTCTTAGTCTAAGAGATTGAACAGGTTTGTGTTATAATTTTGTATTTGGAGTTTTATGGAGGAGATCATACTTGACACAATTTGCATTTAGAGGTGTATGTAGAAAGAGATGCTACAAGTTTTAATTTGTAGTGTTCTCTCTTTGGTCTTGGTTATCTGCCTAGATGTTCGGCTTCACATCACATTGTATTTGAGGTTGTTTGGAGCTATGTGATCACTAGTTTGTATTCATGTATTGTCATGTGGGAGATGACATGAAGGTTCCTTTACCTGTTTTCCTTTGTTGGTTGTGGAGAACATGGGAGAGCATTGGAGATGTGGTGAGAGATTGTACTTGTAGGTTATTGGTTTACATGTTTATATATTTATGTGGATATTCCTTGATACTACATGGCTATGGTTACACTTTTTTATATGATGTTATTAGTGGATTCATTTCAGATTTGACATTACCAATGCAATGAGAGTTTCTATGTGTATATATGTGACATGTATTTCTCTCAGAGCTTGTGGTTGCATGTTACAAGTTGTATATGTTGATGATATGAGATTCACTTGATATGTTTTGTATACCTTGGAGGTATGAATAGTTGGTGTGTTTGCACTTATTGTGGGTGTTATTTCAACTATGGATATTGATTCTAGCTATCACTGCCTTTGATACCATTGGATTGAGTGTTTATGTTTAGGATATCAGTTGAGGCATGAATTATCATTCATTGTGACAAATTGTGTGGCTTTATCTTTGGATGGACTCGTATGTGCATTGGTAGTGGCATGGTGGAGGGTGAGATCATTCATATATGAGATGGTGGTCACTTTATTTCTTGCTGCAAGTATATTGATGGAGCACATAGAGCACTTTGATTCCTTGATGGTATATGTGGCTCGAGGGATTGTTCCCTTGTTCATGTTTGAGGTTCCTTATTGCCCCTTATGGAATGCATACAAGTGGGAGAATGTTGGGAAAATAAGCATTGTACACTTTGCATATTAATGTTTATAATTGTAATATTTTATTTTATTATGTGAGTTGCACATGGATGTGTAAAGTGTAGAGATTCCCTTGAAATATTCTTGAGGTCACTTAATGAGTTGTATTGTACCATTGGGATATTATATTGAAATTATTTAATATTGGGAAAGCAAATTTAATAAAGTACCCAATACTAGATGTAGGGTCAATGGTGTAGTTAGCCCATGGTTTTAGCACATGGTTTTGTAGTACATGGTTTGATGTAATACCTTTTGGTGGTTTTGTGAGAGCTTGTGTCTATTAAAATAACCATAAGGGTAGTTGTTTGGGTTAGTTAGGTTTGGCATCTATGGAGGTTGGAAGCATGGCATAGGATGTGTGGTTAATGCTTATTCACATGGAGTGCTTGTTGATGGCTAGGGTTTCAAAAGTTTTCATCATTATATATGTAGTGATGCATTGCTAATAATCCACAGATAATAGATGCTTTTGGAAGATGGATTTTTCCTCATGAGAGTTTTCTCAAGGTATATCTTGTGTCATCTTTGATGGATATATTGTCTATTCTTTGCATATGGATCCTAAATGTTTATTTACTTGATTTATCAACTGGGTTATGTGGAAATTGTGTATATGAGGCTATAAATTTCCTTTCAGATCTCGATCATCTAGTTTACCCTATACATCAATGGAGTTCGGGATGAAATTTGGAGTAGACCACCCCTCATCTTCTTTATCTTTATCTCTTTTTTCAATGCAAATAGGAGAAATAGTTAAAGCAAGTTGGGGGAACCACTTAGAAGTATCAATATTTGGCCAACCAAAACCACTATTACTTGATAATCCTGCACTTCTAAAAGGCCACCAAGAAGTGGCATCGCCAGGGAAAGAGGGGGAGTACCATTGAGCAATTCAAGTCAAGCCACTATGATCACAAGAGTTACACTGAGGATCTTGGGTCTTGGGGGAGCAAAAGCGACAAGATAAAAAAAATTGATCTCTATGTTGGCCACAAGGAGAATAATAGTTAAAGGAGGTAAAAGCATATAAAGGCACACTGTTAATAGTGCAAGGATGTTTCCTCTTGATTGGAAGTGAAAACAAGGCCATTTGGCCAAATAACATGATTTGTTGCAAAAAGCATCAAGGCAACAATTTTAGCTTTCTGAAACATCAATACTAGAATAATATTGATCAGTATCCCACATAGAATACTTCCTGGAGAGGTCAGTGAGACCTTGAAAACATTCTTGGAGAGGCAATCCATGAATGAAAATCTTTCATATCATTCCCATCCTCCAAAGAGAAGTGATTCTACAAGAATTTTGCAACCATTTGATATATTGACATTCTATTTTGCCCCTTTTCTAAAACAAACTCACCTTCTTCCAAGTGCCCTATTGGGCTACAAGAGCAATACAAACTAGATAGTTGAGAAGAAAGAACCAACGTCAACTAAGGTGTTCATAAAATCTTTGGTCCAATAAGAATCTCAAGAGCAACAAAATAAGCAATATTTTTGTCATTTGTAGAAGGGTCTGAAATAGTTGGCTATCACTACATTATAGTAGGCTCCTAAGTTTTGCCTTGAGCGTTACTAGTTGAGGTGCTTTTACCCTTATAGGTCACCGTAGTCAATTTGTCCTCTATTTTTGAAGCTTCGGGTGCTCACAAAGGGTCAAGAACCCATGAAGGGGTCTTAACCCCAAGGGCCACAAATAGGCAATCCTTGATCTTATGCTCTAGCAATTGACTCTAGAAGCAAGTATTAGACAAATTTAGATAAAGCACTCATTGAGTGTGGATTTTTTTTTTAATTTAAAAATCAACCGAATCCCTGAGATTTTACAATAAGTTAACGTCCATACAAACCCATTTCTAAGGCCGAGCTTGATAAAAATGGTCTAGCTCAACACAAATAACCTTTTCTAGGGAAGAAGTAATAGTTGTACAAAAATGCCAACAAGCCAAAGTGAGGCTAGAAAAATCAAGCCAAACTAGCACACAAAGAACTTTATTATCATCTGAGATGGAAAAGTCTTGAGTCCAAGGCTGAAAAATGAAAAGAGATGACCTGAAATATGAAGGCTTGTGCCAAAAAATGGAATGGACATGGCTTCAACAAAATGAAAAATAAAAAAAATCCCTTGGTAAGGTTTTTGGACATCATCAAGGTGAATCCCATGAGGGAACTAGGTTTTGGCAACCAAATCACATAGAATGCTTTCAGGGGGGACCTCCCAATGAAGTAACTAGTAAGAGTATGTTGATTTATCCATTGATATGTAGAATCAAAATCTAGGGTGGTTAAAACCACATTCGCAAGAGTTTTAGAATGCATACCTCATGAAATACATTTGGCATAAATTTATGTGGGCGCTTGCTCAAAGGAGCCATTATTCATTACCACCAAACTATCACCGCTATTAGAAACTATTGGGATGAAGCCAACTGAGGCCATTTAAATAAAGGCTTAAAAGTACTACATTAAATGTGGTATGGTGCAAAAGAACCATAGGACAAAAACCCTATATTGTGAGTTCGAGAGGTTAAAAAATAAATATATTTTAATCTATGTTGGAAAACATATATTTATAATAAAATAACATTCAAACACTTCAGTTGTAGTATACTATGTTTAATTTAAGTTATTATTGATAATTTTTTTAAAAAATTTCATAATCGTATAGATAGTATTTTTCATGATTTTGGCATGCATTACTAATTGAAAGTTTTTTTTATGCTTAATATTATTTTTCTAGCATATATATTAAAAAGAAACATGCCTTATCTTCTATTTTAATACTATATTTTTTATTTGCACTAGTGTTTAAGTTGTTATAAGTTGTCACTTAATAATTAATACAATTTTTTAATAATATTGTTATCAATGTGCGAACTTATACTTATGGGTAGGTATTAGGATGATAGTATTTTATAATGTAAAAGAAGAAATAAGGAGGTGAAATTGGAATTTATTTCATATCATGTATACATGATAACATTTAAGTTTACCTAGTGTCCAAATGAAAATTGGATCAAAAGGCCAACTGTTTATTCATTAAAACAAAGGTAGGTCTACAAGATGAATGTGAAAAAATTATAGCAAAATGACTAACCCATAAGGAAATTTAAGGCTTTTCCTTGGACTCCAAAAGGAAATTTGGAGGTAATTGCAAGGCTAGCTCATAATTGGCTTGAAATGAAGTGTGTCCCTCTGGAATATTGGAAATTTTTACCTTAGATCTTGAAACCAATAGACAATGTTATGAAAATTAAGGAGTCCAAGGTCACACTTCCTCATTTAAACGACGACATTTTAATTTTTTTGGATCCAAAGGCTGGAATCCCTAATAAAATTGCTATGACCATTGAAAAAGAGATCTATATCTGGGATATGAAATTTTTGGATACTCTTAATGCTTGTTTATTCTACAAAAAAAAAAAGGCATCTTAAAAAAGATTTCCCTAGCTTTAAATAGAAATCTATTTTGGTTTTTAATCCCAATAATGGCAAACAAGATATTAATAATGAGAAAAATCAGGGTCAACCTTTGGATAAAGAGGAACCAAAAGATAATGATATGGTTATTGACATACATACTACAAACTAACTAGCCCCAATGATATTGAGATGAGAAAAATTTTAGACCCTCTCGTGGAGGATGCTGTTGAGTTAGGTGCCTTAAGGCCAAATAGGCAGAAGGCGTACTTAGTGGACCCTCTACTTGAAGAACTTGAAATTATTCTTACCAAAGATACAATGGCTCCTATATTCGACCATGTCTCCAACTAGGATAGGGTCCTAACCCAATTCAATCAAGGAAGAATGCCCAACAATTGGCCCTTGATTCAATTCAGGCCAAAGCTATTGAGATCAGATAAATTATGTGTTCTTTAGAGATGAGATTTGATTAACTACAAGCCATAGATTATGCCCTCAATCTTGGTGATGAGGCCTTTGGAAAAGAGTTAGTGGTAGCCAATCTAGACCCTAATCTCTTAGAATTTGGTATACAGAACCCCCCTATGGCTCATAATTCAATTCCTCCCATAGAATACAAGAAAAGGAGGAAACCTAAAGATAGGCAAGCTAACTCGAAGTCTAGGTATGAAAATAAAACTAGTAAAATGGGAAAGAGATCCCAAAGTGCTTTGACAAATTATATAAAAATCAGAAAAATCTACCCCCTCTAGATCCTAAATGAACTTTGACAGTTGTAGCTATAATGTGAGGGGGTTGGAGATATGGGATATGAAATATTTTTTTCGAATCTTCTGTAATTATAGACCTAACTTAGATTTTTTGTCTTCAAAAAATTAAGGTAATTCCAGTTTTCAAGCTCAGAATGTAATGAAATTTATTTTGCGTAAGGCTAAATCTATCAACACTGATCATGATAGAGAGAAGGGGGGAATTTCTCTCTGAATTCACCCCAAATGGGTAAATAATATTAAACAACATGAGACCTCCCCTTGAAATAGATTGGTGTGGGTCATTCTAAAAACTGAAGATGAACATTTGGCATCTATTTCTTGTATGCATCTAATGGTTATAGAGATAGAGATTAGCTCTTTAGAACTAGATGGCCTCCAACCTCCCCATGAGCCCTTGGATTTATATTATTGATTTTAACATGGTTGAGTTTAAAGAAGATAAGAGGGGTGGGGAAAGCCATCCCATCGAAAGATGATACATTGTTCTTTTGGTCTAAATTTAAGAGATCCTTGAACTTGGTTGGCCTCTTTTCCAAGAATAAAGTGTCCTCTTCTTCCATTTGGTTTACTTGGTGTGATAACCAATCTATGCTAAATATGATCTATTGTATACTTGACAGGGTTTATGCAAATAGGTCAATGTTTTCCTTCAATTCCCCCAATGAGAGTAATCCAGTCATGATGGTTTGTTCTTCAATCTCATATCATTCTCATATTGTTGTTAATGTTTCATGGAATGCACCCACCACTCCTAAAATGGCTTTTAGGTCTGGAATTTTTTAATTAAATGTGTCTCTGCTTAATGATGAAGATTATTTGGGTGCCATTCAAACTGCTACTACAATTACCAAAGCTCTCAACAAGCATAAATCCCCTATTCAAATTTGGGATTTGGTGTATGTTTTGAGGAAGCTTTTTAAGATTGTGGGAAAAAAGAAAGCTGCATAAATAAATAGGATTGATATATTGCTACATCAATAACTATTTATGTTAGAAGGGCAAATTCAAGAAAGTGGTATGGAACAATTACTGGAAACCAAACTAGTTAGGACCAAGACCCTTCTTAGGAAGATTTAGAACTTCAAATTTTAGGATCAGAGAGTCAAAGCTAAGATCAACTAGTTAAAAGAGGGAGATAATGGATCAAAGTATTTTTTTAACTTGATTAAATACAAATAGGATAGAGAATTAATTGATATCATCTCTCATAATGGTCAAACCCCAATGACTAGGGTTCCTTGAAGGCAAGTTTTCATGAATTTTTTTAGAACCTTTTCACTTTGGAGCAAGGACCTAAGAAACAGGAAGCAATGGAGTTCTGTTTAAAGTTGATCCCTAAAAAAATCTTAAAGTAGGAAGCTCATAATTTAGATAAATACATAACTATGCAAGAAATTGATAACGACATCATGTCCTTGGCTAATGGGAAGTCACCAAGATTGGATGGGCTTTTAACAAAGTATTATAAAAAGCCATTGGTTGTGATAGTCTAGAGCTTCAAGAGCTTTATAGTGTTGCGTTTGCGAATGACTCTTTGGGTGAGAATATCAACAATAAGCATTATTAAGCTCATCCCCAAAGATGGAGATAAAAATCCTATTAGGAATTGGAGGCCTATTACATTACTTAATCTATCATATCAGATATTGACAAAGACCCTAGCTAGGGGACTCATAGATGTTCCTGGTAAGATATTTTCAGTGAACCAAACTAGTTTCATAAAAGATATATTTATTCTTGAAAACTTCATAACAAGATGAGAAGGTATGCACTAGGCTAAACATGATGGTCAAAATATTGGCATGATCCTTCTTGACTTTGAGTAAGCCTATAATCGAATCAAATGGTATTTTGTGATTGGCATGTTGAGAGTTTTTGGATTCCCTTCCAAATTTTGTATGTGAGTTCACATTCTCTTCAAGGATTCTTCCACAATCGTTAATGTCAATAGTGTTTTGTCTAATCCTATTACACTCCATAAATCAATTAGACAAGGTTGTCATATTGCTCCTACTTTCTTTGTAATTGCAATGAATGTTCTTCATTATATTCTTAGAACAAAGGCTATCTCCCTACCACTAAAATGTATCAACCTTTCCAATAAAGACCAACTTCTAAATGCTCAATTTGTTGATGAGACAACCTTGTTCATTGAGCTCTTTGAAGATAATTTTGATAATGTTGTTGAAAGGTTACAAATTTTTTGTAATGCCTTTGGATCAAAAGTTTCTTCACATAAACCCATTGTCATCAGGTGGTTTGAGGACCCTCCAAATTGGTTTGAAGCTAAAGGTTGGGGATGGTCTAACCCTTTCAAGGTTATTTGATACCTTGGTATTCCATGTACCTCCTTCTTTGAAATATATGTGGGAGTGACTCTTTAAAAATATTGAAAAAAACATGAAAAGTGGCAAACTCATCTCCTATCTTTGATCAGGAGAGTGCAGGTTGTTCAAAAAGTCCTATCCTCTCATACCATTTACCATTCTTCTACATGGATTTTCCAAATATTAATTTTAGTAAGTTAGAAAAGATTTTCTATGCTATGATTGTAAAGGAAATAAGAAGAGACACAATGTCTTCTGGAAATGGTGTTTCCTCCCAAAACACATGGAAGCTTGGGTTTGAAAGACTTAAAATATTAAGTCATGGCTTTAGATTTTAAATAGATTTTTAAGGCCATCCAAGGGGATGAGCCATGGAAGGTTTTGTTAAAAAATAACTTGAATTCATCTAAACCTTAAAAAACTGGTAAAATGTGGTCTCCAATCAATATTTTTGATATCCTTTCAACCAGTTTGAGGTCAGGACCTATGGCTATGTGGTCTTTGCATCCTTGTGGAAATCTTAGTCACATGTGAAGGTTCTTGTTAATAATGGGCATGTAGTTTGTAATTATCCTCCTCATACTATGACTAATGGATCTGTTTGGTGGGGCATTGTTGCTAGTGACAAACCATTGGCATTGACTGAAGGTTGTTCTACAAAAAACTGGTTTACAATGGGTATTAGTGTCCTAAATGATATCTTGATTGATGGGAAGCTTGGAACATGGGAACAATTGAGACTTTAGTTTCAACTACCTTCCTCTCACAAGAAGACATACACCATGATCAATAATGCCCCGGGGGACTGGTTCCCAAACAAAATTATAATTGATACGAACCTATTATAAAAGATTAGATGGCAAGATGGCTCTAAATTTCTTAATGTTTCTATCAATAAAATTTATTGCATTCTTGTTCATTTGGGTGAAGTTTATGTTTGTATCAATAAAGCATGGAACCTAAGATGGTCAGACTCCAAATGGATTAAAACCCTTAATCACTTGTGGAACAACCTAGTTGAACCTAAGAAGATCTATTTTTGTTGGATCCTTTTATTAAAAAAAACTTGCTATTGATAATGTCCTCCACTCCTATGGATTGCCTACTAGAATTTGTGATAGGTCCAATGTTCTTGAATATTTTGAACATTTATGTTTTGAATGTCAATATGTTGTTTCCCTTTGGTCTTTAATGGTTGGCCTTCCTATTTATTGGAATAACAACAAAGGTTTTTCTTGGATTGATTTACTTGCTAGATATGTTGATAAATTTGATGGTACCTTGAATAGATTGTGGTTTGTTTTTACTAATGAAGTTCTTTAGTTTTTATGGAAAAGGAGGAATGTAGAGATCTTTTAGTCGAAAAGAAGGCTCCTTATTGAATTTGAACACAAACTCACATATTTTGTGATCATGTTACAAGTCTTTTCCACAACAGAGATTCCTAAAGATAGATTTATGCTACTACTCAAAGAAGGTGCGATGCTAGTGTATAAACCTGAAGGAACACAATGGACCACTAAGAGGGGGGGTGAATTAGTGGTCACAAAAAACTTTAACTTATCAAAATGATTTAAACTAATTGTAAATGATGTTCAATTTACATTCAATATGCAAGTTATAATTCTATTATCTAATTTTGTATTATTAATTGCTTATTGTATATATCTAACTATCTTCTTGCTTGTGGCAGATGAGAGGAGCATTTAATATTTTCTATGTCCTATCTCAAGAATGCCACTTACTATAAGTATATGACAAAGGAGGCACGATCAAGCAATGGCTTGATCGGTCATGACCGATCAAGACATTACTTGATTGTACCTTTTTATTTATACTAACAAAAGCATGTTACAGTAAATGCCAATTGGTGATTATAACCAAAGTTCATCGGTGTATTAACCCAACGCTAACAACCGATAGTATATCGGTGGCTGTCAATGCTAACAACCGATAGTTATCAGTGTGTTATCCTTGACAACCGATAACTATCGATGTAGATTAACACACTGATAACTGTCAGTGACTAATACATTGCCACCCGATATGCATTCTGATATACCTTATATGCAACCCGATATATATTATATGCACTCCAATATAATATTATATGTGATGCTCTGCAAAAAGGATTAGAAAATCTGTTTGATGGCAACACACACAAGAGCACAAGAAAAAAACATTAGTGTTAGCAACAAAAGATTATCCTAAACAGGCATATCAAGAGAGATATTAAGCATGAAATAGAAAGCATATAAACATAGAATAAAATAGCTAATCAAGATGCTCATAGTTGCTCCTCCCTTGTTCCTCTCCTCTCCAAGTCCCAAATGAGTGTAGCTCTCAGCAGCTTTTTGCACTATGGATGCTTATGGAGGATTGAGATTTAATACTAAGCTTCAAATATGAAATGAAAAGCTAAATACTATGCTAGAGTAGATAGTGATGCTATGAAAAAGCTCTATGCTAATGCCAGTATAACAACAATACTCTAAAAAATGCTTCTCCTTTTGCTTGAGGAGAAGGGTTCTATTTATAGAAGAAATAGGGAAATGAAGGGTTAAGATTGAGCAATCTTAACAAGGGTTAGGATTGAAAGTTGGGGATCCATGTGCACAATTGGCACCAATAAAATGGTGACAAGTGTCAACATAGGATTGGGTTGAGAGAAGAGGTTGGAGGCATTAAAGGCCTGAGAAGACCTCATGGTTATCTAGAAGGTAAGGGTCAAGTCTAAATTAAGATTACCCACTGGATTAAGAGTTAATCCAAGGATAAACCTTTGTGCAAATGTTTAAGAGATAATCATGGTCAAAGCATTAAAGGCTTGATGAGACCTTTGGGTTGGGTAGAGGTTGAGTCAAAACAAATGTTTTAACCATGTGGGAGGGTTTGAGGTAACCATTAATGGTTATTGGAGACTTTGGGGATTAAGTGGTTGAGGGTTGAAAGCCTTCAATGGTTATCAAAGACTTTGAGCCATTTAGTGGTTGAAGGTTGGAAGCTTTCAAAGGTTATCCAAGACTTTGAGGGTTAATTTGTTGAACACACAAAGCATTAATTGCTTTTCAAAGACTTTGGAGTCTTTGAGAAGTGACTCCAATTTGCTTAGGAATGTGACAATATTTAGGGGATGGATTAGGCTAATTAGGAAGAGTTTAGAAGAATCTAGAAGGGGTTTAGGCATACAAGTGGATTTTGTAGGAAAATGCAAGTGGGAGAAATTTTGGTATTTTCAATTAAAATAAAATCATTTATTTCAATTAAATGGTGTAAGTTGAATTTGGATAAATATTTAAATAAATATTAATTTATTTAAATGAGAAAAAGAAGATAAAGCATTTAAAATGCTTGAAGACTTTGAGGGAAACCATTAAAGGCTTGAAGACTTTAAGGAAAACCATTAAAGTCTTAAGAAGACTATAGAAGGAAGCCATCAAGTTTGAAGACTTTAAAGCCATCAAGTTTGACTACTTTAAGGGAAACCATTAAAGGTTTCAAGTGGGTGAGGATAAATAGGATTTTAAATAAATAATTTATTTAAAATAGTTGTGCAACTTGCTTTTGTAGGAAAATACAAGTGGGTGGAGGATAAAGGTGATTTAAATAAATTATTTATTTAAAATAATTGTGCAACTTGCTTTTGTAGGAAAATACAAGTGGGTGGAGGATAAAGGTGATTTAAATAAATGATTTATTTATTTAAATGTGAGAGGTGGGATTTTGGGGGATTTAAATAAATATTAATTTATTTAAATGTGAGAGAATATTTAATTAAATAAATATGATTTATTTATTTAATTAATGGTCTGAATTTGGTTAAGTGAATTAAATCAAATAAATTGAATAATTTATTTAATTAATAGGAGAAGAGGGTTAAGATGAATTAATTAAATATTAATTTAATTAATTATTAATTGATGGTTAAATAATCAAATAAATACTAAGTATTCATTTAATTAAGTGGACAGATTTATGTGACTACAATATGTAACCCAATATAATATATATTCAATTCGATATATATTAATCAGTGTCATCATTATTTATGTTTAATTGATATTCATCTAAATACAAGATTCATTAGATAGATGAACATGAGGAAGATACATAGTGTGATTATCAATAGATTGCCCATATGCAAATATAGAATGGCTATTAAGGATGAATTAATTGCTTGATGGTTTTATCATAGTTATCGATATGATAAATGATTGAATGAGAGACTTCATTTATCTCTCATTCAATCATTTATCTTACCGAAGCTAATATGCATTAACACTCCCTCTTAGCTAGGTAAGATGAATGTACACAATATATTCAAGCATCATAATTTAATTGATAGTGATCATTTTAGTCATTCATGGGAATCATACCATCTAATCATTTGGTATGTAGTATCACCTAAACACGTGATACTGAAGTTCATCACATCAATCTTATGATTGATAGGATATCACCTAAGCATGTGATATCAGTATTGCCTACACACAATACTTAAGGATAATCATATGAGAAAGATTAATTCCTCACCTTATCCTAGTTGTGATAAGTGCACTAACACTTTATACAAATGTTTTATCACAACACAATTGTGGCACATCCATGACATACCAGAGATCCAACATGATAACTGGTTTGGACATTATAAGATCGTCACCTTATAATGTCCCCATACAAGTGTTCACTATCTTGAGAGATCGTCACCTCTTAGATGTGAACCCAGGGGATAGAATCCAAAAAATTGTCCTAACATGACAAAGAGGTTTACACATTAAACATCTTATAGGTATGCAAATATAGATTAAGAAGCAATTTACCTTTCTGCTATACCTAAACCTTTTCTAAAGTGATCAACTTTCACTCTGGAAAGGGGTTTGGTCAAAATGTCTGCAGTTTGATCTCTTGTACAAACATATTCCAATTGGATTGCATTACTATCTACCATATCTCGCACATTGTGGTATGGAATCTCAATATGCTTGGATCTGTCATGAAACAATGGGTTTACTGAAAGTTTTATGCAACTCTGATTGTCACAGTGCATAATAGTGGGTTTCATAGGTTCTCCAAACAATCCCACAAGCAACTTCCTAAGCCATACTGCCTCTCGGGTAGCCATAGAAGCTGCAATGTATTCTGCCTCGGTGGAACTTTGAGCTACAAAAGACTGCTTCCTACAGGTCCAAGATATCATAGATGAACCTAGACTGAAGCAACACCCTAAAGTGCTTTTCCTATCTGTTACACTTCCAACCCAATCTGAATCTGTAAATCCATGTAAGTCTATCTCAACCTTCTTGCATTTGAGACCAAGGTTTAGAGTACCTTGTAGGTACCTCATAATGTGCTTCACTACAACCAGGTGTATCTCCTTTGGTTCACACATAAACTAACTTAGAGAATTGACTGCATAACAGATATCTGGTCTTGTATTTACCAGATACATCAGGGACCCAATCATCTATCTGTATTGAGTAGAATCAGTGGGTTATGACTCTGTTGCTGCTTCTTTAAGTTTATGTAAGTTGGTTTCCATAGGAGAGGTCATTGGTCTACAATTTAACATTCTGAATCTCTTCAAAATATCCAAAGTGTACTTTCCTTGGTTTAGTATAATGTTGTCAAAATTCTGCCATACTTCTAATCCTAGGAAGTAATGAAGGAGTCCTAAGTCCTTCATATCAAATTCTTTAGATAGATCATTCTTGCATTGTTTTATGAGTTGATCACTTCCTGTGATTAATAAGTCATCAACATATAAGATCAATATTAGCATATCATCTTTATTTCTTTTGTAGTAGAGATTAGGGTCTGCATCATTTTTGGAAAAACCTAGTCCTGAGAGATAGGTGTCTATTCTTTCATACCATGCCTTGGGAGCCTGTTTGAGCCCATAGAGAGCTTTCTTGAGTCTACACACATGAGACTCTATGTCATGAATTTCAAAGCCTTCAGGTTGCTCTAGGTAGACTTCTTTTGAGATCTCACCATTTAGAAAAGTTGTCTTAACGTCCATTTGGTGTACCTTCCATCGTTTTGCTGCTGCAATGGCTAATACAACTCTTACTGAGGTATACTTGGCAACAAGTACAAAGGTTTCTTCATAATCTATTCCTTCCCTTTGTGAGAAGCCTCTACCTACAAATTTGGCCTTGTGTTTTTTCAATACTGTCGTCTGCAACATGTTTGATTTTGAACAACCATTTAGATGAAACCACATATTTCTTGGTTGGTCTACGAACAATCTCCCAAACATCTTTCTTCATAATGGATTGATACTCTTCAAACATTGCATCCTTCTATACTTGATGTTGAAGTGCATCTGATACATTGCTTGGTTCAGCTTTAGAGAGGTCATTCATAAGGGAAAAATAGCTAGTAAATTTATTAGGCCTTTTGCTTTCTCTAAAGGTTCCTAAGGGAGCAGAAAACTTCTAAGCTTGTTCTACAGTTTTGGTGGCCCATAGTGGTCTTTTCTTGAGGTTTTCTCTAGGTGGACTTAAAGTTTCACTTATAGTTTCCTTAGAATTCTCCCTCTGAAGCTCAAGAGTAGGATCTCTATCTAAGTCGGGGTTAGGAATATGGACTTTAGGATCTAGAGAGCTTTGGGCTCTTTTGAAGGCTAAGTTTTCTTCAAAGATCACATCCCTACTTAGTTCAATGTTCTTTTGGCTAGGTATATATATTTTGTAGGCTTTGGAGGTTTCACTGTATCCTACAAAGATTCCTCTATTTCCCGAGGGTTCTAATTTTAATCTTTTCTCCTTAGGTACATGAATATACACTGGACATCCAAAAATCCTAAGGTGGCTTATATCGAGTTTTGATTTTGTAAAGACTTCTTCAGGGGTCTTGTCTTCAAGATGAGAGTGAGGACATATGTTTTGATTGTATACTACAATGCTGGTTGCTTCTGCCCAAAGATTGATATTTAGATTCTGATCAAGAATCATAGCTTTAGCAGCTTCAACGATTGTCCTATTTTTCCTTTCTGCTATCCCATTTTGTTGAGGGTTGTAAGGTATTGTTAACTCCCTCTTAATCCCTGAATTTTTACAAAACTCTTTAAATAATTCTAATGTGTATTCCCCCCCATTATCAGTTCTAAGGGTTTTAGTTTTGTTTCCTAAGTAGTTTTCTGTTAATGATTTGAATTCTTTAAACCTATTAAGGATCTTTTCTAATTCTTTACATTTTAGAAAGTAGATCCAAGTTTTCCTAGAGTAGTCATCGATAAATATCATATAATACAAAAATCCCCCCAATGAATTTATAGACATAGGTCCACATACATTAGAATGAATTAACTCTAAGACTTTACTTGTTTTCCTAGTACTACTCTGAAAAGCACCCTTAGTATTTTTGCCTAGGGCACTTCCTATGCATGCCCCTGAATGATATTGTTTTAGCTTAGGTAGACCTATGACAAGGTCTCCCATTGATGATAAAGCTCTAAAATTTAGGTGGCCTAGTCTTCTATGCCAGATTTCATTAGCATTTGTAGTTTCATGAATTAGGGCCAAGTTCGGCTCTATGCATAGCTCATATAGGTAGCCTTGTCTTTGACCAATTGTTCTAGCTTTCTTGATAGATGAGTTCTTTGGCCAATCCAATGCTTTGTTGTCCATGAATGTCACTCTGTATCCATTATCCTCTAGTGCTGATATTGAGACAAGATTCCTCTTAATGCCTGGAACATATAGCACTCCTTCAAGTTGTAATGATACACCCGACTTCAATTTGATGGTGCAGTTTCCAACTCCTTTGATAGGGTGTGTGGAGTCATCTCCAATGGTTACCTCTTCATCATTTTCCTCTCTCATAAAGTCTAGTACTTCTCTGAATCCTGTGATGTGTCTGGATGAGCCACTGTCGATTACCCAGGAGTTCACTTTGTTTGATGTTTGATGTGTGAGTGCTGAATAGAGCACATACTTCTCGGAGTCCTCTTCCCTTTTCGATTTTCCTGATTTGGTAAATGTTGCTTGTTTATCTCTTTCTAGACATTTGGCAACATAGTGCCCAAATTTGTCACATCTGTAACATTGAATTTGAGAGAGGTCCTTTTTGAAAGAGTTCTTGCCATGACGTCTCTTTCTCTTTCTGAATTGCTTCTTCTTGCTCTTTCTGTCTGAGTTCGTAGTTAGAACTTGAAGATCTTCATCTATATTCTTTTGTTTGATTCCTTTTTTATTTTGCCTTGATTCCTCTTGTAGACAGTTAGCCTTTAGTCTATTGAATTTTGGAAAGTTGTCCCTTGCACTTATGCCTTGGACGAATGTTTCCCAGATACTAGGCAACCCATCTAAAGCAATGAGGGTTAATTCTTTGCTTTGGATCTCATATCCAAGGGTTGCTAGTTCATCCCTTAAGTTAGATATCCGCATGAAGTAGGCGCTGACTAATTCTCCTTTCATCATGGTTATATGATTTATCTCTCTTTTTAGAGCCAAGGTTCTACTGGCATTTGATATCTCAAAAGCGTCTTCAAGTGCTTTGAACATGTTGAAAGCTGATTCGTGTTTCTTTATAATGGGCATAATATTGTTCCTTACCCCATCAACTATTATTTTGATAGCCTTATCATTTCCTTCTCTCCAAATTGCTTGATCAGGTTCAGTCTCAGGTTCTTTGGATTCAGTCTTTATGAATGATTCGACTTTGTTATCTTTTAGTATTATTTGAATTCTGAATTTCCATGCGGAGAAATCTTCACCTCCTGCAAGTTTGTCTTCAAATATGATAGTGCTATCCATTGATAGGATTGTGATGTTGAATATATACTTGACTTAAATTTTACGTAAAATTGAACAGCCTCAAGTTCGATTTAACCTGGCTCTGATACCATGTAAATGATGTTCAATTTACATTCAATATGCAAGTTATAATTCTATTATCTAATTTTGTATTATTAATTTCTTATTGTATATATCTAACTATCTTCTTGCTTGTGGGAGATGAGAGGAGCATTTAATATTTTCTATGTCCCATCTCAAGAATGCCACTTACTATAAGTATATGACAAAGGAGGCACGGTCAAGCAATGCCTTATTCGGTCAAGACATTACTTGATCGTATCTTTTTGTTTATACTAACAAAAGCATGTTACGGTAAATGCCAATCGGTGATTATAACCGAAGTTCATTGGTCTATTAACCCAACGCTAACAACCAATAGTATATTGGTGGCTATCAATGCTAACAGTCGATAGCTATTGGTGTGTTAGCCTTGACAACCGATAACTATCGATGTAGACTAACACATTGATAACTATCAGTGACTAATACATTGCCACCCGATATGCATTCCAATATACCTTATATGCAACCCGATATATATTATATGCACTCAGATATAATATTAGATGTAACCCAATATAATATATATTCAATTCGGTATATATTAATCGGTGTCATCATTATTTATGTTTAATTGATATTCATCTAAATACAGGATTCATTAGATAGATGAACATGAGGAAGATACATAGTGTGATTATCAATAGATTTCCCATATGCAAATATAGAATGGCTATCAAGGATGAATTAATTGCTTGATGGTTTTATCATAGTTATCGATATAATAAATGATTGAATGAGAGACTTCATTTATCTCTCATTCAATCATTTATCTTACCGAAGCTATTATGCATTAACACTAATAACATAAATCAATAAGCTATAAGAAGGGATATTAAACTAATCAACACACACACACATAAGAGGTAAACTCATAACACCAGATATACGAGGAAAACCTATGGTGGGGAAAATCCTCAGTGAGAATGTTGTTGGACTCTACTGCTCCAATATAGCCTCACAATAAGAAAATTGTTTACAATATGTTTAGGGAACCAACCCAAGGAGCACCAACTCAAGGAGCACCAACCCCTAATCCTTTTTGAGCACCTACCACTTCTTTGAGCACCCACTTAGAGATTTACAATGATTCAATAAACAATTTAATACAATGAAAAAACTTTTTATAAATGAGTTTTGTAACACTTTACTGATTATCTTCTTCTCACAAGATTGATCCTCTGCACTTTGATCTTTTCTCTTGTTCTATTCCCTTTTTGCACTTGTCTTCTTTTTGTCTCTTCTCTGATCAATCTCCCTTCTCTACCTCTCTGCCTTGGCTTTGGACCCTCAAATCTCTGGTCTTTGTTTTTCTTTATCTCAGTCTCTTTTCTTTGCAAATTACTTCATTGTTATTCTACTGCATACTTCCCACCTTGGCTATTATACTCTCTCCACCTCTCTCTTTTCTCTGCAACTTTCCTCTGCCTTGTCTCTTTTTTTGTAGCCGCATATCTTTCTACCTCTTCTCTTCAACAACTCTTTCACACTTTTTCTCTTTGTCTATATTTGTTGTCTATCCTCTGCACTCTTCTCTTTAATCACTGACGTCATCTTGTAATCTTTTGATGTAGGAGCATCCCCGGTTCATAGCAATCTTGCATCAACCAAAAATATTTCCTTTCTATTTGGAGTTCCAACATTTCTTTCTGTGTGTCCCAGATTTGGCTCACTAGAACCTTTGGAGTTGGATTTTTCTTGAAGACTTGATCATATTCCTTATTCCCAAACTATGGAGCATTTGGATTGTTTTCCGACAGGTTATCGCTACCAGTTCCCAAAACAATTTTATGTTACCGGTTGCCTGGACCTATTTGCTTTGGAGATCTACTGGATCCCCTTTTGTAGCTTGCAAAGCCTTGAGCATTGATTGCGATGTTCCTTTGCGTATGGCCGACCTTTCCCCATGATCTACACTTTATCCTTTGGTTTTTTTGGAGGAATTTCTTTGACGAAGACCAACCTTGTTGGTTTTACACGTTAGGTCTTGTTCTTCGGGTTTTGATCCCTTTTTGGGCCAACTGGATCCCCTTGGATCATATAAATATTTCTAATAGAGAATTAGAATGTAATCAAGAAGTTAGACTGAGCATAGAAGATGGATCTTAAGATTTGAGGTCCCAGTTGTGACCTGTTCTGTATTTTGAGCATGTTTTAGCAGGCCTGTGAGCCAGCTTTTGTAACCTGGTTGTTATTGGTTGGTTGTAATCAATTCTCATGATATAATTCAATTTGTTCTGCATTGCCTCCATCATGTCCCTGTGTTTCCATTGTGTTTACTCTTGCTTACTGGTTTGGACTAATCTCTTTGAGGTCCCTCCTAGCATTTTGATTTTGAAAACACTATAGGACTAGGAGGGACCTCAAAGAGATCAGTCCAAACCGGTCAGCAAGAGTCAACCATATGCAAAGGAACATCATAATCAACGCTCAGGGCTCCACAAGCTATGGAAGGGGATCTAGTAGATCACCAATGCAAATAGGTCTAGGCAACCGGTAACAAAAAACTGTCTCGGAAACCGATAGCGATAACTTGCTGGAAAATGTTCCAAATGCTCCACGATTTATGAATAAGGGAGATGATCAAGTCTTGTATACCTAGTCCTGTAGTGTAGGACTATATGAATGGTTGGTGATGCCTTTTGGGTTAACTAATGCATGAAGTACTTTCATGAGACTGATGAATTAGGTATTGAAGAAATTATTGGGTAAGTTTGTTATTGTATATTTGGATGACATTTTGATTTTCAGTAAGACAAAAGATGAGATTTGTTGCATTTGAGACAAGTTTTGCAAAGGTTGAGGGAAGAAAAGTTGCTGATAAATCTTAGCAAGTGTACTTTCATGAATGAAGAATTAGTCTATTTGAGATTTGTGATATCTGAGGATGGTTTGAAGATGGACCGTAAGAAAGTAAAAGCAATTGTTGAGTGGCCTACACTAGAAAGCATTGGAGAGGTAAGATCATTTCATGGATTGGCTAGTTTCTACCGGAAGTTCATCAAAAATTTCAATTCTGTTTGTAACACTATGACTGAGACCATGAGGGGAGATCAAAAGGAATTCAAGTGGACCACCAGAGCAAACAAAAGTTTTAAGCTGTTGAAATGGAAAATGATTGAGTAGCCTCTGTTAGCTTTACTGGATTTTAATAAAGTATTTCAAGTGGATTGTGATGCAAGTGGAACAACGATAGGAGCAATCTTGAGTCGGGAAGGGAGAGCAGTAGCTTATTTCAGTGAGAAATTGAATGATGCTTGAAGGAGATATTCAGTGTATGGTCAAGAATTTTATTCCATAGTTCAAGCCTTGAAGAAGTGGAGACATTACATGTTGCCTAAGGAGTTTGTGTTACATACAGATCATCAAGCTTTGTAGTATTTGAATAGTCAGAGTAAGTTGAATCAGAGACATATGAGATGAGTAAAATTTTTGCAGAGTTACGCCTTTGTGTTGAAGCATAGAAGTGGAAAATCTAACAAAGCTGTTGATGCATTGAGTAGGAGAAGGAATCTCTTGACAGAGATGAGAGTGATAGTATTAGGATTTAAGGAATTGAAGACCTTGTATGATGATGACCTAGATTTTGTAGAACCTTGGAGAGCATGTAGAGAACCATTTACGACAGATAGGAGCAAGTGGTTGGATTACTTCATTCAGTATGGGATGTTATTCAGAGGAGTACAGTAATGCATACCTAAGAGTTCTATGAGGGAGAATCTAATAAAGGAGAAACATAGTGGAGGATTAACTGAACATTTTGGTATTGACAAAACAATAGAATTGGTGAGTGAGCATTACTTTTGGCCCCTGATTCATAAGGATATTAGGAAATATGTGCTAAGTTGTAGAGCTTGTCAAGTTGCAAAGGGTAGTAGTCAAAATGTGGGATTGTATAAACCTTTAATAGTATTGGTAAGAACTTGGGAGCATATAAGCATGGATTTCAAACTTGGATTGCCTAAAATGCAGTGAGGGAATGATTCTATATTTGTGGTAGTGGATAGATTCTCGAAGATGGCTCATTTCATACCTTGTAAGAAGACATCAAATGCATTACATGTAGTGGACCTATTTTTTAGAGAACTGATGAGATTGCATTGATTACCTAAGAGCATAGTTTTAGACAAAGACACTAAGTTTGTTAGCTATTTTTTTAGAACACTTTGGAAGAAGATGAAGGCAGATTTGAAGTTCAATTCTACTTTTCATCCACAAACTGATGGACAGATAGAAGTAGTTAACTGGAACTTGGGAAATTTGTTGAGATGTTTATTTGGAGATAAAATCGGAAGTTGGGATTTGATTCTTGCACAAGAAGAGTTTGCCTACAATAATTCAGTAAACAGGAGTACCGGAAGAACACCTTTTGAGATTGCTATCGGAGTACACCCTAGAGGTATATTGAAATTAAGAGATATTAGCAGTGAAGATCGAAGAAGTTTAGAAGCAGAAGAATTTGTAGATCACATGAAGGACTTACATATTCAAGTTAAGCAACATCTAGAAGACATGAACAAAAGGTATAAGGACAAAGAAGATGAGAAAAGGATACATAAGGAATTTGAAGTTGGCGATGAAGTGATGATGTATCTGAGAAAAGAAAGATTCTAGGTTGGAACTTATAACAAGTTACAGATGAGAAAGTTTGGACCTTGCAAGATTTTGAGAAAGTTCAGTTCTGGGAATGCATATGAAGTAGAGTTACCGAATAGTCTGAGTATTTCACCTGTGTTCAACATTGCAAATCTTCATCAGTATCATGAACTAGAATTAAATGAGGAAAGTATTGCAGACTTGGAGAAACAATTGCCCCGAAAGGAACCGGATCAGATTGAAGACATTTTGGACAATAGGATTGAGCGTAGTACCCAAACCAGTCAGTATAAGGAGTATCTTGTGAAGTGGAAGGACATACCAGTTGAAGATTTATCTTGAATTTCTTAGGCAGAGGTAGAACGCCTTGGTTTTTCTCTAACCCCAGTAAAGTGAGAGACTAACATTTTTTCATCGACCCCGGATGTCTAATGAAGGAGCATCCCCGATTCATAGCAATCTTGCATCAACCAAAAATATTTCCTTTCTATTTTTCTTTCTGTTTGCAGTTCCAAGATTTCTTTCTATGTCTCAGATTTGGCTCACCGGAACCTATGGAGTTGGATTTTTCTCAAAGACTTGATCATCTTCCTTATTCATAAACTGTGGAGCATTTGGATCATTTTCAAGCAAGTTATCACTACCGGTTTCCGAGACAGTTTTCTATTATCGATTGCCTAGACCTATTTGCATTGGTGATCTACCAAATCCCCTTCCATAGCTTGTGGAGCCTTGAGCGTTGATTCTGATGTTCCTTTGCATATGGATGGCCTTTCCCTGTGATCTACACTTCATCCTTTGGAGTTTCTAGAGGAATTTGTTTGGCGGAGGTCGACCTTGTTGGTTTTACACATTAGGTCTTATTCTTCGGGTTTTGATCCCTTTTTGGGCTGACCAAATCCCCTGGGATCGTATAAATAATTGTAATAGAGAATTAGAATGTAATCAAGAAGTTAGACTGAGCATAGAAGATAGATCTTAAGATTTGAGGTCCCGGTTGTGACCTGTTTGAGCATGTTTTAGCAGGCCTCTGAGTTGGTTTCTATAACTCGGTTGTTACTAGTTGGTTGTAATCAGTTCTCATGATATAATTCAATCTATATTGCATTGCCTCCATCATGTCCTTGTGTTTCCTATGTGTTTACTCTTGCTGACTGGTATGGATTGATCTCTTTGAGGTCCATCCTAGCCGGTGACTGCACCATCTCTATTCTCCTCTTTTCTCGCTCTCTGTTTCTACTTCTCATTGCCTCTAATCTCCTCTTTCACTTTCATATTTGTTTGCACACAATTTTTTTGCAGTGTTATTGATAGGCCCAACTTTGTGTTATTGACACCTGCAAAAAATATTTTTCTGTAGCTTCAATTTTTGCATAGCTTCCTTTTTTTTTGCCCACATACACACTACTTTTCATTTACTACCACATCCACAAGTTATATTCCTTTTTGGTCAACTACATACTCCAAAGATTTTCCCTCCAAAAAATGGGAATATATAAAACAACCAGTTCTAGCTATTAAAAACAATCTTCTTGTGTTTCCAAGAATTCTGCCTTCCAGCTAATTTGTATCCCTCAGTAAATGCCTCATCTTCCAACTATGAATTGACCTCTAATTTCAAATTACTACAATTAGTAATCTTCACCTACACATGGATCTTAATATCTTGTTGACTGACCTTCTTGAGCCACTCAATTGATCATCTGTTTGGTCTTCATTTCAGTCTTCAGCTGTAGTTATTAAATGTTTCCTTCCTTGTTTACTCAGCAACCTTTGCAGTCTGGTTTCTCTTTCACACGTAATCTCCTTTCTGAAAATAATCAAAGTGTAACACTATTCAACATTTAATTGTTTCCTTGTTTGCTTTGTAGATTGAAGGTAATCTTCCTTGATACGTGAGCTCTTAGATTCATAGAATAGTCAAATATATTGTCCATATGGCATTCACATCTTCCACTGGCTCATGGTGGATGGTGGGACCCATTAACATACCCATCTGCTCACAAAAAGTCCACATGTGAAGAAAAATCCATGTTGCATTCACGGGCTACGTTGACGCGTTTCGCAAATCGCATAACATGCATGTTATACACTTCGCAAAACAACAACTCTTCCTTCACGTAGACAAACAAGATAACATGCCTTTTACTATTTTCCTTAACGCGCGTCATTTCCCCTCAAACCTTCTTACCCATGCAAGATGGTCGGATCCATCTATTCCCTTTGGTATTTTTACCCCGCATGACCATCTCTCTCCAAGTTTGTATGATGTGGGATAATAGAGTGCCTTGTTTGCCTTTGTTTATTGTTACCCCACAAGGTTATCTTACACTTGAATAACACGCTGCAGGTTAGCGGGAAACATAACCTGTTATGTTATTGACTTCTTCGTCACAGTTTGGTGACTAGCCCGTAGAGTGTTTTCCCTTAGGTGTTTCTTGCTGCGGGATGGCGGGGCGACTAACCCGTCGTGTTATTGACTTCACCTGCCATAATGCAGCATTACCCTGCATGGTCACTTATCTTCAATTGTTCATGCTGCGGGATAGCGGGGGCCGCATAACCATCGTTTATTAACATCCGTGACTTAGTTTACCCTTACCCCGTAGGGAATTTTGTTACTGGTCCATATTGTTGTGAGATGGCAAAGGAGCATAACCATCATGTTATTGATTTCCCGATAGACCAGCATGACTAACCTGTCATGTTATTGACAAGTCGGTCACCTTCTGCAACTTTGTAGATAGAGATAACCTGTGTGTTATTGAGAACTACAACTGATACTCCTTGTAACTGCATGTGACTAACATAGCATGTTATACACAACTGCATCTAACTTTTTCTAAGTCAGACCAAATTTCACAATACATTTTCAACACAATTGGCTATGTCCTCCTTGTCTATTTTCATGTCCCAATGACACACTTCATGCATTCCTCTTGTATCTCCTTGTGCGTATAACACAATGTGTTATATGATGCTGCAACAACACTTATGCTCTTGGTCAATCAGGTTTGGCCCATGATAGCCTTGGTCCTCCATCCACCTAAAAGTCCAATATCTGACTCCTTTGAGATTTCTATCTTATTTGAGGCCATTTACTCCTTGCAACCTCCATGCATGTACATTTTGTAGACACCTAAAATTAATATTTGATTAATTTAAGCCTATCAACATAATTAATTAATTTAATTGTGTTATCCTTATTCCTCTCAGAATCAATTAAATCTAATTTAATTAATCCTTTCACTATTGTCCAATAATTAATTTATCAAAATAAATTAATTATTCCCCTATTCCTCTAAAGTCCCCTCCAATAATTATTTCCTCTAAACCCACCCAGTTAATTAATTTTAATTAATTAACCTAGTCATGTGATTCCTACAAATCACTTTTCCTAGTCTCATTAGCCTAATTAATCCTTCTAGAATCTCTCATAGTCATGCTTATCATTATCCCTCAATTTTTAATTCCCACTCATGTCACATCAACATTGAGTTTCTCAATGCATCCTTATTTTGGAATTTTTAATTCCTCATATTTGAAATTCAAATTTCTCCCCCCTTTTTCCAAGGAATTTTATATTCCTGTTTATTTTCCCAAAGCACCCTTGATCCATTACTTCTATCTAAAATCAGTCTCAAACCTTCATGATCAAATCAATCTTGGCCCTCCATTGGCCTTCTCCAATCTATAAATTGGATCCTATTCTCCTCACAAATCATCCACTTCTCATGCATTGTCATGCTACCTATTTCTTCTCTCATCCTCTTCATAATCCTCTATCAAATCCATCTATCCTTAATCTTTCAATCCAAATCCAATCCAACAATCCACTTACCTTGTTGACCATTTGGAGAGCATTCCACATCCATCAAGAAGGAACCCATCCAATCAAGTTGAAGAGAGGCGCTATTCAACTTCAACGAAGGCTCAATCCGAGGAAGAGGTAAAATAGCAAAGGTATAAAATGATCTTTTGATGTTTTATGGTTTTCTTGTTTATTTCATTGTCATTTTGATCATTTGACCTTTCATCCCATTTTCCCCTCTTCACATTTAACCTACATAGCTCTGCTATCTTGATGCAACACCATATCAGCCAACCTGATCTTCCTTTGAGGTACACATCTTGCATCTCTATCAATCTGAGACCATACAGTTTCTCTACATCTCTACTGATCCTCTTTCTCAGACACTCATCCTCTTACATCTTACATCTTCATCCAGTACTGCATCTAGTAACATCAATCAACCCTGCATGCCAGTTGCATCTTCATCCAGTGGGTGTCCTATAAATCTCTCTGCAACTCATCAACTCAGCCTTGCACACTTACATGTTGACATCAATGACAACCTCAATGCCAGCAAAACCAATATACAATCTTCCCATTCTTTCCTAAGGGGAAGAAGTTGAACTAGGAAGAGCTAGATTTTCTCAATAATTACTTGGAGGAGAATAATATCACCAAGTAGGACATTGAGGATAAGAACAAAGATACCAAGAAGAAGCATGTTGCTCGGTGGGACATAACAATTGATCTCGATATAGATCCACCTTTAGGCACATTTGAATGTGATATGGCTGAATGTAGTAATAATTGTAGACTTGGTATGACCCACTATCTATGTTTATTTTTTTATCCCTTTTGATACTTGGTGATCGACTCTGATCTTGATTGGGGCATATGCTCCTCATAATGTAATGCTTTTTGTACACTATCTTTAATATAAAAAAAAATACATCAAACTTCCAACCAAACTTTTTTACATAGTTGGATTCATTACTATTGCAATCTTCCTTGCTCAACTTTAGACCTATGGCTATTGGTATTTGTGTTTATCCTCAACATCTCTACTACATACTTTTCTTGAGAGATAAATATACCATGATGGATTTATTTTACTTTTATGCCTAGAAAATACCTCAAAAGACCTAAATTAGTCATCTCAAACTCTCTTTTCATTGCCTCTTTAAAATCAACAATAAGGAAATCAACATTCCCCATGATAACTAAATCTTACCATCGGTTGCCTTGATGTAAAGAGTGGGCTCACCATTGCTTTGATTAAAGTTATTGATCAACACATTTGAGTCAATTCTATTACATACCATGCTCATTGTTCTTGATTAAATATATAAAGAGATTTCTTTAACCTACACACCTTGTTTTCATGACCTAGGACTTCATAACTAGGTGGCTACTCCACATACACTTCCTCTTTCAGTACTCCATTCAAGAAGGTAGAATTCACATCCATTTGAAATACCTTCCAATTGTGTTCAATTGCTATTGCTAAGACTACCTGCATGGTTACTATCCTTGCAATTAGAGCATATGTCTCATCATATAATCTCTACTTGTAGTATCCCTCCTTGATTCATCTTTTATTTTATGCATTGATAGACTTGATTAGAATCTTATGTGATGTTTTGATTTATGCTTATGATTGTATCTACTTTTCAGTTGCTATTTTCTTGATGATAGACATTATATGGACACATGTTATATGATGACCCTTATAGATGATGACATATCTTGGACTATTATGATGATGGATTTATACTTGATGACCTATATGCACTTATTATTATTCCTAGATGGATCATGTTGTTATGAGATTATTATGACATCTTGATTATGCTGACCCTATTCCATGATCATATTGATTGAGTTGATGCTATGATGGTTGCGATTGTCTTCTAGTGTATTCGTGACAAAGACGATGTCATACCACTCATTGTGAGCATGATATGACACTGTGATTCTCTTCACTTTCCTAATCATTTATGATATATGTTATTATATACATTGTCTCATGGTTATTGGTGGTTGTAGGATTATAGGTACTAGACATCAAATCCACCTAGTTTCACAAGTCTGAGCGTGTCTTTATCCCAATGGCAAGTTTTTGGAGATGGCATGAGTTATTTCTATACACTCTAGGCTTAAGTTGCCATTCCTGTCAGTCAGTGTCTGGTTCAAGTTGGTGGTAGAGTCTTGTGGTGCTGTGAGAATTTGATTATATGATTAAATAATATTGGTTTATATAGTTTATTAATGTTAAATTAAATTAATTATTATATAGTTTCGATATTTAATTATTATTTCGGTGATTTATTGATTTAGGTTTAATATTCCATTAATATTATTCGATTAATAATTTATTGATTTATATTTAATCGATGTTTTTATAGTAATTTAATCGATTTAGTGATTTATTGTTTAATTGATTATTTATTATTAGTTATTTAATTGTTATTTTTAATGTTGGTTATGATTTATATTTAATTGTGGCATTTAATTATATTTCCTTTGATTTATCTATGGGCTTTGATTTATTATTTATCTGTTATTGGTTATTATTTTTTTATATTCTCTTGTTACTATTTGGATAATTAAAATATCATATTCTTACCTACCTTGTATTACTATTGGTTGAGATTTGAGGGAAAGTAAATAATAATATTTTATTTTTTACCTCAAAATTTGGGAAGGGGGGTTGGTATGGAATATAGTATTTTGCATTATTCTGATTGGTCGATCCTATTGTATAGTTTTTTAATGTATTAATATTTATTTGGTTTCCTGTGCGATTGCCGAGGTTGGCTTCTTGGAGTTTTTTTGCGATTTGGAGATTATTGCATTGCTGGATTTTGATTTGGTTGGAGCTTGGGGATTTTGGATTTCTCTTCTTCAAATTTCTCTACCATAACTTCTATTCCTTCAAATTCAAGATTTCTCTTCATTCTTTGCATTTTATATTAAAAAAATATGTCTGCACTATGTCTAGAAAAGTTGCTTGCCAAGCTGGGAATTAATAATGCAGTAAAATATTTACATGGCTGAAGGAAATATTATTGGTATAGTGTGTATAAAGTATAGTTTGGGGTTATATGTAATTGTATTTAAATATATTTCTTTTACTATTTGGTGTTCACAGGAATGACTCTGTGATTGCTCTATGTCTATTTATCAATATTGATATGAGTATGTTGGAATTAATTCATCGGTCCTTTTGGGTTGATTATCATCCTGTTAGAATCTCTTAACCATTCCTATTTGAGTGTTGGCTCTCAGTGCACTATCGAGAGTTGTAATTGATTTCTTGAGAGTACATTTCTCCATGTTTTGTTTTTCATTGGTTATTGGTCAAGTTCACTTGCTTATTCTTTGTTATTAAGCCTCTAAATGTATGGTTCTGGTGTTGTATTGAAGCCTTGATGATTCTTCCTGCATCATCGTAACTTGATTATTTTGTTTTCTAAGTCTTTTGAGTGAATGCGCTAATCTGGCAAGTGAGCTATTAAAATTGGTGTATGTGCTACTAAAATTGGTCTATGTGTTATTCTTTCCTGCGGATGTGCTAAACTACCCTATCAATTGCAATTTTCATGATTTCATCTTTCTGTGTTAATTCTCTTAGGTTTGTTCATGTACCTGAGGCATTTGTTAGTATTCTTGGTTTTCTCAGACTTGGTGTTGCTCAATTTTGGTTGTTTATTTATTGTTTATGGATTTGACAAGATGTAAGTGCCTCATTGTTGAGGGTATCTTCTTTTCTCTAGCAAGTTGACAAGCCTTGTTGTAGAGGATAGTTTATATTAGCTCCAGTGAGATGGTTGTACCTCAATGTTCGGGTTTGATATTATTTATGGCTGAGTAAGAAGGATATATGCCTTACTCTTGATTATTGATATGTGGATTATTGTTGAAGCTCTTATTTATGTATTGGCATTTTGATATTTTATTATTGTGCTTATTGCATATGTTATGTGGATACTTTCTTGGTGTTGTGATTGAGTCTCCTAGTTGTTATTGTGATTATGTATTGTGTATACCCTAAGGTCTTGGGACAAGGTTAGGGGGAGTGGGCTTCAACATGATGGTCGGGGTCAAAAGAGAATGGGCTATCAAGAGGATACTTGAAGTCTAGACTGTTGGAATCCGAGAACACTGAGAGGGGGGGGGGGTGAATCAATGTTTTACCAGTAAAGAAATTTTTGAACTTATTGCATATGTACCAGTTAATAGTAAATAAAATTAAAGTACAAAAACCAAATAACACATAAAGAAGCAACACCATAACACCAATATTTATACGTGGAAAACCCTACACAGAGAAAACCCATGGTGGGCTTGATACCCACAATATCTATATACTTGATCAAGATATACAAATATTACATGGAGGGGATTGCACATGCAATCAAGCTCACCACCTAGAGTTCACTGCTCATCTCAAAAGAAAATAATTTCCCAACCAAGGCATCTCTATTGACAGATGTATTAGCCATTGTTCTCAATTCATTAATTGCAGTATCCTTCATCTTGTAAGCCAGTGGTAGGGCTCTCGGAACTTTAGAAACAATTTCATTTTCACTCAGAGTTCCACCACAACATTGAATTCCCATAACAATCTCATTTACCCTTTCCATGAATGCAATAATCCTTTCATCTTCTTCCATCTCTAGGTTTTCATATCTCACCTGGTAACCATCAAGTTTAGCAATCTTCACTATAGGTTCACCTTAATTAAGAGTCTCCAACTTATCCCATATAGCCTTTTTCCAGATGATTTGTCAGTTAATCCCATTATTTGTTGATCATAAAGTGCACACAAGAGGGCTTCTTTTTCTCTACAATCATTCTCAAGCTCCTTATCCAGGTTTGTCGGAGGACAATTCCCAGATATCAGATTATAAGGTGTAACACCATTCTGTGTGATCTCCCAAATCTCCTTGCCAAGACATCTCAGATGAGTCTCCATCCAAATCTTCCATAATGTGTAATTTATTTCATCAAGCCTAGGAATATCTCTCTGAAAGATAGCTCTAGATGAACTGGATGAACTTGAACTGTTAGTCACCATAGGATCTTCCTCAAGTAGTTAAGCTTTCTACAAAGAGGGCCAGAGCTCTGATACCAATTGTTAGACAGTTCAAATAATCGGAAGACAACTGAGAGGGGGGGGGGTTGAATCAGTTGTCACATATTACCAGAACATTTAGTAATTAAAACTTTAATATTGGAACCCAAAACATTAATACTAGAATGCTTAAACCAAATATCAAAATAGCAGTTAAACCAATTAAACATAAACAATAATCAGAGAATAAATACCATCCACGTGACACCAAGATTTATACGTGAAAAACTCGGTAAAGGGAAAAACCACAGTGCGAAGCCTTCCCACAGTCAGATAATACTTCTACAGTATGTGAATTACAATTGAGGGGCTTGCACTTGCAGGAAGGCCAACAGACTAGAGTGCACTACTCATCACAAAAGGAGTCTCACTGACTACATAGAAATCCAAACTACTATCCAGAAGAAGGAATGAAGTGCAAAGATAGCATCTCCTATGTTTGAGTACAATTTCGATTAAGCTCAATACCGGAGGACTAAATCCTCTTACATAAACTCAATTTGATCTCCAATGATCAACCAAATCCTCTGCCTAAATGATATTACATTATTCACACATTACATATCCATATCCCATTCCATGACCATATCCCTATCTTCTATAATGAGATCTTACATCATATATATACAAACCCTTGACCATAAACAACCAGGTCAGCCACCAAACATTAAACCAATTACATAATTAAAAAACATGTCGGCCTTAGACCAAACAAATAATATCCAACTCATAAGACATCCCAGAAACACATCAAGAGGTCCAATCCACACGATACATTAAGTCGGTCCATAAGCTAGATCAACCAGGACCCAATATAGGTCCATACACTAAAGCAATGATCCCAATCCACCAAGTCTCGAACATGATCACCATCATCATCCTAAATCCATACGAGAAGTTGCACCAACACCAGTTATGCATATCATCAAAAAACTTCAACAAAAGCTCTGCCATTGCAACCCTCGTCGGAACCACAAACCAAGCTTCCAAGCAAGCATGATAGCATTCAATCACTAGGCTCAAACCAACTGACTGAATATGAACATGAGTAAGACAATTCCATAACCAAATCATACCAGAGCATACTGGATCATGCTGGATCCAATCCAACCAGAAACCATTCAACCTACCGAGACCAGAAGGGTGTCGGTAAAACATCCAAATAGGTAGTGTTGACATCAATGACAAAACATCAATGCAACAGATAATCAATTCCTCCAAATGTCCAACAAAATAAACATGTCAGCTTCCGGATCACAAGGTATATCATACATAATCTCGGTGACCATTTTGACCTACACACACTACAAAAAATTCATTTAAAGAAATTATCGGGGTCACATGATATGTTAGTCGGGTCCTATACATAATTGGGTTCCAAATACACGTTACCGGCATCAAGACTAACCAATTATTAAGGATAAAACAAAGTGTATATACTGGTTGTGTGTAGTGTATACCGGTTGACCCAATCAATGCAAAATGATAAGACAATGAATCCCGATGAGAATTATCAACACCAGGAGATGAGTTGCCATCAATGACAACCCTAAATGCAATTCACCTTATCGGATGAGTGTCAATTGCCAACATAGACCACCAGGAAACTGTTGGAGGTTTTCCTTGATTTAAAAAGTGATAACCATAATAATTAATTAGTTGGGTTGGGTAATTAGGACTCGCCTAAACAAGATAATGAATTGGTTTTGGTGCCCCACCTCATGGCCCTTGAGTGGAGACTAGGGATGAGCTTGAGAAGATCATGGAGATGATAAGTCAATCTCCCTTGATTCTCTAATAGGTTGAGATGGCTCCACATGTCTATCAGGGTTTGGTATTATCCCTTCTTCGTGAGGATGGCATGAAGAGACATGACTATCAGGGTGTGGCATTATTCCCTTCTATGTGATGATAGCATGTGATGACACTCCACACCTACGTGTCCTTGGTCCTTATTCCTTATGCCTTGATTCTTGGTGCACCTTTGGGAGTTTCTATGTTTTATGATTATCCTTGTGATGTGATTTGTCCTATTTTATATGCGATTCTTCTTTGTTATGGTTCTTGAGTTTTTGTAGTTTCATTGGTAGTTACATCTTAGCCTAAGTCTAGATTGTGTGTGTGGGACCTTGTTGCATCTCCTAGCATTAGGGGTAGTTCCTTTGGTTCCACATGGTCAGGTGGTTTATCTCCTTCTACCATTGGGATGTTCTTCATTGGATGCTCTTGTGTGTGAATGTGAATTCTTCTATAGCAACTTATGGATGGATCTTTGTAGCAGATTTATGTATTACGTTTAATATGGCAGTTGTAATCGTAAAATTGAGAGAAAGATGTAATTATTGATTAAGCTAAGTATTTGATGTAATAGAATAAAGGGTTGTAATCATTGTTGGATCTATTATGTAACTTGGATATAGAATTTATTTTTAAATAAGGATGTCGTTTGGTCATTTTGGACGCATTGGAATATATGGTCTTAATTGGGGAAAGCTGATTATTTCTTAATTGTTCTTGTCCTATTTTATATGCGATTCTTCTTTGTTATGGTTCTTGAGTTTTTGTAGTTTCATTGGTAGTTACGTGTCAGCCTAAGTCTAGATTGTGTGTGTGGGACCTTGTGTCATCTCCTAGCATTAGGGGTAGTTCCTTTGGTTCCACATAGTCAGGTGGTTTATCTCCTTCTACCATTGGGATGTTCTTCATTGGATGCTCTTGTGCGTGAATGTGAATTCTTCTATAGCAACTTATGGATGGATCTTTGTAGCAGATTTATGTATTACGTTTAATATGGCAGTTGTAATCATAAAATTGAGAGAAAGATGTAATTATTGATTAAGCTAAGTATTTGATGTAATAGAATAAAGGGTTGTAATCATTGTTGGATCTATTATGTAACTTGGATATAGTATTTATTGTTAAATAAGGATGTCGTTTGGTCATTTTGGACGCATTGGAATATATGGTCGTAATTGGGGAAAGCTGATTATTTCTTAATTGTTCTTGTCCTATTTTATATGTGATTCTTCTTTGTTATGGTTCTTGAGTTTTTGTAGTTTCATTGGTAGTTACGTGTCAGCCTAAGTCTAGATTGTGTGTGTGGGACCTTGTGTCATCTCCTAGCATTAGGAGTAGTTCCTTTGGTTCCACATGGTCAGGTGGTTTATCTCCTTCTACCATTGGGATGTTCTTCATTGGATGCTCTTGTGCGTGAATGTGAATTCTTCTATAGCAACTTAAGAATGGATCTTTGTAGCAAATTTATGTATTACGTTTAATATGGCAGTTGTAATCGTAAAATTGAGAGAAAGATGTAATTATTGATTAAGCTAAGTATTTGATGTAATAGAATAAAGGGTTGTAATCATTGTTGGATCTATTATGTAACTTGGATATAGTATTTATTTTTAAATAAGGATGTCGTTTGGTCATTTTGGATGCATTGGAATATATGGTCTTAATTGGGGAAAGCTGATTATTTCTTAATTGTTCTTATCTCTTGGTTAAGAATTTAGGTATTGCTAATGATATGTATGCATGGTCATTCTAGAAAGGAAAAAGATTAAGCATCTTGTAGGTAGTATGATTTATGATATAATTAATGGCAAATAAAAGGGGATTAGGAACACTTGGCATTGGTGCTTAAAATGAACCTAAATTGGATTAATTGGATTGGATAGGTTGCATTCATTATTGTTAAGTAAAAGATTATCCTCTATGTGTTAGGAAGTAAATGACTTTAAGGAAATGCTTAAGTGGAGTTGATTATGGTAATGGATGTGATGTTGATATTTTTATATTATTTAAGTAATTACGTTGAGATACCCTAGGGAATGTTTTATCATGAGATATTATGTGTATATTTTTTCTTGCATATTACGATCATTTATTATGTTAATGGATGAGATGTGTATCTATTGGATGAATGGTTATTTGTGTTTGATAAATGAGCTATATGTGTTACATTAGTAGTAGTTTAAAAAAAAATCATCGGGTGATCTCACAAAGCTGGTTCCCACTTTTTGGTACGTCCTGTTTTTTGCTGAAATCATACATTTTTTAGAAAATATAATGATTTAAGCTTTAAGAGGTCCCATTTAAAGTAATTAATTGAAGAGATTTAAATCAAAGGCTCTTAGATCAAAATTTATTGGATAGAACCTCTCTACTTCTAAATCATACTTGCAATGGAGTCTCCTTTGCATCTATCAAAATGCTACTAAAAAACCAATTTTACAGTAGCTTTTGGCAGGTCAAATTAATTCATTTAAAAGTTGTTTTTTTAAAGTACTTAGTCCTTATTATAAGCTTTCCAAATAGTATAACTTTTAATATATTTAATTTCATTAATATATTTTTATTTTATTTCTTATGAATGTAGGTTTTTCACTGAACATGAACTTCTTTGTTCAATGCATTGGGAAAAATAGTAAACTAATTCAAAAAAATTCTAAAAAGTATCTATGCACTAGGTATTGATGTTTTCTTTCTAACAAAAAAAAGAAAATTGAATTTTGATATATATAGAACAAGTTATGTGTTCAAACGTACAACTATATCTAAATTATAATTAGTTGAACTTCAAAACTTAATAAAATGAAAAATATTCAACATATCACTATCAAACCAACTGCATGCCCTGGGTATTGATGTTACAAACCAAAATTCAAAAGAATTAAGTTTTTATCATTTATAGAAAAAAAATTATGCGTTTCGGGATATACATCACTCTTAAAAAATGTTGTTTGTTGTAAAAAAATACATTTTGAGGGAGATGGAAAAATCAATAAAATTTTATTCAAACAAATTTGAAAAATATATTTAGAATATACAAACAAGATGTTAAAAATCACTAGTTTAGATCATCTTCAAATTCTTAATGGTTTAAAAGTTATAGGTGTCAGAAAGTGAAGGTTTTTTTCAAAATATTCATATAATTGTCAAAGTTGGTCAAAAAGTGGGAACCATTATTGTGAGTTCACCCCATCTCTATTTGTTAGTTAGACTATATATGTTGGCATTGACAAAACCGGTTAATCCTGAGAACCGGTATATTAGTTGAAATTTGTCATTGATGTCTAACACTAACTAGTGGAGTGGTACCGGTGGAGTGGTGTATTTTAGTAGCAAAGGTGATGACTTGTAAACAACATGGAAGCAACATAAGAGACAGATGATAAAGGTTTAATCAACTCAAAGGAAGACAAACTAAGCTAACTGGTATGTCACTCAAGAAGATCGATGTTGAGGTTAGATCTTCAGGTTGGTCATTTTGATGATGATGAAGTCACAGAAGGTGACTTAGGCAAGAAGAATTGAGGTTGTATGCAAATAAAAACCTCATTGGCAAACAAGAGAAGAGGCCTGATGGAAGCAATGCAAACCGACATCAAAGGATGAACCAGAAATGAAGAGCATAGTGGTATACCGATACACCGGTGAAGCAAAAGGAAGATAGGTGGGCACCATAAATCTCGAAGTGGTGATCGGTTACACAGTTGCAATGGAAAAAGGTGAGTTGATGAGATTGTAGCAATGCACAACTAAAGGTTGGTGAAGTCAACTTTAGTTACCATGCAGTTAAGCCATGATTACTTGCGGATTTTCTGGTTCGCATTTAAAAGACTAAACTTGACCCAAAAGTCACTATTTTTTGGGAATGCAGTGGCAAAACTGGTTGAGTAGTTGGCAGAATTGTTGCAGGGCATGCAAAGAAAGAACGGGTAGATTTGAATTCAAAATCTACCAAAATATGTGATTGCATTGATTAAGCAAACACTTGAAGGTGACGACAAAGAATGTATAAAGTATTTTGAGTTCATTCAAAATATTTTTTATCTTAAAATTTGCAAAGTGAAAATCCTATGAGAGGCGATCCGAAGTGAAGAATGAAGATTGAGAAAGTGCTAAATAATTTAGCAGAGCAAAGTGTGTGTGAAGTAGATCAACAAAGTACAAAGTCGGGGGTATGAGCAGAGGACCGGTGTAGTGCAGAGCAAACACAACCTATGGAGACAAAGAATGATTTTAATTGTGATATGATCAAGCTATCATTAGCTATTCCAACATATCAACTTCTTGTTTCTCTCTAACCATTGCAACTCAAAATCCCTTAACTGGGTGACATCTTAATTGATGATCCTAAGTCCTTTAACTAGGATACATTTAACAAGGTAAAGACACTAATAGGCCTTAAATAAAATCCTTTAACTGGTGGCACCTAATAGTGTCTTTGTAATCTCCTAAGAGGGATAGCTCCTCACCAAGCGTACTCAGGAAGAGTCCAAATTTTGTGAGTTTCTACTCACACTGTGGTTTTCTCCCATTTGGGTTTCGACGAGATAACTCTTGGTGTTACTGTGTATCTTTTCATGCATGCATGTTCTTCTGCAATAACTATTTGTAGTGATGAATATTAAGTTAGTGCAGACTTGAGTTAAAAGTTTTAATTTAGTAAAAATGGTAAAGTGTTGATTCACCCCTCCCCTTGCAACACCGGTTGGGACTAACAATATATGTATCTAGGGTATTTGGCGGACATTATACTACCAAACTACTATTTGTACCCCTTAACAACCAATCCTGCCTTATGTATTTTTCCATCGGTATTGCTCTTTGTCTTATAGATCCATTTCACACAATTAACTTATTTATCGAGATGCTAATCAGTTAGTTCTCATGCTATATTCATTTATATTACATATATTTCCTCATCCATGGCCTCACACTATTTCTCCTCTTTCATAGCATCCTCAAAATAAATCTAATCACTATGAGTAAATAATGTAAAATCCAAATTTTCATCAAATTCATCATCATACCTTTTATTTTGGTGTATCTACCTTAGACTCTTGGTCTTTTTTGATATTAAGGAGGTGAGAGTGGGCTTGAAACTCTCACTAATACAATTTGTTTGTTGTGTAGACCATCTCTAGAGTTGTCTACTCATTATATTCGTTATCTATGCAATAAATTGAAGCAATTGGAAGCTTTTTGTAACTAAAATTTGTGGTTGTATGTTTAACTATTTGTCTACATCTAAAGCTCTCTAGAGCCAATTGTTTTGCATCCTATTTGAACCTGAAGCTCTTTGGAGCTGAGTGTTGGGCTCTGGATACCTTTTGTAGCATCATATTTCTACTCTTCATACTCTTCTTCTTCATCAACAATAGACACTCTAATTGAGATATCTAAAGGGGTGTCTACCAGGCCATCCTCTGACTCATTTTTTATGAACTCAACATCTCAACTAATCATTATTTTATTGATGAATGAAATATATAGCATGTATGCCTATGACTCTTCACTATAGCCCATAAAGATACACTTAGATAACCCATGTTATCCATCTTTTATCTCTTCTCTTTTGGCACAAATGCATGTATGCCACATACTCAAACACTCTCAAGTGTTCAACTATCCATTTGCATTTTATCCATGCCTCTTGTGGAATATTGTCATGAATAACCTTTGTAGGACTTCTATTTATCAAATAAATTACTATTGTAATAGGCTCACCCAAATATTCATTTGGGAGTCCCTTATATTTCAACATACTTCTTTTTGTCTCCATGATGGTTCTATACTTCCTCTCATCCACTCCATTTTGAAGTATATCTTATTGTCAACTCCTTGATGTCATGATGCTTGCAAAAATTTACAAATTGATTGGAGAAATTCTCTCCCCCTCTATCTAACTTGAGGACCTTGATAAAATGTCCACTCTCCTTCTTAGCTTAGGCCTTAAGCACTTAAAACTTTCAAAAGATTCAGATTTATACTGCAAAAAATAGACCCATGTCTTATGGTTGTAATCATCTATGAAGGTCATAAAATATTGACTCTTACCAATAGAAATGGTTTGTATAGGGCCACACAAATCATTATGCACCGACTCCAATGGTGTTCTTTCCCTTATAGAGTTGTCTGATTGAAAGGGTTGCCTATTTTTCTTGCCTAAAATGTAGACTTCACATCTACCACTAGGCTTTACAATGGATGTAAAACCTCTATCCATACCCTTCTTGGACAAAAGAGTCAAACAAACATAACCTATATGTCCCTACTTGAGACACCAAAGTCTAAAGGGGTCTTGAATGGTAGTCTTGAAGACTAAATGTTGTTATATAGGTAGAAATTTTCCATGCCTAGGAGGTGCAACTATGGAATAAGATGAGAAACATGTCTCTATCCAAGTAATGGATACATCCAATTCTTTGTTATTTATACTATTCCAACAATATTCTTACTCCCATTCTTGTAAAAAATGACACATTCTCCTTTCTCCTTTCTCCATCAACACTTTGTAACCTCTTTGGATCAATCATCCAACACTCAAGAGGTTGTGCTTAATATCACGGAAAAAATATACATTCTCTATCTCCTTGTCACCTTGCATAGTGCAGATCATAACAGACCCTTTGCCCACAACTAGAACTATTCCATTGTTCCTCATTTTGATCTTAGATTTGATATATTTTATCAATAAAAGAAAATAAACTTTCATTACCACTCATGGGGTTGTTGCAGCCATTGTCCAAATATCAAACTTCGGCGTTACACTACTCACCAATGTTGCACATGATGAAGGCCTTTGATTGATCACCTTCAACAAGATTTTCATCAACCACATTTGCACTTTGTTTTGACTAATCACTTTATTTTTTCTAGCATTCACTTGCATAATGTCCAAATTTATGACATTAATGACATTATACATTGCTCTTATCATACCTTTGACTCTAGTTGTTCTTCTTCTTCTTGGCTCCAGAGATGGACTAGGAGTTTCTTGTTCCCTCTTGGTTGTGTGCTTGTCCTAAGCTATCTACTCCATAAATTCCTCATCTAGAGTTACCTCTACCTCTACCTCTTGAGATATATCTAGAGTTGTTTCTATCTCTCCCCCTACCTCTTGCATTGACTTGAGATTTGAATGCTTATCATTGGGAAGAAGTTGCAGACCTATTTAGGCATTGCTCATATGTTTGGAGGGAACCCGTCAACTCATCCACCATTAATGTTGAGAGGTCCTTATCCTCTTTAATGAAAATCATCATTGCATCAAACTTAGAAGGAAAACTTATGAGGATTTGCTCATAATCATTTGTTGTTCCTGTTACCTAATTTTGCTTCCAGCTCCATCAGGTAGAGTTGGAACAGTATTTACATTACGAATATGAAGGGTTCATATCTGATTATGCTAACTGCTCATACAGTGAAGATGTTATCAACTAAAACACTTAATTCATTACATATGTTCATAAGCAACAAAGAAATATACAGTGAAACATAAACAATTGTTTTCTTTATTCATAAATATCAAAGGTACAATATCCCACACAAGTTGTGGGAAATAATTGAAGAAATGCATTATAAAAGGAAATAGTGCACATGAGAATGAATCATAAGAAGAGAGAAGGGATCCGTCATTGCCTGGAATGACGAATCCCATAGTTGAATGTTGCATCTTCAGTGTCAGTTTGCCTTGCCATCCAAGAATACTTGCAAGAAGATGAGAGAGATTATGTTAGAGCTCTAGATTCCAAATCCAATCTTACACATCATCAATAGATGCACAATCTACTTTCATAATGTATCAAATCAGTTATGCAATCATTACATGAATCAAATAGGAAAACAGAACAACAAATCGGAATTCTATTGTTTTATCTAACATGTAAATGTTTACTGTGTAGATGCGGGTGCATATTTCATCTATCAAGTTACAACATGTGGGGTAAAATGGGCTCCTACAAGAGTTGAACCCAGCATGTTGCCCTCTTATATTATGACAAAGACATATAAGGAGTAGAAACATTAAAGTTGCAGAGCATGGTCATATCAATCAAAGTTAATAGAACAGTCTCAAAGATAGCCAACAAAGGAACTTGATAAGAAAACTCTAATCATAGTCATTAAGACAATGCACAATCTACTTGACAGTGATAGGAGGGCTTAGGATCCATAAGAATGATATCTCAATGAATGGTGTCATTGTCATAATGCAAAGAGTATCACCATTGAGAAACAACACTGTTATCATAACAGTAAATGTAGTCATCATAGAGCTCTCAATGTTTTAAATATCATGATGAAAGTGTGTCAAATAATGATTTTTGAGAGAAAAAGTACCGAAAGGAAGATAGTCACAGGTTGTATGGTTGTTGAAAAAAGTGAAAGACACATGAGCACATATGCTATATTGATCAAGAAGGTCTAGAGATGTGTCATTTTATTTAAACTGGTGACAGTGGCATGGCATTGTGTTGAAGACAATTAGATGATACCTTGGCAATAGAAGCAAGCTCTAAATGAAGCTCCAGTAGGTAGAGATGCAAGATATAGAAAAATTAAAGGATAGAAAAACAATATGACAGCAAGAAAAAGTCATAATCACTATTATAGATTAGTCCATTAAAAGAAAGTAATTGAGATTCATAGCAGCTACTTCTTAAACATCTCTGTGGTGAGAGGGCATATTGACATAATCATTGCAATGATCACGAAGGTCAGAAGGTGAAATTTTTTATGAACTAGTGATACAACCATATCGAACAATCAACAAGTCTTAGTAAAAAGCAAATTTGGCAGTATAAAAGAACAATGCAATGCAAAGACTTGCCATGAAATGAGCAGAGGTAGAATCATGTATTTGAAGCACACATTAAGAGAATAGCCTTCAACCAGAGATTTAGGTACTGCTTTAAGATAGGTTGAATATAGTAACAATAGTTATTGCAGACATTTGTAATATGATCAAATCAGAGCACAAGGTCTAAGAATGGAGCAGACTATACAAGATTAAGGTGAATGTAAGGACAACCTAAATCAAGAGGGCATTATATTCAAAGGACAATGTGCATAATTTATTTTAAGAAAAGGTTTGCAAACTTAGATCACAAAGGAGACATTTGGTGAGTTGCAATCAGTGTTAGAGAAAACAAATACAGTCAATTAGAAGCTAAGGACAATCACATTAGTAATGGTGAGCATATGGTAATGGCTAAGACTGTAACGAGCATTTATATGTTGCGGCCTTAAAAAATAGTAATATACACATCATAACCACACATATAGTCCAAGGAAGAGCATAGGTCACAATGATGACAATTATATGACAATGGTAAACTTGATGAAGCTTTTAGGTATGAGCAGACCTCATCCTAAGTCATCACACTACATACACAGTCATATGACCTTGTGGCAGTGAGCCAAGAGTAAGACTGGTAATGAATGAGGTCAATACGATTAATAAATTACCATCATGATGATACATTAGAGTCCTATGATTGAGGAGCCTCAATGATCAAAGGCATAGCACAACATTGAAGACATTTTTGCAGCATTAAAGATAGTGGACAGTAAGAAATGATAGACCTTCAAACTCAGAAAATTTCAATCAAAACAAAGAACAGAGAAAGTCCAAAATGAAAGAGAAAAGACAGTTTGTTTTTTGAAAAGAGATTGACAGTCACCGAAGTGAAGAAAACACTATGTTTTTAGAAGCAATAACAATTGCAATTTTTTATAAACACTGTAAATAAATCCATAAAAGAATAAAGAACAACTATGTTTTGATAAAGAATCAGTGGCACTGAAAGGTCACAGTCCTCTACACAATTATGGAGGGAATAATGTTTGCAACACTTTTATAAGAAGCACGAATCACATAGTGCCCATAATAGCTATCAAAGTAAATAATAAGGTCAATATCACAAAATATAAACAGTGCAATCAGGGGCACAAAAGGCTATAATGTGAGTATGAAACTTGCAGCCAAAGAACTATAATCTAGAAGACATAGTTCTCAGGCCTTCAGTGTGATGGTTGTCATGAGTAACCGAGACATATGCTATAGGGATAATTCAAAAAAGAGCTTCCAAATGCAAAAGACAGATATAGTATGCAATTTCACAACCATTATAGTGCCATATATGAGGAAAAAATACAGTGACGGAGCAAGTTTGCCTTCAACACTTTGGAGTGGTTCCTAAAATCCATGAACAAAGATACAATAAGAGCAGTCGTCAAGATCGAAACTTCAACGGAACCCTCATCAAAGAACAAGTCATGAAAATGAAATCAATAGTCGTAGTGTTGGCAATTGACACTCTATTGGTTGGTTTCACTATGTTGTCATTGATGGTAACATCTTTTTGGGTTTCGGCTTCATATGGTGTATTGACAGGCACTTCACAGATTCTACACCGGCACCGACACTGGCAGGTCAAAAATATTTCTTTGGTCACCGGCAATGTAGGATGACATGGTATAATAAAGGTTATCAGTATTGGAGGCTGACTTAACTTGGATCAGCCATCAACAACTTGTTTTAATGTTTATTCATTTATGTTATATGGTCAACATGTAATCTAATATTGTATATACCTTTGTAAGCCAACATAAGGCATAAATTTGTATGGGGTATATAGGGCAGATTGATTAGATCATTTTCAAGGAGTAAGGATAGAGACATGGTAATGGATATGTGGATGTAATGTAATGCAAAAATTACTCAAAGAGATTATGTATGTGAGGAATTTATTGTAAGGGTTATTCTAGAAAAGGGGTTTAGGGTTTCAACCGAAACAAACAGAGCTTAAACCGGAACTGTATTCTGGCACAGAAGATGCTATCTTAGCAGTTTACACTTCTCTGGATTTTTGTCTGGAATTTTATGTAGTCAGTAAGGCTCCTATTGTTATTGAGCAGTTTGCTCTAGGCTGAAAGCCTTCCTACAAGTGTAGGCCCATCATATATTGTAATAACTCTTCATATGGCCAATGGATTGATATTGTGGGTCACAAATCCCACCGTGTTTTTTCCTTATTGAGGTTTTCCACATATAAATCTGTGTATTATGGTTCTCATTTATGTGTTTGGCTTATTGGTTGCTTTACTTCTTTCAATTTTGTTTATATCGGTATACTGGTTGGTGCATGAATGTTTTCTTAAGGCTAAAATATACTATTTTGGTATAACACTAATTCACCCCCCCCCCCCCTCTCAGTGTTATTGGTTTCCAACAATTGGTATCAGAGCCTTGTACTCCAGAGGAAGTTTAACAGCTCGAGGAAGATCCTGAAACTAAAATAATTGAATATGGCTTTGGAGAAGCAGCTTGAGATGGTACTTGAAGATTATGGTGCTGAAAGATTGAATAACTTAAAGATACAAGATGAGTTGAATTCTACTAAGGAATTCATTCTTGTCCTACAAGAGAGGCTATCATCTGTTCAAGTTAGGAGGAAGGAACTTTTGCAAAATTAGGATGATGAAGAGAAAAATGCACTTAAGGAACAATGTCAGAAATTGAGTCAGGAGAACATGGTTATGAAGAATGAAATGCAAGCTATAACTATGAGGATGTCTAAGGAGATAGAGGACAGAAAAAAAAAAAAAAAAGCAACAAAATCTTGTTGTGTCCCTAAAGAACAAGTTTGAAGAATGTGGTAGATTGATTCATGAAAATGATATGTTGAGAACTGATTTGGTACAATCCCAAAGCAATGAGCAATATCTTGACAGACAAATAATAATACTAAGAGAAGATTTAACTGTTGCAAGTGAGTACAAAGAAAAAATCAAGATCAGCTCAACACAGCTTGATGATGTATTGAAGAGACAGATCCAGATTGGAGATTCCAATGAACTTAGATTTGAGAAAGGACAGAGTTTCGATACTTCTAATGAAGATCAAAACCATAAGGCACCGGTAAGACAATTCAATTCTTATAAATTCAATGGTATCTATTTTGTTTGCAATAGATTTGGTCACATGGTTAGGCAATGTAGAAACAAAGCAAATCAGAACCCTAATTCTGCTCTTGGTAAATGTTCTAAATGCGATAAAATTGGTCATAAGACAAAAGATTGCAGAATGAATGTAAAATGCTATGCTTGTGGAAAATTTGGACATATGGCTAATTAGTGCAGGTCAATTAATTTCACTGGTTTTAGCAAGGTAATTCACAAGAACAATGTTACATGTTATGCATGTAATGAGGTTGGACATATTGCTAAGTTTTGTAGAAGCAGAAATCCACCAGTTAGTAAAGGAGGATCAAATGAAAAAAGAAAAGAGAAGGTAAGTGAAATCCGACATGATCACACTCAGAGATGGGTTAGGAAGACTGAAGAACAATCATCAGATGGGAATGTCCCAGTTACCTATCCAATAGAAGAGTCTTCTCCTGCACCGATAGTGAGCTCATTCGGTGACTAAGGTAGATGCCTTAGGGGTAGGCAAAATTCATGAAGATGATGCATATGCCCCAGGAAGAGGTTCTGGAAGATGTTCCAGATATTGGAGAAGATTATCCAACATGGATATGTTCTGAGCGAGATCTGGTATCTTTTACTGATGGTCATTTATGTCAATGGAAGATTAGGGTTTTTCTTGATGGATAAAAGGTCGAATACACTTCATTGTTAATCACCCTGCATTCAGAGCGATTCAAAGAGACTAAGTGCAATCAAAGGCTATTAAGAGGAAAACAAATTTCTTCTTGAGCGATCACACTGACATTTGGAAGGATTTGTTGAAGGTTTCTACCGAGAGCTAGTATTCTTCTTGAAACATGGAAGCGTGATCATCTTATGTTCCTATTTTTGTTGCAAATCCAACTCTAGTGGAGGTTAAGGACCGCCCTAGGCCAATTTTCAAATGGTATCCACATGTGGTTACCAAGGAAGATTTGATTGGAGCATTTTCTCACGTTCCGAAGGGAGTGGCGTATGTGGAAGATGTTAGGTCATACATTCACTGTCATATAGATGACTTAGGAACTTCAAAGATCAAGGGAATGTATATGAAGGAACTAATGGAAGAAGCTGGAAAGATCAAACTGGCATATCAACACATTGAAGATCTAGGGTTTACAGATATTTTGGATATTCTAGAGTTCGAGGATGAAATAATCAGATATGTACTGAGCAGAGTACATGGGGAATTCATATGGTTGGACAGACCTTATAAGATCACTAAGGAAGACATCTAGGCAATTACATGTTTTCCATTGGTAGGGCAACATCCGGATAAGAAAGTGTCAAACGACTTTGTGAAGCAGCTCATCGACGCCACATTTGACAAGAGATCGATGAAAGTGAGCACTATCACCAACATTGACATCAAGTTTGGAAGCATGGTTATAGGATACAAGGTAACTCAGTCAAACCAGTTGAATTCTATTTCTAGTTCATGCATTTTGGTTGCATATAAGATGATGAGAGAGAATGTAAAGTTAGATTTTTGCAGTTGGATGCTTGAAGAGTTATCGATCAACATAGAAAAGATTAAAGGTGAGAAGAAGGGAACCTTTCGGTATAGAAATTTGATAGTCTGCTTGATGTTATACCTTCTGAATGATACACCCAGTTCTGGTAGGAAGGGATTGGCTTTTGACATTCTGGTAGGAAGACAGTTAAAACAATCAATTGTTGCATTAGGAAGTCAAAGAGATGATAAGATATGGGGTTATTTAAAGATTTTTCAAAAATCTATGAGATCTAGGAAGGATAAGAATACCTAAGCATATAGTAGAGAAATACTCTATCAACATTTGTTTCATGGTTAAGAAGGATGTGAGTCTCAAGGAGGCAGTCAAGCCCCAAAAGATTTGGATAGAGGAAATGGGCTATGAGGTAGATGCACAGATTCTTGATGCCTATGCGAAAATGGTAATTGATGTAAAAATAGACGAGGCAAAGAAGCCTTGTAAAAATGTACAAGAAAAGACTCAAGAGGTTGAAACAGAGTTCAACCAGAAGAGAAGGGAAAAACAAGAAGGAAAAGCAAGAAAATTTGTATAGGAGGTCTCAAAGGACATAAAGGCAGTTATTGATGTTGTCTCGGAGAAAGGGAGAAAGAGGAAGCATCTGGTAGTTCACATTGAACCTATTACTGCAGATTCGGAATCAGAGGATGACACACCATTAGCCTTCAAGAGGGTTGTTAGGAAGAAACCGGAAGAACCTAAGGTAGAAGCAAAGAAGAAACCAGTTAGAAAGGTCACAATCAAGTTACTGTCTCAGAAGAAAGCACCTAAGGCTACACCTACAGTTGCATCTGGTACTGTCAGAAGGAAGAAGAAGAAGGATGACACTGATTCTGGTAAGGTTACACCTAAAACTTGTGCATAAATTGTTGATGAAATAACTAAAGATGGCATGTTGAAGAATGTTGATTTTTATTATGAAAAATTAGAGGTTGATGAGCACAGAGAGGTAGAGGAAGCAATCCTGTTATACTTAGATATTTATAAGAAAGCCTTAATAGAGATAGAAAATCAAATACCAGCTAATTTATATAACATGTTAGATGCTAGGAGGTTATCTACTATGCAAGAGAATAAGAACATTAAAATGCAATAACTTTTAGCTATCTATGTTAGCTTAACTCCAGATGAAATGGATAAGACAATTGAGGCTGCAGACATAAAGGTTTTTAATAGCAAACACATGATAACAAGTCTGATGCTAGGGAGAATGAATGAAGTAATAAAGGAAACTCAGAAAGCTTGGATTAAATTTTTGGGAGAACACAAAGGATTCTTTACTTCACCGGAGACCAAGACAGATACTGTAGATACACCGGTTGAAGGGAAAGAAAAAGGGATCATGGGTACTCCACTCTTAGTTTTGAAAAATATCAAGATAGTAGAAATTGAGCCACCAGCTAATACAAATGTACAAACAAATACTGAAACACTGGTTAATACTAAGAACATTGTACATGATACTAACATTGAGGATGATTGTCCTTCGGATACTAATGTACAGGTTGAGGATATTGTTCCTAGAGAGGAACCGACAGTTGCATAGACTGCATCAAGTGGCGAAGCCACCAGTGCAAGTGAGAAGGTAATAAAGGATAAATCATCAGAGAAAATAGGGGAATCCGACAAGGAACCAGTTGCTAGCACATCATTATTGGCAATTGATACTTCTCTAGTTGAAAAGAAAACCATCACAAAGATGAGTCCCACAAAAATGATGATGATGGTTGCTCAGAAACTGATGAAGGAGGGAACCACAGACAAAGGGATTATAGATCAATCCATCACTAGTTTGCATAGATTAGTCCCAAAGTGTAAGATTGAAAATGAAGAAAGCCCTTCCGACAAGCTTAAGGTAATAACTGAGAACATATCAAAAGACTTTCAATCCTTACAGCAAATCTCTAACCAACAAGCACTTGAAAGATTCACTCAGGCTAAGAGAGTCGCTTTTGATCAGATCATTGAGAGAGAGAAAATAAAAATATTGAGGAGAAGTTAATTCCAATTGAAAATTATTTAAAACAATGTACAAACATATACAGGGTATGTTGCAATACTGAGATACTTACATCAATTGTAGATAAAAAGATAAAAGAGATACAGGAGAAAATTGCTAGTATTGCTAACTCTTTTGATGGACTAATTTCACTGACAATATCAATTGATAGACAAATTTTGACTTTGGAGAAGCAAATTTTTTCTCTTGAAAAGGAAAGAGATAAATCATTTGGAGAGCCAGAAGTCTGAGAGGTTTAGTGAGTCCAAGATTGGATTCACTCTGTGTACATAAGAAGGAATGCATGAATATGTTGGGAAAGCCCACACCGACAGAGGTAAATGAGAAAGAATATTTTGCATATTGATTGAGTGGAATTGTATCTATCTCCAACACATTCAAACCTGACTGGGATACTTATATGGAATTACTAGAGAAAGCTTATCCGGAAATCTTGAAACAGGTCAAGCTCCGGTAAGACATTTTTGGAAGTATTCAATGTACAATACATATTCTTTGACATATTTTTTTTGTGCATTGATTTCAAAGGGGGAGAAGTATAGATGTTAAAAAGGACAAAGGGTTGCATACATTAGGGGGAGTTACAGAGTTTTTGGAATTTTGGAGATATGGAGTATTTTACATATTCAACTTAGAGGGAGCAGGGCAGGATGAAACCGACAAATGAAACCATGACCATTCTTCACGAGTGTTGCCATTAATGCCAAAGGGGGAGATTGTTGACAATTGACACTCTATTGGTTGGTTTCACTATGTTGTCATTGATGGAAGCATTTTTTTGGGTTCTGGCTTCATATGGTGTACTAACAGACACTTCACAGATTCTACACCGGCACCAACAGGTCAAAAAGATTTCTTTGGTCACCGACAATGCAGGCCGACATGGTATAGTAAAGTTTATCGGTATTGGGGGCTGACTTATCTTGGATCTGGCATCGACAACTTGTTTTAATGTTTATTCATTTATGTTATATGGCTGACATGTAATCTGATATTGTATATACTTTTGTAAGTTGACATGAGGCATAAATTTATATAGGGTATATAGGGAAAATTGATTAGATCATTTTGAAGGAGTAAGGATAGAGACATGGTAATGGATATGCAGATGTAATGTAATGGAAAAATTACTTAGAGAGATTATGTATGTGAGGAATTTATTGTAAGGGTTATTCTAGAAAAGGGGTTTAGGGTTTCAACCGAAATAGATAGAGCTTAAACCGAAACTGTATTTTGGCATAGAAGATGCTATCTTAGCAGTTCACACTTCTCTGAATTGTTGTCTGGAATCTTATGTAGTCAGTGAGGCTCCTATTATGATTGACCAATGTGCTTTAGGCTGTAAGCCTTCCTGCAAGTGCAGGCCCATCATATATTGTAATATCTCTTCATATGGCTAGTGGATTGATATTGTGGGTCACAAATCTCATCATGGTTTTTCCTCATTGAGGTTTTCCACATATAAATATGTGTTATGGTTCTCATTTATGTGTTTGTCTTATTAGTTTCTTTACTTCTTTTAATTTTGTTTATACCAGTATACCGGTTGGTGCATGAATATTTTGTTAAGGCTAAAATCTACTATTCTGGTATAACACTGATTCACCCCCCCCCCCCCTCTCAATGTTATTGGTTTCCAACACATAAGGCTTCACAATATCTTCATGATATCCATATAAATGTACATAATGATAAAGTCATGGCCTTGAACAACTCTGAATTTGTGATCTTCGAAAAATCAAACAAAAGAGCTTGAAACAATTTTATTGTTCGAGCGGGGAAAACTTACCAAGCACAATCTCAATGTGCAAATGCTCTGCATGAAATCACTCTTCCAGATGTCTTCATCAAACCCCTGAGGAGTAATGAACCTTGGTGATGTAGCTTATAGAGAAATCTGTGAAATCCATCAAATGCTAAATGAATTCCTCGCCTTACTTTAGGGTTTTTGTAATGGTGGAAAAAATTGAATGATAAATCAAGGAAACTACCCTTTCCCTCAAAGAGAGATGAGAGCTTTGCTATCGATTATCATTCAAGAACTTTTCACCATGTTATATTAGAAAGAAAAGAGGATAACTCACTAGATTCAATCTCTCCATACAAAGATGGTAGATTGAATTCTGAATGAACTGGGAATGTTAAGTTGATTCCCTCTTCCTTGTTTGATTTGGAAAGGAAATTGATTGAATTATGTAGTGCAAAAGTGACAAATAATTCATTATACCTTGAGATCAGAATATGGGAAGAAGTTGTGCACCTAGATCTGGTAGTAAAATGTCAAGATGAAGTCGCCTTATGAATTTGAGGAAAAGTTGTCCGGACTGTGGCGGGAATGTACACGATCGTCCGAAAAATCTGTGGAATGAAACAGGGTTTTTCTGCCTCTATAAATGGATCCCAAATCTGAAAGTACAGTTGCACACATGCAACCTACACACATAAAAGAGAGGAAAATGGGTTGGGATTGGGGGTTTGCCTTTAGGTCAAACCCCAATAATGGAATTAACCAAGTAATGAAAGAAAGTACTTGTAAGTAGATGTAAATGAAAGACTGAATTGTAAATCACCTCAAGGGAGGTTGTAATAGCAATGTTGATAGAAATTCTTATGTGAAATTGAATGTTGGAATCAATCTCCTTTTCAATGGTTGAATCCTTGACTTGAATGCAACACCTAGCCTTGAAGGGAGACTTGAGAATGCTCAATGTTGGAAAAGAATGTTTGAATGTTTGAATTCTCTTGAATGCTTGATCACTTGTGAATTTCTCACTCATCCAGCTTATTGAACTTATGCAAATGAGAGGACGAATGCCCCTTAAATACATGTTAGTGGATTTTATTTTTCATCACAGACCAACATCGGGGGAGTTTCTTACCCAATGCACAACCAACAATGCAACCCTAGGAAGGGTCCTGCCCCAAAATAAGGCAGGGACAGGGGCACCACACCCCTATCTTGGGAGGACAAGTGGTGCAGGAGCACTTAGGACTTTGGCTCATTGTCCTTCCACAATTTTGGCTTGTACTTCCCTTAGCCAAGTTAGTTTTCTAATAAAGACTCTAGGAGGGTCCAAGGTGTGTGTGTGATGTTTGATTTGAGTCAAGTGTAGGCCTAGTTGAGTTGGTTTTCTTCCTAGGTTTGCACTTTGTGAATAGGTAATAGTTTGAGTAGTTGAAATGGCCTTCTTGATGGTCAAAAGTGGAATAACCTAGTATGAGTATTGGAGAGGTTTAGAATAGTCTTAGGAAAGTTTAAAAATTCATGAGTAATGACTTGAAATTGGTTTCTTAGGTTGGAAATACAAAATGTGGAAAGTTGTAAAAGTTGTCATGACAACTTTTAAAAGTTGTCTTGACAACTTTGGTCCTAAAGAGTTTAGCAGTGGAGTTAGGGATAGCACAATTCCCTAGGATGCTTCCACATGTGTGGAAGACTATTTAAACCACCTCTTGCATGGTTACCAAGGTTGGAAGTTTGATTTTGTGTGATTAACAATCTGAAACTACTCATTTTCGAACTGTTATCATTGTTTTTGTCTAATTTTTGCATAAAATGTGAGCACAAATGGATTGAATCCATTGATTTATGTTTGGATTTTATTTATTTGGTGTGTTTGAGTATTTTGTGGTTCATTTAATTCTTTGAAGTTAGTGTGTGTTAGTGCTTCATTTGTTTTGTTTCCAAACAGCCAGTTTTGGCTTGTAAATAGCAAATTCTTGTAAAATGGTTGCCCCATAAAATCCTTTCATGCTACCATCACGGCCTGTTGGGACATGGAAGGAAACCCTATGTATAGTGTAAATATGCAAGGAGGAGTTCTAGAAGTGGATTTCATCATGGTTACAACCTTGTTCTAGGCGAGTCCAGGAGCAACCCGGCTAGAGGAAACATGACGAAAATTTAATGCATATTGCAGGGGTGAATACCAAACCTTATCCAATCCATTTGGCATGATTCATGAGGTCCATACAGATTTGCAGTAGCAAGTAGAAACCTTAACAAGTCATTTTGGATGCCCACTTCACAAACTTGAACAGTCACTGTCGGTTAAAGGCCTAGAAACCCTAGCAAACCCTCATTTTTGGGTTAGGGCACTATATGGCGAGTTGGAAGACTAAAACCAACAAAATCTCTCAGGGTTGGGTGAGTGATTGAAGAAAAATAAATTGAAGAAAAATAAACCTTGTTGTAGGGTCTTTTGGACCGATTCCCTAAAAACCCTTGAAAACCGGATTTTGGAGGCCTAATTGGGGCTCATCCTTGTAGCCCTATTTCTAGGCAATTTCATGAAATCGGTAAGGGAGATGAAGATTGCACAACCTCAAATGGACCTAGTTGGATTTATTCCATGGAAAATTCCACCTCCACACCTCTGCAATGAATCACAATAGTATGGGGGTGAAATTGACAAGTTGTTGTCAAGATAGCAAGATTGAGCATATGGGAAACACTTTAAAATGGTAGGGTTCCTAGTCAAACACTTATTGAAAACACCTTGAGATTGGAAAAGAGAAAGTCCTAGAAGAGATTAAGAAGGATTTGGAGGTCTTGGAGCATAACTAGACTTGGAGAGGCTGGTGGAATTGAGCAACACCAACTAGGTGAAGTGTGTGCAAGCTAGGGAAACCCTATCAACAAGGGTGCCACACCCCTGTCCAAGCCTCTGTCCTACCACTTTCTCCAAGGAAGATTGTGGACGGGGTGACGTATAGGTTAAGGAAGAAATTGTTTTCGCAAGTTGAGCAATCTCCAATCTCCGACCAGGATAGAGGATTCGAACTTGCATGCGTGAGGACCCTAATACAGTCAAAGATTTCTAGGGTCACAATTTTATGACGCTACAGTTAGCCCCCACTTTAGTGGGAGTATAAGTGTATGCCTATACTATCAATAATATACAAGGAAACAAGATTGAAAGACTTTTACCATGTTAAGGAGGCAAGATGCGCCAAGCCCCCAGTGGACTTAGGATCTTATGACTTTGATTGACAAAGTAAAAGGGGAGTTCGAGAAGGGGAGAACCATGACTGCAAGTAGCAAAGTTCCCTTCACTATGAGCCATGAAAGCAAGGATACCAAAGATTACAAAGAAAAACAAAGTTCACTAAGTAATTCTAAGCATCACAAGAAGGAAAGTATGAGCAAAGTGTATGCCCCCACCTTAAAGCGATCTCGTGTGCATTATTGGGAGCGATTGCTTTAAGGTAGGATACACCCAAGATAGAGAGAAGGAGGGGGCACGTTATCGCAAGGATTTAGCCCCCAATCGAGGCATAAACCCAAGGATAATGAACACAAAACATGAGGTAGTTTCACTTTCCTCGGGATCAATATGTTGTATGATAACTCATGTATATCATGTATGTATATGCATATAATAATACTCATTCCCTAAAGAAGAACACTACCTGTGAAGAAAGGGAAGAGAGGATGTCTTTTTAGTCAACATGAAAGAGACCAAGAAAAGATCTCAATGTTTTGTTGGCATTATAACAGACAAGGGGAGATTGTTGGCATTTCAATTAGGATATTGAGAAGGTTGTTGTTGATTATGGATATAACTGATTAAGGATGTTTACTGTCTTCATATTATTATTTTGTCATTGATGTCAAGAAATTGATTTTCTATTTCAGTATGATGTTGCCATATCTTAAGAAGTATTATTTGGTGAGTATAAAGATGTCGGTAAAAGACACAGAAAGAATGTGATGAATAAGGGGAGAAATAAGTTATTCAATGGGCAACTATTACCAAGTTAGACAATGATGAGATCATGATGTTTAGATTGTTTTGATATCCTGCATATGTTATTGATTGTAAGGTTAATACTATACTATGTTACCGAGCAAAGAACCTAGTCGGTAAACCCTCAGGTTATCGCTATCGGTTAATGAAGGCGAAATGTCTACCGAGTGAAGTTTAGTATTTACCGAGTTGCAACCGAGTAATAATAGAATGCATTGAATGAATAAAAGTATTATTTAATGAAGGAAGCTGATGAGCTGGTTATGATTAAATTATTGGTATGTCATGCATGAAGTTTGTTAAAGAATCTATGGCAAAGGAAAATTGACAAGAAGATCTACAACTCAGATTAAACCACAATACCCTAGCACAAGTTCCAAGAAATGTATGCAAGTTCCAAGGCGGGGTAAAACATTTTCAGATCGAAGGATACATTGAACCTGGTCAAGTTTGAAGATCTGATGGCTATGATTGATCATGGGATATGTGATCAAGGAGATTAAGCAGTTGACAAATTGTTTATAAACAAGGAACTATTGATAAACAATGCATGTGGGCAAGTGTAAGCACGGGGATGCTACATAGTGATTACCAAGCATAGAAGCTTAAAGACTTGTTTGAATAACAGAGTATAGAGCCCAGCAGATGGACAAGATAAGTCCTATGACTAAATTGTATTGTGCAAATAACAATCTTCTTTAGCATTTTTAGATGTGAAGTTGCAGATAGATTTTTATTACTGTTATTTTGTAAAGTGACAGAAAATCTCTTAACTGAGTGGACTTAACAGTCTTATTTGTAAAACCCTCTAGCAAGGTGACATTTTGATTGAGTGTTTGAAATCCATTAACAAGGTCACTTTTAACAAGGTGAAGATCCTAACAGATCTTAGGGAAATCCCTTAACCGGGTCACATCTAGCAATGTGTTTGTAATCTTTAACAGGATTTTCTTTTAACCGAACATACTCTAGAAGAGTATATTTCTTAGTGGGTCCGAAAACCCACAATGGTTTTTCCCTATTTGGATTTCCACATTAAATCTGGTGTTATGAGTGTTATGATGTTTATATGCTTATGAGTTTGCATGTTTAGCATTTTTGGTTATATTACTGAAGTATATGTTACCGAGGTTGAATCTATTGTTTTTATGGAAGATTAAGTTTGTATGATTCACCGCCCCCCCCCTCTCATCTTATTAGCTTGGCATCTGTACTAAACATTTAGTAGCGGAACTATCAATTGGTATCAGAGCTTTGGACTCTGGAAGAAAATTTTAAAGGTACTTGAGGCAAATATCCAAAGATGTACAAGAGGGATGCACCGAAGCTGAACAAGTCAAGTTTCTCTACATGGCAGAAAAGGATGAAGTTGCACCTATCAGGAGTTGGAGAATATGTTGTATATTATTCGGAGAATGATTTCATTACACCAATTACCTATCCATTGACAGTGGAAGAGATAAAGGCAAAGAAAGGACATATCCAAGCAATGATTGAAATAACATCTGCATTAACCGACTCAAAGTTTAATGATCTAGAAGGTTGCAATGGTGCAAAGGCAATATGGGACAAGCTCATATCCGTGTATGGTGGTGATGAACATGTTCAAAGAGAAAAAGTGGAAAGTCTAAGAGGACAACTTGAATCTATGAGGATGAATGAAGGTGAGAACATAACCCAGTACAGTACAAGACTAAAGGAGATTGTCAATCAAATCAAAGGAGCAGGTGGAACTATTGAAGAAAAGGATATAACAAGTAAGTTGTTAAGAACCCTTCTACCAGCTTATGCAATCCAAGTCTCTGCAATCAATGAATTGAGGTCTGTACCCAATATGCCAGTTTCTTTAGATGCTACTATTGGTAAGCTACATACATTTGAGTTAAGTAACTTTGATAACAGTGGGTCATTGGTAAATAAAGTTGAATCTACATTCAATTCTTTCCATATTGGTGAATCTGATGATTACAATGATAGAATGAGTAAGTACACTGAAGGGGATCATAGTGGAGCAAGTGAGAGATTTTGCAAGAACATGGAAAAAGTACACAAATTGTATGAGGAAATCAGAAAGCAAGAAGAGTTTCAAGCACTATTAGCCAGAAGGTTATCGAGAGGCAAAGGTAAGTATAAAGGAAAACTACCTTTGAAATGTTTCAATTGTGATAAGATAGGACATATGGCTTCTAACTGTCCTGACAAAGATTCTACTAAAAAAAGAGATTGCCGAGATGAAAGATAGAAAGATAATCATTACATAGGACACCGAGACTTCAAGAGAAGAGATAAAAAGACATGCCTAATAGCTGATGAGGAATCTAATGATGATAAATTAGATGAAACTGATACAGAGGAAGTTGTTTGTGTGGTTATCAAAGATAGATCAGATGAAGAAAGGTATGAAGAAAAAGCTTTATTATCTCATATAAATACTAATGATTCTTGGATCATAGATAGTGGATGCTCACATCACATGACAGGTGATAAACACAAGTTTGTTATATTAGAAGATTATGATGGAGGCTATGTGAGATTTGGTAATGATGCACCATGTCTGGTAAGAGGTAAAGGATCCATAAGACTTCTTGACAATGCTAAATGTAATGATGTTTATTGGGTTGAAGGTTTGAAATACAATTTATTGAGTGTAGCATAGCTAAACAACACAGGTTACTGAATAGAGTTTCAAAAAGGAATTGTCAAAGTTCATGACAAGCATGGAAAGTTAGCTGCTACCGAGACACAAACAAAAGGTAACACATTTCACCTTGACTCAACTTGGAACAAGTGTCTATATACAAAGATAGATGATACTAGGTTATGGCATAAAAGGTTTTGTCATGTAAATTTTGATAATCTGATCAAAATAAGCAAGAAGCACCGAGTAAGAGGTCTACCGAGTCTTGAAAAACCTGAGAATGTTATGTGCCAAGGATGTCAGATGGGTAAGATGACAAGATCAAGCTTTACAAGTAAGTCCTACACTTCTAAGGGAATTTTAGATCTTGTGCACACTGATCTTTGTGGTCCTATGAAAGTTAAAAGTTATTATGGTGATAAATATTTCATCTTATTTATGGATGATTACTCAAGGATGATGTCAGTTATGTTTTTAAAAGAAAAATCAGAAGCTTTTCAAATGTTTAAATGGTACAAGGCAAGAGTTGAAAATGAAACAGAAAGACAACTGAAATGTCTTAGATCAGACAGAGCAGGAGAGTTTACCTCTAATGAGTTTAACTTATACTGCAATGATCATGGTATAAAAAGACAAGTCTCTGTACCAAGAACTCCACAGCAAAATGGGATAGCTGAGAGAAGAAACAGATCTATTGTGGATTGTGCTAGAATCCTGATGATTGAAAAGAAAGTGCCACAAACATTTTGGAGAGAAGCAATAAGCACAACAGTTTACACCCTGAACCGAGTACAACTGAAGAAAGGAACTTTGAAGACACCATATGAGATCTGGTATGACAAGAAACCTAATGTAAGTTATTTTAAAATCTTTGGAAGTAGATGTTATATTCACAAAGATGATAGAAATGGCAAGTTTGATCAGAAAAGTGAAGAAGGAACATTTCTTGGTTATTCTTCTAAAAGTAAAGCATTTAAATGTCTAATCAAATCATCTAACAAAATAGTGGAAGTGCAAATGTGAAAATTGATGAATTTGCAGAAAGAAATGATGAAGGAAACTCCAAGGAACCAGAAGATTATGAAGGATTTGTCTATGTTCAACCGACAAGTCTTGCCGAGAGAACTATTGAAGAAAATGAAGAGAATATCCAGTTACCGAGTGATGAAGAAGATCATACAAAGCCTACTGAGCCTATATTAGCCAAGTATTTTAGAAGACATCATGCATCAAGTCAGATTGTAGGAGATAAGGATGATCCAGTGATGACAAGGAACAAACTGAGACAAAACACATGTCTGATATCTGAATTTGAACCAAGAATAGTGAAAGAGACATTTAATAGTGAAGATTGGATAAATGCTATGACAAAAGAGATTGATCAAATCAAGAAGAATGACACATGGATACTGGTCCCAAGACCGAAGGACAAAAATGTAATCGGTACAAAGTGGATTTTCAGAAACAAGTTGAATAAAAAAGGTGAGGTCATTTGAAATAAAGCAAGATTAGTTTGCAAAGGTTGTGCCCAAAAAGAAGGAATTGATTATGGTGAGACTTTTACACCTGTGGACAGACTTGAAGGAGTAAGAACATTGTTGGCATATGTTGCTTACAAGAATTTCAAGGTATATCAAATGGATGTCAAATCTGCATTTCTGAATGGTATATTAGAAGAAGAAGTTTTTATTGAACAACCTGAAGGATTTGTTGAAGACAAGAATAAAGATCAGGTATGTAAATTGAACAAAGCTTTATATGGTCTAGAAAAAGCACCTAGAGCATGGTATGAGAGATTACACTCTTATTTGATCAAGATTGGTTTTATAAGGACAAGTGAAAACAGTAACATGTACATGAAGAATGATGAAAATGGAATACTGATCTCAGCCATATTTGTTGATGATATTATCTTTTGTGGAAATGACTCTCTATGCAAGAACTTTGGAAATGAAATGAGCAAAGAATTTGAGATGTCATTAATCAATGAGATAAAGTATTTTATAAGTCTACAAATACTGCAAATGAAAGATGAGATTTTCATTACTCAATCTAAGTACATAAAGGAAATCTTGAAGAAATTTGGAATGGAGGATTCAAAACCAGTAAGCACTCCTATGACTACCAATTGTAAACTATCAAACAATGATGAATCTGCATCTGTTGATGAGACACTTTACCGATCCATGATCGGAAAGCTACAATATGTTGTTCACAGCAGGCCAGATATAGCACATGCAGTAGGTATAGTTGCAAGATTCTCTGCAGATCCCAAAGAAACACACATGACAACAATCAAGAGAATTTTCAGATACTTGAAAGGCACTGAGGATTATGACTTAGTATATCAGAAAGGAAATAACTTTGATTTAAAAGTTTATACTGATGCTGATTTACACACTTTAGGATGTTTTCTAAAGGTGTGCAGGAAACAATAACAAGGAACAGGAATTGAAGACAAAATGCTCTGACCGAGACTAAGTTGACACATATCAACAGGAAATCACTTCATGCAAGAAGAAATTATGTTATAGTTCTTTACTTTTTGGCATTGTTGTCAAAGGGGGAGAAGACTGAAGAAAAGGGGAGAAGACTATTGTATGAGGGAGAAGTCTGATAATAGGGGGAGAGCATTTCAGCAATCTGAATCCGAATCAATTAGGTCAAATCAATTGGTTTTGCCATCAATGCCAAAGGGGGAGATTGTTGGCATTTCAATTAGGATACTGAGAAGGTTATTGTTGATTATGGATAAAATTGATTAAGGATGGTTACTGTCTTTGTATTATTATTTTGTCATTGATGTCAAAAAATTGATTTTCTATTTCAATATGATGTTGTCATATCTTAAGAAGTATGATTTGGTGAGTCTAAAGATGTCGGTAAAAGACACAGAAAGAATGTGATGAATAAGGGGAGAAATAAGTTATTCAATGGGCAACTATTATCGAGTTAAACAATGATGAGATCATGATGTTTAGATTGTTTTGATATCCTACATATGTTATTGATTGTAACGTTAATACTATACTATGTTACCAAGCAAAGAACCTAGTCGGTAAACCCTAAGGAACCTAGTCAGTAAACCCTAAGGTTATCACTATCCATTAATGAAGGCAAAATGTCTACTCAGTGAAGTTTAGTATTTACCGAGTTGCAACCGAGTAATAATAGAATGCATTGAATGAATAAAAGTATTATTTAATGAAGGAAGCTGATGAGCTAGTTATGATTAAATGATTGGTATGTCGTGCATGAAGTTTGTTAAAGAATCTATGGCAAAGGAAAATCGATAGGAAGATCTACAGCTCGGATTGAACCGCAATACCCTAGCACAAGTTCCAAGAGATGTATGCAAGTTCCAAGGTGGGGTAAAACATTTTCAAATCGAAGGATACATTGAACCTGGTCAATTTTGAAGATCTGATGGCTATGATTGATCATGGGATATACGATCAAGGAGATTAAGCGGTTGGAAAATTGTTAATAAATAAGGAACTGTTGATAAACATTGCATGCGAGCAAGTGTAAGCACAGGGATGCTACATAGTGATTACCGAGCATAGAAGCTTGAAGACCTGTTTGAATAATAGAGTATAGAGCCCAGCAAATGGACAAGATACTTCCTATGACTAAATTGTATTGAGCAAATAAGAATTTGCTTTAGCATTTTTAGATGTGAAGTTGCAGATAGATTTTTATTACTGTTATTTTGTAAAGTGACAGAAAATCTCTTAACCAAGTGGACTTAATAGTCTTATTTGTAAAACCCTCTAGCAAGGTGACATTCTGATTGAGTGTTTGAAATCCTTTAACAAGGTCACTTCTAACAAGGTGAAGATTCTAACAGATATGAGGGAAATCCCTTAACTGGTTCACATCTAGCAATGTGTTTGTAATCTTTAACAGGATTTGCTTTTAACCGAACATACTCTAGAAGAGTATATTTCTTAGTGGGTCTGAAATCCCACAGTGGTTTTTTCCTATTTGGGTTTCCACGTTAAATCTGGTGTTATGAGTGTTATGATGTTTATATGCTTATGAGTTTGCATGTTTAGCAGTTTTGGTTATATTACTGAAGTATATGTTACCGAGGTTGAATCTATTGTTTTTATGGAAGATTAAGTTTGTATGATTTACCCCCCCCCCCCCCCCCCCCCGCCTCATCTTATTAGCTTGGCATCTATACTAAACATTTAGCAGCAGAACTATCATGTTGTGCATCATCCCCAAGTAGACATTAAGGGAGCAATAGAAGAATGGTCACAAAGAGCAAGAAAGGAGAGAGAGAGTACCTACAGTACTAGTATCACTAATCTAGCATGACATCCGCCTCTCGATCTTGTTGATCACTATTTAGGGAAGGCGAGCAACATGCCAGAGGAGCAATATCGAGCACAACAGATGGAGCTATCACAAAATCCAAACAAGGACTATGCTCATGTTGTAAGTCACTTTGTTCGATTCTAGGAGCTAGGATTAGGGTTTTTGAAAACTCATCTGATAAATGTTTGTCCACATCAACATACTCGTACTCATTGTTAGAAGCATTAGGAGTTGTATTACCATTATGAATAACATTTTCACACATTTCTTCATCAAAGTTTAGAGAAGAAGGAGCAAGAACACGAATAGGAGTAAAACCATCACATGTTCTATACAACTTATGATTTGGAGATGTAGGTTGCACATCTTGCTTAGGAGAAAAGGGAATCATGTCAACTATTGGAGTTTGAGGAGATTGAATATTTTGAGGGATAGCTTCACAAGCTCAAACATGATGTTCTCATCAGAGTTCTCTCGCACAATGATTCCGTTGAGTCTTAGTGGAAGGCTAAGAAGGAGGAGGAACACTTGAAAAAGTAAGAGTGTTTCTCTCCTTGATAGTGGAAGGTTTAGGTTGAGGTCTTTTTGGTTGAATAAGAGAAGCAGGCCTCTTCTCTTGATAAGAGGAAGGAGGTGGAACTATGCCATAGAAATGAGTAATATTAGGTGTAGGAAGGAGACCAGGTCCATCATGAGGAGGAGGTATAGGTCTAACCTTAGGAAGATTATTGTTGTTCACTTTAAGAGAAGGTAACATCACATCCATAGGGGTAGGTGGACAATCTTCCTTAGGAGGGAGATTAGTTCTATCGGAGAGGGGAAGAACTTGAACTTGAATAATAATAGGAATGTCAAGTGTTGGCGATCTAGGTTGACTTAAGGATAAGATCATATCATTCTTCCATTTTTTATAAGATTAAAAAAGAGCATCGCTCCTTGATGGAAGAGATTGAAATTGTTTAGGCCAAAAGAGATCAATAGGAACACTGGGGCTTCTTTCGAATGGATGAAATAAGCTATGGTTCATAGTTATGATTTCTCTATTGTGAGGAAATTTAAGACACTTGTGGATTGGAGAAGCAATAGCCTTCATGGAAGATATACAAGGATAGCCCAACTTCACACAGAATTGCTCAGAAGTCCATGGATTTAGTATGAAGTTCAACATGAAGTTTGATAGAGCCAATGGTAGGACAAGAGAAGCCATCAAATAACTTCACAACCACATTAGAAATATCATATAGTGGTTTATGCAATCGTAAAGTGAAAAGATACTCTTAAGTTATGACATTAACCATACAAGAGGGATCAATTAGGGCACCACAACAAGGGATATCCTTAACCTTCGTAACTATGTATAAAGGGCCATCAGGTGCTCTAATGGTCTCACTAGGGTCAAATGTAATACAAGGATCCTTAGGCAAATCTTGTGTTTCTACCATATTAACCAAGTTTGAAGCCATAAAAGTGAATTATTCAGAAGAGAGAGAATTAGGCACAATCTCAATAACGTTAGAGGTATGAGAAGGCAAGGGATCAGTGAAAATATTAAGATTTTGATTAGGAAGTGCTAATGATTTATGCCCTTTATCATTCACACCTGCCACAGATATAGTATTATTATCAATCAAGTCTTGAATCTTATTCTTCAATGCAAAACATTTTTTAGTATCATGACCAGGTTGACGATGAAATTGGCAAAAGGAATTGTTCTCAAAATAAGGGGATGAAAGTTTGGAAGGATCAATTTTTTTTATAGGAGGAAGTTTGATAACATTTTTGTGCAACAACTGAGACATAATATTATGTAAAGATTCATTCAAAGGAGTAAACTATCTTTCTCTTTGGAAAAATTTAGAAATAGAAGGCACACTTGTTGTAGCATTCACATGGTTGTTGTTGACTGGATCATTGAACTTGATGAAGTTGTTTGTTGGTTTGAACTTCACAAATGGTTGTTGAACACTCTCCCCCTTATCACTCAAAGCTATAGGAGTGGATTGCTCCATTTGACTCATAGCCAGTTGATAATTGTAGAGTGTTACGCACAACTGCGGAAAGGAAGTAAACTCAGACAAAAGAAGCTTTTCCCTAATATATTTTTGTAAATTAGAAATGAAAATTCTTTGAATATCATTATTAGACACATGAAAATAAATTTGAGCACATGGATTCTTATATCTACCAATGAAATCAGTCATTTTTTTCTGTAACACCTTGTTTAAAATGCATTAAATCAGTCAAAGTGATTTTAGGACCAATATTGTTTTGAAATTGTTGGATGAAAGCATTTGCTAGTTGTTGAAAGGAAGTGATAGAATAAGAAGGTGGAGAGAAATACCATTGTAAGGCCTTATCTCTTAGTGTTCTTGTAAACAGTTTTGCAAGCAATCTTTGATCATAAGCAAAATCGGTACACAAGGTTTGGAATGTTTTGACATGCGTAAGAGGATCACTGTTTTCATTAAAGAGTTCCAATTAAGGAATCTCCACATGTTTAGCTGGCACGACTTTTACAAAATCAAGAGAAAGTGGGCTCACAACATCAAAGGTGGGTACGCTAAACTTGGATTGACTCATATAAGCAATTTGTTGTTGTAAGGAATACTCGGTTTGAGCAACTTTGTTAATTGTCATTTCGGTAGAAGAATTGATGTTAGACATAGGTGATTGAGAAGGTGGTGTGATGTTATTGAAAGAAGGCATGGACTGGGAATAAGGTGGTGGGACATTATGATAAGTAGGCATAGGTGATGATTGGGGAGGAAAAGGGACACTTAAAGGAGGAATAAAGTTGTTGAAGGAATTGCCCCCTTGTGTCACACTGATTGGTTGAGGAATAGTAGGAATATTCATGGAAATCATAGGTAATGATGGAGGATTAAATGAAGAAGGGGGATTTCCCCCACGACCTATGGTTGTAGGAATGACATTTTGAGTTGAAGTAGTCATGATGTTAGATGTGAAAGTAGGAATACTAGTCATAGGAGTAGTCAAAGGAATAGAAGAATTGACTTGTGTTAAAGGTTGTGAGTAACCTAGGGTTTCGGCACAACTCTTGATAGGCATGACATTAGAATCAACAATGTGCAATGCCACAAAATATATCAATTTCATTCTTATCACTTTCGAGCATGCGCTTAAGACCTTCAATTAATGGAAGAGCTTCACTATTAGGGTATTCTTGGGACATCCATTGTTGAAAGTTGTCAAATTGATTGTCCAAAGTAGAAAGTTGATCTAAAGAAACCCTAGTTAAAACTTATTCTTCATCATGGGATCCATCAATTAGGTGAATAGGCACATGATTAGGATGGGAAGAATTAGTATGATCCTCATTAAAGAAGTCACCCAAATTAGGCTCCATCTCCTCGATAATTAAACCTTAAGAAGCCTTAATTCTAATACTTCGTCTAACGGGGATAGGATAGGTAGGACTAATAATTGTAAAACTCATGCACTAGAGGGAAATTTGAAATTTTGAATTATAAAACAAAGCTTACAAAATTGAGTAATACAAAATTCAAGAAAATAATGATTACACAATTTGAAATTTGTTGGAGGAAAGGGATGACGCAATTTCCAAAAATAAAAGGAAATTGGAATTTTAAAATTAGGGCCAAGGGAATACCACTTAATCTTAAAATCAGAATTTTAAAATCAGGGCAGACTATAATTAACCTCTTAATTTTAAAAATTTCCTTGAAATTTGGAGTGTTGAATTTTGAAGGTATTTCTGATTCTAGAGGGATAAAAATTGATAAATTCAGCCAGTCTTATGGATTTAGGCTATTAAATATAGTCATAACAATCTCCCAAAATTTTGGGAAAAAGCCGAGGACCGTGGCGGGAACGCACATGGTCCAACCAACTTTTTTTGAAATTTTCAGGGATGGATATTACGATGATTTTAGAGCTAACCCCAAAAAATTGGTGAATTTTACAATCTATAGATGGGTGAAATAAAGGCGCAAATGTGAAAATAGGACCCTATTAGGGTTTTGAAGAAAAAGAAGAATTGAATTGCAATTTTGAAAATGGTCAAACCTAATGGATAGGGACACCTTGGAAAATGTTTAGAAATCTGAATGTAAATAAAATTGACTTGAAATTCACACAAAATCCAATTAATTTTAAAAATTAGGGTTTGATGACCTAACCACTTAATTTTGAAATTTAAATTTTGTGAAAAAGGGGGGAAATTGAAAATTTGAATTGTAGGATTGAAGACAAATATGAGAAAAATCAGAAATCTGAAAATTAAATGGAAATCCAATTTTTGCACAAGTTCAAGATGGTTTTTGAAAATTAGGGTTTTAACAAGTAACCTCTTAATTTTGTAAATTTTAATTGCAAATTGAACAAGACAATGAGGAAATTGAATTTGACAATCAAAACAATTTTCAGATCTAAGATAACCAAAAGCAATTTTTAAAATCACAAGTTCAATTTTAATTTTTAAAACTAGGGTTTTTAATGATTTAACCACTAAGTTTGCAGAAATTTGAAACTTATAAATGAAAAATATGCAATGTTGTTCAAACGAAAGCATGCAAGATATCGTGTTCACCAAAATGTAATGGTGGAAAAATGGTGAATGATAAATCAAGAAGGAAACTGCCCTTTCCCTCAAAGAGAGATGACAGCTTCACTATCAATTACCATTCAAGCACTTTTTACCATGTTACATTAGAAAGAGGAGAGGATAATTCACTAGATTCAATCTCTCCACACAAAGATGGTAGATTTAATTCTAATGAATTGGGAATGCTAAGTTGATCCCCTCTTTCTTGTTTGATTTGGAAAGGAAATTGATTGAATTATGTAGGGCAAAAGTGACAAAGAATTGATTATAACTTGAGATTAGAATATGGGATGAAGCTATGTACCTAGATTTGGCAGTAAAATGTCGAGACAAAGTCGCCCTACGAATTTGAGGAAAAGTTGCCCGAAACATGGCAAGAACGTACACGGTCCTCCGAAAAATCCACAAAACGAAAAGGGTTTTTCCGCCTCTGCAAATGAAGCCTGAATACGAAAGTACAGTTGTGTACCTGCAACCTATATAGAGAAAAAATAGGAAAATGGGTTGGGATTGGGGGTTTGCCTTTAGGTCAAACCCTAGTTTTGGAATTAACCAAGTAATGAAAGAAAGTACTTGCAAGTAGATGTAAATGAAAGACTGAATTGTAAATCACCTCAAGGGAGGTTGTAGTAGCCATGTTGATAGAAATGCTTGTGTGGAATTGAATGTTGGAATCAATCTCCTCTTCAATAGTTGAATCATTGACTTAAATGCAACACCTATCCTTAAAGGGAGACTTGAGAATGCTCAATGCTGGAAAAGAATGCTTGAATGCTCTTGAATGCTTGATCGCTTGTGAATTTCTTACTCATCCAACTTATTGAAATTATGCAAATGAGAGGACAAATGCCCCTTAAATACATGTTAATGGATTTAATTTTTCATCACATGCCGACATCGAGGGAGTTTCCCGCCCCATGCACAACCAACAATGCAACCCTAGGAAGGGTCCTGCCCCAAAATAGGGTAGGGACATGGGTACCACGCCCCTGTCCTGGGAGAACAAGGATGCCACGCCCCTGTCCAAGGGGGGACAATGGCACCATGCCCATGTCCTACCCCTTTCTCCAGGGCACAGTGCAAACGGGGTGATGCAGAGGCCAATGAAGAAGTTGTTTTCGCAAGCTGAGCAATCTCTGGTCTTCGATCAGGCTAGAGGATTTGAACTCACATGCATGAGGACCCTATTGCAGTTGAAAATTACTAGGGTCACAATTTTATGACACGGCAATTTTATTTTACCCTCATGTGTCGATGAGAACTTAGGCATATGTTTTATTTTATTTTCATTTCATTTATTTTAGGCTTTACACCGGACCTTTAATGCAATTTGTGTAAGCAATTTTTTTATCACTTAGGCACATATATAAGCAAGCCGCTCATGTATGAGTTTCATAAAGTGATTATTATTAATCACTTATATTCGATATGTTATTTTGACTTCTATGTTATTGTTAAATGTAATAAGAGGAGTACTCATTAAAGTAATGAACATAAAGCACTTTATTGAATATTTCCTTATTAACATTTATTTTATGAGTCAAAGGGGGGTTTTAAATTTTTTTAAGAGTTTGAGAGGATATAGGGGAATTAGAAGTTTGGAAACATGAGGAGGGTATCTAGGGACTCTTTATGAGTCAGTTTGAGAAGATTAATGCATTTTTTAGGAGACATTATGTTGGACAAAGTCAAATTTGACTTTTTCACATGTTTGAATCACAATTGGAGAAGATTCAATTGCTAGATTTTAGACTTTTGGGAGGCATCTGGCCCAAAATGGTTTCTAGCTCCTTTTTTGGTGCAACTGTTTGGAAGTTGGTGGATATAATTACTCTTGTAACTTATTTGTAACTTAGTTAAGATTATGCAAAATTCTGGCACTTAGTAATTTTAGAGTCCTTGCAGGTGATGCATATTTTGTAGCTCTTTTGGACATGTATGCCAGTATTTACCTCAGATATCAATAAAATTTAAGTGATTTACCTTCTCATTCCTTTGTTTTTGTGTGTGTGTGTTAGCGATTGATGTTACTAATTGTGAAAAGTATTTATTTCCTAGTGGTTCTGTCTCATTTTAAACATATTTTGCAGGTTACAAGTTGTGTCTAATTTGCATAATTGTTTCCAGATGTGAAAGTTTTCTTTCCTTCTAAGAGTTATGCAAGCATGACCTTCTTGTGAAACATTTATGCAAAGACATATAGTTATGAGTTGTGTATGTTAGGCTTTTCCTATTGGTCCCTGTGTATATGCAAACTTGGTTTCAGGTCCTAATTTATGTTTGGTGTATCACCTTTAAAGACATTGAGATATTTTTATTTTATTTTCATGTATTCCTTAATCTTTCCCTCGGAAAATTTTTAGTTTTTAGTAAGATAGGTGAAGTAATAGCTAGGAGATGATCTTATCCGCAAATTCACTCCAAATTCTCATGGATACCCACAACCTCAAGAGTGTTTCCATATTTCACGAGAACACTAAGTTTTGCAACTTAGGAAGGGTGCATTTCTAGGTGATAACAATTCCATGGTTTCTACATTTTTCCTTAACTAGTTTATCAAACTAGAGACTCGTGTGTGAAAATTTGAAATCAAATCACTGTCCTTCATTTGGAGAGTCTTAAAATCTCTTTGAAGCATCTAGAGCTTCACCAATCTAACTTTATCATTCCCTTTGTAACTTTTTTGGAGGATTTACCAAGTCTTCTTGACATAGTTAGCTATTTCCATTCTTGGAAAGATTGCATCTATCAAGGCTACCTCTATCAAATTGAGGTCATTTTCATAGTTTCTCCTTGTCTCCTTTAGTTGGTATTTTGGTTGTTTCTGAGGGCTTGAAAGTGAGCTAAGTTAGTCACAACTATGAACCCAATGACCACTAGCTCCCATAAATCATTTTCAACCATGGTGGTCTTCATCTTATTTTCTTAGACATCATAGTTTTGTCCATTAAATGATGGTGGCTTCTTCCAGCTCTTACTATCTTCTCCAGCCATGTCTTAAGACTTGGAGTCTTCTAGCTCTAATATCTAATCTACATCTCATATGTATCTCGTTGGGGGAAACCTCATCTGATAAATGAAAATTAGCCTCCCTATCACGACTCTCTATCTTCCTCTACTTTAGTTTCGTATCTCTCGACAAAGACATGCTCGCTAAAGTGGGGGTAAAATGTAATATAAAAAATCTCTCCCTTTGTGATTCAATGCAACAAATGGCACCTTCCTCCATGTCATCGGAGGTCCTACATCGCCACCTTTGTCCTTTTGTCCACTCGGATCACCCAGTCAGCTCCAAGCAAGTATTTCACCAACTCCACCAACCTGTCGCCTTCGAGGACTAGGGCGCGATGTGGAGACATTCGCGCGACACACTAGCATCTCATGAATCTGACAGTTTGTAGATGGTTGTTTAAGTGTTACACCTATGCCTAGAAGGAATCGTAACACCCCTACATGTGCCCATTGACTTCTATTTTTCATCTAGAGCTTATATCTCTCTAGTTTGAAGGCATTTTGAGGATCTTTTTGGCATTTTGAGACCACTCTTCACAGGGTGGAGCTCATGATGATTTCTTGGACAACATTCATAGCTTCCTATGCCAAGACCACCATTGTTGTAGCTCTCCAAATAGTTTATAACCTCATCTCCATGAGAACTTTGGAAAGGGGAGATCATTTATTCTCTCTCTCATCCTTTTTACTTTGCATATCTATCTATTTATTGTTACTTTCCAATTATCTTTATCATTTATTTTCCTCGTGGCTCTATTTGGGTTCTAGTGGAGGTGGAATCACCAAAACGGGGGTATGACTTAGGAAGGCTTTAAAGAACAACCCCCAACATTTTCCTTCTTGCTTGTGTGTAGGTTCTCAATTGTAGGAAGAAGATTATTTAGCGAGAGGCTTCAATCATGGACCATTCATGAGCTTTCTCTATTCCCTCCTCTGAATTTATTCTTTCATTTCATATTTTGCACTATTATTCTGTTTTATCATTTTCTTGTAAGCATTTAATAATTTAATTGTATCTATCATTCTAGTATGGTTCTCTTGCTCTGTCCGTACAGGATGACAACACGTTGCACTGGTGTCCCAGCTCTACGCGCTCGTCCTAAGGATAGAGGCTCAACAGAGCCAGTTGGACATCCTTTCTGCAATTTGATAGTTTAGTTTGACTATTTTCATCCTTTGGCTCACTTTAGCGCTAGTTCGAGTGAGGTATCGGAGGGTGGATTTGTTTTCAAGGATTCATCATCCCTGAGGTAGAAAATTTCCCCTGTTACACTCTCATATGGGAATTTATAGACCTTAATTAATTTAGTTTAGTTGTTTTATTATCCTAAAAGTGTTTTAAAACATTATCATTCATAATTTATATTTGTTTAACTTAACAATTTTTTATCTCAAGCTATTCTGCTAACATGATATGATTCCTTACAATATGGTGGCATCCACCCGCTCTTATATAATTAGCATCATAATCATCTTATTTTAATGTAAATTGAATGCTTTCCAATAATGAAAACTATCATTTGATAATTTTTAATGTAAAACATTATTTGTAGGTGAATACCAAAGGCACATGATTGTTAGAAAGCAAGGCATAATGGAAACAAAGAAGATACATATGTATTTCCCCTTTAAAAAAATACACACACACACTAAAACTTGACGCCTAATCATCATATTTATGCATGATCAAATCCCTTGGATAAAACTTGATGTGGTTTAATGTGTTCTGTATTATAACAAACTAAGGGATGTTAGATAGGTAGTAGCATAATAATTTGATTAGGGTCATGATTTTTTGGTTTTTTCATTGGTAACATAGTGATTTTATTAATAATAAAAATTTACAAAGTGCATATATGTGTAATAGACCCATTATCCTTCTCGATCTGGAAGAGAAAAAACCAGAGCCAACCCCTATCATCTACCTTGTCTGCCCAGTGACTTCTGTACATTGCATCTTACAAATAGGAAATAAAAGATTTATAATCATACACCAAAGTCGTGCAACATAAACATTTGTATGCATCCTAGCCTTATATAAAAAACAACTTACCATAGGTGTGGTTCTTGGCTAGACAAAACATATACAGAAAAGCAAAATATGGAAGGCAAAACATCTTTTGCAAACATCGCATTGCAACCAAAAAACAAAGGCCAACCCTAGTAGTGATAAGCATGCAAAAAAGCCACCAAAATAGGTCACCACGTAAACCACCAACCATTCACATCCATATCGATCTCCTACCCTGATTCCTCCTCCCTCGACTTCTTCCATTGGTGCCTCTTCCATTCTCCACCACCACCAAAGCACTGCTACCAACCACCTCCCTTTGTTGTAGAATATTTTTTAGGGAATCCTAGGCGATGAGTGCCTCAACATAACGTTCATCATAATTAAACCCAATCAGCCACCTCATGAATGGAACTAATTCATGCAGCTCCGCCATTACAGGGTCTTTAAAACCCTCACATCAAATACCACCCGTGGGATTGCCCATTCAAGCATAAAATTTAGTCCCACCAGCAATTCATCACCAATAATTGACCTCAGCACCCAAAGGACATTATCAGTAGTGTCCCCCATTTCCAATCCCCACACAACCACCCTGGTCATGATGTCCCTGTTGGCTCGATACAAGTACTTTACCTCTAGGAAAACCTCCCCCAATAGCATTTGCATCAAGCAGATGAATTCATCATCCCCAGTTGTGAAGATTTTTTTCATGCTCTGCACTGTGACCAACTCAAAGAAAGCAACTTGGGGCTTGGATGTTATTGGGGGGAAATTCTCCTCCATACTAATTCCACCACCCAAGATTGTTGCAAAGAAAAAAGGAATGACACTACCAATCCTCAACTCGCCGCTTTATTACCAACTCCACTTGCCAAGTCCCATCAATCAAACATCATCCCTGCACCTTATTAACATCGTTATCATAGAAGCAAGTGCCGACACACTTACTCATTAAAAGGAATGTAGTGGAGATCTTCAAATCGTACTTCACCGATCTCCTCAAAATTTACCTCTACAATCTCGAGCAAAAAATCCTATTCCTGATGGCCCAGGGTTACCGTTTGACACACTATCAAAGTTTATTTTCACCCATCCTTCCTTCGGGAAGCACCAAACATCCTTCCTTGCTTCATCATCTTTCAAATTCACCTAATAAAGCCCATGCACAGATCTGAGCTTTATACCTAGTCACATCTTCTGAATTTTTCCATCATGGGCTGAAAGAACAACATTCAGATGTGGTCTTTGTCACACAACCACCCCCATAATTTTTTCAATTAAATAGTTGATACGATGACAAATCCTTTTTGATGATTCCTTCTTTTCTTGAAAAATTCTCCTGTTTCGCTCCTTCCAAATTTCCCATACCACCAAAGAAGGACAAACATCCCATACAAAGTATAGGAGCATCGGCTTATGTCCCTTTGGTCATCCATCAAAAAATTGTTTCAAAGTCGGTGGAAGGGGACCCTACCAATCCAGCTTTTGTTGAATCATTGACCAACATTTGTAAGCTACCTCACAATTAAGTAGAAAATGGTCAACATTTTCCTCACTCTTTCCACACGTAACACAAATAGTAGGCCCTAAAAAACCCAATCTTTTCCTCATTTCTCCTATTAAAATTATCCCTCTATTAGCCAACCAAGCAAAAGCCCCAACCTTTGGAAGACACTCACTACCCCAACATAAGCAAGAAGGCCAACACTACTCTCCCACCCTGCTATCCAGAATTTGATAACCGATTTTGACTGAGTACTCTCCATGAGATGACCAAAACCATAAAACTTTGTCCCTTTCAAAGGTAAGAAAGACCTTTCTATTTTGGAATATTTTTGTCATTCTCTTCCTTTGATCTTGGGTCATAATTTCCTCATCCAAGGATTTCCACATCCATTCAGCTCCAAAGGCCCCCTGTCCTAACTCCACGTAGTATCTCACTTTGCTACCTCATCTTTGACTAAAAAGAAGTTTCAAAATAAGAAAATCTCCCCTCTCCCCCAGAGCCTCTTTACTATCCCATGAATCATCTAAGAATTTCGTCGTAAGCCCATCTCCAACACACCAAGAAATGTGATCAGTGATAATCCATCTACGTGACAAAATAAAATTCCAAATCATTGAACCCCTAATTGGGTTATGAATAGTGAAAATCCTATAATCCACATTTGAATCCAAATATTTTGCTTTCAAAATTTTAATCCATAGCTGATTGGGTTTAGAATATATACTTCATACAAGTTTAGCTCCCATTGCCTCGTTCAAAATGTACCAATCCTTTAACTCTACTCCTCCCAAATTTTTTCCTTGACAATTTTTTTCTCAAGCCAACAAAGGAATCTTATCTTTCTCTCTTGCACCATTCCATAAAAAATTCCTCAACTTTTGACAAATAACTTTAACCACCTTTGGAGGAATTTTCAAACATATTATAGAAAAAATCGGAATAGCAAAAATGATAGATTTCAACATAAAAATTCTACCAGTTGAAGATAACAACCGACTTTTCCACCCTTCCATCCATCTAAGGCATACATCCACCAGCTCTTTTCACAAGCTCGATTTGCACGCTGCCTAAATAAGGGAGTACCTGAATATTTGCTCATAAAGGACCCCATTTTCATTCCTAAAATTCTACCAATTTCTCGTTGCTTCTGAATTGGGGTGATAAAAAAGATCTTAGACTTCCTCCAGTTAATGCATTGTCCTGAGGCCCTGTAATACAAGTCAATTGTTGCCCTCATCATCCTCGCTTCCTTGAATGTTGATTCCCCCATTAATAATTTATCATTAGCAAATTGTAGATGAGTGATTGGATCCAAACCTTGAGAAACTTTGATCCCCCTCCAAACTCTATTCCTTTTCTTATTCAATATCAATCTCCCTAATGCCTCTACCATTATAATAAAGAGAAAGGGGCAAAGTGGGCCCCCCTATCTAATACCCTTATCATAATCAAAAAATCCTTGAGGACTCCCATTGACCAAAAAAGAAATCTTGAAGAGTTTATACAACATCCCACCTAATCAACGCATTCACTACAAAAACCAAATACATCCAAAACTTTTAAAACAAAAATTTATGATTTACCTCATCATAGGCTTTCCTAATGTCAAGTTTGAACATCATTCGATTCATTTGTGCACAACAAATTGAGTGGATAGTTTCATGAGTCGCAATAATCCCCTCAACAATAGATCGATTTGGTGAGAAACCACTTTGCTCCTCAGAAATGACCAAAAATAAGACTTTATTGAACCTATTCGCCATTACCTTTCCAATAATCTTATACACAGTGTTGCAGAGGGATATTGGTCGAAAGTCCTCAAAGGTGCATATTTTCTCTTTTTTTGGAATCAAAGCAATAAAGGTGTTATTCAAATCCCTCAACATAAAACCACAACTATGCGACTCTTCTACCACTTCCCAAATCTCCAAAGCAAAAATATCCCATAGTCTTTGAAAAAAGATAGCTGGAAAACCTTCTAGTCCAAGATCTTTCTCCTCTCCCATTGAGAAAAGGGAAATCCCGACTTCTTCCATTAACACTAGTTCCATTAACATTTGATTTTGAGCATCTGAAATGTATCTCAGAATCACTTCCCAAACTTCATATGCCACTCCTCCATCTTGTGTTGACCCCTTAAGCAGTTTAGAAAAGTATTGCACCACTTCCTCATTAATCTCCCTACGTTCATCCAACAAATGCCTATCCTCATTAGAAATAGAAAAAAAATTGTTACAGGATCTTCTAGTGTTAACTGAATGATGAAAAAAATTGGTGTTTTTGTCACCCTCTCTGAATCAGGTTTCCCTTGATTTTTGTCGCCAAGAGGTTTCTTCCCTTGCCAGAATTTTTGAATAGTCCTTATTAAGCATACACTCCCTACTAAAGTCATTTTCCATCATTCCCTCAGCAATAACTTTTTCATGCAAAGATCCCAATTCCTTTTCTAAGCGAATCTTCTCAGCAAAAATATTCTTGAAAGTTTCCCTGTTCCATTTTTTAAGGCATTCCTTGATGAATTGAATCTTCTTAAAGAAAATAAAATCTTTTTTCCCTATCCATATGGGAGCTTGTTTCCACCATCCCACCATCCCTCAATTAACCCTTTGAAACCTTTCATTCGTAACCACATCTTCTCAAACTAGAAAGGACATCTAACTAGAGTTGCATCTACATGAACAATCAAACTAATCGGATAATGATTTGATCTTGAGATAGTTAATATTTCTGCTTCATACACCCAATTACACTTAGACCAGTCCCCTACTAGAAATAACCTATCCAATTTTTCAGAAATATTTAGAAATCCACTCCGTCTATTAGTCCAAGTGAAATCACCTTTCCTAAAACCAATTTACATAAGCCCGTTATTAACCACAAAGTCATTAAAATCTCTTTCAGTTTGCCCAGCCCATCCTAAGCCATCATTCTTATCCAAGGGACGTAGAATAGAATTAAAATCCCCTTCGATAAAAGAGAAAGCCTCCTCCATTTCCAGTATCATGGACAAGTTTTCCCATAAAAAAAATTTCCCCAAAGTGCTAGTTGGTCCATATACATTTAGCAAGTAGAACATACAATTTAGAGGTTTGAAAAAAAAACATTATTGTCCTAATTGACAATTTGCACTACAGTGGTAGCCTCATTCCAAAGCAATCCAAGGCCACCTGAGTTTGAAAACAATATTATTGTCCTGATTGACAATTTGCACTATAGTGGTAGCCTCATTCCAAAGCAATCCAAGGTCACTCGAAGCCCCAATCACATTAACTACTTGCCCTTTCCAACTAGGGAAAGCTCTAAAGAAACTATCAACATCACCATCATTCAATTTAGTTTCTTGCAACATAAGGATATCAAGTCTTGTTTGATCAAGGCATCACTTGATCAAACACACTTTGTCAGGGGCATTGCAACCCCTAACATTCCACAAAAGGACCTTCATGGCTCCTGTGAAAAGGCATAGCCTTTTCCTAATCTCAATTTTCTTTTGCCTTTGACACTTCCAACCATTTCTAACTTCGCCCTGGCGGATTTGGGCCCTTTCCTTTTCCTCTCACTATTTTTTGTATTCATTTTGGAGGTGATTTGTCCAAGACTCCTTTTATCCATGATCCCAACATCAATATTTAGGCCTAAAGGATCCTCCTCTGTGTTATCTTCTTCTACATCAAAACCATCTTCAAGATCTTCAAAATTGTCTCCATTATCCTTTGCTTCTTCGAAGGAGCTTTCCAAGTTACGAACAGGTGATATTTGAATGTCCTTAAAAATAGCATCATCTCTATCCTTAGGCCTCTTCCATTATCTAAATTAGGTTCAGCGTCTTGATCAATCCCACATAGGGGTTCCATTTCCAATTAAATTCTAGACTCACCTCCTTTTATCCTGCATTGCTCTGTTGGAATATGGAGAACATTTTCTTGCCTTATAGTAGTGCCACCCCCATCCAATCCTAAAGGCTCAGCCTCTAGACTCGGTAAATGTATCCTTGGGGTCATATTCACTATTTTTTCAAGGAACAAATTTTCAAATTCATCTGGGTAGGAAAAGATAAGTCATTGCCTAATATTGTCACTTGCAGGATTCTCCAAAAAAAAACATTTGAAACCAAACTTTGAGTCAAACTGATAGCCCCACTCTCCCCATTATCTATCACTTTCATCATATTCTGGAGCTCTAACTATGTATACCCTACTTCCTTGTCAAAAATCGAGTCAACGGTGCTAATCCATTCTCTTTTTTCCTCAAAAGCCATCTCATCTCCCATAGAGAGTTCATCTAGGTTTTCCATCATTTTTTGCAGCTACTCTGAAACCCTTTTTTCTTCCAAACCTTTGCCCGTAGACCCAACCAAACAATCCTCATCAAATGTTTTGAACTTTTACAATTTTTACAGTTTTCCATTGTTTTTTCAATCTCAATCTTTTGCTTTCAAATTCTTTTAAGCGAAATGATTTTGATTTATGTCAGCATTGGAGGTAAAGGTCTCCAATAAACATAGATTTTGGAATACTGACTAAAATCCTTTTTCTCCACCACATCCTCGGAGCAGATAAACCTTCCAATCTTATTACCTATCAACTTTAGAGTCTCCAGATGCTTGTACTCACTAGGGAGATTATAAAGTCTAATCCAAACTGGGATTTCCTCCATGGATGTCGATAAAGGATCAAAGTTTGGGGACCAATCCTTAATAAAAAACCCTAAACCCCCCATCAAGTAAGGTCCACCCTTCAAAATCTTCTAGTTTTCTTCCGTAGTTTTACAAATGACCAAATAAAAACCATTTGGCATCATATTAATCATGAAATCCTTTCTCCAGTGTTCATTGCACCATTTTCTAACTCTAATATATGCTAGCCACTCCCCAGCCTATTTCATAAAGAAAGCCTTGTCTTTCATGGAATGGACTTCCTTCTTCTATTCTTCATTTTCAATGAATAGTGATAAGGAACGGGTTTGGGTGTCCAAAAAACTTACCTTCCTGCTCTTATTTGGTTCCTTTTCCCTTTAGAACTTCTTCTCGATCTCATTAAAGGTCTAAGGTTTCTGAACCTCTGCATTACACCGTTGCATTTGGGAAGTTGAAGCCCTAGAAACCCTTTGCTCTTTCTGCCAATTTTGCAAAGCTCTCTTAGAAGTTCTAAGGGAAGAATCCTCCCAAACCCTAGCCGAGAGGAACCAAGCCCGATTCTGGAACTGGCTTCCATATCGATGATGCTACACTCCACACCCCATCGAATTTCTCCTGAACCCTAGACAACCATCACCATGATCCATTTTTCTTGATTAGGGTGGTGATTGATATTATAAATATAGTTATTATAAAATAAAATTTAGTTAGTCATATGATTTTCATTCTATAGAGGATCAAATCTTATTAGATCTAAAAAGATAATATTCTTAAAATAAAGATCCAACTTGTACTTAAAGAAAATGATCTTATGAAATGAATATTCTATAAATCTTAATTTTAAACCAAAAACTTAATAATTCATATATCTAACTAGTATTTTTTTAACATCCTCAAAACAATGGTGAACAACAACAATATAATGACAAAAATTTATAAATATATAAAAAGCCTTTACTAAATTGATTGTTATGGGATTGACACCATTGAGAAAATGGACACTCTCAAAGAAATAAAATATATAACTCCCCTTGTGCTTTAAGTTCTATGTAAACATTATGTACTTAATAGTAATGATAAGAAAGCATGTTATTAGTCTCCTTGAAGCAAGCATGATTTCCTTTGTATACAAAGTAAAGTTTAATGCAACGATATCTCATATCAAAAAATAGTTATTCCTTATAATTACACAATTTAGGTTCCTAAATTTTTCATTATATACACAGAATTTTGTCTTATATGGTGAATTTTAAACCAATTTAATTTAGATATAATAATTATTTAATAGAAATTTGAAATATGAAAATAAATAGAAAAAAGAATATTAAGTCTATTATTGTGGTCGATAGATAGTAGTTTTTGTTTCAATTAAATTTTTTAATTGTTATTGAGATTTGCTATTTTTTATATGTATTGGAAGTACAATGATGATATCTAAATTGGGTCATTCTTAGAATTTGGTGCATCAATTTTTTTCGTTGTAGATTTAATTTGAGTGCCACAAATGTGACCTTCTATACAAATTTGATCTATAATGTATGGATTTAAATTGACTATTTATGGATTCTTAAGCAATGCATTATCTGACTTTAATGTCTACTAAGCTTAAGGATTGGTAGTATTAAAAAATAATTTGGGAGATTTCAAGATTGAAATGGTTGAGTTTTATGTTAACACGTGTGGTCAAATTGACTTCATGACCATGAATGAAAAATAAAGGCAACACTCTCACACACATGCAATATTGTAGATGATTTATATGCAAATTATGGTTCCTTTTAATAGTCCAAGTCAATGTGTTCCTAGACTTAATTTAAACTTATGCTACTTATAAATTAATTGCATGTCTTCAAATACCAAAACAACGATAAATCACACAAACATGGTGAGTGTTGGCAAATTTTGAATTCTGCATGGCATGGGGTTAAGCCTAATCATTGTGAGATTATTGATTTACAATCTCGAGAGATATAAATATTGAGGTGAGAAATGAGTGTGTGGATGTGGTGCAATGATAGGTGTAATAAATAGATAATTTAATAATAAAGGTATAATAATAGAACAAAAAATATTTGATAAGGTCAAATGTGTAGAAAGACAGGTGAATTTGGATGGATGTAACTTTATACAAAAGTGTACTATTATTGATATAAATTATATTAAGACACTTCATGAAACGCAATATAAATTTTACCATTACAATGATATGATAAATATAATAGAATCCTTCTAATATTCATAAATATCATCAAATCAAATTAATTATCACAAGCTAAAGAAAATTCATGTATGATTAGTTTTTTTTTTAAATTATTTTTGCTTTCTTTCTCAATGTAAAATATTATCATAATTATATCAAATATTATTTATAACATATTTTGAAAGGAAACTTATGTTGTATTTTCTATTTGAACATTTTAAATTTAATATTTATATTAGTTTTAAGGTTGTTTTGTGTATGATTCTTAATTTATATGTTTCATTTTTATTTAAGTATTATTATTTTTTTTAAATTAATTTTTTCGTTTGCTTTTCTAATGTAAAATATTATTATAATTATAAATACTTATGCAATTATATTAATATTATTTATAGCATTATTTAAAGGGAAGCATGTTGTATTTTTATTTGGATACTAAAAATTAATATTAATTTTTACGTTGTTTAGTGTATGATTCAATTTATGTTTTATTTTTATTTGATTATTATAAATTTTATATTTATATTATTCTTTAAGTTGTTTCATGTACAACTCTTACTTTATAATTTATGTGAATTTGTTTGTCTTTTCAATAATATATTATCAAATTGTAAATTTATACTCATGAATTAGATGTTAAGATGATATTTTATAATGTAAAACATTTTCTTGATTATTATAAAATGATAAGAAATTTATTTTACTTTATATTGGCTAAATGTATATTTATTATATAAAATTTTAAGTCTCCATTTGTAATAGGTATGATATCTTATTCCATGGAGGGGTACAGTCTTCAACACCATTTTTTTTTTAAATTAATATCAATAAATTATTTTCAATTTTTTTGTAATTTTATTAGATGTTTTACTCAATATAATTTCAATGCACTACAATTATAAACAACTATATATTTTACTAAGTTATTAAATAATCACTTTTTCTATATTTATCTTAGATACCATTATGTTATTATAAAATTATTATTAAGCTATTATACGTGTAGAGAATTGTCACAATGTATTTTTGTGTATGATTCAAATAATAATTTTTCATTTGAATATTTGATGTAAAATATTATCTTACGATTATAAATATCTATGCAATTGTGTTTAATGTTATTTTATAATATATGATTTTAAAAATATCTTTCACCAAACTTACTTTACAATTATAAATTTTATTGTTTCTTACATTATTCATGTATGACTATCACTTTATAATTTATGTGATTTACTATTTTTTTATTGATAATTTTTGTGAACATGTAAACACATTCTTATGCATGTGATATAAGGATAATAGTTTTGTAATGTAAAATATTTTTCTACTTAAATTGTGAAACATGAATAATTTTATTTTTCAATAGCTTCATCAGATTAAACTAAATAATAATAAAAGTACACATATCCACTAGAAAAGGTTGGGTGTGTTGTAGATTGTTGTCATCGATGTCACAAGGTGCAATTGTGTGCAAATCTATAATGGAGATTGTTGAAATTATTGTCAATGATGAAATTAGTGTTGTTATTGATTACATGTTGATGATAAGCTTTATGGTATATGTTGTTAATGATGGAAGCATGTGTTGTTGATATGTTATGATTGTTATTATTGTTGATGAGTTGTAACTATTGGAGATTGTTGTCAATGATGCAAGTATATGTTGTTGATATGTTATGATTGTTGGGTAGTGTAGATTGATGTCTTGGGTGTTGATAAGGTGTTGTGAATAAAAATGAATGTGTAGATGGTTGAAGGTGTTCCTTGTTGTGGATGTCCACCATTTTGGTGTTGATGTCTACACTCAATATGTTGTGATAGTGCTAGGTATTTTCATTATTGTGAAGTACAAATGAATACTAAGGAGATGACCAAATGGTTGTTGGTTGTTCTATTAGCTGAGTGATGTCCTTAATGTCCTTTGTGCAACTATGTAGAGATGTTCTTGGCTAGATGTCCATCCTCTTGGTGTTGATGTCTATACCCAGTATGATGTGGTATCATGTATGATATTGATGGTGTGGTATGTTGAAGAACAATGATGATGTTGGTGCTCTTGTTTTTTATTAGAGATTTTATTATTATGATGTCATATTTAGATGAGGATTCAAAATATTAAGTTGAGGATTAGAAGTATTAAGATGAGGAATATAAGAATGATGATAAAATGGATATGGAGTTGATGGTGTTGATGATCTTGTGCTTTCTAAAAGCCATTTTAATGTCTCTCTTGTCACTCTTGGCTGAGCAATTGGTCCTACAAGGTGTTGCGGTTTTTGGAGGTTGATGAAGTGTGTGAAGGTGGGAAAGTATGTTGAAGACATACAAGAAGAATGCTTCACATTCCTCCACATTTGAAAATGTGGTCTTGTGGTTTGGGATTTAAAATGTATGTTATGTGGATGTTGTACTCCTATAGTTTCGTATCCCTAGGGTTGCAAAAGATGTGTCTAGTTATTTTAGTATGTTAGCATGATAATCGTTTAACGAGACTAGTTTGAAAAATGCTTTGCATTTCTCCACATCAATTTCTCCTCTATTACAACTTGGTGGACATGCTTGCAATTTTTGTGCAATATCTTAGTTCATCTTTCAAGTGATGAAGGATTTTGCATGTATGTTTGTCAATATCTTATCTCATAAATGTGTTTCCTGGTATTCTGGTAATGAAGAACTCTATATCAGTTTGGTTTTGCTAACTTATCTTCGCTTGATAGTATGAAAGATGCATTTAGAAGTGTTGGTCGATGCTCAAGGTGTTAGTCCCAACTGGTGCTGAGAGGGGAGGGGTGAATCAAAACTTTACCAATTTTTCCCAATTAAAACTTAATTCAAATTTGCACTAACATAACATTCATCAATGGCAGAATATGTTGAGACAAGGTCCAAATTTTGGAGACAATCAGTATTGGGGAAGGTAAATCTATGGCAGAATATGTTGAGGATTTGAGTAAAACTGTTGTCAGAGTCGAAGAGATTAGAGACTCCTTCAACCCTAGGTTTGAGCAAATTGAGAAGGCCCTGGCAGAGATAAAAACCAATGACAATGCTACAGACCAGAGAATGGCAAAAATTGACAACAAATTCAACAAAATTGAAAAATGCCTCAAAAGCATTGTTGAATAAAGCTATAGCATTCCTGAAGGCCTCGGATGACAATACCAAAATTCTTGTCAGCAAATTGGAGAACGAGAAGGATTCCTTGGAGCTAGAACTTGACACTGAAGGTATGGGAGAGGTGCAAGGGCCTAGAATGAGGACCAAAGACAAAAAGAAGGAGAAGAATCCAAACAACGAAATGGAAGAACTCAAAGTTGTTTCAGAAAACTATGACCATTTGGTCAATATGGTGGTTGATCTTCTTAAGTCTTTATAGTTGTTGTTTGTTATTTAGGTCTTTTCTCTAGTTTTTTCGTTTTGTTGTTCCTTTCTTTTGATGTCCGTTCGGTTTATTGACCTTTTTGCTAGTCTTTGGTAAAGTTGTTTCTATGCTGGTCTAGATGCTATATGTTGAACTATCTTATGCTCCTATGTTAAAAGTTGCAGGTCCTTAAAACTTGTTTGTCATATTAATTAGAACATTCATCAATATAAATAATTATTGCTAAAGAATAGGCATGCATGAAAAGATACACAGTGACACCAATATTTATCTCGTGGAAACCCAAATGGGAGAAAACCATGGTGTGAGTAGAAACAAAATTTGTACTCTTCTAGAGTATGCCCAATGAGGAGCCATCCCTATTAGGAGATTACAAAGACACTATTAGGTGCCACCCGGTTAAGGGGTTTGATTAAGGCATGTCAGTGCCTTTACCTTGTTAAAGGTAGCCTTGTTAAAGGTCTTAAAATCATCAATTAAGATGACACTCGGTTAAGGGATTTTACAAAGGGACATGTTAGAGTCCGCCCTATTAAGGGATTTTAGTTGCAATTGTTAGAAAGCAATAGAAAGATGACCTGTTGGAGTGGATACTCATAGCTTGATCAGATCACACTAAAAATCATACTTTATCTGCACTGGTTGTGTCTTCTCTGCACAACTCCGATTTTCTGCTTATACCTTCAGCTCTGCACTCTGTCGGTTCTCTAACCTTCAGCTCTACACTAAACTCTGCTCCCCCTATGTTCACCCTTTTTCAAATCTATTTTTACGTGAACAAAAACTTCATCAAAATGAGTTAAGTGAATTTATTAACCTTTGATTCTATCGCCAAATTTCCCTCCAAAACATCAAATTCAAAATTATGTTATTGTGCCATAAATCATTCTCCAAAAATCATTCCACGAATCTTTGTCAAAACAGTCGTTCATGTTGATAAGTTCGTCGGTTGACTAGAGAAGATTGTCGGTTTTAAGTGGAGGTTAACTGAACATTACCAAGACTATCAGTTACAGACTTTGTCGGTGTATCGATCAATATCTACCTAGCAGATTACCTCTTGTATACAAGTTTGTTCATTTTTTAGTCAGTTGACCTCTTCTATGTTGATCTACTCATTGTTGTCGGTTGACCTCCTATGTGTCGGTCTACTCACTGCTTGCCCTATCTACACACTGCTTAGCCGGTTAAAATCTGTATACCAATCTACTTACTGTCGATAGACTGTGAAGACTTGGAAGATGATGTTGCCAATAATGACAACCATATCATTCACCAGGTTATCAGTTATACAAAATGTACCAAAATGCCAACAAACTCCCCCTTTGGCATTGGTGGCAAATAATACAAAAATTTTCCGGTTTTGGCCCCTGTTTTTCACCATGTACAAATCTCCAAAAATCCCCCTTTTTCCATCAATGGCAAAGACTATACCAAAATAATTTGTTAAAGTAAAGTAAAAATCTCCTTGAAATTTTCTTGAGCTACTTTCAAAGAGGATTCCCATGAAGATTTTACCTGTTTCATGGTGGTGAAGTGTCCATGCAAAACTGCAATAAAAATTTCCATATCATCAACTATCTTGAAGTCAGGTTCACTTATGAGTCATTCTACTTCTTTAATATTCATTTGCATGGAGTCAATAATTGGTGCCAGATAGCACTGTAACTCTAACAAACTAAGACCACATTTGTCCTCTTCTTCTTTCAACCTTTTGATTTCATGATTAAGTTGTTTGAACTTTCCTATAAAAGTTGATGTTGAACTGGTAAGAGGATCGAAAGAACTTATCAAATCTCAAATTTCTTTTTTAGTCTGATTTCTTTTGTCTTCTAGATCTCTTATTAGATCGGTAAAGCTTGAAGATTTGACCAGTAATTGACCAATTTCCTAAAGTATATTTTTTACTTCTTTTGTTCAAGTGCAGATGGCCACTTTTCCAATTGATATTTGTTCCATTAAATTGTATCCTCTCTTTGAATCATATTTCCTTACTGCAACCTTTTCCAAATCGGTTTCCTCTGAACCAATTGTTGTAACTAGAGTACTCAACTAATCAATGATGGGTGTAGTATCATTAACAATAATATCAAGAATTGGATCAAAGAGAATTGTCTTGACAGAATTGAGAATTCTTGCCTTCTTTTTCTTTCCTCTTAATTTAGCCTTTTCAGCTTGAATTCTCGGTTTTTATGAGACTTTCATCAACTGCTTGGGAGTCATTTTCTTTATATCAATGACTGATTCTCCCTCTTCTTCCTCCTCTGTCTCATCTTCCTTTTCTGTAGTCTCAACCTCTGAACTAGCTGCAGTGGTGAGTTTTACTTTCTTATTTTCCCTTTCCCTTTGTCGGAGGAGTATCCATCACTGCATTCTTATTTTCTACTTTCTTCTCTTCCTATTTTCCCTTGTCGGACATAATAGTATTTGGTACCACTAAAGTCTTGTGAGGTGTATCTTCATAAGGAATGTCTTCAACTATCACCTCATCTTTACCGGGATGCTTAGTATGTTCATCCTTCTTCACCGGTGTAGTATGAACCCATTGCTCGACATTCTTTGTCCGATTGGGAATATCTGACACAACATTTCCTATGATGTCCTCAACTGAGAATACATCAAAGTCTTCAGTAGTATTTTTCCTTACCTTTTCCTTTGTCAAGAGCACTTGCACCTTGGTCCTATTTTATTCCCTTTGCTATTTCTTCTTGAGCTTCCTTTTGTTGCTTCATGATTTTCTTCCACAAGGCAACACCTTCTTCATGCATTGCTTCAACTTCACCTACTGCTACTCTCCCGGTTCTATTTCTTATCTTGAAATGTTGAATGCATGCTTCAGCCACTAGTGAAGCTTGATCAAGGTCTAAATCATGTTGCACTTCCATTGGTGCTTTTATTCTGTGTTCTTTCTCAATAGCCAGAGCAGTTTTCGATCTCCCTTCAGTTTGATCTTGCATATCTGATGGGATTATTCCATATAATTCATCAAGAGTCCTACAAAACTTGTGCAAGTTCCAGATCAAGGCTTCTTCAATTTTCCTTTTATCTTCTTCATTACAAAGGGAATATGTTTTCCCAACACCAAACAGGCGTCCAAATTATTTGATCCCATGGACCAATTCATCAACTGTTGGGGATTTTTTTCTTCCACTTCTTCTAACCTCTTTAATTTCCACATATGATTGGATGTCAGTAATATCACCCTCTTTTTCATCATTTTTAAGCTTTGTATCAACTTTTCCTTCACTCTTCTTCTTTCTGGTATAAGTCACTCCTACCGATCTATCTTTACTTGGGGAAGATATAGGAGTACATAAATCCTTTTCCTTTGTATATATTGCAGGCTTGTTTGTTGCAATCCCCTTTGGTTTTTTCTTAGATACTTTCTTCTTTTCACCTGTTAATTCTTCATCTTTAATAAGGTTGACCCCTGATTGTTCACTAGCACCGATGGAGGTAGTGGCACCCAATGCTTCACCTCCATACTTTTTGTCAAGAGTATCAAACATTCTTCTTACTTTTCTTTTAATGATTGGCACTTGAAGTTCTTGTTTTATTTTGGAGCTTGCCTCCTCACAGGTTCCAAATCTCTTTGCCTTCGGGTCTACCAATTTGGATAGTAGCATGTTGGCATGTATTTTAACAATGTCTGTTGCAACCTCATAGCCCATAGGTGGAACCCAAAAAGTTCTATTGAACCTCTTGTATGATACAACAATCTGTTTCTACAAGAAAGAAAATATGGTCTTTGTATTTGTGTACTATATCGGTTGGAATTCTTTCCCTTTTATGCATCCTAATTTGAAATTTCTTAAAATATCCCCACATTGTTTCACCAAACCTATCTCCTAGATCCCTAATCATTTCACCTATCTGAACCATGATAGGTTTTTCTTCAAACCATACTACATTACCCTTACTGGGAAAAAAGTTTTGCACATAGAAAAATATACATACGAGTAGTGAGCCATATTTGAAAGATTGATTCTTCTCCTTCTTGATTCTCTCCATGTTCACCATAAATTGGCTTATGATCATCTCACAAATATCATAGGTTGCATCCTCCTTTATAATTCGATAGGCAGCATGTATAGTACGCTTGGCACACTATTCATCAAGCTTGATTGATATACCCTATAACCTAGCACTACAGAGGCAAATTTTACTTCAGCATCCTCAATATGAGTGATTGTCATTTCTCTACTGTCGCATTGGGATTTGGTTAACCGGGTGACTTCAATTAATGAAAATGTTCTTAGGATTAATGCTTCATTGGTTGCACTAAACCCTATAACTCTTTGAATCAAATCCTTTGTGATCTTGATCGGTGCTTGAGTCTCTAGCCACAAGAATTGATCATGAACTCTGCTCAGTACATACCTAACCCAGTTGGCATGAAACTGATCGGGAAAATTGACAGCATTAGACAAACCCTTGGTCTTCAGAGGTAGAAATGATGCCTTCAACTGATCATTAACACAAAAGCCTTTAAATTCATTTCGAATGAATTTGTCTCCAGGTTCTTCAAGCTTGCTGTGAATGTGGGAGCAAATGTCTTCAACCAATAATACACCTGAGGGCACAGATGATAAGGCACCGATCATGTCGATCTTACTAGCTTTTATCGGATGCAGCTTGAATTCAAGTTGGGGTTCTTTGATACCTTCAACCAACATAGGAATAGATATCAACACTGCTATGACGACCTTCAAATAAATTTTCTCAAGCGAGGTTTAAATACCTTCTCCTCAAAAATATCCAACACCACTATCACTATGCTTGAATTATTCACGCAAATATTACTAGCAAGTTTTCAATCACCTTAGGTCACACAAGAGCTCGAGAAGGTTTACAAGAGCTCGAGAAGGTTTACAAGAAATCAGAGTAAGTGAAATCTATTGACATTTCCTTATTTAACCTTTGAGATTTATCAGTGTTATGATACAATGGTTAGTTTTGAAACTTACAACTTAAGGTACATTGATTTACCCTTTACCAGTTGTTTGTTACCGATACCTATACACAAACAACTAATCTCACAAGACATTCTTCAACCAAAAAATTTTAGACTAACTTTTATGCATCTCAACTATGTAGATAGACATAACCTTATATTTGTTAAGGGGATTCAAAAGTAATCTTACAATATGTACTCCCCCTGAGCATTGGTATGCCTAGTTTAAAGAGGAACTGTCATCACTGGTGGATGATGACTTAGTTTCTGGAGGAATTTATCCTTCTTGGTTTTCTTCTCTCTTAATCTATGTCTTTTTCATTTCATTCTTCACCTCTTCAATTGTCTTTTTTCTTTTCAATTCATTTTGTCCTTTCTTCTTGTCAGACCGGTTCTTGTCTCTAGACCAGTTATAGGATTAGTTCCTACACTCTCTAGCTAAGTGACCGATCTTATGGCAATTGAAACATGTCATACCAGTTGTCCTCCATGACACTGCATTATTTCTCTACCCCAATCTCACTCTGCAATTTGCTACAACATGACCAAAATTACCACAACTGGAACAAGTGACATTGAACTGATTATTCCTTTTATTAGGACTAACCGGTTTGAATGGTGATCTTGATACATTTGACTTGAGCCTGCATTCTTCAAATTTGTGTCCAAACTTATTGCATGTAAAGAAATGTCCATTGGATCTTCTTCTATTTGACATACTGCTAGATTGAGATCTACATTCATAATAAGTGTGGCCATACTTATGACAATTATGGCAATAACCATCAAAGATAAAAATCTTCTTTTGACTAACCAGTTTGTTTCTAAAGACAACAGACTTATGACCCGGTTTACCACAATGATTACAAGAAGATTTGGGAAACTTCATACCTTTCACTTCTGAATTATTCCTTCTATCATCTTTTATCCTTTTGGATTTAGATGATTCTCAAATTTCCATAGGACCTATACCACAGTAACCAAGACCGATTGTTTCCTTCATTCTTCTCTGAGCCTTCAATTATTTATCTATCTTCTAAGAGCTTTCATTGAATTTCCTTAGCTTCTCATTTCTCTTATTTTCAACTTTCAACTCACTCTTCAGTTGTTCAATCTCTTTCATCATCTTCTCCTTTTCTTCTATGTTGTCATGCAGATGCTTATGTATGTATTCATTCTCTTGACTGAGAATTTGGATTTCTTCATCTTTTTCAATCATGATTACATCATTTTCTCTCAAGGCATCTTCAACAAGCCTTTTGGCTCTTTCAGCTTTTGACAAAGCTTCTTCTACATCTCTTTTTCCTTCATCAACACTTATGTTGGCTTCTAGTAACTCAGTCATCCTCAAGGTTTGACTTTCATGTTCTCTTTTGAGATGTGTGATTTCTTCTGTTAGCTTCTTGTTCTTTCCATGAGTTCAGAGACTACATCTTCAACTTCTTCAGATCCACTCTGTTCAATGGGTTGATATGTGATATCTTGACTCTCATTTAGTTGTTGAGCTAGTTCCTTTCTTTTTGCAAGATATTTTCTCAATCTCTCTTTCAGCTGAGCAATAATTTCATTTGCTTCATCAATATGTTTATGATACCGGTACTCTTCCATGATCTTTTTCCTCAAGATGTCAAGCTTCACCTCAGAGGACCACATCTTTGATACCAATTGTTAGTCCCAACCGGTGCTGAGAGGGGAGGGGTGAATCAACACTTTACCGGTTTTACCCAATTAAAACTTTTAATTCAAATTTGCACTAACTTAACATTCATCAATATAAATAATTACTGCTAAAGAATATGCATGCATGAAAAGATACATAGTGACACCAAGATTTATCTCATAGAAACCCAAATGGGAGAAAACCATGGTCTAAGTAGAAACTCACAAAATTTGTACTCTTCTGGAGTACACCAGGTGAGGATCCATCCCTGTTAGGAGATTACAAAGATACTATTAGGTGCCATCCAATTAAGGGATTTTGATTAAGGCATGTCAATGCCTTTACCCTGTTAAAGGTAGCCTTGTTAAAGGTCTTGGAATCATCATTTAAGATGACACCTAGTTAAGGGATTTTACAAAGGGACCTGTTAGAGTCCACCCTATTAAGGGATTTGAGTTGCAATGATTCAAAAGTAATAGAAAGATGACCTGCTAGAGTGGCTACTCATAGCTTGATCAAATCACACTGAAAATCATACTTTATCTACATCGGTTGTGTCTTCTCTACACAACTCCAGTTTTCTGCTTATACCTTCAGCTTTGCACTATGCTAGTTCTTTGACCTTTGGCTCTGCACTATAATATGTTCCCCCTATGTTCACCCTTTTTCAAATCTATTTTTACATGAACAACAACTTCATCAAAATGATTTAAGTGAATTTATTAACCTTTGATTATGATACAGAGCATCATGAAAATCCAACTAAGAACTTCAAATCATTCATGAAGTTCAATCATCAACACAAATCTTCCAACATGTTAGAGGCATTGTCATATATTTCTGAACAAAATCATCAATAAAATAACCACTATCAAATATTATCCATATATATATCAATCCATAATGATTTTAGATCCATATATCATTCATTAAATTTGAATCATTTAAACCCTTCATCTATTCATTTCTTGCAAATGAAAACCAAGAATTTGTCCAAACTATGAAATTTACTCTATTCTGGTCATGAAAATGCAGTCATGAACATTCATTAATAACTCTTAAAATATTAATCAAATAGACAATCTCTCTACTAATATTATATAAATGCTAGTTATAAAACTTTTCTCCAAATTATAGAAAGATCCAACGGCTAAATCCAAAGTTATGATAGTTGTTCCAAAACTAGTCGCAGTGAATCAGGGTTTTGGGTAGTTCCAAACGGTTTTCACCAAAACTCTCATAACTTTCTCAAAAATGAATGAAATCAACTCAAACCAAAAGAAATGGAAAGATTATTCAATATAATACACTATCATGATATAAATACACTTTTTTCCAGGTTGTACATGGCCGCACAAGGCCTGGAAATAAGAGGAAAAACTTTCAAGACCACAAAACAAGAGATTGAAACAATGAAAATATGATACCAAAATGTTTCCAATGCTTTCCAATTCCTTCTCCAACTTTTACCTACCCTTATGAACAACCATTACATAGGTTTTATAGCCTTTTCATCTTCACATGGAAGTTACAACTACCCAACTTCCTCTTATAACCATACAACTTCCCATTTTGGTCTTTTTACAACTTTTGAAAAGTTGCATTTTACAACTTTTACAACTTTTGACTCAAATGACTTTAAACCTTCAAAACAACCTTCAAAAAATATTAGGATGGAATAATAATGTATTTTTGTCACAATTTTATCCCTCCAAGGTTATTTTATACAAATATTACTAAATGACTAATTCAAGACCTTATTGGGACAATTTGGACAACTCATTACAATGGGCTCTTTTAGCCTTACATATTGATTCATATTGACTCAAAATGACATTACAAATGAAAATGTAATTGAATATACTTATGAATTGATTTTTATCCTCTTATAGACTCCTTTTGTGCCTTTGTGTTAGGTCCTCCTGCACCAGATTATGTCGCCAAATTTCCCTCCAAAACATCAAATTCAAAATTATGTTATCGTGCCATAAGTCACTCTCCAAAAATCATTCCAGGAATCTTTTTCAAAACAATCATTCATGTCGATAAGTCCACCGGTTGACTAGAGAAGACTATCGGTTTTAATCAGAGGTTAACTGAACGTTACCAAGACTGTCAGTTACAAACTTTGTCGGTGTATCGATCAATATCTACCTAGCCGATTACCTCCTGTATACCAGTCTGTTCACTGTTTAGTCGGTTACCTCTTTTGTGCCAGTCTACTCACTGTTGTTAGTTGACCTCCTATGTGTTGGTCTACTCACTACTTGCAAGTTGACCTCCTATGTGTCGGTCTACTCACTGCTTGCCATGTCTACACACTACTTATCTGGTTGACATCTGTATACTCGTCTACTTATTGTTGATAGACTGTGAAGACTTGGAAGATGATTTTGCCAACATTGACAACCATATCATTCACCAGTTTACCGGTCATACAAAATGCACCAAAATTCAAACACAAGGAGTGTCTCTATGTGGTTTTCTTGATAGTGATTGATCTCTTTGGTGTCATATTTCTAATATCAAAAATATTATCCCTTGTAATTAATGTGACAAATGACACTTTTCCTCCATGTCATCGGAGGTCGGGATCCACCATCATGTCCTTTTGTCCACTCAAACCATCCATGTCAGCTCCAACCAAAGTATCACCAATGCCACCAACCTGTCACCTTCAGCGACACAGGCACAACACGAAGACGACTATGTGGTGCGCTAGCTTTCCGTGAATCTGACAGACCGCAAGTGGCTATTTGAGTGTTACACCTACGCCCTAAACGAATTGTAATGCCTCTATATGTTCCCACCAACATCGGGTTTCCTTCTAGGGCCCTTATCTGTCAATTTCAAAGGCATTTTGGGGGAATCTATTAGCAAATTGATGATCTTTTGCAGGTTGAATCTCTTGGAGGTTATCTTTGGAAAATATTCTACAAGCATTACCATTTTTGTAGCAGTTCAAGCAATCTACACCAACATTTCCAATAATCATTTATGGAAGGGGAGTTTCCTTTATCTCTCTCTTTCATTTTCCAATATCTTTTACCAATCTCTTGTTGCATATTTTCAATTATCTTTATCACTTTATTATTCTCATGGCTTTTTGGGTTGTTTGTGGAGGCGGAAACACCAAAATGGGGGTCTAACTTAGGCAAGCTCCAAAATACAACCTCCAACATTTTCCATCCTTGCATGTGTGTACGTACACTACCGTGAAGAGGAGATTAACTTGCGGGAGGCTTCATAGTGTGGATCTCTTGTTTGTTTATTTTTCTTCCCTTTTCTCCTTCTATTTTATCTTGGTTGTTTTGTATCTTGCATTTACTAGCTTAGCTTCATTATTTTATGTATTTTTATTGCATTATAATCGCACTTGGAACTTTCTATACGAACTTTGTCCCTTGTTCATATAGGACAATAGCGCATCGTGCTAGTGTCCTAGACCCGTGCGCTCGTTCTTTGGATGGGAGCTTGACAGAGTCGTCCAAGAGCCTTGAATTGCAGTCAACTACTTAACTCTTTTTTTTTTATCCATTGGCTCACCTCAGTGCCAATTTGAGTGAGGTAGCAGCGGATAGATTTGTTATCTAGGATTTGTCATCTTAGAGGTAACAAATTTCCTCCCCTAGATTTTGGTGAACCTGACGTGAACTAGGAATTTTTTTGTATCATTAACTTTTTGTTTCATCTAGTTGCATTAATCTTTTAAACTTTTCAAAAGTTCAAAAACCTAATTTATTAAAAAAAACAAGCATTTGCATCCGATAAATTTTCTCCATTTCCCTTTAGCATTTGCATTTAACTTAAACCAACTTTATCAATCCAGACTTTTATGTGTCCTTGTAGTGTGGTCCTGAATGTTGTATAGCCAGTCTATGAGCTTTACGACCCAGACAGCCATAATAGTCATAGTTAGGAGGACATCTAGGTGTAGTTTCTCACCTGATCATTATAGTCCTCCTCTACCCGACACGATGAACAAGGATCATTATTCTAAACCAAACAATTTTCTTACTTCTCATACTCTTAGGATCCCTTTCATGGGTAGCTCTTCAACTACCAGTTCCCAGAACAATTCCCCAACAAACTCTCCACCACCTTCTCCTCTTGTTGTTGACCATGATTCCACTGTCACTATCCATTTTGATCGAATTCAGTCTTTAGAGGAGAACCCGAGAGACTTCAAAGGGTTTCTTAATTGAGAGAATGTTCTCCCCCAAGCAAGGAATGTAGTTACTACCCTGAGGGATATGCTCATCTCAGATAAGAGAGGCCTAGAAATGCTAAGAGTGTTGTCCATGATCGTAAAGAATCATGTACCCCTAGTAGATGCATCTCCTTAAGATGGTTAGTCAGATGTTTGTGGTTCCCAGCTGAGTATCAACATACTTGGTTTGTCAGTGCATATGGTTGACCTTGGGCCCACTATTCACAGTATCAATGCCTCTACTACTCTGCTGGGTTATACGGGTATGTCTAGTGGCTCAACCTTTGCTTCCGCCATGACTCAGATATCTATGGTTAGCACTAGCACTACATTTGTTAGTGGCACTGGTCCTTCTGGAGGTTTTGGCAGAGATGGCAGCGGATCTAGCCCACCTCCACCTCCTCCACCTTTTAATCATGTCCTGAATACAATCTTACATAACATAGGGTTGTTGCAGTTGCAACTGCCAAACTTAGCCTCTACCTCTAGTCAATCGTATGTGCCTACGTATTATAGGAAGAGTCCAAATGAAATTACCATCCTAAATAATATCCTTCTGACTACCACTGAGTCCCTGAGGATTGATAGGTTCAATAGTAATGGAGATCCGAATGTGCACATACATTCCTTCATGACTATGTGTAGTGATTAACATAGTCTAGACTTCATTCTACTGAAGTTGATCTCGTGTTCCCTTAAGGGGACAGTGTTAGAATGGTATAGCTCTTTGGCTGATCATTCTATTTGTACCTTTGATTAGCTTATGGATCTCTTTCTTAAGCAGTTTCAGGTGAGTATTTGTAGTAAGGTTACTATTGCTGACCTTGTTCATTGTAAACATAAACCTTATGAGAAGATCACAGATTTCATTTCGAGATATCAAGCTATCTCCACCAAGATCCCCTTTGCCCTTCCATATAGTGATCTACAGAGGATGTTTATCAGTAATCTGTAGCCGACATTGAGGGGAAAACTATCTCTTAACCAATATCAAAACTTTTCTAACATGTGCTCTACTCTCACCGATTACCAACACATTGTGTCGTAGTTTAGAGATACTTCTTCGAACCCTCGCGATGGGTCCTGGAAGAATAAGGATCTCGCTAATTTTGTGGCTATTCCTCTGATGCTTGTTGCACAAGCCATGCAATAAAATAGAGTCTTCACTAAGTTGAACGACTCCTACTTGAGCATAATGCAACGGTTGTTGAAAGACAACCTTATTACCCTTATGAAAATCAAACCGTTGTCTGATAGTCGACCTTATCTGCATTGGTATGATGGTTCAAAGTTTTGTCATTATCTGCCTGGTCACAACACTAAGCGATGTTATCATCTTCGACATGTTGTCCAAGACCACATCGATAGTGGTGCAATCAAGTTGGATGCCCATGAGCACAAATCAAACAAGTATGTTGATAGAACCAACAATGACTTGTCGCATTCAGAAAACTTTCTCTTTGCATTGGATCCTTCTTCGAATGATGGTCCATATGTGAATATGGTCACCATCACCCCCATTAGCTCATCTTCGACCCAGAAGGGGAAAGTATCTGATTTATCCTTTTCATCTATCCCTCTAGATGCTCCGTATTGCGGAGAGCCTACTCCTCTTTATGTCCTTGCCAAGCTGAATGGTCAAACTATCACAGGTGTGATGGTTGACCCATCTAGCAGAGTTGATGTTATCACACAGGAGACTCTCTTTGTGAATGGCTGGCATAGACCGGCATATGATGAATGTTGCGCAACCTTGAGGACACATGATGGGTTTTCTATTTGTCCCTTGGGTAGTATCACCTTGATGGTCCTCATAGTAACTAAGGCGGTGTCCTCTGTGTTCGTCATCATCCCTGAGATGGACCTCTTTCGAGTTAAGCTTGGCATTCCTTGGTTGATTGCCATGGAGGCGGTCCCTTCAGTTGCCCACAAATGTCTTAAGTTACCCCATAAGGGCACGGTGCATGTCATCCAGGACACTGGATATCGACCCTTGATCACCCATGGGGATTTTTTGTTGGTCCACTTTTGGCCTGCTCCAGTGGGGCCCATGCTTCCCTACAGTGATTTAATGTATCGCGCTTATTATAAATATAAAACAGGTGAGTCGGCCCCTAAATCTATACAGTCTAGTGTTTCATTGCCACCTCATGCATCAACCTCTCCTCCATCGATTTTAGTCTTGGAGCGGGTAGTGCCTCGTGTCTCCTCATCATCGGGGGTCGAGGCTAAGCCTACTCCCTCGAATAGACCTTTGCATCTTCCTAGGACTGCACAGCCTCCAGCAATATTTGTTGTTCCTACAATTGCATCCAACGCAGCTAAGAGAAAGGCACTTCTGTTGTTGAAGTCCACGACCCACCCTCCCTTCGAGCTCTCGATCATGGCCGATATTCCTAGGCCCTCTTGTTATGAGAAAATGAAGCCCTCTTCTCATAGCCCTTCATCACAACCTGTGTCGACACCCTCTATTCATCCGACCACTCCTCGAGCGAAACAAGGTCGGGCACCTATTGTTGTAGATGTGGTGCCTCTCCAAGACGCACCTCATGTTTCATTGGTTGGGCCTTCTCCTGTCCTTGACATAATTCTGGAGGCCTCTTCTATAGAACACAATGCTCTTGAATCCTCTTTGGCTCCGGTTGGTGGTCCTCACCTCTATCAGAATTAGTGTGTGCTTGAGCGTAAATGCTTACGATGGGCTTGATCTCGAGAGCGTGATGTTGCCTTACAATCTGCTAGTGTGGCTCTAACACCCAACGTTGTTGTCTCAGATCCTATTCCCTTGATTTCTCCCCTCTCTGCACTTGTTTTCATCTCACTCCCTACTGCTTCAGGGGATTTCGATCAACCCCCCTCTAAATGGGTGCAGGTTTTCATTGCTCCTTCTTTGCAGCTGCCTTTTATCACTTCTTGGTCAAACATACCTCCCTTGTCCCAACCCCTTAACATGTCACATATGCAGGTGGTTCTGAGTGCATCTTTTTCCACCCCGCCTACTTTGCCACCACTCGAGCATCCAAGTTTTCCTAGGGTCCTTCGGCCTACTACGGTTGATAGGAGGCCTGACACTCCTATCCCTTGTAAATGCAATTTTGAGCAAGGCCCTGTTCCGAAGTTCTAACGATGCAAGTCTTTGTAGGTATGTTCCTGTAGCGTCCTAAAATTGTGACACTTGCAATTTCGACTGCATTTCAATCTTCACGATGGTGATGCAACACGCAACCTGAATGGAGACCCCGAAACTTGTCCATGACACCAAAAACTGCATTTTCTTGCACCCTGGCCTGAACCTCCTTTGCACCCTGCTGTCCCGGGAGGTGGGACCAGAGCGCCCAGCGCCCTGGTCCCTGGCCCTATTTTGGGCCCGGTCTCCTTGGGACTTCGGGTCTTTTTGTTTGCAATTTGGAAAATAACTTTCCTGGTCAGCCTAAGGTCGGGAAAATCAGTCTATTAACCCTAATTGACAAGTATATAAACTACATTTTCCTCTCTCATTTGGAGATACATGGATGATGGAAAAAGCGTGGAAACAATACTCAAACATTCAAGCATTCAAGCATTCAAACATTCCTTCAAGCAATTGATCATTCCAAGTCTCCATTCAAGGCTAAGTGTTGCATTCAAGACAAGGATTCAACCATTGAAGAGGAGATCACATACTACTACATACAACAATACAACAAACAACAACATCTATACCTTCGCACATAAGGATACAAACATCCTTACAACAAGGTATTAGTACTTGTTTTACATTACAGACATTTACATTTACAGCAATTTCTCATTTCTTGGTTAATTCCAAAACCGGGGTTTGACCTAAAGGCAAACCCCTAATCCCTAACCCCCCAATCGTCTTCGCTTTTCTGTGTGTAGGTTGCAGGTACGTGGCTGAAATTGAAGATCTGGAATCCTTGTGCAGAGATGAACAGATCCCCCTTCGTTTTGCGGATTTTTCGGAGGACCGTGTGCACGCCGGGCGCCATCGTCCCGTCAACTTTTGCTCAAATTTGCAGGACAGCGCCGTATCGACATTTTACTACTAATTCCAGGTCCGCAGCTTCATCCTATATCCCTATCTCAGTTTATAAGTGAATCTTTCTCACTTTCTATGCATTCCTAGCTTGATCATTCTATCTACATTCTTTACAAAAGAGGGTAGCCTTGTTGTCTTAACCCTTGAAATGCATTTAGCATCCAATCTTGCATTGTGTGGGATTGGATCTTGTGGGTTTCAACCCCTCTTTTGAATGTAAAGTCCCCCTAAGTGAAAACCATCAACCCTAGCAACCTCCCTTCTCTCTCCTTGGAGTTGGAAGAGGGGAGAGCAACTAGGGTTCGATCGATTTTCCGCTTTACAGTTCCTCACCCCTTCCTCTACCTATCCTAGTGCATGTTGTTTTGCCTATCTCTATGTGCATCACCAAGAAGGCCCCGCCTTCTCCCTAGTTTGCTATTGTCCCTCTTCCAAAGGTCAACAGTCATGTTCTTGTTTCATCTTCTCCAAGTGTGCCACCTTCTTCCTCCACGGAAGCCTGCATGCTCGACTCCTTGGAGGACAAAGAGGTCATTGTTGCTTCATCTCTTTCTCTCACTGCTAGTGAGATGCCCAATGCATCCTTGGCGATAGTCCCTCTTTGAGCTCACCCCCCTTCTCCCTATGATCTAGATTGGGAGGACGAGGCTCTCCTAGAGGATGAGGCTCTCCTAGAGGATGAGGCTCTCCTAGAGGACGATGATCTCCTGCAGTACAATCCCCTCCTATGGGCTGATTGTTAGGATTTTTATCTTTCCTCTACATCTGTTTGCATGTGTGCATGATTGTGTTCCCCCGTGCTTGCTTTATTTGTTTGTTCCCTTACGGAGGACCCAAGTTACTCTATAAGTACTTGGATACAGGAGGTTGCCTTTTTTTATCCATTGTGCTCTCCTAAAGGACTCGAGTTACTTTGTAGGTGCTTGGATGTAGGGGTTTTATGTTGTACACATTCCTCTATTTGTCTACCTCCTTCTTCTATCTATCGTATCTTGATTTTCGACATTCGGGAATGATGCAAAGCATTGGGGGCATTCTTTGCCTTCTTCCATGTTGACCCAAATTTTTATTTTCTCTTTCTCTTCATGTGCTCTTCTTCAAATCCAATAAATTTGGCACTGTGATGATACACCCATCTCACAGTGATACTATATATCCTTTTGAAACTACTATGGGTTCTAATGCCAAACTATAAGATCCCACTATCCTCTTGCATTGCATCTTTTGATGTTGTGGATATCTATGTGCCACTTGCTCTTAGTGGCATTCGATGAAAACATCTCGATATGTCGATGTGCCACAACTGCTCTTCTCCTTAGAATGGCATGCCTTCCATGCCTATTCTAAGGGGAGGCCATCATATCTGCACTTATCTTTTTAGCTTTGGCATTTATCCTTTCAAATTTTGCATTGGTGTCTTTTATCAATTCTTTTCCTTGCTTGCCTAGGTGGAGGCCAAACCACTTGATCTTTTTCTTTTCCAATATAGCCTAGGTGGGGGCCAAACCACTTGACCATTTATTTTCCCACGATCACCGACGTAGGGGTCAAACCATTCTTGAGTGCCTTTATAGGGGCCAATCTACTACTTACCAAATTTATCTGCCCTATCGCATGGATATAGCATGTCGCTACCCATGTCGACAAAATTTTATTTTTATTTTCCCTATCGTATGGCTATCCATATTGGCATATCACACCCTATCGTATGGCCATCCAACATAACACATCTTGCTACCCATATCGACGTACCTTATACCAATGGTGGCCGCTTATCTTATATCTTTTCATAGCCATGGGATTTCCTCCAGAGTGAGGTTTGTTTATGTTATGCTATCTTATCCATTTCTTTATCTTATCATCCATCATACTTGTCTGCAACTAGTGTGTTTAAGATGTACCAAATACAAACATCTTTATCAAATATTGACATCATCTCGCTAGGGACAACCTTGTTTCATCAAACAAAAAATATGCCTCCCTGTCACAACTATTCCTTCTCTGTATCTTCCTCTACTTTAGTTTTGCATCCCTTGACAAAGGGAAGCTCGCTAAAGTGGGGGCAAAGTGTAATATCAAAAAATATTATTCCTTGTAATTAATGTGACAAATGGCACTTTTCCTCTATGTCATCAAAGGTCAGGATCCACCATCATGTCCTTTTGTCCACTCAGACCATCCATGTCAGCTCTAGCTGAAGTATCACCAACACCGCCAACCTGTCACCTTCGGGGACACAAGCGTGACGTGGAGATGTCTGTGTGGCGCACTAGCATCCTACAAATCTAGCAAACCGCATGTGGTTGTTTGAGCATTACGCCTATGCCTAGAAGGAATAGTAACACCTTTGTATGCGCCCATCGACATCAAGTTTCCTTCCAAGGCCTTTATCTATCAATTTTGAAGACATTTCAGTGGATTCTCTTGGCAAATTGATGATCTTTTGGAGGTTGAAGCACTTGGAGGTTATCTTTGGACAACATTCTACAAGCATTACCATTGTTGCAGCACCTCAAGCACTCTATGCCAGCATTTCCAACAATCGTTTATGGAAGGAAAGTTTCCTTGATTTCTTTGTTTCATTTTCTAATATCTTTTACCAATCTCTTGTTGCATCTTTTCAATTATCTTTATCACTTTATTATTCCTGTGGCTTTTGTGGTTGTTTGTGGAGGTGGAAACACCAAAATGAGGGTCTGACTTAGGCATGCTCCAAAACACAACCCCCAACATTTTCCTTTCTTGCATGTGTGTAGGTACACCACCGTAAAGAGGAGATTAACTTGTTGGAGGATTCATTGCATGGACCTCTTGTTTGTCTATTTTTCTTCCCTTTTATCCTTCCATTTTATCTTGGTTGTTTCATATATTGCATTTACTAGCTTAGCTTCATTATTTTCTGTATTTTTATTGCATTATATTTTCTGTATGAACTTTGTCTCTCGTTCATACAGGATGATAGCACATCGCGCTAGTGTCCCAGACCCGCGCTCGTCCTTTGGACAGGGGCTTGATAGAGTCATCTAGGAGCCTCGGATTGTGGTTAACTACTTAACTCTAGTTTTTTATCCCTTGGCTCACCTTAGCGCTAGTTTGAGTGAGGTAGTGGCAGATAGATTTTTTCTCTAGGATTTGTCGTCTTAGAGGTAACAAGTTTTCTCCCCTACAATATTGTGTCTACAATTGGTTTACAAGGTGATTTGGAGTTATCTAGCCGATTAGGTTTACTCTTTTTCTTGCACTATGCTTCTAGGAGTCTACACCAGCATTGGAGGATGTGATGAGTTGTACTTGGGTCCCATTTTGCCTCGTGATGATCTACAATGAGTTATCTCATTTGGTATATATGTTTTTGGTCCAATAAGTTATGTGCTATAGTCTTCTTCTTCATTGGGACAATATTTGAAGATTTAATAATATGTCTTTAGGTCCTCTCCATCTCTTGGATTGGACCACTTTCACTGCAATTATATTTTGTGTCCAACTTAGTGTGATCATTCCTTGTCCTTTTCTATAGCTGATCTAATTGACATTTTAAGGTCTTATGAATGGTATATATATATATATATAATATCAAATCAATTTCAAGGTGTGGATTGGAGTGAAATGTGAAGATGGGAAAAAGAAGCATTAAGAGCATCTGGTGAAAGTATTGGAGCTTAACTGCCAAATGGTTGCTTGAGGTAGTGGGTCAACAGTAGCTACATTTTAAGGAGACTATTGGATGCGGTAATATCGATGGCTTACTCATTGTAATACATATTCTTATGTATCCTAGTAAGAGATAGTGAGTCTTCCTAGCAAGTCCTTTGTATCTTTCCCTAAGTTAATGAGTCTTAGATGCAAGTCCTTTTTGGGAGTAGTGAGCTTCCTTAGAAAAAGAGCCCTCAAAAAATATTGTAATACTTGTTCATATACTGTGAGTTAGCTCTCACTGTGGCTTTTCCCTTCTTTGGTTTCCCACATAAATCTGGTGTTTTTTTGTGCATGTGTGTTCATTACTTTATCATTCATTTTTGTTGATCAAGTTAAGGTCTTTTGAATTTGAATTGTTCAAGACTGATTCAACAATTGGTATTAGAGCCCGTATACAACTAAAAATGACTTGAGATAAATTAATTAAATGTCAATTATTTAATTAGTATTTATTGCTCTATTATTAAATAAATTAGTTAATTTATTTATGTGATTCATGTCATCTTATTCTTCTTAAGTCCTAAATCTTCTAAAGTTTCTAATAATTAAATAATTCTAAATGATTTAATTATTCCTCCAAAAGACAAAGTCAATTCCTAAAATCCACATCATATTTCCACCTCACTTGCCACCTCATCCTCAAGTGGCTAAAAAATTAAATATTTTTAATATTTAATCACCTTATTATCTTCAACATCCATCCCTAAGTCAAAAGGAAGTGGAGACTTAGGTGTCATCTCATTCCCTATTCATTCTCCACCTTCCCTATTCTCAAGATCTTGGTCTATACACCTCATCATGGTAAAAGGTGACTCGTGAGATAAATGTCTCATTAGGCCTATGTTCTCTCCCACATTCCAACAACATGGAATGTTTCTTCCTTTTCTTCCTCATGGTCATTGAGAGATACATGACATGTGGCCTCTCCTTCCATCTTTTCCTCGGTTCTACCAATGTAGGAGGAACATCCTTCCACTTTCTCTATCACAACTCAACCAACTCAATCTCAACCCTTCATTGTTAGATGACTAATTATCATCCATTGATCTTTTCCACCAAGGATTAGAGCCATGGATTTTTTATAAAAGGAGATCTCACATCCTCATTTTGGCTAATTAGCAAATACTGAATATTAAGTGTTTTTTATGCTTTCAAGATATTTCTAGCAATTATAAAGTGTTTCATTGGATTAGCATTAGCTTAGAATCATAATAATTGTAGTTTTTATCATAGTTTTCATAATCTTCATATCCATTAGCTTACATAACCATTTTAGCTTCATATCATCTTCATTCTCATATCACCATCATTGTTCTTTGCATTATAGATACAATTCACTTTGCATTTTCAATTACCACATAGTTTGTTCTCATTGAAGTCATATTAGTATCATTTATGCAATATATCTGAGAGTAAATATTGATAATATGATCTCAATAGATAGAGCACAATGGGACAACAATAAGGAATCAGTATTTCAAGTATAATTTATGTTTTATTGATTTCTTCATAGTTTTGTCAGTGTACTTGTGAAAGTAGAATTTATAGTTATTTGTGGTATAATAGTAGGTTTTGCATTGTCTACATTTTACAAGCTCATATATCCAAGACCATCTAAGGTATATTAACCACTTGAGGAATGGTCTAGGATAAAACAAGATGGATCTCACAAGACACCTAAGATTGATGGAACAAACTACACTTTTTAGAGAGTTAAAAAGGAAGGATAGTTAACCTCTTTAGTGTTTGGAGTTTGGAATTTAGTCAAGCATGGTTGTAACTTCCCCCCTAATTTGTTGGCATTTTGATGATGTTTTGATTGTCATTGATGGACACACACTTTGTTTATGTATAAGTTATGCTCAACAGATAATTGCTCCAACCAGTATTGTGTATTATAGTCTTTAGACTATCGATGTTTTGCAGAAGATGTTTACAAGTCACAGATTGATTGAAGACCCAAGCAGTTCATAGAGCTCAAGCAGTACGAAGGAACAAAGCAGTAGTTAAAATTTTCCAGTCTTCATTTTTGACAACCGATAATCAGTTTATTGTATTAACCGGTATTACTCTGTGATGAGTTACCAACCAGTATTTCTATAATGTGTGATGAGTTATCATCCACCGACACTTTGGCGGTGATCTTGTGTTGTGTTACCAAATGTGTCCAGATGCATTGAACCTAGGAACTTGTAGTCTAATCCTATTGGACCGACATGAAATTAGATTCCTTTATAAGGACACCATGTCTAGGGCTTGCATGGATGATGTATGAGAAGTGTGATAAGGTTATGTGTGATCTTTGCAGAGAAGATTAGGTCTGTGTGAAGAGTTAGAGTGTGGAGATATTGAAGACTGGAGTAATGCTGAAATGCATTAACAATGAGCTATCAAGGATCTAACCAAGCATACTGTGTTAGTAGCTAGATCACTCACTTGTTAATTACTCACATCTTCGAAAAGTCTGAAACCCTTAACCGAGTAGGCCTAGCAAAGCCTTTGTAAATCCTCTAACAAGGTGGTTCACAACTGTGGATCTGAAATCCTCTCACAAGCTAGTCTTTAACAAGACTTATATCCTAACAAAGATCTAGATTCCTAACAAGATCTGTTCTGGTGAAGAACATTGTATGACCTTAACCGGTCTAGTTTCTATTCTGCAGATAGTTACTTGTGAGTTTCTGCTCACTGTGGTTTTTCCCATTTGGGTTTCCACATCAAATATCTTGTGTTATGGTGATTGTGCTCTTGTGGGTGAATGCTTTGTTTGCTATTTGGTTTGCATTTATCTTAACCGGTTTATTAGCTAATATGTTGCACCGGTTATCTGCTAAATTGTTTAAGAGTTTGTTTACAGTAATTTTTGGTATACTAATTCACCCCCCCTCTTAGTATTCATCAATTGGTATCAGAGCCAACCTTTCTATAAGTCTAACCACTTGGAAGGAGATATGGGGGAATACACTGTGAGGGAACTTACTCATCATCTCCCTTAGACTGAGAGAGCCTATGATGAACTCAAAGTCAAGTATAAAGCCTCTTTTTCCAAGAGAAGGGAGCATGCTGAGAAACTAATGGAACTTACTGAAAATAACTCTTCTGATGAAGCTGACATGAATTTCCTAGTTGAAGAAGTTGAAAAACTGAATGAATCTAAAGCCAACCTGAGAAAGGAGTTGGAAGGACTGACTATCAGAATGTGTCAAGAGCTTGAGAATAGAAGGAAAGCTGAAGATCCGGTAAAAGAAAAAGATCATGAGATCTCCATGATGAAGCAAGAAATCAATGCCCTTACCACTCATCTCCAAGGGAGTAAAGTGGAAAAAGAAGAAATGCAAGGTGAACTAAACATGGCTATTTCTGAGAATACAACCTTGATGGAATCCAATGCTGCTATTTCCAAGGAACTTACCAAGTCAAAGGAGATACTTGCCAAATTCAATCAAAGTACTGCTAAACTAGAGCAAAAGCTAGAATCGGCAAAACCGGTAAAGAATACCACTGGACTTGGTTTCTCTGGGTATGAGGAAGGTGAGACCTCTGGAACAAAAGCTAAAGCATCAAAGAAGCAACCAATATCCAAGGACAAAGGTAAGCAAAAATTTAAACATGTTTTATTTAATTGTCTCAAAGAAGGACATATTGCTAATGTGTGTAGAAGAAGGGCCTACAACAATTTTCCTTATTTTCTAAACAATAAGCCTAGATCCAATAGATTCAATGGAAACTGTTATGCATGCAACAAGTTTGGGCATAGAGAATTTGAATGCAGGTCAGTTTTGCACAACAATAGGAGACATCCTCCAAGGACTCAAGGAGTTATCCTGGAACCTTCTGTGAACCAGAATCCCAACCGGTACAATACCTATGACCATCGATCAGGTGGTTACCAAGCGGTAACCAGTTGGAGAACAACTTGTTTGATCTATCATGGTAGTGGTCACACTACTGCAACATGCAGAAGGAAGAATGGAAGTATGAATAATGGACCATGGAGAACACTTGGAATGGTATGCTATCATTGCAACAAACCGAGACACACTACCAGAACCTGCAGAATGAGAAAGAACCTATCGGATGATATACCGATCACTCCTAAAGGGAATATTGATGTTAAAACCATTCAAGCGAGAATGAATAAAACTTGAATAAAGAAACCTAAAGAAGTGTCATAGGATGAACTGGTTTCTGCACCTAGTGTGGAAGTCTCTGAACCGACAAACTGAGCTTCACAAAAGATTAGGGGAAGCATATCGGTGAAATATTTGAACCCCCGGTTTATATCGGTAAAGACCTTAACCGGTATACGTTACCTGTCAATTGGTAGAAGACTTGAAGTGGTAAAAGGCAAAATTAGGGTTTATGCCTTAACGATGATGCATTTATTATGGTAGGTGAAAAGTTTGTTTAAAAGGATTTTGGTTGTCATTTTCACTTATCTATTTTCGAGCTAAGAATTTTCAAGTGCAGAGCGACAAAGAGTGATTCGTCTAGCAATTCAAAGTGAATTCAAAATCTTGCAGAGGAATCCAGAGATTGTTTTCAATCTATCAAGTGAAGAACACTAAGCAGTAATCCAGCAACCAAAGTGGTTTGTTGTGAGCGACATTGGTAAACCCTAAATTTTGGATTGTGAAGGTATTTCTCAAAATTATTTCTTATCATGGCATCTATATCGCACTCTGGTTCTAGTGCACCTGTAGATTTAGCTAAATTTATTCAAAAGAAGATGAAATACAATGCCCTATCCTAGATACCCATCGGAGTTATAGTTGAGGAAGATATTTCAGGATATATTGATTGTAAATTGGAAGACCTAGGATCCCTAGTGATTCATTCCCAGCTAGGTCTATTTTGTGGGGATGACAAGAAAATCAAACCTGAATATAGCATCCTAGAGAAGATGAAACTCCATAATGCAGTGTATTTTCTGGAAGAGTTCACAGAAGAACACATCCACATCATCCTTAGCAGAGTACATGGTGATAAGATGTACCTCGAGCACACACATGATATCACACCAAAGGTAATTCATGTCGTCACTGGTTTTTGTAACATTGGAGAGGTACCAGCTCTAAGGAAGGTCACCAAGACTGAAATGACTAAGCTCACTGGTTATGTGAGTGACCAACGGGCAATGACCGTCAACACCATCAAAGATGATCTAGTGAAGTATGCTTGCATGGTGATTGGATACAAGATATTCTATGCCAGCAAAATGAATTATGTCCCTACTACTACGGTGAATGTCTCTTATAGAATGATCAAGGAAAACACCACATTTGACCTGTGTAACTATTTGCAGAAGCAATTGCTATTGAATCTGAAGTCCATCAAACAGGACAATACTCTAAGGTTCAGGTTTGAACAACTTTTGGTTGGTCTATTCTTCTATTTTCAAGGCTATTTCCCTGGAGTAGGTGATTTTCAATGGTCTGCTGACCAATCAGTTTCCAAGCAAATTAGGGAAAGTCTTCAAGCAGTGGGAACCGGATATCCTAAGGTTCTTAACAAGTATTTTAATGAATTCAAGCAAAAAATGAGCCAAAGAATGAGGGTATCTAGTGATATTTTGAAGAAATATGAAGATGACATCTGCTTCACAATAAAGGTAGATGAATGCATAATGGAAGCAGTGGAACCGAGAAAGGAAGCAGTTGAACCTATGGGTTATGAAGTGATGTATGATATGTTGATTGGGTATGCCTCTACCCTTCTTGCCTCACCATTAGATGCAAAGAAAAAGAGAACCGGTACCTACTTAGAAAGGGTCACACCGGTTGAAGAACCAAGACAGAAAAAGGACAAAGCAGTGCCATCGGTATCTGCACCGGTTACCTCTGCCAGCCCAAAAGTGCCCAAGCGGTCACCTGCTAAGAAGAAACCTGAGGTTGTTCCTGCTAAAGTCTTTGAGAGGAAGCAAAAAACCAAAACAAACTCACTGGAGTCAGAGGATACTGAACCAGAAATCCAACGGAAGAAGATAAGGCAAACAAGAAAGAAAGCAAAATCTATCAGTAATGCACCTGCAACCTTTGCACCAGTAAATATAGATATTTCCTCTTATAAGCCAATGACAAATTGTCAGAGGAGTATTAAGAATATTAAGAGGAAAGTGCTTGATGATTTAAAAGAATATTTTGATGATTTTACTGATAGTGAGAAAGATGAAGTAGAACAGGAAATCATTAAATATTTATGTGTTAATGATCGGTCACCATCAGAAATTAGATCGGTGACACCTGATTCTTTATATAATTCTTTGGATAATAAATGGCGTATGGCCATTGAAAAATAACAGGAAATAAGGGAGAAAGTCTTTGCACAATACTTTCCCGATGCCTCAAATTTAGAATTATTTGAGATAATGGATAAGAACAAAGGCCTCTTTTTCATGAGAAGGAGAAGACTCGGGCTGCTAGAAGGCAGAGCTTCTGAAGTGGAGAAGGACACATATCTACATGCAAAAGTTGTTGTTAGATTACACCAAGTGTCTAAGGCCAATATGAAGGCTAAACAAGAACCTAACCTACCATTAGGCAAACCGGATGAGGCATTTGACAGCGAAGGGGAAAGAGTGATAGAGCAAAATGATCCCACTGATGTGGATGCATTAGACGTTGAGGATGTCAATCCTGACACAAAGAAAGAGAAATGGGATAAAGAAAAAGCAGAGAAAGAAAATTAGGACAGAGACAAAGCAGAAAGAGAAAAATGGGACAAAGACAAAGCAGAAAGAGAGAAATGGGACAAGTAAAACGCTAAGAAAGCGGAGAAAGAGAAAACGGAAAAATCAAGGCAAGAGGAAATAAAGAAGAAAGAGGAAGAGAAAAGGAAAGAGGAAGACAAGAGGAAAGAGGAAGAGAAAAGGAAAGAGGAGGAGAAGAGGAAACAAGAAGAAGAGAAGAGGAAACAAGAGGAGAAGAGGAAACAAGAGGAGAACAGGATCAAAAGAAGAAAGAAGAGGAAAAGAAAAGAGCAGCAGAAGAGAAGGAAGCAGAGAAAACCAAACAAGCAGAGACTCCTAAGGCAACTGGTGGTCAAGCCAAACCAGTTGACACCACCAGTCCAATTGACCTTCAATCAACAGATGAGTCTGAGCTGCTGCGAGGCATCAAACTGGGATGGGAAAGACTAGAAGATTTGCGAAGGAAGAAGGAAAGGGATGTCATACAAACTGCTGTTGACACCCTTACCAGTTTGATTCCCGGTACTAACCTCCCCAGTACCAATTCCTCTTTGTCCAAGCTCAAACTTCTTCGTACCGTAGTGGAGGACCAGATACAATGCTTGAAAGATGTTGTTTTAGCCACTGCGAAGAAGAATCATGAAAAGGCACTCAACACTACCTTAGTCAAGAAAATGAATGAGCTCCGATCACAACTTCTGAAATAGCAGAAGCAAATCATTGTTGCTATGGATGAGGGCAAATTACTATTGAGTAAAATCTGCCAACCCCATCTATTTTGTGATGATGTGCTTAAACAAAAAGATAAACTCCAATCGGAGTTTCAGGCACATTTAAGCACCTTCAATATGCCATATGATTCATTCACTACATATGGGCAAACTATTCATCAGTATCAGCTTCAAACTGCTAGAATGGAATCAGAAATCTACAACCGGACCAGAGATTTGCAAGAGCTTCAACTGGTCGTATTGCCAAAATTGCAGATTCTTCAGAATTTTTTTCTCAATCTGGAAGCCATCACGGTAACTCAAGAAATAAGTACCATTGATGCAATGGAAGAACTAATATTCCAGATGCAGACTGAAAGTGAGCTTGCTACCTCATTACTTGAGTCATGGTCATTGGCCATGAAAACTTTTATGAAGGACTTTAAATATGTTTTTGATAAGTTTTATTCTTTATTGTCATAAACATTTACTCTATTTTTATATATAAGGAAACAGGGGTTATTCTACATTACTTTGTCATTGTTGGCAAAGGCGGAGTAGTATACAGTAAAATTTTGGTGAATGTTACCATTTCTTGTATACTTTCATTTTGAGAGTAGTGTATATTGTTTATGACAATAAGCAATATATCTGAGAGTAAATATTGATAATACGATCTCAATAGATAGAGCACAGTGGGACAACAATAAGGAATCAGTATTTCAACTATAATTTATGTTTTATTGATTTCTTTACAGTTTTGTTGGTGTAATTGTGAAAGTAGAATTTATAGTTATTTGTGGTATAATAGTAGGTTTTGCATTGTCTACATTTTACAAGCTCGTATATCCAAGTCCATCTAAGGAATCTTAACCACTTGAGGAATGGTCTAGGATAAAACAAGATGGATCTCACAAGGCACCTAAGATTGATGGAACAAACTACACTTTTTAGAGAGTTAAAAAGGAAGGATAGTTAACCTCTTTAGTGTTTGGAGTTTGGAATTTAGTCAGGGATGGTTGTAACTTCCCCCCTAATCTGTTGGCATGATGATGTTTTGATTGCCATTGATGGACACACACTTTCTTTATGTATGAGTTATGCTCAACCGGTATTGTGTATTATAGTCTTTAGACTATCAATGTTTTGCAGAAGATGTTTACCGGTCACAGATTGACTGAAGACCCAAGCGGTTCATAGAGCTCAAGCGGTACGAAGGAACAAAGCGGTAGTTAACATTTTCCAGTCTTCATTTTTGACAACCGGTAATCGGTTTATTGTATTAACTTGTATTACTCTGTGATGAGTTACCAACCGGTATTTCTGTAATGTGTGATGAGTTATCATCCACCGATACTTTGGTAGTGATCTTGTGTCGTGTTACCAAATGTGTCCAGATGCACTAAACCTAGGAGCTTGTAGTCTAATCCTATTGGACCGACATGAAATTAGATTCCTTTATAAGGACATCATGTCTAGGGTTTGCATGGATGATGTATGAGAAGTGTGATAAGGTTATGTGCGATCTTTGCAGAGAAGATTAGGTCTGTGTGAAGAGTTAGAGTGTGGAGATATTGAAGACTGAAGTAATGTTGAAATGCATTAACAATGAGCTATCAAGGATCTAACCAAGCATACTATGCTAGTATCTAGATCACTCACTTGTTGATTACTCACATCTTCGACAAGTCTAAAACCCTTAACCAGGTAGGCCTAGCAAAGCCTTTGTAAATCCTCTAACAAGGTGGTTCACAACTATGGATATGAAATCCTCTCACAAGGTAGTCTTTAACAGGACTTATCTCCTAACAAAGATCTAGATTCCTAACAGGATCTGTTCTGGTGAAGAACATTGTATGACCTTAACCGGTCTGGTTTCTATTCTGCAGATAGTTACTTGTGAGTTTCTGCTCACCGTGGTTTTTCCCATTTGGGTTTCCACATCAAATATCTTATGTTATGGTGATTTTGCTCTTGTGGGTGAATGCTTTGTTTGCTATTTGGTTCACATTTATCTTAACCGGTTTATTAGTGAATCTGTTGCACTAGTTATCTGCTAAATTGTTTAAGAGTTTGTTTACAGTAATTTTTGGTATACTAATTCACCCCCCCCCCTC